>NW_027130849.1:0-1200000 GCF_026122565.2 Emydura macquarii macquarii | reverse complement strand
AAATGGGTTGGAAGGTAGGCAGAGAAGATGGAAGATCCCCATCTGCAGTTTATTGTTTGCAACATCACAATTGAAGGGAGATCCTGGTTTCATCATGGCTAGGGGAGTTCATGACTTCTTCAGCAGCTGTTTGTTAAAATGACAGGCAGAAATCAGATGATCCAGGTGGCAGCCCACATGGATTACTCTTCCCTTTAGTGGTTTCATGTAGATTTCTGAGGATCTGAAGGCTTAGGGGATAAACAGCTCCCTATGCCTCTTCCTTGAGAGACAAAAATCAATAGAACAACCAACAAACTCAATTTTTTTTTATTTTTTTGGAGTTTCCACTCCTTTATGCAGGAATAGCCTCCATAGGAGAAAATTCAGCACAAAATATGAAAGATCAGCAATAATGTCAAGAACCAAACCACATTTCAATAGAACAGCTCCCTTGGGGTCAGCAAAGATATCCTAGAATTAATTATATTTTTCTCAAACATAGAAAAGAGTTTTGAAAAATTTTATTCCAACATCTAACTCTTTCACACCAGCAGATTAGCTTGTCATTTTAATTTTTTTTTAATGTTAACATTATTTGCTTTTAACTAGCAGTGGAAAACCCATAGGAAACTGAAATATACTCATTTATAAGAGGAATGCACTGATTTCAACAGAAATACTAACATGAGGAAATGCTGGCCAGGCTGTATGGGTTACAATCAGGCTGTATGGGTTTCTCTATTTTTCTTTATTTTTAAATAACAGGAAATATTTGCTGATGATACCATTGGAGGTGAAAGAAAGGTGATCTTTAATGCTAATGTGCAGACCTCTGATATACACAGCTGTACAAGCTTGTTGTACAGTTCTGTAATAATGTTTAATTTTACTGAGTGCAATAAGAGACAGCCAAGGACAACTATGGAATTTTTCCCAGCTTGAGTAGTCCCTGTATTCACCTCATCACATCATAATCATAATTCACTGCTACAACTACACTTTGTACTTTACCTTAAGTTTCTTCCTCTCCCCTGAATTCCTTTCCCTGACCCCTCAGGCTGCTGGATTGGGTCTTATCACAAAGATGGCATGCCTGGCTGGTCTAGAGAAGACATTATGATAAGAACACCTCTGCTAAATATTCAAGAACCCATTAGTATCATCTCAGAGAAAGGACTTGCCCACTTTGGTATCTTAGTCACAGGTTTATTGAATTTGAATCTAAAACTCCAGGAGGGTGAGGATGTGTGTGGAGGGCTTAGGATAAAATGTGCCCATGTTGAATCAAGAGATACTGGGATCACTTGAGAATCTAAACGAATTCTGTGTGGAAGCAAAAGGACTCAAGATACATACATACAAAGCAAAGCAGATGAAAGAAACCCTCTGTTCTCCTATAGTGCTGATATATAAGTGCTTAAATACAGATAACTAAAGGAATAATAAGTCAAACATGTCACACCCAATTGGCCTGGTTAAAAGAAACTTACCTCACAGTGGGAAAAAATCAAAATGGTTTTAACAGATAAACAGGGCTATTCCTTTACTTTATTCCTGAGCAGATGAGTGAGGATAAAAAATGACTATTAACTGATGTCTGATTCTACATTGTGTTACATCAGTTTTATGCCAGTGTGTGTGACTCTACTGAAAGTAATGGACTCACACAGGCATAAAATTGGTGCAATGCAGTAGAGTATTGGGCCCAGAGACTCTTATTAGTTGTGAAAGGTAATTACTGGTATAAACAACACAGCCCTCTCTCTCTCAGTCTCACTCTCGCACACCACAGGCACCCCTTTACAAAGGGGATATGAGGAAAGAATTTTTAAGCAGTGTCTCTCGGCATGACAATGTGTCTGGAAGGCAGTGGGGTCTAATGGCTAGTGAAGCAGTAGACTGGGACTCTGGAAATCTGGTTTCTATTCTTGGATCAATCACTGGCCTGCTGTGTGACTATAGGCAAGTCACATAACCTTTCAGTTTCTGCATCTGTAAAATGGGGATAATGATACTGACCTTAGGTGCTTTGAGATCTATGCATGAAACCTGCTATGTAAGAGCTAAATTATTGTTGTTATATTTAAGATACTTTTCTTTCTTCTTTCCCATCTACTGGCTGGAATCTAAACCTGTTGCAAACTATATGAAACTGTATACACACACACACACATATTAGAGTAACAAATTTAGCTTGCTCCTTTTTGTCTGAAAGTAACACATAACTTGGCGGTGATGAGAGTGCTATGAATATGCATACACATATACACACACAAACACAGATTAGCTAGAAGTTATGGCCTTTATCGTGTTGTCTTTGCTTATACGACAAGTCCAAATAACTTTCAAAATACAATAAAAGAGCTATCATGGCCACACTGAAGTCAATGATAAAAATCTCTGTCAGTGGAGCCAGGATTTTACCCTACATATGGTGTTTCCCTCTCATTCAATGCGAATTCTTATGTGAGTAGGGTGGGCAGGGGATTTAGCTATAAATATGCAAAATGACCTTAAGACTGTGGAATGGATGAATATATTGAAATGAGGAAAAGAAGCAACCAGGACTCTTTCCTACAGGGAAAAGTGCAAGTCTGCTTCCCCCACACCATTAGCAGAGGAGAAAGAGGGAGAAAAGACAAGGGGGAAGTGCCCTTGCCCAATAGCATACTGTGTGACTCAAGCATCCATAAATAAGATGTTTCTATTTATTTTGTACCATGAGAGTGTGTTATAACGTCACTGAACATTTACAGAAAACACTGTAGACTAGTCCCTCAGCTGATGTACATCGGTGTAGCTCCATTGATGCCTGGAGAGGATAGGTTAGGTACTGTGGCTTTGTAGTGGGGAGATGCTGGTTTCAATTCCCTGCTCCAGCATAGCTTTCCCTCTGTGTGATCCTAGTCAAGTTACTTAGAGCCAGATTTGTAAAGGTAATTAGGTGCCTGATTTCAGTGGGACTTAGGCATCTAAATACCTTTAAAAATCTGCCCTTTAGTTTCCCTGAGCCTCAGTTCCCCATCTGTATAAGGGGGATAATAGTACTGCAATATCTCAATGGGAGTTATGAGGATAAATACATTAAAGACTGAGAGACACTCAGTCATGGGGGTCATATAAGTACCATAGATAGATAGAAGTCAGTGGAGTTATTCTGATTTACACCATCTGAGGATCTATTAAAATATTAAAGTGGGAGTCATGAACATCAACTGCCCTGTCAAAATATTTTTAAAATAAAGCTGACTTTTTTTTTAAGTTTATTCTTTTCTTCTTTCTTGATGCACACCAAAGTCTTTTAGCACTGGCACTTTTGTCTGAGCAGAGGGGCAGTGAATGGATTAGAGTACAGAATGGGAGCAGCATGACCCAAGAAAGGAAGGCCTTCCTCTTTAGGGACAAGTCATACCACCTTTCAAAAAGTGGTAGAAGGGAAAGTAAACACTCCTACCCATCTTGCCTTTCACCTTTGGCTTCTGACCCAGTCATTCTTCTCCCTTTTTCTTTCTCTTTCCTCCACATTTTAAAATGCACTCTTTGTAATGCACACTATTGTCTGTTATTTCCTCACATCCCATTTCTTCCATCCAATTCAGGCAAGCATCCTTATTGAGGAAGGGCACAGTACATGCTTAACTTTAAGTGTGTGGTTAAAACCAGTTGAAGTCAGTAAGACTGGAGCATATGCTTAGGTGCTTTCCTGAGTCAGGACATTCTTCTTCTCCATATTCAGTTTCTTTTTTGTTGACGTGGTATGTTTTGTGGACCAACAAGTAACAACTTAGGTGTGCCAGGGATTCGCCTAACTTTCTAGTGCCTGAATCTGGCTCTGTTCCTCCCTTGCTCCACCAAGTGTGATAATAACTGTTGAACTAGCAGACCCTTGCCCACATTCCACAGCTAACAAATATTGAGTGTACCCAGGGCATGACTTGCAGGAGGTTATATCATCCCCTTAAAAATGCCTTAGCTTGGTGTCCTATATTCCATTTAGGTTATGTCTACACTATGAGCTAGGGCTGTGATTCCCTTGCTTGCATACATGTACTCACAGTTGCTGTTGTCAAGCTAGCATGAGCATAAATAGCAGTGTAGCATGGACAGCAGCAGCGGGGGCATACAAACCTGCCTGAAACCTGGGTGTGTGCTCATCACAGCAACACCTGTACTTCCACTTTCATTACTCAGGCTTCCATGGCTACACTGCAATTTATAATAATGTTTGCTTGATGAGAGCTAGCATGAATATGTGTACATGAGCAATCATACCACTAGCGTGTAGTGTAGACATAGATGATAAGTCATGCATGTAAGGCTACCTTTCTATTTCAAAGCATGCCTATTTTAAAATATGTGGTGCTGTGAAATTTTTAGCCTTATTCTCAGAAAAGTGGTATGGTAATATGGAGAAACCATTGGAACTGGACTGGAAACAGTTTTCACATCCAGTAAGAATTTTCAAGATTTCAAAACTTTTTTTCTGTCCCCAACTGGGATGAAAAGTTGAAATCTCAAAAAAACTCCATAAACCAATCATGCAGAAAAATGTTTTGGATAGAGTCAAACTGTTTCATTTAGATCATTTTGAAAAGTTATGTTTTGATTTCAACTTTTTCATTTTTTAACCTTTTCTTAGTACAAATTAACTAATATTTTAAAGTGAGAAGTCATTTTGAACCAAAAAACCCCCAAAATGTTTTCGTTCAAAAATGTCAAATTGACAATTTCAAAACTTTTTTTTTTTCAGATTAGAAGATTAATCAAAATGGATCTTTCCCCAACAGTTTCAATTTCAAAGAATTGGCATATTCTGACCAAAAAAACCCCACCTTTTTGCTGGAAAATTCCTGAGGAGCTCCAGAAATAATGTCCCATCTAATGTGCCTGAATAAAAGATTGCAATCTCCATTCCTCTGAAGATAAGTTTTATCACATTAATTACCATCACTTAAAAACCTATGGGAATTTTTTAAAACAAATTATTATTGTCACTTCCACTTGCCAAGCCAGTTTCATCCAAATATTGTAAAACTTTGTAGGAGGTGGGAAGAGAAATTGTATAACATGCTTCAACTTGACTAGACAATATAGAGTTTATTTATAAACCACAGAAATGAAGAATTAGCAGATGCTGCTCAGATACTATACTGATCATCAAAAGTAGTTACAAAGCTCTGCCTGGAGATGCAGAAATAAGATAAAAGACATGCAAAGGTTTCCAGTCTCTTGTACCCCCTTTTTTTTTCTTTTATTTAGTACGGGCCACAACTGCAATCTTTTTGCTTCTCTGGCACAAGGAGGGCTCCTGCCTGGTGCTGGGCATCCCAAAGGAGTAGGAAATATATGGGACAGTGTTTCTGTTCCCATGTCTCACCAGCCAGCCCACAGAACTGGCTAGCCACAAAGAGCAGTGCCCTCTACATTGTTCCCCAAACCCACATAAGGAAAATAACATTGGAATGCAGAGAAGTTACCAAGCCAATTTTTAAGAGGCTCCAATTCAACAAGATACTGAAGCAGGTGCATACCTTTAAGCATGTGAATACTCTTGTTGAAATCACCCTTACTGAACTGGGTCCTAAACATCAATGTCTCTGGGAACTCATTCTTTGACAATGGGGCTCTGTCCTGTTCCCAAACTGAGATAGCAGTTTAAAGTCAGAATTGAATACTAAGGTTCAAAAGAAAACCAGGCTTTATACTCACTGAGAAAAAAGGAAAATACTTACTGGATACTTATAAAGCAAGAGGGTTTTTTCTTTCCCCATGGTTTCTGGATTCCTTGTATTATGCACTGATAATATTTATATACATCTCAAAATATACTTTATGAGATTTATCAACTATATGTTTTTAAGGTTTTAAAATGATACTTTTCATTATATTAGCAATATAAAGGCAACATTATTTATATACTATTTAATAGCTATAATTATATAAAAAGTTGTTACTGTGAGTGCATGAATGTTTTACTATACATAAAGCTTATCAGCAAAGCATATTTTATAGGACAGACTACTATATGTTGTGCTATACACAGTGGAAAGTGTTCTGCTGATATGAATAATGAAACTCTAACTCAGCAGTTCATGAGTAGCACCCCTTATAGGAATTATAGCTTAAGTGTTCAAATTCATTATGCCTATATGCAATATATGTATATTGCAATATCTACATTGCAGTTTATTGTTCTGGTATCATTCAGCTATAGTGTGTGAGAGGAGACTATGGTAATACATAATGTTTTGGGACTATTAAAAATACTCATGATAGAGACCTTTTACGTTTTTTTCATATTACCGTTAAACCCAGTGGACCAGGTCTTCTACTGGTGTAAATAAGCCAAGCATTACTAGAGTTACGCTGATTAGCACCAGCTGAGCATCTGGCAGAGTATTTTCTTGGATTCACTCCCTTTGGCAACGTCAAGAGAGTTGGATCAGGCCTTCAATAACTGAGTCTCTGATCCCAAAACCACACAAGTGAATAATGTATGTGTTCGATGGAATGTGTGGGCAGGGATAGGATATAGAGTGACCTAGACAAATTAGAGGATTGGACCAAAAGAAATTTAATGAGGTTCAACAAGGACCAAATGCAGAGTCCTGCACTTAGGATGACAGAATCCCATGAACTGTTACAGACTGGGGATCAACTGGCTAGGCATCAATTTTGCAGAAAAGAACCTGGGAGCAGCAGACAAGAAGCTGGATATGAGTCAACTGTGTGCCCTTATTGCCAAGAAGGCTAACGGCATATTGGGCTGCATTTGTAGGAGCATTGCCAGCAAATCGAGGGAAGTGATTATTCCCCTGTATTCGGCGTTGGTGAGGCCATATTTGGAGTGTTGTGCCCAGTTTTGGGGCCTCCACTACAAGAAGGATGTGGAAAAATTAGAGATAGTCCCACGGAGGGCAACAAAAATGATTAGGGAGCTGGAGCACATGACTTATGAAGAGAGGCTGAGGGAACTAGACTTGTTTAGTCTGCAGAAGAGAGAAGTGAGGGGGGATTTGATAACAGCCTTTAACTACCCGAAAGGCGGTTCCAAGGAGGATGGAATTAGGGTGTTTTCAGTGGTAGTAGATGGCAGAACAAGGAGCAATGGTCTCAAGTTGCAGTGGGGGAGGTCTAGTTGGATATTAGGAAAAAGTTTTTCACTTGGAAGTTGGTGAAGCAGTGGAATGGGTTAATAGGGAGGTGGTCGAATCTCCATCCTTAGAGGTTTTTAAGGTGTGGCTTGACAAATGGGGTTGATCTTACTTTGAGCAGGGGGTTGGTCTAGATGACCTCCTGAGGTCCCAACCCTAATCTTCTATGATTTTATGTGCCCAAAGGTAAACACAGGAGTGTTTGGGAGATCAGGGCCTGTGCGAATGGGTCAGGTCACTGTAGTTAGTAGAGATGACTAAAGGCCAGCAATTTCAATTCATGGCAACTTTTGCGGTTTCAAAATGTGTTATCATTCCATATTGGTCTGAAAACAAAACCTTTCAAGTGTTTTGGTGAAAACAGAATTGTGTATTTTTGGACGGAAACCTGAGCTTTTTCAATTCATTACAAGGTTGCATCTTTGTCGTGGTGGCCTGCAGTGTAGGTGACCCAGATTCAAGTCCCTTTTCTGCTTGATTCAGAGCAGAATTTATCATCCCAGAACACTCTAATGGTATGCCTATACTGCAGTCCAAAGGTTTGATTCACTCGAGTGGGCATACTCACACTATTTTGTAAGGGCTAAAAAATAGCAGTGAAAATGTGTTGGCAGAGGCTTCAGCACAGGCTAGCAATGCAAGCACATACCCCAGGGTCCCTGATAGGCTTGTACAGCCTGACTCAAGTGTCTCTATGGTTAGCTAGAATAAAGCTGGCAGGGGGATGCCAACTCCTGGCTGCATTCACTCCACCAATTACAGTGTAGACATACCCAATATCAAGATGAACTTGAATGTGGATCTTCTACATCCCAGGCCACTGCCCTAGCCACAAGGCTATAATGTGTGAGTCTCACTCAAAAAAAAAAAAAAAAAAAGGTTGAAACCAATATAACTTTTATTCTTGGATTTTCCTTTTTTTTTTTTTTTTTTTTGGCGGAAAACCTTGATTCAGCAAAATCAAAACTATTCGTGAGAAAAGATTGGCTTTGACAAGTCTCCCAATTAAAAAGAAATTGGGACTGTTTCATAATTGTCAAAATATTTTATTTTGATATTTTCAAAACAACAAAATTGTTGTGTTCTGGCTCAAAACCACTTTTGGTTTGAAAATTAAGCTAGGTATAGTAAAAATAATCAAAACATTGAAATGAATTCTGGACAACTATTTTGAAGTAGATTTTTTAAAAAGATTTAAAATGTTTTCACAAAAAGCAATCATATCGTATGGATTATTTTCTTGTTGAATTATATTTGGTTTTGGAGGGAAACATATCTGATTTATATCCTCATTGCTTTAAACATTATTTCACTTCAAAAAGCATTGTTTTGAATCATACAGAAGAGAGAAATTGTTTACAAAGTCAATAGATATAAGACTAACATGATGTCACCAAGGGAAGAAGACAGATTAATCTTTCAAAGTATGTTTACTATATGCATCTGTTCTGAATTTCTGAGCCAAATATAGACAGAGGGTTCCATTTTTGAAAGGTCTGAGGACAATATGAGCATCTAAAAGTAGCACTTTAGAAAAAAAATATGTTTAAAACTATAAATCTTAAAAACAGTATATTTGAAAACATGGTTTATGGAGTGTGATTTATAGCTCAGAACAATTTTTTTATGACCAAACTATAAACCTCTGAAAATAAGAGAAATGCTGACACACCAGTAACAATGTGAACAGAGTGGGATATTTTAAATCATTGCCTACACCACCATGTCTAAAATTAAAAAGTGTTTCCTATTTGGTTGACAGATGATTTGTTTGGTCAAGAAAGAGTGTCTGACTGATACATTTGATTTATACCATCCAATCAAACAACTGAACACCAGAGATTTGATTTTATTCTCATTGTAAATCCCCCATTGATTTCCACTGGAACAGGAGCAGATCCCAGGTATCAGTGCTTATTACAAGGTTCTCCTTTCAGATCTGCAATAATGGGTCTTGATATGGGAATGTCTCCGACAGGAAATTGCTCATTCCCTCCTTGAACTTGCAAGCTGCTGAACACTTTGACCCCAGTCCAGCAAAGCACTTAAGCACATACTGAACCTTAAGCATGTGAATAGCCCTATTAACTACTTATATGCTTTAAATTAAGTATGTGCTTAAGTGCTTCCCTGGATTAGTGCCAGACTGCTCAGCAGTTTGCAGGGATTAAGCCCCTACTAGGTTTGTGGCTGAAAAAAAAAAAAACCCTGTTATGTGCAATGTGTACAGAAAGATAACTTTGATCAGATGTTTTTATGTGACTGAAGATATAAAATAACCCACTCACC
Source organism: Emydura macquarii macquarii (assembly GCF_026122565.2). Classification (NCBI taxonomy): domain Eukaryota; kingdom Metazoa; phylum Chordata; order Testudines; family Chelidae; genus Emydura; species Emydura macquarii. The sequence continues at coordinate 1,190,575 of NW_027130849.1, read as the reverse complement.
AAAATGAGTCAATCGGTAAAGAAGTAAATTGCCTAGCATTACTTTATTTTCAAGGCCAACAGTCATTTATAAATGGAATAAATAACTGGGATGTTGTCACTTATCACAATGAGTTTTGTTACCAAAGAAATAAAATCATTTAGAGTTTCACATTACCTATATTTTCATATATATCATTATACTAGCTCCTGTTCAGGATTATTTTAAAGCTACAGACCAGAGTAGATCTTCATCTACCACCCTAAAAAACAGTCAAGGATACTATGTCAGAGAAATTGTTATTACAAATTTAAAGCACTAAATAAAAGCTTCCACAATTTCTTGCAGTTTAAAATAGAAGTATATCTCTTGAAGTGTTATGATTCCCATTTGTTTGAAATATATTATATATACAAATCTATTTATCTAATATAAATAACTACAATAACTACACTGCTTTTTGCACAGTAAAGTACAAATTGGATACATTCATAATATAGATAAAACATTAATAACATAATGCTGCATTTTATTTTATCTATATTACAATTTTATCCAAATAACATGCAGCATTATACAGACTGAACTGCATACAGACAAAATAGACACAATTATAGCACATATATACAACTATAATCTCTTTAATAAATTAATGAATTTCTCTGCTTTTATTTTTTTTTAAAGATGAAGATAAATCAACTGAATGGTCTAATCTCTACTAGTGTCCGAGGAACAGGTGGAGCCATCTTTAGGATAGAGCAAATCTGGGAGAAGACCCCCTCATGATTGATCACTGGTGAATAAACACCTTCACCCAAAGAAATGCTCACCAAAAGCATGGAAGTGTAGCATGACCTAACCTACTCATTACCACCTTAAAAATGCGTATCAGAGAAAAAAGAGACAAACACAGCCTGCTGCCCGCAGCACCAGCACTGTAGGGAGATGAAAAGAGAGAAAATATACGATATTGGAAATCTATGTGAAAAAGAGATGGGAGGGTAGGTTAAACGGGAAGATATTTGCCACAAATGTTTTCTGTAGAGAAAAAGCTGATTAGAGCAGGATACCACAGTACCAGTGTGACGTCCTTGCTGACAATTAATAACCAGAAAAAAGAATGAAAACAGTGTGTTAACAAAATCTGAAGATGATGCTCTATTGGAAGAAGTTGCTAATATCAGTAAACTCTTTGTGGGGGGGGGAGGGAGCGGGGCGGGCAGGGGGGAAAGGGAGGAGAAGATAAAGTTGTAATGCTGCCTGTCAGCATCTCAAGAGCACAAGTGTCTCAAGAGCATGAGTACCATCAACCTCAGGGCAGACTGTTAGGAAGCAGGACACAAATCCCACATTGGATGTGAATGCTATACTTAGATTTCACTAAACAATTATCAAGTCTAAACTCCTCAGGCACTATAACAGACTAAATATAGAGTCACAGACAGTCCCCTTCGGCACTCTGATCTATCTCGAGATCAAGGTAAACATACTTCTGTGATTGATGGTCCCTTACACCAGTAATCACAGCAATAATTAGGTTTCTCTCAGTCTTAAAGGACCAGTCACTTGCCCCAGGTCAACTACATCTTAGATCTCACACCAAAGACAACACATGTGGCCAATCATATAATAAACTATTGTGACAGGGTCAGACTAGATGGCTACCAGAGAGTGCCAGAAGGCCACTGTATCAGCCCCAGGCTCAGCAAGTCCCTTTTCCCCAGTAGCTGAGCAGAGGTTATTCCAGGTTAATTAACATACCTGGAGCCAATTAAGGCACCACCCAGGCCTTGTTAAAAGCCTCCCCTCCAGAGAAAGGATGTGGTTAGAGTTGTGAGAGTGAGGTGAGCTACCAGAGAGTGTGTGAACAGGCAAGATGCGGTCAGAAACCAGAAGGGTTTAGGAGAAGGAGCAGAATGATGACAGGAGAGAACCCTGCAGGTACAAAGACGGGCAGGGAAAAATCCTGCCCGAAGAGAGCAAATGAGCTTTCCCAGGCCTGCAGACCTAAGGGAAAAGATCCTGCCAGAAGGGGAAAATAGAACTGAACATTTGGTTTGACACTATCATGCCCAGTGAGGCTGTCAGAGAAGGGGCCCCTGTCCGAGCAGGGGCCAGACATTAAGTCAAAGGTCATGGGGAAGTAACCCAGGGAATCTAGCAGCTTTCTTGAAGCCACAGCATGAGGCTACTACTTGTAGGGTTGGGCCCTGGAGTCAGTTGTGGACTGGGCCTAGCACTCTCTACCAGCCATTCACTGGAGGGGCAAGAGCCCCAGCGCAGAGGCAATGGCCTCTGAGAACCAGGACTGGAAGCCAGCAAGGAGCAGCCATCTTAGAGAGACTTTATTACCCTCCCCCACAACTAGAGGGTGGAATAACACCAAGGGGTGAAGCAGTTCCCTGACCTACCACTAGACAGAAGCACTAGACCCACCAAGGTAGAGGAAGAGCTTTGTCCCAACTAGTGTCAGGCGTGGGATTTGTCAGCGCAGAGGACTAAGCACCAAAAAAAAAAAAAAAAAAAAAAGGGGGTGGTGTGCTGGGTTTTTTTTTTTCTATTCACCATAATGGATGATGTGGTGAGTGCACTAGTACAGGCCCTGGTGACCCAACAAGAGGCCACCAGGGCCCAGAGACTGCCCAGCAGGAATCAATGCAGCAAGAGACTAATCAATTGCTAATGAATCAGGCGGCCCAGGACTAAGCCCTTTTGTGAGAGGTGACCCTGACCACCACAATCCGCAGGTCTGATGGAATGTGAGCCTGGAGGGCCACCAGCTACCTACCAAAGATGACTGTGGAGGCACACCTTCTGACTTTTGAGAGGACTGCACTGTGTGAGGTCTGGCCCCAGGACCAGTGGCCAGCATTCCCCCTTTTCTGGGGAAGCCCAGAAGGCCTACCATGACATGTCCACTGAGGCCACAGCCGACTACCCACAGTTGAAAGCAGAGATCCTGGCCTGATCAGGAGTAACAACAGTCGTGAGAGCCCAGAGTTATCATGAGTGGAGGTACCAAGAATACAAGGCCCCAAGGTCCCAATTCTTGGGAAGAAGTGGCTACAACCTGAGATCCATAGTCCAGAAGAGATCCTGGACGTCCTGATCATTGATCAATACATGAGGAGACTACCTCCAGACCTCCGCGCATAGGTAGGCCAGAACGACCCCTCCTCCTAAAATGAGGTAGTCATGCTGATAGACGGCTGGCGACCAGGGGCCTCTTCTGACTATATTAGGAAGATTCCCTCCAAGTCAAGCCACTGGCCTCGATCCCTGCAGTTTGAACAACTGAGAACTTGGGAAAGAAGCCAAGGGCCAGCCAGAGGCCGTGAAGGAATGGGGAGACCTAGGCGGAGCAGACTAGGGAGTCAAACCTCTTACCTTAAGGAATGGAGGGCTGCTTAGGGCCACATACCAGTGCTATCTGTGTGTGGAGTTAGGCATATAGCAGTACAGTGCCCAAATGCCAAGGAATCCATGCAATGTAATTTAGGAAGCTGGGCAGACCCCTGCACCCTGTTACACCTTGTATGGGTTGTGATGACCCCACATAAATATACGAAGCCATTGAGGCTAAATGGAGTGGAAACCACAACACTTGTGGACTCTGGGAGTTCTATTACACTAGGCTCAGGGAAGTTAGTCAGGTGGAGTCAGTTGATGCAGGCCAAACACATGGGGGTAACCTGTATCCCTGGGGCTGTTAGCTATTACCCTACCATTGGTTCAGGAAAATGTCACTAAGGTCACTGCAAGGGTAGTTCCTAAGTTCCCATACCCTGTCCTCATAGGAAGGGATTTTCTGGGGTTTGGAAGCCTACTCCCACTGGAGGAGTTGGAAGACAAGCAGGATCCAGAAATGCATGAGTCCTCCTCAGTGGAAAGTAACCGCCTAATATTTTCTGAGATAGCTCAGGATCTGTTCCGAGTCTCTGGGAAGGCCAGAAAGACCAAGCGAGAAAGGAGGGCCACTAAGGTTTTAGGTACCCGGATTCTGACCCAGGGCCAGACAGGAGACATACGAGGACAGCATATGGGGGACTGCTCAGGGAGAAGAGGGACCTGAGGTTGGTTCAAGGCCTGATCTCACTGAATGAGAGTGGGGGGAGACTGAGACAGGCCCACTCGGACAGCTCAGTCCTGTAAGGGAGAGTTTCGGGTGAGACCAGGCAGAGGACCCAAGGTTCAAGAACGCCTGGAGGGAGGTTGTGGAAATAGATGGGGTGCCTGTGGAAGGGAAAGCCTGGAGATCAGGGCCCTACTTCATAATCAAGAGGGATCTATTATACCGGGTCGCACAAATACAGGGAGAGGAGATGCAGGAGCTCTTGGTGCCAGAAAAGCAACAGAAGAGTGTTGAGCCTAGCCCACAGTCACCTTTTTTGGGGGAAACCTAGGAGTGAAGAAAACCCTGGCATGGGTCCTACGGAGGTTCTTCTGGCCGGGAGTACATGAAGAGGTCCAGCATTATTGTGCCTCTTGCCCTGAGTGCCAGCTACACAGCCCTCATCCACACTTATGGGCTCCTCTGGTTCCTCTTCCAATTAGCGAGTTCCTGTTTGAGTGGACCTGGTGGGGCCCCTGGAAAAGATGGCCCAAGGCTATCAACACATACGTGTTGTCCTGGACTATGCCACCCAATACCCCAAGGGTGTTCCCCTGTGGAACACGGCCTCTAAGATGATAGCAACAGAGCTCATAAAGATCTTTGCCAGATTAGGGCTACCTAAGGAGATCCTGACAGATCAAGGGACCCCCTTCATGTCAAAGATAGTGAAGGACCTATGTGCTCTGTTTCACATACAGGCCCTGCGGACTTCTGTCTACCACCCACAGACTGATGGCCTGGTGGAGAGGTTCAATAGGACCCTCAAACCAATGATAAGAAAAGTAGTGAGTTGGGACGGGAAAGACTGGGATACCCTGTTGCCTTACCTCATGCTTGCCATCGGGGAGGTTCCTCAGGCCTCCACTGGGTTTTCCCCCTTTGAGTTATTATATGGGCAACACCCCTGGGGCATATTAGACATTGCCAGGAAGACTTAGGAGGAAGAACCGAATCCGGGAAAAAATATAATTGACCATATAGTGCAGATGAGAGACTGAATAGCCCGAGTCACTCCCATCATATAAGAACACTTGGAGAAGGCACAGGAGGCTCAGCAGACCTACTATAACCACCAACCGAAGGTTCAACAGTTCCAGCCTGGAGATCAATTAATGGTACTAGTTCCCATGGCTAAGAGGGTGGAAGAAGATGAACACCCCATTCTCTACCTCAGCAGAAAGCTCCTTGCAAGAGAACAGAAACATGCAGTGGTGGAGAAGCAGTGCCTTGCTGTCAAGTGGGCCATGGAAACTCTCAGGTATTATCTGCTAGGCCAAAAATTTACCCTCGTGACCAACCATGCCCTGTTCCAGTGGAAAAAGTGATGCAGTGGAAAAAAGAGAAGAATTCAAGGGTGACCAGGTGGTTCTTCTCCCTCCAACCATTCCAATATACCATCCAACACAAGGTCAGGAGCCACCATGGCAATGCGGATGGCCTGTCACGGGGGCACTGTTAAGCGACCCAAGTTGCCCAACCCAATGGTATTGAGCAGTGGGGATGGATATGTGACAGGGTCAGACCGGATGGCTACCAGAGAGTGCTAGAAGGCCAATATATCAGCCCCGGGCGCAGCAAGTCCCTTTTCCCCTGGTAGCTGAGCAGGTGGTACTCCAGGTTAATTAACACACCTTGAGCCAATCAAGGCCCCACCCAGGACCTGTTAAAAGAAAAGAAAAAAAGTGTGGCTAGAGTTGTGAGAGTGAGGCGAGCTATCAGAGAATGTGTGAGCAGGCAAGATGCTGTCAGAAATCAGGAGGGTTTAGGAGAAGGAGCACAACGATGGCAGAAGAGAACCATGCAGGTACAAAGACTGGAGGAGGGAAAAACCCTTCCCTCCCTGGAGGCCTGAGGGAAAAGACCCTGCCAGAAGGGGAAGATAGAACTGGATATTTGGTTTGACACTACCATGCCTAGTGGGGCTGTCAGAGGTCAAGAGTCTCCCCTGGCAGGGAGTCCAGGAAGGCCCCCTGTCCGAGCAGGGTCCAGACATTGTCAAGGGGCATGGGGAAGTATCCCAGGGAATCTAGCAGCTTTCCTGAAGCCACAGCATGAGGCTGCTACTTGTAGAGTCCCTGAGTTGGGGGCCAGAGTCGGACTGGTCTGCCCCCCACGAGCCATTCGCTGGAGGGGCAAGACCCCCAGCGAAGAGGTAAGGGCCTCTGAGAACCAGAGATAGGACCAGGAGCCAGCAGAAAGTGGTCACCTTAGAAAGGCTTTATTACCATCCCCCCACAACTAGAAGGTGGAAGAACACTAAGGGGTGAAGCAGTTCCCTGACCTACCACTAGAAGGAAGCACTGGACCCACTGAGGTAGAGGAAGAGCTTTGTCACACTATATAAAGATTTATTAAGTAGCAAAAGGAAACTAGTGATTTTTTTTATAAGATTACACCAGGTAAATAAATATATACACACAAATAAATTATAATCTTAAATTTCAAAAATATATAGTAGCTTCTCTAATAAGCAAACTCTATATGTCCTTTAGGGCTAACTCATGCTCAGCAGCTGCGGGGTCTCATGCTTATTCCTAGAAACCCTTAATCCCAAGAGTCCAAGCAACATAGAGCTCAATTTCCTTGGTATTAGGGGTATTAGCCTCCTTCTTCCTTGTGCTCTGAGCTGCAAGTTCAGTTGATGGGAGGGATCTGCTTAGATTACTTGGAAGGGCAGAACAACCAACATCTTTTGTTCTGTTCAATGTCCCACAATAGTTTATCTGATGTTGATGGACTTTTCCTGTTTGGACAGGATGTAACACCTATTGAAGAACAGCTCTTCATACTAATAATTTCTCTTTCCTGTCTTGTGATTTACATAGTTGCAGGTTGACAACACATCTCTTAAATATTACCTTACAGTAAGGGATTCAGATGTTATAAGTAAGTTTAGTGCAGGCAGCAACTCACAAGCATTCAAAAAAGTCTAAACACAAAACACATTCTTATTATTCAAATACCTGTTTTAACAACACTAACACACAGGTGAGCCAGACTGATTCCAGCTATGTATTTGTTAGTGTTCAGCTGAGACATGGGGATCTTGGTATGAGCTGGCACCTGGTGTGCCAGCATCACAAAATTTGTCTTACAGTCATATTCTACCATAGGAGATATGCCCTCAGATCCCATTGTGTTCACTGGGAGTTGTGTGCCATAAACTAAGAGCAGAACTGGACTTGTACTGTTTTCCAGCAAGATGTATCACAGATGAACAAGGAAACATATATGCCTCAAAATCCAATCAGATGGTGAATAAAACTCAGTCTAAGAAAAAGAAATTTTAGTACAGTAGATGAATGCATGGAATCCTATTTTCTTTCATTAGTTACCCTAGCCAACGATGGACAAAGCTCTTAGGTCAAGTACACTTCCTCACTTACGAGACAAAGGTAAAATTAAAGGATTCTCATACATTAGCATGCTGCTTTTCAGAGATAATAAACAAATAACTTCAAATTAAGTCAATGGAAGCTGGGTAAAGTGCTCAGCACGTCTGAAAATCAGGCCTCAGAGCATATAAGAAGATACATCCCATAGAGTTCAGTAAACCTTACATTCGCCATTGATGTGTCTTTAATTATCCCATCATTAGACAATTTGGCAGTCAGTCAGGGTTTCTTATGCAGTGTTTTCTTGGAGCAAAAATACAGTTCCTAGTCTGTTCACACCAATACAGTACACTTTACTCCAGGGGGGAAGTTGTCAGATACTGTATACTTGTGTCAGATCAGTTCCAAGTCAGATGTGCTGGCGAGGGCATTGATGGGGAAAGCAGAGTCAAGACTTTGTCAGTTCTCCACCCACTTGCATGGCAGCAGGATGGATTGATAATCCTATGGAGGCTGCTCTCTTCTGTGGACTTCTCTCTGTTGCATGGGTTTGAAAGGACAGGTCACAATTCTAACCCAAAACTATACCCTATTAGCTGGCAGGATTCAGATTTTTTGCAGCTTTGTGCATTGAATCCCTACAGAAACTATGACTTGATTTTTTTAAAACCAAAAATGCTTGAAATTAGAGTCCAACACATTTAATCTTTGAGAAAAGTGTAAAATAGGACATTAATCTTTATATTCTTTAAAGACTCTACTTCTCAGTTGATTTCTTTGGATCTGACCCAACTTTTCAGGACCACTGACCTTCATGGGGTAATGATTTCTTTCTGATATTGTAATCATTTTAAAATCCATACAATATTTAAGAATAATTGTAGATAATCAAAACAGAAGATGGTACCAAAATTAAATTGACATTGCTTCTTTTATGTTACTCCTGAAGGATTTCTGCACCAAAAGATTAAAAATTCTGTTCACAATATTTTAAAATTCTGCATATTTTGTTTGTCAAAATAACAATATAATCAAATCATTTTCAATTATTTTGGTAATTTATTTCAAAATACCTGTCAGCAAATATATCTGTAACAGTACAGACAACAAAAAAAGATTCAGGAAATGTTAGAAGATGGTAATACTAATATTCCCATGTATGTCAAGCACAGAAGACTTTAAGGGTATGTCTACACAGCAAAGAAACCCCCTACCCCACAGCTGGCCCATGCCAGCCGACTCAGGGTCGCGGGGCTCAGGCATTGGGGCTGTTTCATTGTTGTGCAGATTTCCAGGCTCATTCCCACCCTGCAGGGTCATAGAGCCCAGACCCCAGTCCCAGTCTGGAAGACTACATACACAGCAGTGAAACAGCCCAAGGCCCATAAGCCTGAGTTGGCTGGCACAGGCCAGTCATGGGTTTTTCTGTGCTGTGTAGACATACCTGAAAGGACAGCACATCCCTAGGAGTGATGTGAGGCCATGATCTGACACAGCACTTAAGTATGTGTATTAAGTTCAGCACCTGAGTATGTTCATTGAAACTAATGCCCTGCCAGCTTGGGGCTTTAGTGACTGGCATGGCTAAGGAGCACTGTACAATCACTGGACTAGAAGTGAAATTGTTGCAGACAATAGATTAGAAGGGCAATGGGAGTGGAGGCTCCAGCATGGCACTGGGGAGCACAGGCTCACAGAGGTGGGGGAATCATCCTGAAGGGCACCTCCTCTCCTCCTAGGACATGGATTCAGTGGTGAGGCTGCATCTGACACTGACACAGCCCAAGGGCCAGGTCTGCACCAGAAACACCCGGGGCCTTGCCCCTCTAGGCCAGGCCCACCATGATAGTAAGCAAAAGGGACAGAATCTCACACACTTGCCCAGGCCTGCCCCTGCTGATCCTGATGTGGGGCAGGCAGGCTCAACGGGGAGATTGCGGGAGGTCTGGGTGCAGGGGTGGGAGGGTCCAAAGAAAGGGGATGGGGATCAGCAGGGAGGTCTCTGTGTGGGGGGGTGATCCAAATGCATGGGGGTGGGGCTTAGCAGGGGATCTGGGTGTGGGTAGGTCCAGATGCACAGGGTTTGGGAGGATGGGGTGGCAGCTCACCATAAAATGACCTCTTCCGCTATGGCTGAGGAGCAATGGGGGCATGAAGTGAGGGGGGTGTTGAGCTTTCTGCAGCCAGAGGAGGTTCTCAGGCATGGGCCTGACCTGAACCCACCCCTGGAAGCTGCCTGTGCAGGGAAAGATGAAGTCCTCTCCCCAGCTGGGACTAGCAGCTGGAGCCTGAGGCATAGTAGGACCTACTGGATGGGGCATCCCCAGCGGTGGGCCTTCCCGGCTCCAGGCACGCCATGATAGTGAGCAAGAGGGACAAGGTCTCGTACACATCCCCAGCACTCCCCCCCCTCCTTCCCCAAGCAGTGATTTTATGTCTCCCCTGGCTGCTCCTAAGACCCAAATCAGACGTGCCTACTGAGGACCACTGCCTGACAGAAGTGCATGAATCGATTATTCTGCTGGGAAAGGATAAATTCTTCGGGGGACATTAATTCTGCACTTGCAGAATGGTGCAGAATTCCTTTAGGGATATTGTTTTAAGGCCTTCTATCTGTTTTCTTTCTTGTGTTCTCTCCCACATTCCATTTGGCAGGCTGGCTAGCAGGCAATGCAATATTATTTCCATTTAAGTAAATGTCACATTAAAAAAGACACATTTTATATGTCTCTTCTACTTTATATGTTGCATTGTATGCGTCAATACGTGTCCTGAATGATCTTAGGTTTCTTGAGCTGGCCAGCAGGGGGCTCTAAAGAGTCATGGGTCCCCAGAGCCCACACATCTCACCTGTACTTTCCATCCTACCACAAGATGTTCTTCAGTGTCTTTTGCTTGAAGCTATAAATCAATCTTGTAAGCACTGAGGGTATGCAAGTTTCCCTAAGGTAAGTTTTCAGAGATATATTCAATGCCTATTTCAACATCTTGGATTTACAGTAAATTTAAGATGAGAAACAATTATTCAAGAAGTAAACAATCCAACATGTACCACAAACCCATTATCAACCAAGAAATAATTATTATATAAATTCCATTGTTAGTAGTTAGAAATGTATGGAAAAAAGTCTTTCTTGTGTCAGCTCTAACACTCTCTACTTCTTGACTGTTCCTTACTCAGAAATATGTCTATTTCATGTCTTTATCATACATCTTACAGGTCTGTATCAGACATCTGGGTCTCTTAAGGTTGCAAATATGGACATGAGTCATAATCTCTAAGGGGCAAAATCTATTCATACTTCCTCTATTTAAATCTAAATTAACCCGACTGTCATCAGAGAAGTTATTTAGTATTTACAATGGTGTCAGAGAAATCAGAGTTTGTCCATAAGCTTTTCAGTGCAAGAAAAAGGGGCTTGATTGAAAAAGGGGCTACAATTTACACACAAGGGGAGGTGTTTGAGTAAAGGGTGCAAGGTTGGGTCCATATGCAAAAATAATATCCATGAACATATACTGAATAAGAATCTAAAATTACATACCCTTTTTAGAGTTAGATGCTACAGATTTGGTGAAGATATTCAAATCAGAAATTTCATATGAAAGTATTTGCATAGATATGGAGTATTGTATGACAGTTAATTTTAATCACAAATATATTGTAGCAGTTTTACTTCTATCACATACTTGTTAATGTTTGCAAATTTAATTATTGCTTTTAGTGCCTCTTCCTGTTAAGATAACAAGAAGAAAATTATTGTAGGATGTTATTTTAAAGGAAAAAAAATGAAAAAATATACTTGAGCTTTGAAGAGTTAAATCAAAATTCCCTCAAACTTCTTCTGAACCAATTATGTGAAAGCTTGTATTGCTGCATTGAAATGAATATCCACTAGTTGAGTTCATGTTTTCAGTTATCTGTGGAAAACCATCTTAAATCTGGTTCTGTGACACAACACCTATAATGTAACAATCTCTGGAAAAACTGTAACAAACAGACCTGAGAAAACAAATCTCAGAAAAGCCTTGAGTTTTACAAACAAACCTGGGGCTTTTTTTTGAGATTGTTATAAGCTGAATGTTCATCCAGATGGAACACAGTCACATCTCATGTATTAGGTGACTGTGATGAAAACACAATAGCTTTCTTGTGATTTTTCCTTTTAAGGATACAACAAATAGCAGACTGACCAAATCGCCTGGTTTTGTCTGAAGACTTGGACTGCTTGGTAGGTCATTATCAACCCCTCCCTGCAACCTTTCATCTGTTACTGACCATTCCCTTGATTTTAGGTGAAAGAATTTGGAGTTTAACTTTTTATTGATCTAAAACTCTCTGAAGAGGGAAATTGTCTTCAAAGATAATTTTCAGGAAAATATTTCTTCAAATTAACAGGAAATGTTGGCCTTATTGATGGAAGGTCTTCATTCATTCTGGTTTTTTTATTTTTTTTAACGCACACAAGAAAGGAATTTGCATCCTAGTATTGTTCAAATTCCCTGCAATGCATTTTCACTGACCCCCCACCCCACCAAAAAAAAAAAAAATGTTTTCCCATCCCAAAGAGCCCTGGCCTCGAAGTACAAAAAAGAGGAAAAAGGAACCCAAAGAAAAAAAATCATACGGATGACCTTCAGATGCACTTTGGTCCATAGCATACACTCATCCTGAAGCCAGCACTCCCACTGCAACCAATGTCAATTCCTGGTATTGACTGAGGGCAACATATGGTCTTTTGTTTGTAATAACATGTGCTTTTTGGTAACCATGCAAAAATAATTTGACTCAATAATGTAGTATTATTTCCCTGATTATTATTTAGCTATTGCACTTTCATTTTAATAAAATGGAGATCTGCGGATCTTATTCTTTGTTACCCAGTCTCCCTATTTACCCATTAAACAACAGTAGGGTTCCTTTACACTTGCTAACAGAACAAACTGTGATGTATTTTACAGAGAAAAAATTATCCTATAGAGCTAATCATATTAATGTGCATTTGCAGTCAGTATAGTAATGGTCAGACAGATTCTCATACCCATATTCAATTTTGGTATCACCCTACTCCTCATACAGTTCCATGTAAGCTCTCTGGGAAAGGGACTGACTTTTTCCCCCCTTTGTACTTTGCCTAGCACAACAAGGTCCTGATCCATGACTGGCATTTTTAGGTAGTATTACACTATAAATTATAATTCTAAGAAGAATATAAGAAAGAATCACGTAAAATGTAGTATGATGCTGCTCATTGTGACCAAAAGTAGCAGAATCTAGTCCAATGTAAAAATGGTACTTCTAACTCAACATACAGTGTTTTCAAGCTTTATCTCCTTTCACTCTGAACAGAATTTTTAGAAGAGGTCAGAGTTAGGTGTGAAAATGGAAAATAAAGTGCAACTTTAACTGAGGAGTCATTACCTTGACTGCCAAAAAGACAATCTCAAGCAGAGCCACCCCATGTACTGTAACATTTAAAAATATATAAATCTTACTTTGATTTAATATACATTTGTTGGATTACAGTGCAGTCATTTGATAACTGCAGAGGATGTGCACAGAACTTTGCTGAGGGACCTTAGGAACTAATAAGGTACAGTTGCCATCTTTGAATTCTTCCTTCTGAGTGGAACATGTGAAAGAGCACATTGCTGACCAAGTTGGTCAGATTCATGTGAAAAAAGTTGGTCACATTAGGCAGTGTTTATCCTTTGACATTCCACCTACACTTATTTGGGTAAAAACTGAGAATAACTGCACCTCTATGGTGATTTTTCTTTTATTTATGTAGAACTAATGGGACTATATGATTCTCTATATTTTACTTTACATATAAAAATGTTCACATAACTTCTCGATATTTCATGCTAAATTTAATAAGTAATGCCCTTCCATATTCACAGCATACGGTCAAATGAAACAAACTCAAATAACTCTTTGTGTTTTCCAATTTTTTTTAAACAGATAATCCTCATTCCTATTTTCTATTTAGCTATTTTGTATTTTAAGAAACAGTGTCAATGATATTTATCACTACATTTCAAATCTTATAGAAACTGGCATATTCAGATAACATAATTTGATATTTATGAACCTCCATACCAATTTCCTTAAAATATAAACTCTGTTTATTACTGTAACTATTTGTTAACTCAAAAGTAGATAAATAATGAATAGTGAGGTTGTTGATTCATTCAAATATGAGCAAATGATATATTTTCCCTTTGATGAATCTGGCTCAACATGAGAAAATGCAATGTGCTTTATTATAGTAAATTACATCCTAATCTGCAAGCTCCCGTATGAGGAAAACTACCATGAAACTCAATGTGGAAACATACTCTGTATCGAGTTGTATATGTGAAAAGTCGGTCTTACCTAGATTTGTTCAAGTTTGTTAGAATATAGGAGTAACCTACTTAGGTTAGCTAATTGTTCCATCTAATCTAGGATGCTGCTTCTGGCTGTTGCCAATAACATGCTTCTAAAGAAAACAAGAGCTGTCTCTCTGGATCACTAGGTAACAGTGTCCCTCTTTCCCCAAGGTAGAACAAATGTTGGCCAAATAAAAATAGAAAAAAGACTCTCTGAAAGAGTCTATATGTTTTGTTTCATCATTGTCAAAAGGACGTCTCATGTTTCGTGTCAAAATTTAGCTACAGTTAGCCAAAAATACACCCAAAATAGGGTAAAAAACATCCCCAAATGAAACACATTTAATTTCTTGTTGAATGGAACTTTTTCTTGACCTTGTGAAGGGGAACACGCACCAGCAGTGCTACCTAGTGGTCAGGCCAAGGTGTGACAGGTTGTCTTCTTGGTTGCTCCCCTTTCTCACTATAGCTCCACTGTGTGGGAGTCTGTTCTTTTAGTGATTTATTCCTCCAGCAGTGTTTTATACTCAATTCCATTCTTTTCAGGGTACACAAAGAGTCCAATAATGTGGAAGTATTCAGAAGACAGCAAAGCCTTCAGGGTTCGACTCTTGGGTTGGGGCCTTAGGGTCTGGACCCTTCCACCTCCAGGATCTTCCCTAACTAGGTTCCCTGTGGAGGGATAGACTTTTGTCATTGTCCTCTCTTAAGGGGTTGGAAGGGGAGCCTGGGCCCATCCTCTCTATCAGATTCTGATCCAGAGCCCAATGTTAGGTATCTAAGGCCTCCACCTTAGGGAGCTATGCAGCTGTCTCTCTCGGTCACTACCTAACAGTGTCCCCTCTTACCCAAGGTAAAGTAGGGAACTGAACACAAAATTAAAGAATTGGACTTTCAAAAGTCAACAGTTCCTCCTTAGAAGATTTTCTCAGGTCCCACTGAGTTTGACTGGCCCCACAATTCCCACTGATTTCAGTTGGGCCAGGATTTAACACCATAAGTTTATTATACACTCATTGTACACAAAATATATATATATTTTTTTACAAATTTTAAGTGTATTGTCCCTTTCTCTTTCCCTCAGCCTTTTTTTTGTGACCTCATCCAGCCTGCTGCTTTTCCAGGTGCCATCTTCAACAGTGCAGCCTTGATGTATAATAGGTCACTGACATCCATGATTATCTGTTCACACAATGGTAATATAGCATATAAAGTGTTCGCCTCACTAAATAAATCCTCACAGTAGTCTTGCCATCAGTTCCATACACTGTTCTGTTACAAGAAGTCTGCCACCTGGATGCTTTACAGGTGGAGTGTTCACTCTGTCTTCCTTCCTTTTGTTTCTTGTCCATGAGATCGCATATATGTTGTTGAAGGCAGTTGTTCAACTCTTTATACAGCTTATCTGAATCTGGGTTTCTTGCCTTTTGACTGATTACTGCTTGCTTGGAGGCTTTATAGGAGGCAACCACTTCTTCCACAGGGTTATTTTCCATAACTTTTCTGGATTCTCTTTTTTTTCTTTCTGCACTTCCTCATCCCACCATCATTTTTCACAAGATTGTGGTCTATCCTGCTTAGTGTGTTCACATACCATCTCAGCTTGTCAGATCAATATGTTCTTGAAAATACACCGTTCTGCTCCTGATGTTCCAATTTGTGTATCTCTGGCTCAAACCTTGCGACTGTCTCCCTAAACTCATTTGCAGTTGCGCTACTCAGTCCCCACATCCTAATGCACATTTCCTTGGAGCAAAGCTCATGCTGGGTTTATTTGCCAGTCATGACCATTTTTCTCTAATTTATTCATATTGGCAAAAAATCTATTTGTATGCTTATTCCACACATTACTCCACTCTCCACACATTGTTTTGGTCTGTGTAAAGATAACGTTCCATTTTCTTAAACCAAATATTGGCAATTACCACTGATTGCTTAAACACATATTTGGCAGTGCAGCACCCTCTGTTCTGTTATCCCAGTGTATACCATTCCAGAAACTGATCACAGCCTGATTGACTTAGCAAATATGGCCATTGAAATCTCCCAGAAAGAGCTGTAATTCCTCTAGTCCAATCATATTCTCGAGCTTCTGCAGGCTTTGCCTATCATCTTCTTTCTCTTCCTCAGAGTAACCTTGTTTTGCATCATCTACCAATACCACAGATAACCCACAGTCCTTCACTTCTACTTGGATAACCATTAAATGGTTATTCACCCTGATGATTTCCTCAGGAGTTAAAGTTCATCATGAACCATTACTCCTATACCATTTCTCTTTCCATTACCACTTGTGTAGTACAAATTACAGACCAGACCCAATTTCTGGGCTGCTTTTCCTAACCATCTGTCTCCTACACACAGGAAACCATCCTCTTTGCTAATACCATGCCCTTACCTGTTTAGGACGAGACACTGAGAATAACAGCTCACAAAGATTTGTAAGGTATTTCTTTCTTCAGCATGAATTTTCATCTGATGATTTACCTTTTGGGTTACTCTCCCAAACTTTGTGGAGACAACCAGCTGTCAGCCACTGGGAATCTTGTTGGTTCAGGGCTACCAGTCTTGAGGTTAGTGAATTCCTTGTCTAGGGATAAACAACCCTCCCACCATTTGTGAGAATCCCTGGTGGGGCACTATGTAGGCTGGACTAGCCACTCTTTAAAACTGGTAACTACTCCCACCTTTTAATGCAATCTGGAAAAAACAAAGACACGGAATATCATCTAGCTCCATGATTTCTATAATCCCTGTAATTTCTCACTGTATGTAAATCCTGCCATATTATTAATCACTTTTAACATCCTTTCCTATAGCATTAATCTCTGTTATATCTTTATTGAGGTGAAGCAACCAAAACTGGACACGGATTATCAAATGAGGGCATACCGTTGTTTTAGATAAAGACGTAATATTTTCTTTATTATTTTCTATCTAATTCTGTACAGTTTTTTAGGAGACTTGTGTGATACCCACAGTTTATCCTTTGCGCTTACAAGAAAAAAATAGACATTTTTCTTTATTCCATTTTTCTTCATTCACTTCCCCTGCAGCAAGAAAAATCTCCCCTTTAAACAATTTTTGCTGATAGCCAATATGGTACTTGTTGCTGTATGGTACACTTCCAACATATGTAAGCTAATAACAGATAATACATGCTTCTAAATGCATGATAGAATTTAACATAATACCATATGAAAAAATGTGAAACCATACAATGCACAATAATTTAACGTGAAATATTTCCTTTCCCAAAAAGAGTTAAGCAGGAAAAGTACAAAACAGCAAAGAAAAACAAATTTCCAAATTGTCTTCTGACTTACACTGCATGCAACCACGTTGAAGCTGAGGGTGTTGGTCTAGCTTAGTTTTCTGCTCTACTAGATCCTGCACGTGTCCTGCAAAAGTCCAGAGAACGTCTTTTAAAACGCTTGGATACAAGAAATCCAGACCTGCTGATTTTAAAATGTCTCACTTTATTATCTGTTCATTAACATCATCCTTAGTTACTTTTGGAATGGAAAATATTTCATTATCATCAGAGGATATGAATGCATCATCTGGCTTTCCCCCCCACATACAGAACACAAATATCTATTGAACACTTGTGCTTTTCTGCATTATTATTGACAAATGTATCATTTCCATTGAGTAACACAGCAATATTATTGTTAGGATTCCTTCTGTTCCTAAAATACTTTAAACAAACAATCAAATGCCATATTTTCCTTAACACTCCTGGCCATGATTATCTTCTTGTATCGTTTTGCTTCATTTATCAATTTTCTACAGTTCCTAGCTTCTGATTTATATTCTTTACTATCAAGTTCCATTTTATATAGTCCCTTCATATAGTTTCCCTTCCCTTCTAACCCAAGCTGATTTTTTATTAACCACTATGTACTTCTTTATAGATCATGGAACTGTGGCTTTGGGGGCCTCTAATAAAGTGTTCTTAAACAATTATCAATTATCATTCACATTTTTCTGATTAAATTCTTCCTCTCACTTGATTTAACTCATAATTGTTCTCTTTTTAGTAAAATTGGCCCTTTGAGGGCACCAAGTAGGATGTGTGTTTATATATAGATATAGACAATATATGGATATTAATCTGTTTGCACCTAACAAATGTAATTAAGTCATGATCACTTGTACCTAAGCTACAACTGAGTTTTAGTTCTGTGATCACTTCCTCTTTATCTGGTCAAAATAAGGTCTACTTTTGAATTCCCTGTGCTGGATGCAACACTCTGAGTTAGGAAATTGTCATTGATATTTTTTTAAAGAAATTCTGAGGACATGTTAATACTGGCAGCATAAGACCTCCAGCATGTCACTCAGGTTGAAGTTACCCATGATAACATGCACATTATACATAGACATTTAAAGGTCTTGTCATCCTATTCTCTAGTTTTATTTAGTGGTCTGTAGCAGACACCAACTACTTCTTCTACGACTGCTTCTGCTTTCGATAGTAGAACATTGATCCACAAATGTTCAAGATAATTTATTTCTGAATTGTTAGTGATTCGGGATCAAGTAATGCTATTGTGACATAGAGTGTTAATCCCCTTCCTCCCTCTTTTGACTACTCGGTCCTTCCTAAACAGGTTATTATAGCAATTTTAATATTCCAGTCATGCACATCTTCCCACCAGGTTTCAGTAATACCAAGTAGGTCCAATTTATGTTCATAAATGAACAATTGCAATTCCTCTTGTTTGTTACCCAGGCTCCTGACACTGGTGTATAAACAATTAAAGAATTGTATCTCTTTGTACTCTTTGGTGCTTCAATTAATTTTGTTCTCAGCATCTTGATTTTGTTCTAAAGAAGTGCTAATTTGTTCCCTCTTTTCATCCTTCCCTTTCGTTATTAGTTTAACCCTCCTAAGTGGTCTAGTCAGTCTGTCCTGTTGAAGATTGCTTCTACTGTTACTGAGATGGAGGCCATCTCCCCCTAGAATATGGGCCAGTATTCCACAAAACCAAACCCCTTTCCTGACACCATTTATTTAGCCAGAAACTTGCTTCCAGACTCTTTTGCTGTATGTCTTCATTTGCTCTTGGGACAAGAAAGACCTTTTAGAAGATCATTGGGACATTCTTCTCCTTCAGTGCCCTTCCTAATTCCCTAAAGTCACCCCTAATGCGTGAACTATCGTATGAGGCAGTGTCACTAATGCTGATAGGCATCATTACCAGTGGATCCTTACTCACTAACATCAGAATCTTAGGGCATGTCTACACTACAATCTTAAGTCGACCTATGTTAGGTCAACTTATAGCCGCCATAGTAATTACTGTAGTGGCTGATGTCCACACTACCCTTCCACAGACTGAAGAGGGGCAGTCTGGGGGGGGCTGAGAGCCATGGCTTTCAGCTCCAAGCAGCTCACTGCTGGGAGCCTAGCTGCCTGCCAGGCTTCTCTCCTCCTCCATTCCCAGCCGAACCTGTCGTCCGGCTGGCTGTCGTGCTCTTGGTGGGGAGCTGGCACCCTGGACGCCAGGGGGCAGCAGGACTCCCAGCGGCGACTGGGGAGCTCGACCCGCAGCCCAAACCGTGAGTCTGGATGACGGCACAGCTTGGAGCAGTGACCTGGCAGCAGTCCAGCCAGAGAGCGGGAGCCAGCTTTCTTGTCAATTTCATGGCTCCAGCAGAGCTCTGCAATTGACAAGAAAGCCAACAGCTGATGTAAGGAACCCAGTGTTTATACAGACACTGTGTCACCCTAACTATACCAACATAAGCCCTACACCTCTCATGGAAATGGAGTTATTATGTTGGTGTAGTAGGGCAATTACATCAGCAGGGGCAAGGCTGTAGAGTAGACACTGACAGAGTTAGGTTGACATAAACTGCCTTATGTCAGCTTAACTCTATAGTGTAGACCAAGCCTTAGAGTCACATCTCATGTGTTGGGTCCAGGCAGGAAGCACACCATCCTTTTGGCTTTTCCATTGCTGAATGTTAGGACAACAATGTAAGCTCTGGAATAGGCTTCCAAAGGAGATTGTGCAATCCCCGTCACTGGAAGTTTTTAAAAGCAGGTTAGACAAACACCTGTCAGGGATAGACTAAGTTTACTTGGTCCTGTCACAACTCAGGGAGTGGACTTGGTAACTACTCAAGGTTCCCTCCAATCCTACATTTCTGTGATTTCAGTGAGGCTAGCTGGGTGGGTAGAGTGAGAAAGATTTGGCCCTTAGCAATTAACTAAACAAAACTGGAGCAATTTTTTCCTTCATTTATGCACAGGGGGCCTGATTTGCACAGAGGGCCTGATATAAAGCCATCTGAAATCAGTGGGAGTCTTTCCATAGATTCAGTGAGCTTTAGGTCACAACAAGAAGGAGTTGGGGGAGAATATGTTCTTATGTAACTGAATGAACTAAAGAATTCCTTGTATAAAACTAGCTTTTCATTATCAGACCTCTTCAAAAATCTGAAATGTGAACAGACTCTGGTGAACAAAAGTAAAATGTTATTTAAATAAGCAAGTAAGAAACAGATTTTATTTATCTTTTAAATTGGGGTCGATTTTTAGAAAAAATGAAAATTAAATAATTTCCAGATAAGGAAAGAAAATAGATAAGTGTGACTATCTTGTCTTCTCTGGCAAACAAACAAGTAATCAACAGCACTAGATTTAAATAATGAAAATTAATGACAGCCATTTTAATGTTAAGTACATCATATCAGCTTGATCAGCAATAATGAATAATTATAGTATCTGAGAACATCTGGGGGCTAAAGGTGTACATCTGAACAAAACAAAGGAACTGTTTGAGATAATGAAATACTCTATTCTTACTTTTAGAGAGATGAAGCTGAGAAAGTACCCTTGAAACTGAACATACAGGATCACTGAATGATGGCTGAACTGAATATAACCTCAGGGAAATCAGCAGGAGAGTTTATGCACATTATAAAACACTATATCATCCACTTAGTCCTACAGTAACAGTCAAATTAAACAATATTTAGTTAAAATCAATCTCACAGCTCTTCCATGTTAGGTTATGCTATCAATGGGGCACAAAAACAACCCATCATAAATCATGGCAACTATAACATCACAAAGGGATTATGGGATGAAATGTACTAGCAGCACTCCTAGGAACTTGCTAAATCATTCTTAGACATGAATACCTGCAAGGGCAATTGCCCCACAACCTTAATTTAGCCAATATATCTTTTTTTTTACTCTGTAAATCAAGTAAAAATGCTCTCAGTTTTCTTCCTCATTTTATTAATCCAGAGCCTTGCTGGTGATTTCACTGGATCACCAATTTATTCCAGCTGAGTATATTAGTCATTGTGTAATTGATCAGCTCTTTGAATGACAGTAGCAAGTTGGAAGAGGTTCATGATCCTGCCTGATCCTGCCTGCCTCCCTTTAACCTTTGAAGTACTTTCCTTCTGTAGGGGAGCATTGATGGTTTCTATAGCCCCTCCAAGCCCAGAGTCAGTTATGGCATCTGGCATAGACCATGTAGACCATGTGGTGAATGGAACAAAGGATGGGAGAAGGTTCCTTGTGCCTTCCTCCCTAATCCCCATGCACATGTATGAAAAGGTCAGGCACAATATACCCCTTCAGCCTGTGAAAGAAGCCTCTGCTAATTTAGTGGCAGTAGATAAAAAGAAAAGTGAGGAGCAAAGAAAGCCAAATGATAAATTATAAGTGATTTTCCTTCATTTGAATTTTCAGTTCAAAGTCTAAATTCCAAAGGAAAATAAACAGGAAACAATAACAAATGTTTTACATAATGTTTTACCATATATCTGCTAATTGAGGCTTCCCACTGCTAGACAATATGTTTTCAAGTACTGCAAGGGAAAATAGGGACACACACATCCCAGGTAGATTAGATTGGTAAATTAATCTGTGAAAATGGAAACATTAGATTTATGCACACACACACACGTCTGTAGCACATGGAGGGTATGGAACTTTACTGGGAAAGGGGTACAGTGTAAGAGAGAATATATTGGGGTAGAGGGGTATGCCTTAAGATGTGACTTTCAAAAGGGCTAAGCATTAACCTAACTCTGCTCCGACAGAAGTCAATGGTAAAACTCCCATTAATTTCAATGAGAGCAGAGTTAGGCAAATGGCAAGTACCCTTTAACGGTCATGCTAAATTTAATACTTCTCTTTAACTCTTTCCTAGGAACTGAGACTAAGATTTTCAAAAACAGGAGCCTTAAATTATTCACCTAAGTAAGCTCCGATTGATCGTGTGCTGCTGAGTGGTCATATTTGAAAATCAAGCCTCTTACTTAGGTACATAAATTAAATCTCCTATTTATGAAAATGTTTATCTACATTGCAATTAATTATATCATCTATCCCATTTTCCTGGACCTTGCCAGGGCCCCTTTGCACCACTGATGAGGCACAAAAGGCTGTACAGGTGGCTTAGGATCCCACCAGCACAGGGGGAATACCAGGTTGCCACAGAGCCAGCATAGATAGCTGTAAATCACCTCTTGGCCCAGAGGGAGGCTATTGGGAGTATGGCAAGGGCAGGAGGGAGCATAGTTGGAATGGTCTTTGTGCTGGTGATTGATCACCAGCCAGCACAAGAGCCTCTAGGGCACTGTTATAAGCTGATGTAACTCAGATCAGACCTGGAACTGCTCTAAATTGTGCGGGGATGTCCGTTAGCTCTAGCAAACTCTAGTGTCAGGGAGGCTAAAGATGGCAGATAGTTATCTTTGTCTCTCTCCCTCCCAGAGCTCAGCTGGACCCAAGATCAGGGCCTTTGTGTAGGACAGCTATCCCACTATCCCACTACCAATCAGAGTGCCTCTACCATGGAGTTATGCTGGTGTCAAACTGATGTGAATGGGAGGAGAACAAGGCCCTAACACTTTAAAGGGAATTTGATTTTTTATGCCATTTATTAAAACACACCTGGAAATCCTAAGATCACTTTAAAAAGGTTGAGCCACATTTCTTATATAAATCAAGCAGGGCAGGACAGCTAAGCAGACTATTGCCCTGGGCCCTCCAGCAAGGCGGGGCAAGCAAAGGGCCTGTAGCCTGTCAGGGTTCACGGGCTGAGGGGGTGGACAACTCCAGGGTGGGTGTGGCACAGGGGGCAGGAGGAATGGGGACACAGGCCCTTCCAACTCCAACACGTCCGAGCCCATGGCCCTAACAGTGGTAGGGCATCCTACCACTGGATCAGCGGGGCTCCAGACAAAACTCGCTGAAAAGTGGCTGGGCTCAAATACAGCCAGACTGAGGTTGGCTATCCCTGGGCTACTTCCTCCACCCCTCTGCCCATGTACCTGTATCCCTAGTCATCTTCCACCTCTCGGGGTAAATTACGAGGGGCAGCTTCAGCATCGTCAGCATTCAAGAGCTCTTCCAAGTCGTGGACGGCAGATATCTCCAGCAAGTTGCAAGCGACTCTGGGAGGCCCTCTAGGCTCCAGCCAGTAGGCAACGCTGGTGGCTTTTTGTCAGGGTCGATCCCAGCACTGGGGGAGAGACATCCTTTTACTTGAGCAGATCCCCTCAGAGTGAGCAGTAAGGCCCACCCTTTATACTTCCTGGTTTTTTTTTTTTTTTGGTTCTGACTCTTGCTTCCAGAGTGCTGGGTGTGGCTTCCCTAGCATCTCCCACAGGAGTTGAATAGCATTTCCTCCATGTCAGTCTCATAGGGAGGCTATGCCCCCTCGCTATAGGCAGGCAATGGGGACAGGCAAGTCTCAGAAGATCCAGTGTGTCAAAGCAAATGTCAAGTACTCACATATCATGTCAAAGATAAGCCTATTTCCTTTTCTTCAATCAGCATTTTTTAATTATCCTTTTGCATTCTCATAACCAACAAGACTAAATGTAACAAGCCTTGATTCCATGCCACCTCCTGTTACCAGATACTCAGATCAGACACTTGGACATTAACTTGTCTCTTCACATGCCATGCACACCCTTTTTCTCTCAGGGGCATATGCAAATGACTCTGACAGCAGCAGGAGTGAGAGATCTATGTATTGGACTAAGAATGCCATACACATAACAACCCATGCAGAAGACTAGTAGTGTGACTAATGCCAAAAAATCACTAAAACAGCTCAATTTTGCATCTTAAAATGGTTTTCAACTTTATTTTAATTCCAGCTTACTGTACTACAAAGGTACATTCACCTATAAGAACATTTGTGTAAGCATAACACTGTTCAAAATCAACATTCTGCTTTTATGAAATTCTGTTCCTTGTTCTACACCTGAATACATTGGCTTTGCACAAAGTTTCCTTATAGCAGTTCAGGGGAACAGACTCCTCTACACCCAGAGAGAAATGTCTATTGCTTGTCTGTTCCTCTCCCATAGGGCATTTTAGTCACTGGATCCACATAACCACTGTCAAGGTCCCTGCCTTGCACACAGTGCCTGTTGTTTGGGGAGAAGTGACAAAGAGCAAGGAGGCAGCATGGACATAAAAGATACATATTCCTTATGGTATACATGAGAAGTTGAATCTCCCTGCCCAGGATCCCAAATAGCAACACTACTCTGGCTGAGAATCCCCTGAGGACTTTCACAGCCCTTTTGATGGCTGTAGAATATGTCCCATAGTAAAGAGAATCCTCCGTTGTTATCCCGAACATATGGACCTCTAGTTATACTTTGCCAATTAGGTTCTTTCCAGTAAACACTTAGGGTATGTCTACACTGCCAGGGCTGTGCCAGCACTGCAGGATCGATTCTGCGGGATGGACTGAACCAGTAGTGGAGACCTACTCAATCGATCCCGGAAGTCCTCTCCGGTCAACACCAGAAATCCACCCCCGTTAAAAGGGTAAGGCCAGTGGCATGACGAGAGTCTCTGGCGCCCAGGGGCCAGGCCTACATTTGCGGCCCCCCACCTCATCGCCCAGCAACGCACCCCAAATGCCCCTTAGAGCCTCCTGTACCCCCCATCTGTTGCAAAGGGCCAGCCCAGCCACCACTGTACTTACCTGCTGCTCCAACAGCCCTTCAGCCCAGGGCTGACTCGGATGGGCGGGCAGCCTCACCCTCCAGCTTGGGGAGGGGCTGGGCCAGCCCTTCACAATGCACAGGGGGGGCCACAGGAGTGCAAGTGGGAACAACTGCTACTCACCTTCCTGCACTCTCCACCCATCACGAAGGACCAGCAACCTCTCGCACTTACCCACTATCCTAGCCCCGCAGCCCAGCGCCGGCTCAGATGGGGAGCCGGGTCAGCCCTTCATGATGGGTGGAAGGTGGGGGGCGCTTGAGGCTGAGGGGCGTCTGCTCCCACTTCTGCTCCTGCGCCCATCCCGCGCATCGTGAAGGACCTACCCAGCCCTCCTCCCCCCCGAGGTCAGGGGTGAGGCTGCCTGATCTGAGCTGGCACCAGGCTGAGGGGCTGGAGCGATGAGTAAGTGCGCTCCAGGCCAGCCCTTCACGATGGGCAGAGGGCGGGGTGTGCAGGAGCAGAAGTGGCACCCTCACCGCAGGCCGGTGCCCAGGGTCCTGGCCCCCAAACCCCTTGGTATGTGAATGCATAAAGTTGCCTTGACCTGAGGGCATTTCCCATTGGAACAGCACAGTGGAGATGCCACAGTAAGTGAAAGTTAGTAAGTCAACAGGAGATACGCAAGCTACACTATGTAGATTGTGTATCACCCATTGAGGGCTGCTGGCTGTATAAACCAGCCCTTAGACTAAGCGGCAGTGTGTGCCAGTGGATAAGACTGCAGTAGCTCAGACATGCTGGGCTAAGAATTAAGAGTTCTGAGTTCTATCCTTGGTTCTACCACTAACCTGCTGTGTGATCATGAACAAAGATACCTCACCACTCTAAATAACCAAGTTATTTAGGTACCTAACTTGCATTGAAATCAATGGGAGTTAGGTGTCTAGACATCTTTGTGGATCTGGGCCTCTCTTTTCCCATCCGTAGAATAAGATAATGACATTTCCCCTTGGATGAAAAGTGCCATGTAAGACCTAAGCATATTATTGTTGTTATTTATTTAAATTCCAATATTTATTTATTTATTTGATCAATACCTTTATTATCGGTTTTAACTGAATAAATGATGGAGACAGAACACACATTTGCAAAAGTCACATTCATCAGCGGAATGACTGTGCCTAGACTGAGATGTATAGAGTGCACTCAGCTGTGATAGGGATTTAGATAAAATAGCAAAAAAGGAACTGAGCACTAATCCGCCATGCTCACACACACAATTATTTCCCTGCCTGTAAACATTTTACTCAGGCATATATATACAAAACACAGTATGTTTATTTTCACTTAAAATCAGAATTTTCCAACATGGGTCCCTAAAGTTAGGCACCTTTAAGAAACTGTGTTGATTTTCAGAAGGGCTGAGCACCTCATACTCACATAGATTTCAAGAGGAATTTTGGGTTCTAAGAAATCACCAAAAATCAGATATAGTTTATTTATAGGGCTAAATAAGGATTTAGGTGCCTGCATGTAGGTGCCCAATTAGGTAAATATTTATCTTAATTCCTGATGGCTGGATTTTTACTCTATTTCTTTTACAGAAAACAATATTATAAGTGAAATTCTTTCAGTGCTTATCTATACTGGGAAGTAGAGTTTGTCTCTTTTTTAAATGTTTTATTTTATTTTTTGACATAACATTTTTCTATCAGAAAATGCAGCTTCATCAAAATTGGAATGTTTCCCAGGAACATGACAATTTTGGTGAAATTTTCAATAGATAAGTGTAAATCAAATAGTTTTGATGAGGCAAAAGTGTTTCATATTGACCCTATCATTTCCTTTCCTTCTGTGTGACTTTTACATTATGGTATTAATATCAGATTATATAATACTATGAGTGATAGTGAGATGGGGCCAGCCCTGACGGCTACAGGAGGGTGCTGGAAGGCATATATATATGAGCCCCAGGCTTAGCAAATCCTTGTTCCCTGGGTGATCCAGCTGCAGCCACTCCAGGACAATTAGGCCAATCAGGCCAGCTGGGGCTACTCCAGGGCAATTAGGCCAATTACGCCAATCAGGCCAGCTGGGGCCAATCAAGGAGCTTGCCCCAGCAGTTAAAAGCCTCCCAGGCAGGCAGATGGGGGCAGCTGAGAGGGAGTTGAGTGGAATAGAGCTGCTACAAGGTGTGGAGTCAGTGGAGCTGTTGCAAGGTGTGGTGAGAGCACCCAGCCATGGGAGCTAAGAAGGAGCCTGTCCAGGCAAGACCAGAGGATGCCGGCCCCAAAGAGACTGAAGGAGGACCACAAGCTGGGAGGGGGCTACAGATGAGTGACCCAGGGAAGGTAGTAGTCCTGGACTAAGCTGTTTGAGGCTACTCCTTGCAGGGTCCCTGGGTCAGGGCCTGGGGTAGAGGGTGGGACTGGGCCCCCTACTCCCACCCAGTCACACCATTGGCATAGCCGTAGGGAGCGCAGACCCATGGGACCAACCAGGCCTACCTTGCCACTATATATATTTAATATTTTATATTATAATTTTTGATTGTTTCTGAACCAAAACATTTTGATGTTTTCATTCCACTAAAAATTTCCTAATTTTGACTTTTCATTCTGATTCAGAACAAAAACAAAATTTGGAATTTCCCACAGGACAGAAATTCCATTTTCCAACCAGCTCTACTGGGAATACATGTGTTAGAAAGGCAGCTGACACAATGTTAAACATAGCACCCTTGTCTCTACTTAGTGCTAAGCCATATTTGTTATTTTGGTTAACACCTATGCTAGCACAGTAAGATTTTGCACTGTGCACAATCCCTAAATGTGCCTACTGCCCTTCAGTGGTTGTAGAATTTTTCAGCCCTACCATTTGCTCTCATGCCCTTTGAGATACCTGGGTGGAAAGACCATTGTAAATGCAACATTCATTCATTCCTCAGTTTAAGCATAATATTTTATTCAGACTCATACAAGTCTAAAGGAGGAAAAGAGCAGTGGAAAAAAAGAGACCCATGCTGAGAACATCAACAGAATGACATATGAGCATGGAATGTGAGGGCAACTTCAAAGGACTCTTGTCAAGTCAGCAGGAGTATGTATCAGGTGGGTGTATATGTATATATATTTGAAGACAGCATGTCCTTCTGGAAATGATAGATTATGTGAATGGCAGAAATTGGATGTCCCTATCATCTTTCTAAATTAATCTCTGTGTGGTAGGGTGTATATATATCTTCAGCAGTTCAGACTCTTATTCCATAATTAACCCACTGGTGCAAGCAGTTTATCTTGCCTTCTGATGCTAACAACTCATGTTTTAGTAGCACAACTGGGTTAATTTTTCTCACTGCCACAATATAAAAAACACTGGTTCAGTTGCCAATATTATTTTTAATTTTTTTATTGCATTTTGAAGAGGATCATAACAATTCATTGTTTACCTTACAGCCTATAGACTAATCAGAATTGAGAAGGGTATTCTACAACATAACAACCTATATCTAATTATATGTATTGTATCAGTGTTTAATTTAAAATAAATATTCAGTAAAGATATCTGGAACTGTCAGTCCCTGAAAGAACCAGTGCCACACTCAAGCCAATTTCGGGCTCTTGCCTCAGGGATCAATTTATTATTTAAATACAAAAACTCATGAATTATACAAAATAAAGCAATTCCCCAGACCAAAGCAGGTTATAGTCCTGTCAAAGCCTTTTGAGCAGTCCACTTTTGCCAAACTGGCTCTCCATTTAACTAAAATTAGTCCTGTCCATCAACTGAACATAAAACAAATTAATCAGCCCTTAAGCTCCAGGGTTTTCAGTCTTCCTTGTCTACTTATCAGTTCCCTGGAGGCAGCCCTGTGAGGCACTGTTATCTCTCTGCCCTCCCAGGCCCTTCTGCCTCTTATTCTCTCTGTTCTCATCTTCCTTTAAAGCTAGGTTTATTTTCCTTATAGGTCCAGTGGTGGGTACCTGTGTTCATGATTGGCAGTTCTGGCAGCTGCGGGGTGTGTTAGCCTAGCTCACTGTGGCTGGGATAAGCTGACTTCTGCCTTTGTGCTCTGTGTGATTTGTAAACCCCATTACAAGTCCCCAGTGATATTTCCACTTGACTTTCTGAGCCCATCATCTCACAGGCACCTCCACAACAGAATCTCCCTGCAGGTCTCTCCTGTTTCCAAGCTCTTGGTGACTGACTGGGGACATTCTTTTATACTCTCCAGCAGACAGTCACATGATTCAGTCTCCTTCCCAGACTGATTTTACAAACCTCTCTGAAACCTACCAGTCAGACACTAATTCTTCAAGTGGTTCTACCTTTGAGAGAGAATGTTGGTCCCAGGCCTCCCAGGCCTTAAAGGAGCACACAACCCTGTTACATAGCATAAAATAATGGATGTTATAAATTCACTTTATTGGTATTTGACTGAACACCACATAGCCATTTATAAGAGTTCTAGAGGGGTAGCCGTGTTAGTCTGTATACAGCAAAAACAACGAGAGTTCTGTAGCACTTTAAAAACTAATAAATTTAATTTCAGCAGGCATAAGTTTTCATGGGTTCAGCCCACTTCCTAAGATGCAGTTGGTAGAAATAATACAGCAAATATTGGCAACATATACATATCCAAAGGCATAGACAACAATGAGGTAGGTGGATAAAAGCCGGGTACTTGAGGCTTAATGACAACCATTGAGTAGGAGGTGAGAATGGGTGATTAGAGCAAATTACTTCTTGTAATGAGAGCCATTCCAAATTCCTGTTTTTAAACCCAGTTTGAATGTGTCAGGTTTGCAGATAATTTCTAACTCATCAGTTTCTCTTTGAAGTCTGTTTTTGAAGTTTTTTTTTGTAGAAGTACAGCAACTTTCAGGTCAGCTACAGAGTGTCCTGGGAGATTGAAGTGTTCTCCGATTAGTTATCAATGTTGTTTTTTATGTCTGATTTGTGTCCATTTATCCTTTTGCGAAGTGATAGTCCAGTTTGGCCAATGTACATGGCAGAGGGGCATTGCTGGCACATGATGACATATATTACATCAGTGGATGTGCAGGTGAATGAGCCCCTTATGGTGTGATTGATGTGGTTAGGAACAGTGATGCTGTTCTCCAGACAATGAACATGAATGCAAATGACTACTTGATAAATAACAGTAATTACAGATTATTAGTAATAGTGTAGTAGATGTATAACTATAATACATTCCCCTTATTATGGGAAACTCTTTAGCCTTCAGGTTGACCAATTCATATAAACTAGACGAGACTCTCAAAGGTTTTGAAACCTCTGTTGCTTATAAAAAGAAATGCTCAATACATAAGTCAATTTTCCCTCAAATAGTTCAGATTACTCTAGGGGCGGTGTGGGAAAGGGGGAGGGGGACACAGGCCCACTCAACTTCACTGCGCCCCAGCCCAGGTCCCTATCCATGGCAGAAGGGTGTGCCACAAGGTCAGCAGGGTCCCAACCATAACACACTGTCTTGCTTCCCGCTTCCACAGTCCCTGGACTGTGTTTCCCTTCCCCTGGGCTACTTCCTGCCCCCTTTCCCTCTGGTACCTGGTGTGCTCCAGCCCAATCAGCCTCATCAGGGTAGTCACCCAAGGGTAGATTGCGGAGCCCCTCGATATCATCGGGGTGCAGTAGGTCGGGCAGCTCGTTGGGGAAGTCGGCGTAGAGCAGTTCCTCCAGGACAAGCCCCGTCAGGGCTCTCACCCCGTCATCAGCATTGGGCAACTTCTCCAAGTCTGGCCCCATTAAGGCCCTCTCCCCATCATCCATGTCCAGCAACAACTCCAGATCCTGGCCCGTCTGGATCCCCAGGTGCTCCGGGGTGCTTGGCTCCTGCGGAACTGGTGGGCCATAGGCCCACTGGCTGCTCACTCCCCAGCACCTGGTCCCAGGCCCTGGGTCGCTCGCTCAGGTACCATGCAGCTCTGGAGGGTGGGGAGAGATATCCTTCCCCTTTGGGAGCTCCTGGGCCTTCCTTTTATACTTCCTGTCCCGCCCCCTCACTTCCAGGCGGGTGGACAGGCAGTCTCTGGCTCCGCCCCGCTGGGCTTGGACCATCCCTCCCTGTCAGTTTCAGAGGGAGGCCATACCCACTCACTATAGTAGGAAACATCCAAACTACACAGGTTTCTAATGATATATATATTTAACTAAACTAAATAACTAAGCAAAAGCATAAATTACATACAAACAATCAAATGTAAAGATAGTGGTTTAATATGAAATCAAATTAATCTAATTAGCTTGATTAAATTGTATCAAATAAACCAGAAATTCCTTATGAACACTATATAATAATTTGGGAAGGCAGCAGTCCTGTTTACCCCTTTGCCCCCAAAGTAATAGTGCATTATCACTCTCTGTACCAAATGGCTGATACAGGAAAAGTCAAATGACTCTCAAATTGAAGCTAATTTTGATATTCCAGCTCTGTTGCCTGCTAAAGCAATCTGCCCAAATTATTGCTGATTACATGAAGCCAATCTCTTGTCTCCTTTTCCCCCAAATAGTTATGTTTGAGATGTTATAATGAAATATTTCAATGCAATTCTAGATAATGCAACTTGTTACATTTAATATTCAAATGACAAATTTAGGTGAAAATAGCATGTTTTTTTCAGAATTAACTATGCAACTCCTAATCCATGAAATATATGTGTATATGATTCAGGAAGGT
This sequence comes from Emydura macquarii macquarii, assembly GCF_026122565.2. Lineage (NCBI taxonomy): Eukaryota > Metazoa > Chordata > Testudines > Chelidae > Emydura > Emydura macquarii. Next base: position 1,159,124 of record NW_027130849.1, on the reverse strand, counting down.
CGCTTAATCTAAGGCTACTTTATGTATTTCAGAAACTATTCTATAGGCACCATTCTCAAACAAATTCTGTGGGTTCTAGCCACATACATTCCTAAAACTGTGCGCACACACACACACACACTACCAGCCATCTGCTGGATTTAAAAACAAGTGCAAGAATGGCCAGGTAGAGGTTTTCAACTGTAATTAAAAATGAAATTTAAAGATTGAAACTTTTGCAGGATGGTTGTCACAACTTTTGTGGTTCGATACAGCTTCAGGAAGTTGGCATGTAGTTGAAAAGAGTAGTGTGCATTCTTATCAATTCTGATGTTTTATGTCAATGGACTTGCTAGCTATCTAAAGTGTACTTACTTCTAGCTGTTGAATTTTAGATGTTGCATGTTGCTGGACTCCTACTTGTTGGGGGCCAGTAGAGTGGGTGGAGGAAGCTTAGGTCTCATTGGGTACATCTATATTGCAATACAAGATCCACAGGTGGGCCAAGTCATCTGATCTGGACCAGCCACAGCTGTGCTGCATTTTTTTCATCACAGTGTAGACATACAGTTTGTCACACATGGTGCCATCATATGGCCAGATGTCAGCAATCCACAGATGCAGCAGCAGTCACAGCAGTTGCCTTGGCAGGCAAAGAAGCCAAAAACAAGCATGACATCAACAGCAATATGTTTTCTTCTTTTATCATAAGAACGGCCACATTTGGTGAGACCAATGGTCCATCTAGTTCAGTATCCTGACTTCCGACAGTGACCAATGCCTGGTGCTTCAGAGGGAATGTATAGAACAGGTAAATAACACTTCCTTATTTACTTTCTCCACCTCACTCATGATTTTATAGACCTCTATCATAATCCCCTTTAAGGGTCTCTTTTCCAAGCTGAAAAGTCCCAGTCTTATTAATCCCTCCTCATACGGAAGCTTTTCCATACCTGAATCATTTAGTTGCCCTTTTCTGTACCTTTTCCAATTCCAATATAACTTTTTTGAAATGAGACTAACGGATTTGCACGCAGTATTCAAGATGTGGGTGTACCACAGATTTATAAATAGGCAATACAATATTTTCTGTCTTCTTATTTATCTCTTGCCTAATGATTCTGAACATTCTGTTAGCTTTTTTGACTACCACTGCATATTGAGGGGATGTTTTCAGAGAACTCTCAACAATGACTCCAAGATCTTTCTTGAGTGGTAACAGCTAGACCCCATCATTTTATATGTATAGTTGGGATTATGTTTTCCAATGAGCATTACTTTGTATTTATTGTTATTGAATTTCATCTGCCATTTTGTTGCCCAGACAACCAGTTTTGTGAGATCCCCTTGTAATTTTTCGCAGTCTGCTTTGGAGTTAACTATTTTGAGTAGTTTTGTATCATCTGCAAATTTTGCCACTTCACTGTTTACCATTTTTTTTTCAGATCATTTATGAATATGTTGAACAGTACTGATCCCCTGGGGGACACCACTATTTACCTCTCTCCATTCAGAAAACTGAAAATTTATTCCTACCCTTTGTTTCCTATCTTTTAACCAGTTATTGATCCAGGAGAGGACCTTCCCTCTTATCCTAGGACCACTTGCTTTGCTTAAAAATCTTGGTGAGCAATCTTGTCAAAGGTTTTCTGAAAATCTAAGTACACTATATCCGCTGGATCACCCTTGACTACATGCTTGCTTACCCTGTCAAAGAATTCTAATAGATTAGTGAGGCATGATTTCTCTTTACAAATACCATGTTGACTCTTCCCCAACAATCATATTCATCTATGCATCTGATAATTCTGTTCTTTACTATAGTTTCAACCAATTTGTCTGGTACTGAAGTTAGGCTTACTGGCCTGTAATTGCTGGGATCGCCTCCAGAGCCTTTTTTAAGAATTGGCATCACAATAACTATTTTCCTGTCATCTGGTACAGAAGGTGATTTAAATGATAGGTTACAGACCACCGTTAGTAGTTTTGCAATTTCACATTTGAGTTCCTTAAAAACTCTTGGGTGGATACCTTCTGGTCCTGGTGACTTATCACTGTTTAATTTATCAATCTGTTCCAAAACCTCCTCTAATGAGACCTCAATCTGGGACAGTTCCTCAGATTTGTCACCTAAAAAGAATGGCTGAGGTTTGGGAATCTTCTTCACATCGTCAGCTGTGAAGACTGGTGCAAAGAATTTATGCAGTTTCTCTGCAAAAGCCTTATTTCCTTGAGTGTTCCTTTAGCATCTCAATGCTTCAGTGGCCCCACTGGTTGTTAAGCAGGCTTCCTGCTTCTGATGTACCTAAAAATGTTTTTGCTGCTACTTTTTGAGTCTTTGGCTAGCTGTTCTTCACATTCTTTTTTGGCTTTCCTAATTATATTTTTACTCTTCACTTGCCAGAGTTAATGCTCCTTTCTATTTTCCTCAACAAGATTTAACTTCCACTTTTTAAAGGATACCTTTTGCCTCTAAATGCTTCTTTTACTTTATTGTTTAGCCATGGTGGCACGTTTTGGGTTCTCTTACTATGTTTTTTAATTTGGCATATACAATTAAATTGAGCCTCTATTATAGCGGCTTTAAAAATGTTCCATGCAGCTTATAGGGATTTCATTTTTGGCACTATCTTTTAATTTCTGTTACACAAAAATGAGAAAGTTAGTTGATCTCCCATTTCTGAAATCAAATTCTGCCACAGTGGGTTGCTTTGGTGTCCCTCCCCTCACACACAAGGATGTTAAATTGTATTATGTTATGGTCACTATTACCAAGCAATTCAACTATATTCACCCCTTGGATCAGATCCTGTACTCCACATAGGAAATTCTTGATTTAGTCCTTTCTTCTTGTGGATTTCAGGACTAGCTGCTCCAAGAAACAGTTATTTAAGGTGTTGAGAAACTTTATCTCTGCATTCCATCCTGGGGTGACATGTACCCAGTCAATATGGGAATAGTTGAAATCCCCCATTATTATTGAGTTTTTTTATTTGTATAGCCTTTCTAATCTCCCTGAGCAATTCACAGTCACTACCACTGTCCTCGTCAGGTGGTTGGTACTATATCCCTACAGCTATATTCTTATTAAGGATTCTATGGCACAATTTGGTTCATTTAAGATTTTTATTTCATTTGACTCTTGCTTTCTTTCACATATAGTACCACTTCCCCACTAGTAGGATGACCTATTCTGTCTTTCCTATATATTTTGTAACCTGGTATTACCATGTCCGATTGATAATTCTCATTCCACCAAGTTTCTGTGACGCCTATTCTATCAATATCCTCATTTAATATAAGGTACTAAAATTCACCCATCTTAGTATTTAGATTTCTATCATTTGTATATAAGCACTTAAAAATTGTCACACTTTAGCTGTCTGCCATTATGTGGTATAATTGAATGGAACTCTTTTTCGTTTGACTGTTTTTCATCCGATCCTCCCCATATTTTATCCTCTTCCATCCTCTCCTCCTTACTAGGATATAGAGAATCTCCATTAATAGATCCTCCTCTAAGGGATGTCTCTACCTCATCCACATGCTCCTCTGCACCTGTTGGCTTTCCCTCAGCCCTTAGTTAAAAATTGCTCTACTACCTTTTTAATTTTACGTGCCAGCAATCCAGTTCTGTTTTGGTTTAGGTGGAGCCCATCCTTCCTGTATACGATCCCCTTTTCCCAAGAGGTTCCCCAGTTCCCAGTAAATTTAAACTCCTCGTCCCTACACCATCATTTCATCCATGTATTGAGACCCTGCAGTTCTGCCTCTCTAACTGGTCCTGTGCGTAGAACTGGAAGCATCTCAAAGAATGCTACCACTGCTCTCCTTCAGTGTTCTGATGATGGTAGCTTGGCTGGTTCTTCCCACTTTGGACTCCTATCAGGAGTGGGCAAATCAGAATGGGTCATTCCTCTGCTAAGATCACTGGCATCACTAAATAGGGTCAGAACTAGCTTTATGTAAACAAAGAACCTCCCCATTCCAGAAACACTGGGCTCGAAAAGTCCAATGATGAAAAAATATACCCAGTTTGTCAGCAGGTCGGTGGGTATTTTGGAGACATTTGAGGTCATGGTGTCAGTCCACAGGTATTATCTCAACCATCTTAAAAAGTCAAAAATAACTTTCAAAATGCAAGATTAGGAAGAAGTTAGCACTGAAAATATGGGAAAACACCTAGTATACATTCACTCAGAAATGCACATAGACAGACAGTTCCTTTTATATTTTAGTGATGACCAGCTCAATTTTGTGTGTGTGTGTGTGTGTGTGTGTGTGTGTGTGTGTGTGTTTTGGATGCACAGAATCTGAGTGAAAGGTTCATCTTGATTAGAATGAAAAAGCCTTTTCCTCCTAAAATCATAATTTTCATGTTCCATCTTTATATGCAGGCCTATTGCCTTGCAAACACTCAATGATTCAAAACACTTAACATATACCAGAGAATTAATCCTCACACACCACTGTGAGATGAATAAATCTGTTTTTGCTCATTTGACAGATTGGGAAATATAGAAACATAGAAATTAAGGGCTTTGCTTAAAGTTATGTCTACTCTAAAAAGTGACTATGTAAACTGACACCTTCTTAATTAGTAGACCATCTCCCTGTGCTTTGGAATCATATATGTGGTGAACAGTACGATACATGCCCACTTGATTGCCAGCATTATATATATATATATATATTTATTCATTATCCTTTTGTTTCTATTGTGGATACACATAAGGGCTGCATTCAGGCCTGAGTGCTACTGTGCTGGGCACTGTAGGAACCCAGTAATAAGAGACAGATGGTGTTCTGAAGAATCTCAAAATTATTAATTTGTACTGTTTTTTTCTCCTCTTGGCCATACACAGTTGTGGGAGCAAGAAAAATAGATTCATTTCTGCCTTGTGCCTGACTAACAGAATTATTTAACTAAGCTGTGATTGTATTTCTCTGTAATTGGTGAAGTGAACAAGATCACAGGTGGATTTGGGGCAACAGGATATATGTCTTTCCTGTAGCTGAGCAGAGAGATGGGCTATATACTTGACTGGCAAATCCTCAAGACTCTTTTTAGACTGAGAGAAATAGTATGGGGGAAGTAAGCACTTTCCTAGATTCCTCATCCCTAGATGTATATATGGGAGGATTTCTGCGTGGCAATGCAATGTAACTATTTCACCAACTACTGCTATTCTCTATTTCTTCACTGCTACTCTTCTCACTATCATTTTCTCCATTATGAGGTGCAGGGAGGATCAGAATTTATATTGGGACAAACTCCTTCCCAAATGGTGGAGAGGGGACCAGAGACAGTATAGCATTGTTTCCAATCTTCTTCAGCCACTGAAGCTTTCTACACTAATATTTCATAGTTGGATTTTCAGTGGGCTTCCAGAGCTGGAGAACAACTATAATATGTGTCAAGTACTGCCTGGGGGAAATTTAGGGCAAGGTCCTCAGTTAGTGTATATTGGTGTAGCTTCATTCTATTTTCCCTGAAAAATCTTAGTGGATTTTCCATTTGGGAATTAACTCTGACATGAGCCTCATTTGCTGCCAATCTGTGGCTTTTACCTCCAACACCCTTAAAGAAGAAACTACTGATAATGCTCCAAAGGCAAAAAAGACTCATGAGTGAGCCATCTTTCTGGACAGTGAAGGTAGCTAAAAGGGAGTTGGCTCAGGAGTATATCTAGATCTACGGAACTGAAATGTGGATCTTGCATGGTAAGATGACCATGATCCCTGATTTCTTTGTGTGGCCACAAGTTTTTTTTCCTCTGGAGGCAATGGTGTCTGAGATTTTTCCCTATGATTCAAGCAGTAAGTTTTCCTCTTCAAGAATTTTTTTCCATTGGAGGGGATAACATTGTGATTGCCATTAAGAGTCTTTCTCTTTTCAATATTTGCATGTTAAGTTGCCCTTGAAAGAAGGTACCATCTTCACTTCTCTTCTTTAGAATTCTCCTCAAAGCCCCACAGCCCCCACAATAAGTAAATAAATAAATAAACACATACATAAATAAATAATCCTTATATATGTTCTTGTCATGTGTTGGAAAGAACAAAAGATCTTTAACTGCTGATCCTCTCAGAAGCATTGATATCACAATGATTTATGGCTTTGTAATGTTTCTCACTTAAATATAAATTAATACTCAAAGTGAAACAGATGTGAAAAAAATGTCAGAAAGGAAAAGTGAGAACTAAACTGTGTATGAAACAGTTATGGAATGCCTAGAAATGTAACAAGAATGCACCTATTTCTAAATTTACTGAAAGGTGAAAGATTTTATAAAAGAATCTCAAAGAAAATAATACTTTCTTCTGTTTCTCCTCTGCACTTTCACCACAGATTTGTAAGCTCATACAGTTTATACAATAATGCAGGATTTAAAAAAAAATGTTTCCTCACAATCTTAATAAACATTTACTGACACAGTGGGACATACTTGGTGGCTCATGTGTAAACAATTGATTATTTTCTGACATATAAAAATGGATCTTGCTCCCACTGAAGCTTAACTTAAATAATTCACAAAACATCCTGACTCTTGATCAGAGATTTCTAGAAAGAACATCACTAGCTTTGTGTGATATAAGATGAGTTTATGTTGAATCAAAATTAAAGCCATATTTCCTTATTTAGTAAGAGCACTCTACTACTTTGTTTTTTTTTCATTACACAAGGGGACAACACATCAAAGATTTGTTTGTGTGTGTTCCAGTTTAATTTAAACTGTTTTATGCCTCAGAGAAGTGTCACAATCAATATATTAACTTGCAACAAACATATAACACACTGCAATTTAAGGAAGAATAAACAAAATACTTTTTAAAAGAACTATTTGTATCATTCACCACCATGACTTATCAGGATTTATTTCCCAATTTTATAGTTTGAGTAAATGAGTCTGAATGCCTGATGCTTTCAGACTTACAAACCACATTCATCTAGGATTTGAATGTACATTAGGGAGAAAAAGTTTGAAATACTCTTTCGTTTTAAGGAACATAGTGAGAATATTTTTTCTTTAAGCTCATACACAAATAACTATTTTTCAGTCACACAGTTAGGTGTTAAAAAGACTTTAAAAAGGAGGAGGATTTAGATTAACTATGCTGTAGAAAGCTTTTCATTTTATTAACAAAACAGTAAAAACACCTTTTGGGGAAAAACAAAACAAATATTAAGTGAATAAAATACAGCAATCCCAAGTAGCCTGGATATAATGTTCCAAGTCACACATGATTTTATTGTATAACAGTCATTACCAGCAACAGTAATAGTATTTTTATTTTATTCATGTAATAACTTAATTACATGACATCAACAAAAGCATGGTCCAGAAGGAAAACATGAAAAAGGGTGCACACATTACTGCACAAATGATGCTTATTCTTCTATGAACTTCCAATTGATTTGAAACAGGCTGTATCTTTTGTTGCAGTATTTAATGACCAAGGGAACTAAGATAGGCATTTTTAAATTGATACACAGTGCAATTCTGTGCTCTCCTTTTGGTTTTACATCATTGTAGATCTATTCACTTCAATGGATTTACACCAATGTAACAGAGAGCAAAATCAGACCCAATTTGATTATGTTGAGTTTAAGGAGAACTCACTGAACACTTTCCCCCCGTAAATATAACTATTACTTATATGAGGAACAGTATGAATTCATTCAATGAAAGAATTGGGGAATCTGTTTTTTTTTTTTTAAAGTGTCCTTCTGTTAGACATTGTAAGTAGAGATGGCAGTGAGCCCTATAATGAAAGTTGCCTAACACTTTCTATTATAAAGTCCTGTTTTCAATTGCTTATACATTTGTCAAACTTTTACGCTTTGGGTTGACTTTCATGAAGGGTAATGGCTTCATGATGAGCCTGTTTGGAGAGTTTCAGAAAAAACGTACACCATTTTGAAGAAAGAAGTTAGAGAAAAATCCATTGTTTTGCCAATGTTAAAAAAATACAACTATTTTGTTGAGAAGCAATAGCACCACTATACTACAGAGCAGAAATTTGAAATTTGGCAGAGGCATCACCCCAGGACAAGAAAGGGGCATCTTGCTGATTCCATGAAAAGCTACCTAAATTTGGCTGAGCTATAATAAGCCTCTGAAAATCTCTGTTTTTCACGTCTACTAGCAGTTCGTTAAAGTTTGGCAGCATTTGTTTTTAACATTCTATCTACACTGAGCATGTTTCATTCCTACACAGCTCTGTGCCAATTCTACTGACCATGTTGCACCCTCATAGAGCTAACAGAGCATGAACCAACCTTGTGCTGAGCAAAACTTTTCTTGCAATTCTCCCTGTGGCACAGGGGCACTATATGGTAGGGGGGTATCAGAACTAAAAAAGAGAGAGACTTTTGCTCCTGCACTCTTAGTGCTGACACCCAGGCAGCAGTGGGGATTTCTGAAGGGAAGCAGTGTGACACAAAAGTAGAGGGGTTAAGAGCAAGAAGTGGGACAGAGACAGGCTGGAAGAATACAAGGCCAAGCTGGGAAGTGCAGTTTGAGTGGGATAAGAGAAGGGGAAACAGGAATGTTGGGGGTAGGAACAGGGGGAGCAGAGTGGGAATGGGAGAGGTGGGAGATGGGGTAAAAAAAATGGATTGAAAGTGGGACAGGTCAAGGAGGCATAGAAGCAGGGAGGGACCAGAACAACCTGGGAGAGGATAGAAGTACAGGGGGAAAGGTACAGGCTGAGGAAGGAGCAGGGGTAGAGGGGCACAGAAGCAGAGGGGCTGGGACAGAATGAGGCAGGCTGAGAGAACAGGGCAGAAGGATAGAGAACCACTACAGAACACTTGCCTTCAGAATTAGTCTGTTCAGAACTAGGTCTGGATGGAAAATGGGATAATTTTCACAGAAAAATTTAACATTTTGTAGAATAAAATAAAACCCACAAAATCATTTGAGGTTTTGGGTTTTCTTACTTTTTTCCATCCCAAAGCAGTTTTGATAGAAAATTTTCAACCAGGCCTACTGAAAAGTCATTACTCTGCTGCCACTAAATAATTGTGAAACCCACGAGCAAAATATTTGTCTCATTGCCTGCTGGTGGTTGGTCTGCATGTTTTTTTTTTTTTTTTTTAAAACAGTTTTTTGTATGTAAATAAATTAGGTAGAGTTCTTGAAACCTCTAATTTTCATCACAAGTTTTTGTTTTGTTTTGTTTTTAATTTATGGATGCTGCCTACTCATCTGAGATGGATGAGAACCATTTTATTTGTGGCTTTGCCTACACATCTCACATGGAGTACTTTTGCTCTTCTCTCTCAGGTACAGTAATTAAAATATATATATATACACACCAAAATCCATTTGTGTCATGTGAGACACAAATTATCCAAGGCAACTGGTGAGTTTAAGGCCCATCATTGCACATTCACTGCATTCACTACAGTATGTTACTGAAAGTCAAACAATGGAAACCTGTGATACTACTAAACAATACAACCAATAGCTAGTTATTGAAGAAGTATTTTAATAATTAACAAACGAGAAAAAGTTATCTTGGAGTCATTGTAGATAGTTCTCTGAATACATCCACTCAAGGTGCAGCAGCTCTGAATGTCTCTGGCTTCTGTTCAACAGGGGTGGATCACATGATGACTCTCTTATGTTCATTCCCCCTGATGCACCTATCATTGGCCACTATCGGAAAACAGAATCCTGGGCCAGATGTACCATTGGTTTGAGCCAGTATGGTTGTTATTATGTTCCTGTGGTAGGTGTGGTTCAGATTTCCATGTTACCCTGTAGCCTAAGCTCCCTCGAAGGCTACATCTCCTGTAATGCAATACAACTTTCCCTTTGATAAGTATTTCATTTTATCATGGGAGTCACATGGCTCTGAATGCATTGTGAGGGATGATGTAGTCCAGTCAGGGATCCTGGCCCATACGGGAGAACGGTGGAATCCAGTTCCCGAACTATAGGTTCCAAGAGGCAACACACTATATAGGGACATTGTAGTTTAATTTTAAAGCGTCTCAAAACAAAGACATTTGTGTCATTTCTACACACTGAAATGAATTAATCAAAAATGTCAAAGTGAAATGTTTTGACATTGTGTAACTGATTTTTTTTTTTTTGTATTTCTATTCCATGAAAAATGTTGAAATTTTAACTTTTCATCCCAATTTGGGACAAAAAGAAATGCCATAATTTCTCATGGGACAGAAATTCAGAAATGTGTTTAGTGAACCTCAACGGCTGTGATGATTTCTTTTGGTTCAACTCCAAAATGCACTCAGGAACTGACCCAAATGGCTTTGAAGGCAATAACTTGGGCAGGATGTGGTTTAGGAACTACATTTTTATGGGTTATGCTTTATATTAAGAGTATATTTACAAATATTTTATAAATGATTTATAGATTTTGTGTGTAGTGTGTGTTATAGACAGTTAGAAACACATCAATAGAAAGTGTTATAGATGATTATCAGCCTTAGTTATATGTAGCCTACTGCCCTCTTGGTCTCTCTTAACAATTGACTAGCCATTTATTAAAACATCTATTAATAATTGGTTTAAACATCTACAATGTTTTCAGTCTTTTTATTTGACTTTAGAAGCAGACCAGATATTAGCATTGCTTCATAGCTATTTTTTTTTTCTTGGATGAGACTCTACTTTGTGTTAAGAAAGAGGAACAACATGGTTTGAGTAGTGGGCAAAGAAACTGAATTAGCTGACATAATCTGGAGGGACTGGAAGCAGATGAGGTGGGAATCAAAGATCCAGAGGAAAAGCCACAATAGTTGAGGCAAGGTTTGGAAAATAATTTTCAATAGGGATGGAGAAAAAATAAGGGATCTGGAAAAAGTGTAATTTTAAATGAAATAAATGTAGTCTTAAACTGCTACATTCATAGGGTAACAATCTATTAATCAGCAAAGGATGTGTCTACATTTCCAGAAGTGCAATTCTACACTTAGCAGACATAAATTAAAGGTTGGATAACCTTTATACCAGCTTCTTCATCAAACAGGTGAGCCAGTGCATTTAACAACTATTAAAGACAGAGACTGCACTCTGGGATGGTCTCCAGGCAGAGATATGTCTTCTACTAGTGGCTTCTCAGTTCCTTGTGGCTGTTTCCAAAATAATCTGAGAAATTGTTCCTCAAATTTTCTCCGAAGTGATTGAGGCAGCTGCTCTTATAGCAATTTCCAGCTTAATTTGCTTCTCTGTAATGGTAAAGGTTGTTTAAATGAAGATTTTTTTACCCCTCATTTGTTGAAATTTTTCACACATACCCCTCCCACCCTCATCACACACGCACATTCAGACTCAGCAGGTTGCATATTCTTGTTGAATGGCTGTTTACTTTGGAATCTGAGCTGTCTTTTGAACAGCAGGACTTTTTAGCATGACATATTTTGCCATTGACATGTTATTTAGCCTCTTTGAAATAACAGTCATTAGTTACATGTGCCTTCATATTGCAGTGATAGCAAAGCCCTTTTATTTCAGATAACAGCCTTGTATTTTATTCTATTCATAGCACCTGCGTCTATATCTGTTTGTTGTAACTGCTGGGTACTGCTGTTGACTGTTTCTATGCCCAAAAGCCCAATCTCAAAAGCTCTGACAAAGGCAAGGTTAGTTTCTGATAACAGTTGACTTTAAATAGTTTTGTGTCTAATGCTAATTATGAATGATCTCAAAATGCTTTATCTAAATATGAACCAAATTCACAGTGCATTGAGCATATTCACCTGTATCAGACAATGCCTGTTTTCAAGATCATCCATGGAATCTTAATGTTTAAAAAACAAAGAAAGACTACTTGCTTTTGAAGATTATTATGAAAGGTTTCTTTGGTGCATATATAGTAGTGTGAGCAAATTAGCAGCTTCTTTTTTGTTTGTGTGTTGTGCGGTTTTCAGTACAGTGCTCAAGTCATTCCATATAAGATGACTTATGTTTTCTAATCTACTAAATTAGGATTTAATCAACTCCATGCTTAATACACTATATTCAGAACTCTCAGGATATATCTACACTTCAATCCTGGGGTGTGACTGAAGCTAATGTGGAAATAACCTGAGCTAGCTTTAATCTAACTTGCTCAGGTACTGGTAGCAGTGGGTGCTTTTCCATGGGCTAGTTTCATGAGTAATCACCTAAGGGTTCAGGCAGGCTTGTACAGTCCATGTTGAAGTACACGCTTCTACAACTTCACTGTATTGGTACCTGAACTAGTTAGATTAAAGCTAGCTCAGGAACGTCTACATGAGCTACACTCACTTCTAGTGACTGTAGTGTAGATATACCTTCAGACAACATTCAACAAAGGTTTTGAAGTTTTTAGATGTTGGCTTTATTTTTAAAAGCAGCTCAGATGTACTACCAAGCCACTACTCTCTCAGTCACGATAGCAACACTCATTATAGAAAAGCCAGGGCAAAGACCAGAAGAATACTCTTAAAGTTGGAATGGAGGTGAGTCTTGATTAGGTCTAGCTCACAGGCTGACAGCCCAAAATTGTCTGAGATGGTCTGTGATGAACAGGATTGTCAGCAGTGATTGGGGAAACTATATGCATTGGGAAGGCATAGAAGAGAGGAACATTTACCCACCTGTTGATGGTGCTGCCATGCCCTATATTCCGCACACAACTAAAAGGAGAGAAGAAGAAAGGAAAGAAAAAGACCCCTAATCAGAAATGCATGTAAGTATGTGCCTAAGTTTAAACATGTGCTTAATTCCTAGTGGGACTTGATTACATAACTAAAAGTTATGTACACGCATAAGCACCCTTCCTGAATGAGAACAGTTCCTGAATCAAGGCCAACGTGAAGAAGCAAAGCAATCAAGAGAATAATATACACTGGGTGGTAACATTCAAGAAGCTTAATTATGGCTGGGGTGTGGGGAATATTAATTTATCAGGAAAATAGCACTAAGGTTAATATTACATTCACTCTCATTACATTTCTCCAGTTGAACTTTATGAAATAATCAGAAAATATTTATAATTTTTATTGAGACAATGGATCTTTTATCATATTGCCAGTAAAGAAAGACAGACTTCACAAACCCTGTTTCCATTTTCCTCTTTTTAAACTATTTTCCCATAATATTTGCTTCTCTTCTTCTACTTTCAACCTTTAGAGAATTTTTTTTCACTTTCTTGTTCTATATGTGACATCTCTTCATCTGTATGGAACTTATAATGCCTTCAGAAAAACAGTTGTTTTGGTACATGCTGGATACTGATGTAAAATAACAGTGGATGATCATATTGTGCTAATAGATGTGTTTATTCCCTGACATAATCAGGTCACTTTTACAAGATTTACAAAATGAATTTATTCACAAGGAAATTGTAATACTCCCAAATTGGGTTCACATTAAATAGGAGAGTATTTGTCATACAAAACATAACAACTATAAAAAATACACATATTTTGGGTCAGATGAATTGACCTGGGATTTTTATAAGTTGGAATATCTAGCTAGATAATTGAGAGATGCCTTCTGTTATTCTCCCAAGTCACTAGATAATTGGGAACCTGCCTCCCCAGCCCCCACACTTCCTGCATGTCCCCAATTGACACTTTTAGACTGTCTTAACAAAGATACATAGCAACCGAACCACACACTCTTAAGGTATGCCTACATTGCAATTAAAAGTCCACCGCTGGCCTGTGACTCGGACTGTGGGATAGTTTCACTGCAAGGTGGGAGAGTTTCAGATCTCTGACTGCAAAGTTTAGAGTAAAAATCAAGGTGAAAGAGCCGGTTCTGAGAGATTTCCTCTTTGTGGATGACCCAGCCTTGGTTGCCCACAGTGAATCATCCTAGCAATGTTTCTTGGGTAGATTTTCTATATCATTCAACAGCTTTGGGTTGACAATTAGTTTCAAGAAGACTGGGATCATGTACCAAGGGGTGGAGGAATAAATGCCTGACGTCACTCTGGAGGGTAAATCTCTTGACATCATCAATAGCTTTTCCTACTTGGGTTCTACAATCTGCAGGAATCTTGATCTCCAAATTAAACTGACTAACCGAATCAGAAAAGCAACTAAGAATATTGGACTACTACAGATACATACATGGAATAACAGCAAACTATCAACTAAGGTGAAGATACAAATCTGTGAGATTGTGTGTTATCATCCCTGCTTTACGGTTCAGAAACATGGTCCAGACATATACTAGGCATAGAAGGAGACTGAACAGCTTCCACATGAGATGCTTGCACAAGATCCTGAAAATAAAGTGGGAAGACAAATATCAACACAGAGATTCTGAAGCAAAAATGAAGCACACAGAACTGACACACTTAGGAACCATTATCAAGAAGAAGAGGTTGTGATGGCTCTGCCATATCAAGAATATGGGAGGAGACCATATACTCAAGAATATTATGGATTCAAGATGGTCTAGCAAGTGGGGTCACCCTTTGAGGTACTACCACAATGTGTGGAAAAATGTTATGAAGTCATTCAGCATCAGTGCAGAAAGCTGGGAAAAGTGCGCAGAATTCGTCTAATCTGGAGGGAATATCTGGCACTTGGTGCAGTTCAACACGAGGATTCAGAGGATTGAAACAAAATCAGAAACAAGAAAGCAGTGTGCTATAATTTTGGACTCCAACTCAGACAACATATGGATCTGTGAAATTTATAACAAGCTGTGTAGCTCTTGAATTGGGCTTGTCCACCATAAATGGATTCATCAGGCACCTAGACCTCTTATGGATACACCATAATCCATGGACCAATGGTTGCCCATATATATTTTAGGGATGAAGGAAGTAATTCTATCAAAATAAAAATGTGTCCTGAATCAATACTAGTACAGGCAAAGAAACTAGTGTAATATACAAATGAATAACCTACAGTTCTTATTACTTACATGTATTGCAGTTAATTGCAGTTCCAATAAAAGTTAATTAAAAAAAAACCCTCCATTTCAACACAAAATCAATTTCATACACTCTGTGGAACTGTGTAAGAGACACTAATAAACATGCCCTAAACGTAGTTATAATACAGCTAATCAGGGATTCCTGAATAAAGGCATTGTCCTGAAGAGTTGTGCTATAGAACCTAACGGTAAAATGGAATAGCCTTAAAGAAGACAATTCAATACGATTCTAGAGTAATATTGACTGTTCTGTTTATCATTTTAATCTGCAGATGGATAAAAAATTACCTTAGGAGATGAAAAAATAAGAGGGAGAACAGAGTTATCTCTCTCAATAGAGAAAACACATGTTGGCATCATATTTCTGTAGCCACGTAGGGATATTTGTTTCCCACTTATATGAGAAGACTCAGTGCTGGCACAAAATAGCTGAAATTCTTTGGGATAAATAAGGCAGTCTGGATATTCAACTCTGACCAAATTTGGATCATTTATAAATTATTTTAGCTAGCAAATGGTCTTCTGCTCAACTAGGACAGACCAAAATTATTTCCCCATCTCCCTTCAAGATGAACTAAACCAGCACTATCTTCCTCAGCCCAACAATCTATCACTTCAGGAAGATGAGATTTCAGTCTCAGTAAGGAGTCAGTGACACTGATGAAAGGAGGATAGGCAGAGCAGCAGCCATTTTTGAGGGAAAGCACTTCTATTCAACGCTGACTCAACTTTTCTTCCCACACTACTTCAGTTACCTGAAGGAGAGGTAGTCACCAGCTACATTGGCAACAGATTTTATATGGAAGAAGAGAAGTGAGTCCCATAATGTTATTTTGCTAAGAGCTAAGGAAGAAGGGATTATTTTCCTTCTCAAAATGATGTAGGTGACAATTGTTTTCCTGCCTGAATGTCCTGTGGTTCAAGAATGTGGAATGCAAATTGAGAGAGAGAGAGAATGGAACAGAGATTGCTTCTCACAAATAAACATTTGAAATAATCCAGTCATTGAACCTTGGATTCTGTCTGATGGGTATGATTATATTTTCCAGGATTTTTTTTATACTTTACTTTACCCAGATAATTGGTTGGACATCCAATAGGCTGAGGGCAGAAATTATGATGGCATCTTCACTGCAATACAAAAGATTTCTATGCAAGAAACGTCACTTCTCATGTGCACCGATGGTACAGTATATTAGATGTAACCTTTCCCATTTTACTAGGTATAGGCAAGAAAGAGACAGGTTGAAATAAGGAAGCAGGAAATGTCTCATAAATGTAACTTTCAGTCAATGCCACTGGGATTACTTCTGAAGTACTGCAAGTCTGCCTACCAACCCTTGCTAAGAGCTGTGCTGAAAGGCACAATCCAACCCAGAACAAATATATTTTAAACATGAAATAAACAGTTCATCAACACCTTTGCAAATTCTTTCATGTGTATTAGGAGAAAATTGTAAGGGTAACTAACAGAAATTCTGGGAATTATCTTATTATATTCTTGTCTTATTTTGCTTCACAACAGAATGGAAGTTCATCCACCTACTTATTTTCCCAGTCATTTTGTAAACTAAATGTTTCTCCATAAAGCAAACAAATGGTTATATGATAAAATAAAGTCCAGCTAAGGGTATTGATTTGATCAAACTTTGTATATCAAACTTAAATATATTATCCTTCCTGAGCTTTTTTATAAATTCAAATGCACTGAATACTTTCTTTGTTCTTTCATTTAAATTCTAGCCAGAAAGATTTTGCTGCAAACTTGCTACATCTGCACTTTTAGGCTTAAAATATTAATGCAACTGAAAATGAAACACATATTGTTTATTAATAAACCTAAAAGTGTAGGCAAAATTAGCATAAAATGATTTAGACTCAAAAACTGTCACCTAATTGGTATTCTTAATAAAGAGGGAGCTGAGAGAATAGTCCAAGTTTGAACAACAAAAAATAACATTGTACAAACTACATAAATCTGATATGAAAGCATAAACCTTGGTCAGTGAACAGAAATTCAGTCTTTTTTCCTTTGCTATGTGGATATCTAAGCTAGTAAGATCATCAGTTCAAGATGAGATCTAATACATTAGCAAAATCAATATTTTTTCTCAAATTATACACAATATCTTTTTAAGACCATAATAAAAAAACAATTAGCCTGTGATAGTCTACGCCCCTGGGCCAAGTTTTAAGCAAATCTAAGATAAGTCATTTAAGATTGTTTTCATAGAAACATAAAATATTAAGGTTGGAATAGACCTCAGGAGGTCATCTAGTCCAACTCCCTACTCAAAGCAGGACCAACCCCAGCTAAATCATCCCAGCCAGGGCTTTGTCAAGCCGGACCTTAAAAGCCTCTAAGGATGGAGATTCCACCACCTCCCTAGGTAATCCATTCCAGTGCTTCACCACCCTTCTAATGAAAAAGCTTTTCCTAATATCAGACCTCCCACACTGCAACTTGGGACCAATACTCCTTGTTCTGTCATCTGTCACCACTGAGAACAGCCTAGCTCCATCTTCCTTGAAACCCACCGTCAGGTAGTTGGAGGCCGCCATCAAATCCCCCTTCACTCTTCTCTTCTACAGACTAAAGAAGTCTAGTTCCTTCAGCATCTCTTCATAAAACATGTGCTCCACCTCCCTAATAATTTCTGTTGCCTTCTGCTCCACTCTCTCTAATCTGTCCACATTCTGGGGGGGGGCAAAACTGGACACAATACTCTAAATGTGGCCTCACCAGTGCCGAACAGAAGGGAATAATCACTTCCCTCGATCTGCTGGCAATACTCCTACGAATTCAGCCCAATATGCTGTTAGCTTTCTTGGTAATAAGGGCACATTGGTGATTCATATCCAGCTTCTTGTGCACTGTAACCATAAGGTCCGTTTGTGCAGAACTGCTGCCTAGCCAGTCAGTCCCCAGTCTGTAGTAGTGCATGGGATTCTTCCACCCTAAGTGCAGGACTCTGCACTTGTCCTTGTTGAACCTCATCATATTTCTTTTGGCCCAATGCTCTAATTTGTCTAGGTCACTCTGTATCCTATCCCTACCCTTCAGTGTATCTACCACTCCCCCTAGCTTAGTGTAAACTGCAAACATATTGAAGGTGCAATACATTACATCCTCCAGATTATTAATGAAGATGTTGAACAAAACTGGCCCCAGGACCAACTCCTGAGGCAATCCGCCTGTTACTGGCTGCCAACTAGACATCAAGCCATTGAGCCAGCTTTCTATTTACCTTATAGTCCATTCATCCAACCCATTATCAATTAAATTATTAACAATTAAACCATACAAATAATTATGTTGGCATCTGCTGCTACAACTGAGGCTGCCCTGACTGTGTGTTGTCCCTCTATGACATCAGCATTGGGGGACTGATGAGAGATGGTTCAATATTAAGTAGTTTGGCTGGGACTTTCTAAGTAGCTAAAATGCATTAGGTGCCCACTTCTTATGGAATTGTAATGGGAATTGGGCACCCAACTCTCTTAGGCTCTTTTGAAAACCTCTGCTTTTATTTTTTTATGTCTTTAACATAGTTTATAATGAAATATTTTACAAAGAGGGAGAGAGAGAGTCATCTATAAATAATGTATTATTTATTTTTGGAGCATATGTTATACCTGAATATGTGATGATTTTAGTTTCATCTTATTTTTCATCCAAATTTTGCCCTCAGAATATTCATGTGTAACTCCTGTTGAAATCAGTGGGATTCATTTCATGTGCCTATTTGTGAGCAAAATTAGTCCCTTAGGCCTATATTATCAGCTATAGGGATTTTTTGGCATGGGGAGTTGACAAGTCCAAGTTTCAACTTATTTTCCCCTTATCATTCTCTCACTGGGTGAAGTTCCTGCCAAGATAGTTCTGCCGGTCTTGGGAGACCTCCTGGATCCCAGGACATCTGTCAGGCATTGTGACAACATGGCCACTATCCCTCAGCTTCCTTTCAGGGAGAGGTTTGATAGTAAGTAGAGAAATAGTACGATGATTAATTGTAAAACTGATCAGGGTTCATGATGTTGTGGAAAAGCCATACCTTTTGCTTTACCTTTAAAGACCCAATGGAAGAGCTTTCAAGGGATCAAGAAAGAAAGGGTGGAAAGTAACAGAGCATCACTACTTCATTCAATGTCTCATTATTGGCCTAAATCCCCAAAACTGAATCCTCTCTGCTCATGTTAGCAGAGGCCCTTAGAAATCTGAATACATTATATATACATAACTTTTGCTAACATAATAAGAAATGTTAGTTGAGATGGCAAATCATGCTTCATCATTACAGATGAGAACAAAATGAGCTGTTGGAGTATGTGGTCGTCTCTTCTTGTCAGTCTGTGAGGGAGGCTACACCCCCTTGCTGCCGCAGTTGTGTGGTTAAGCTTAAGGCAGGTAGTTAGTTATCTCTAGGGCCCTGGCCCCAGGCAGCACAGGGTGGGTAAGCAGTCAATGGGCCCAGACCTCAGACAGGGCTGGCAAATAAACAGTCTACGGCCTCAGACCCACAGGCAGGGCGAAGCAGGTAAGCAGTCTAGGAATTCCCCGGTATGGGATGTGCACTGAAACCCAATCCCAGGCTCACAGGCAGAGGGGCCGAGCACCCATGCTGCCTGGGGTTCATGGGCAGAGAGGTTGAGTACCATGGAAGCTTCACAAGGCTGGGTGAGGCTGTGATCCTAGGGATGGGGTGGCAAAGGAGGAGGACTCGAGCCTTCCTGACTTCATCGCATTACACCCAGGGCCCCTAACAGTAGCGAAGCGTTCTGCCACTGGGTCAGTGGGGCTCCAGCCAAAATGTGCCAACCCTTGCTCAGGCATGAGCACAGCCGGACTATGGTTGACTACCCCTTGGCAACTTCCTCCACCCCGTTACAATGTACCTGCCTTCAAGGGTTGTCATCTGCCTTCTCAGGGTATGTCACCAGTGACGGTCCCAGTAGCTACTCAGCATTTGCGTTTTTGAGCAGCCACCATGTCAGGTGTGTCCTTGGTGCAGCTGGAGTCCTTGCTGGGCTCCCACTCCAGCAGCGGACTGGAGACATCCTTCTCCTCTAGCGGCACCCTCCCAACTGAGCTGCTGGGCCACCCTTTACACTACCTGTTCTGGTTCCTGTCCTGCCCCTCTGCTTCCAGCATATTGAGCATGGCCATCCTGGCTCCACCCACCAGGGGCT
This sequence comes from Emydura macquarii macquarii, assembly GCF_026122565.2. Taxonomy (NCBI): domain Eukaryota; kingdom Metazoa; phylum Chordata; order Testudines; family Chelidae; genus Emydura; species Emydura macquarii. The sequence continues at coordinate 1,139,055 of NW_027130849.1, read as the reverse complement.
AGATGGCAATCCCTTCTTGTCAGTCTCGGAGGGAGGCAACGACCCCTTGCTACATGAACTTAATGGATACCAATAATAACTGCATTATTTGTGCATCGCAATCTGCTGTAAAAGTCTAGATACATAATTTCTGATCTGTTGGTTGTTTATTTTTTTCCAAGCAACTTCATGCTTCCTACAGGACTAAAAAATGAAGTATATTTCAATACTATCTCAATGGAGGAAACTAAACTACCAAGGCTTGCAATTATGAATCAGACTCTCGATAGGATTTTTTATGCTGACCTGGTGATCTTTGCTGTTAATTGAATGAGTTTCAAAGAATTTGAATCAATGAGATTTCATCATATCTTCCTTCTGATTGAGTACTCTATCTATGGTTGGTACTACAGTATTATATAATGCAATTATCTGAAGAGTCTGAAACATTTTTTTAACTAATATTTAAAATTTTGACAAGATGCACATTTTTTAACAAGGAGAAATGTCTTATAATTTCTCAATAGTGTATCGTGAAGAATTCTTTCAATCCAGATCTATAGTTTATTCTCCCAGGATTAAGATTAAGGGTTGAAATCACCAATATACCTGACCTGATAATAAATGAGGATAGCACAAAAAAACGGAATCATTTTGTATTACCCCTCTAATTTATTTGCTGTGATTTTTGGCTTGCTGTTATACACACATAATTTTTGTCATCACTTTTTTTGAGGCCAAAATCCAATATCAGTTATGCCAGAGTAAATTCAATGTACCTCCTCCAGGTTTATACTGATGTGAGATCCAGGGCTATTTCCTAATATTCATGTATCAGATGAAGAGGCTTGCATGAATCCCATGAGGTATTTTCACTTTTAAGAAATATGCAGTGTGTAAAAATTAGGATCTTGCTAATTCTTCCCACCATTCCTGGGACTACTCTATTCATCCTTGTTATATTAAGGGAGACTCATTGCTTACCCCTTGACTTTCTGCTCCAGCCTAAAGACAGGTGGTTCTCTCTCTGGTTTTCTGATGATGTTGTGTGGTCATTTTTCTCCATAGCAGATATTTCAGTGTGGAAAGTGCTCCTCTCAACAATAGAAGCAGAAAATGGGCAGATCTCACTGTCATCCATTGATTCATTGATCTAGGACCTTGTATGATAACTAGGGAAACTCTTGTACTCCCAAGAAGCTGAAAGCTAAGAATTCTGAGTGATTTCTGCCAGGGTATAATGTATGGGCGGACTTTTACTACTGCACTAGAGATTATAAGTGTTTCTTAGCTCATTAAGCCAACAGAAGTGAGTAGGACTGTTTATCCTATTCCTACTGCATAAAGGAAGGAGAATTGCATCCTATTTATCTCCTAATATCCAAGAATACCCTTTACAGATTAGGAGAAGCATACTGGACGTTCCCCAATGGGTTTGCTAGTGAGAAGCTGTCTAGCAGCACCCGGTGAAGACCATGTGAAGGGCCACTGGCACAGGAGCTGAAGATGGAGCTGAAAGAAGGGAGCAGGCCAATGCACCGTTTCCATCATGAGTTATACATTCTCTTATGAGCCACATTCTGATGTCCTTACTCAATTTGTATTCAATCATTCTTCAGGAAATTCAATGAGAGAACTTGGCTCTATATAAATATCTGATCTAAGAGAAAAGGGCTTTCTAGCTATTTTACAACCAAGTCTCTGCTTTTAAGTGGCATTGTTTTCTTCTGCATCTTCATTACTGTAGTTCAAGCAGTCAATAAATGAGATAACCTTTCCTGCTCTGGAGAATACTAGATCATTCAGTTAAGAATTTTGTAGCACATTATCATGCATACACTTCCCTGATAAAAAGCCCTCAACTGCAAAAAGTACTTCCTATCAAAAGACCCTAGTAATTCAACATACCCAAAGCATTAATTTGCGTGTGTTTGCATGATTTATTTAATGACTCAGAGACGTTTAACAAAATTCCTAAGTTATTGCTAAACTATCCTTTTTTGCTTTTCCTATGTAGCAATTTAGCAACATATTTCTATTCTATAAGCCTGACCCTAAAGAATAACTATTAATTAGTTTAGCAATGAGTCCTGAATTTTCAAAATGTTCAAAAAGAACAGGAGATGCTGGATGTGGTTTAATTAGGCCACAACTTTATTCTTAAATGTCTGGAAGTACCCAGCAGATAAAAGTGCACAGTGAAAGTAATTCCATAACCATTTCAATATATACCTGGGGCTTGTGTCAACTCTCCCCCTTACCCATCCTGGTCTTCAGTCAACCCACTGCTAGGACTTTACCATCTCCCCCCATCAAATGAGGGTCTATAAAATAGGGGGAGTTGCCTCTCTGCCTTATCAGTCATAGAAGCCCATTGTTTCTGCTCCTTTAAAGAATACCTCATTTAAATCATTTACAAATCCATTTTATCCAATCACTGTATCCCTTCCCTACTGAGTACTTCCTCTGGACATCTGCCCTCCAAATTCTCAGCAGCATAGTGAAACAGTTCCTTCTGGTTAGGAATTGATATTCTCTTCCACCAGAGTTCAAACTGTGATGGGATATGTTTTGGGCATGTCCTCTCTTCATGGGTGTGGAGGGAGCAATCAACAAAGTCTTTTGCACACTGATGTTCCACATTGGTTCATTTGGTGTTTATTAGGCCTTCTTTTGTTGGGCAGGAGATGACACCTTATGACAGGGTTCCCATACCACTCCTGGAGTCTCCTCCTGATCATCATGGGGATCAGCTAGGCCAATGCTTCACCCTCCTCAGCAGACCCTCTTCTTGTTTTCTTCTCTGGATGCAGCCTCTCTCCATCCCTTTCGGAGTGGCATCTTCCAGTTTATGACTTGGCCCTCCAGCCATGTCACTGAGTTCCTTCCCTTCCAGGGAAATCACAGTCCTTGCAGACCAACTGTCTGGCCAACATCTCCAACTCCCTGTGCCACTACCGGGCCTGCCCTCTACACTAGATTCTAGCCCAGGGATTCTGTAACAGGCAGCCAAAGCCTATATTATTTTAGCCCTTGCTGCTGTTTCCCTGTACTTCTTCCTACATCACTGGCTTACACCCTCTCTGGGTACACCAGCCTCCCAACTCCCTCCTTTCAGAGCAGGCTCCAATCAGACCCCAAACACCTACACTGATATTGATAGTCCTACAACCCAAGCCTTGTGAGACTGGGAAGTTGACCCAGGCTCTGAGACTCAATGCCAGTGTTTTTTGTTTTTGTTTTTGTTTTTTTGCTGTGTAGCTATATTCTTAGACTTTCACCCAATGCAGGGGTTTGTCTGTGCAGTGGTATTTGCAGGATCAGGGCCTTATATAGCAAAATATATTTTATTTATTATCATTATTATTATTATCAACAAACTATAATATTTGGTTTCAGGAAATCCCTAGCATTTCTTTTGTTGGGTGCCATAATTTCCTTTTGCAATCACATCAAGAAGATTTTCACAAGGAAGTAATATTTCTCCAGCTGAAAAGAGAGCAGAGACTTCCAGGTCTCTTTAAAGGAACAAATAGACTTCAAGCAGCTGAGGTGAAGTGGCATTCTAGGTACGTTTTCATTCAGTGATTGCGCTGTGTTGTACATTGCGTAATACTCTTTGAAACAAAGCCTGACAAGAAGCATACTCAGCAACCCTATGAGATGAACATAGGAAAATTCAAGATAGGTCTTTTGATATATTTGTGAACTCAACAGTTGTAAAATGTTGCTGGTAAATTTAAAAAGTGTCAGAGTTCTGGAGGATGCTCTGTATCAGCGAGTTCACTTGGAACATGTTGGGGAGGGACCTGAACTGACTTTGTTTATGTCCAAAATGAACTCTTAGTATATCCCAGGCAAGAAATGTGCCCTCTGATATATTAATCTCACTTTTCCTTCACCTTTTCTATAGTCAGTCCAAGCTCCTTCTAATATCCATATCCTTTACTAAACAAGGCTCTAAATACTAAACACATGTTTATCATTCCATGTCTCTTCCTGACAGTTATGCCTGGGTAGAAAAATCAAACCCCTATTGGAAAGGTGAGGAAGTAGATAATGGTATGAATAGGTGAATAAAGAACTAAGAAATCAGAGATTACTTTTTAACTTGAAAAATGAATCTAATGTCTTCCAGATGATCCTGCAATCCCCATTTTTTTCTTTCTTTCATTAAATTTCAGGGTACTGGATATTTTTAACATCAAATCATGCAATGCCAGAACCGCAGTTAGGGTAAACTAACATAACATTGAAGAGCTAGATCAATTTACACCAGCTGAGAATCTGAAGTAATATGAAGAAGCTGTTCACAGAAAAGCAGCAGTGACATTGCAGAGTCATATTTTGCTTTGCTTTTCTATTGTGAGGAAGTGAAAGATTGAAAGGAACAGTGAAAAGTACGTAGCCACATGTTTCTATATGCACACACACACAAAGTATATATGCACTAGAGATGGTTGCACCATTTTAAACAAAATTTAATTTCTTTCAAATATGCTGTTTTGTCAAAGCCAAAGCCAAAAAGCTCTGCAAAGACATCTTAGTTCTGATGAAGATTTTATCTAGAAGGATTTTGAGATCCAGGGCTCTTTTGGCACTTCGAAGGGGGGGTGGAGGAAGGGACATGTCTACACAGGATGTTACTGCACAGCAAACCAGGGCATGAATCTGCAGCGCCCTACTTTGTAGTGCACTAACATTCCATGTGAATACTGCTACAGAGGGATAATGATCCTGGGGTGCACTTTGGCTACTACTATTTGTAAAGTGTGGTAAGCCAAAGTGAATTTTGGGACTTTTAGAGCACTGCAGCAGAGTCCACGTGGGATGTTACTATGCAGTAAGCTTGTGCATTGTAAGCAAGCCCAGAAAGAGAGAGAGAGAAATGAATTGAAAATCTAAGGTTTTTTATCTGAAAACAGCCATTTCTACACAATCCTGTTTCACAATACATATATATATATCTCAAAGGATTTTCTTTTCATTCCAATGTGAAACAAAAACAAATTTTAAAACCTCAAAAGTTCTTGCAAGATTGAATTGTTGTCCTCTGGGCAACTCTAACATATGAACTCATACTTTCTGTGATGGAGGGGATCAGAGAGAAGAAAGAGTGGAGTGCAGAGGAGGTTACAAATCCTGATAAAAGTGATAGACAAGGAAGCAATGTATCCAATGTTTCAAGATATTGGAAGGTTATGAAAATTATGCAACTCAGCGATTAATCAGGCCCTTTATGTCTTGTATAAAGAAAAGGGTCTTATGATAAGCAAATGCACTGAATTTGGAAAGCAGGTTAACAGCAACTCTGGGCCATGTCTACATGATACCATGGACACACCTGTAGAGAACCCATGTTTCTAAACTGTAGCCCATAGGGCTAGTTTGCCTTTATTATATTTACTGCTTTGCCTTATATTCTGTCTTTATTATATTCAGCAGAAATGCAAGGGACCTACAGGTCTGTATCCTCTAAGACATTAGCTTCATCAGTTAGCATAAGGCTTGAGATCTATGATTTTTGGCACAGATAAAAGGACAATGGAAAACCCCAAGTATTGGGGAGCTGAAAAGAGAGTGTTTAAGGGGAAATTCCGATCACAGGAAGGTGAGTCCAACCACATAGCAACAAACTGATGTACAAAATAATACCTGGTACATGGGCTACATCTGCAGATACCTAACCACAAAAGGGCCATGACAATGCATTGACATATATGGTAAGTTGTGATCATTAATATACTAACCTATAGGAGAAGAACACTCCAACATTAGTAAAGCGAGGAAATACAAATAAGGAAGAGGGGAGAAACCACTGCTGAATATGCATCAAACATAGTGGTGTTAGTGTGACATATTATAAAAGTTGCATCCCAGCCTGTGAGTGGTAGGAGAAAAAGTTGTAGCCCTGGAGAGGTGCCAGAATCATGGCCACTGGTGATGAGGGGGAAGGATATGGTGATGAGGAAGGTGATGACTAACATTTCAAATTGTTGGTGTGAGTATATGGATGTGTACATGTGCAGATGTACATTCTGTAGTATCTCTATCTACCTTACTGAGTTGGAGCATTTGTGGCTGTGCTAAATGTATTACTAAACTATTTTTAACTATAAAAGAGTTTCTATAGTGTGAGTGTTGCAACTGTGCACATCAGGGCTCCCAACTATATAATATTTGAATAACACCTGGCTTGATCTTGGGACAAGAACCTGTCAACACTCAAAGTGATAAATGGGAATTCTTAAGTAATCAATATAATTAATATATAATCTATAGATCAGGCTACAAAACTTATAGTTGAGAAGAAAATCTTCCAAATATTAACTGACTGCAAAGCAAAGCCAGACTGAGTTAGATGCAGTTAGAGGTCCTAAAATAATAGCTTTAGGAGATCTGACCTAACTCTCCCCCCCACCACATTCATCCCAATGAGGTGTTAACAGAGAGAAAATCTCACTCCCACCACATACAGGACACAAATAAAACAGGAACTTCAAATGATGACTGAATATGCAAACAATATAGATATATCATCTTGGTACATGCTGGGCTTGTTTGTCCTCACTAGAAAATTTTATCATGGTGGTGCAATGGTGGAACAAGTTGGCTGAAATTATTCTTTCAGGCTAGGAAGTGTGTTTTATTCTGTGTTCATAAAGTGGGCTCTGATATTACTTGAGTTCCTAGGCACTATTGTAGTAGTACTAGTAATAATTAATAATATATGTTGTGGTAGCACACAGGAAATTACCACTTAATAATATCTAAGCAGGTGATAAGTTCTGGTTACTACTCCTATCATTTTTGTTACCCTGTCTTCCACATCACCCACTCTATCCTGTTTGATTTCTTATCCACCTGTTATGTCTTGTGTTCTAGACTGCGAATTCTGAGTCAGGGACTGTCGTTTTCTATGCATTTGTACAGCATCTAGCACACTGAGGACCCAAACTTGGTTTGGCTTTCAGTGCTACCAAGGAAGGACTTGAAGGAGGATAAAGTTATGATTTTATGGATTTTGACTGGGATCTTTTCCTGTGTGTAACAGGGTTAGGAGCAGGGGTATAACATATAACAGGTGTATAACATATACTTTTGAAGTTGCTTTTACTGTTATATTTTCGCTCGACCACTTCTCCAGTACACAAAAACACTTCCAGTCCACCACATAATCTTTGTGATAGTGGGTTGGTAGGATGCCACTTGTGGAGAGTATGAATATGTCCCCTGTTGCAGCCCCAAACTTCAGACTGTCCACTTAAGAACCCCCATCTAGCTCTCCCTCATCCTTGTTAGTTACTGCTATATCTACTGTGGACATCCATTCAGGACTGCCTAACTCTGGTTCAAAATTTGCAACTGGTTCAGTGGTCTACATATAAGGGACCTCCTTCTTTCTCCACTATCATGTATGTCCCTGAGTGTACTGGGCTTATCCAGGGCTCTCTGTCTTACCGGTTTGGGAGGAAAAGGGCATAACCTGAGCTGATCCCTACTTACCATCCTCTTTAGACCACCCTTCTCCAGCCATACAATATACCCAGGCATCTCTGAACTGTTGTATTTGACCACTCACCTTCGGTGAGGGACATTGTCAAAGGCTTTCTGAAAATCTTAAGTCCACTGTATCACCCTTGACCACATGCCTGCTGACCCCCCCCAAAGGATTCTAGTAGATTGGTGAGACATGATTTCCCATTACAAAAACCAAGTTGACCCTTCCCCCAACAAATCATATTCATCTACATGTCTGATAATTCTGTTATTCACTATAGTTTCAACCAATTTTTCTGGTACTAGAGTTAGCTCTACTGGCCTATAATTCCCAGGATTGCCTCTGGAGCTTTTTTTAAAAATTGGCATCACGTGAGATATTCTCCAGTCATCTGCTACAAAAACTGATTTAAATGATAGATTGCATACCACAGTTAGTAGTTCTGCAATTTCACATTTGAGTTCCTTCATAACTCTTGGGTGGATACCATCTGGTCCTGGAGACTTTTTAGTGTTTAATTTATCAATTTGTTCCAAAACTTCCACTAATTACACCTCAGTCTGGGACAGTACCTCAGATTTGTCTCCTAAAGAAATGGCTTAGGTTTGGGAATCTCCATCACATCCTCAGCCCTGAAAACCGATGACAAGAATTCATTTAGTTTCTCCAAAATAGTTTTATTTCCTTGAGTGCTCCTTTAGCATCTCAATCAGCCAGTGGCCCCACTGGTTGTTTAGCAGGCTTCCTGCTTTTAATTTACCTAATTTTTTTTTCTGTTACTTTTTGAGTCTTTGGTCTAGCTGTTCTTCAAATTCTTTTTTGGCCTTCCTAATTATATTTTTTACTTCACTTGCCAGATTTTATGCGCCTTTTTATTTTACTCAATGGAATTTAAATCCACTTTTTAAAGGATGCCTTTTTGCCTCTAACTGCTTCTTTTACTTTGTTGTTAAGCCATGATGACACTTTTTTGGTCCTCTAACTAGGTTTTTTAGTTTGTGGTAAACATTTAAATTGAGCCTCTATTATGGTGTCTTTAAAAAGTTTCCATGCTGTTTGCAGGGATTTCACATTTGTCACTGTACCTTTTATTTTCTGTTTAACTAACTTCCTCATTTTTTTGTAGTTCCCCTTTCTGAAATTAAATGCTATCATGGTCGGCTGCTTTTGGTGTCCTTCCCCCCCAGGGATGTTAAAATTTATCATGTTATGATCACCATTACCAAGCATTACAGCTATATTCATCTTTTGGACCAGATCCTTTGCTCCATTTAGTACTAAATCAAGAATTCCTTCTCCTCTTGTGCATTCCAGGACTAGATGCTTCAAGAAGCAGTCATTTAAGGTGTCAAGAAACTTTATCTCTGCATCCCGTCTTAAGGTGACATACACCCAGTCAATGTGGTGAAGTTGAAAGAGAGAGGTAGATGGTTGAGACTTGCATCATTTGTGGGGGAATGGTGGGAATCAACCTCATGATAAGATAATAGAAGGGAGGGTGGGACTAAGAGAATTGTGAAGGTTAGGATAAGAGCTGTGTGTTTGATGTATTGGAATGGGAGATAATCCAAGGATTTAGAAGAGGTGACATATCATGATCAATGAGATGGAAGATGATCTTACCAGCAGCTTTTGAAATTGACTTGAAGGATATGGAGTGGAGACATAGGTTACATCTACACTGCAGCACTAATTCAAATTAGCTTAATTCGAATTACAGAAAGCGATTTATAGAAAGCGCAGCAGACTGTCCACACTACAGTGTTTGTGCTGGTTTCTTGCATCCACACTGGCCAGCCTTAATTCGAATTAGAAAGCAGTGCAATGTGGGAAGCTATCCTACAGTGCAACTAACCATAGAGGCTGCTGTGATGAGTGTCATCATCCCAGGATGCAGTGCTGCTTCCCCCACCCCCAAAACAAACAGGAAAAGGATTTTCATGCTGTTTTTTTTACTTCCCCGATCGCCATTGCTGCAGGCACATGGAGCCAGATGAACTATGCTCTCATTTTGACCGTGACAAATACATCGCAGCTTATCGTGGATTACTTTAGAACTGTATGCTGTTTGCCTTTTATGCTCCTCCCACCACCCCCTGTATATTGCTTGCCTTTGATTTTTCCCTTCACCATACCAACCCCCCCCACCTGTATGCTGTTTGCCTTTTATGCTCCCTCTACCACCCCCTCTATATTGCTTGCCTTTGATTTTGATTCTACAGGTGCCTGTAGAATGTAAGATAAATAACAAGGGAGTCAGTTAGTATATTAATACAGTGATACAAATGTTTCCATTTCACTGATGAAAGCATGATATCATGTATCCACATGTAGCACTGTGAATAAACTCTTAAGAAAGTATCAATTTCCATGATTGGCCACTGAAACAACGTAGCAAAGAATTTCCTCTCACTGCTGGCAGTTAAAATGCATTCATCACGTGGGGAGGGGGTGGGGTGAAATCCTTCAAAGGGACAAACTTTAAAGGGCTAAACTTTCAAAGGGACAAACTGCAAAGGGCTTGCTGGGCAGTTAAAACGCATTCACCATGCGGGGAGGGGGGTGGGTGTTGAAATCTTTCAAACCCTTAAAGAGACAAACTTCAAAGGGCTTGTTGTGTGTGTATGTGGGGGGGGGGGGGTGTGATCGCAGCTTGGATTTTAAACCCATTCACTGCAGGAAATGAAGTTTTAAATCTTCCCGGGGCTGCTTTGGGGGAGGGTACTGAAATGGGGCATCATGGGATACAGGCAAATTAATTCGAATTAAGTCCCATTGCGTCCACACTCACACTAATGCGAATTAACTGATGCGCTTCGGGCTCTAATTCACTTGCAGAGGTGGTTTTATTAATTCGATTTTAAAGGCTCCTTAATTTGAATTAACAATGTGCAAGTGTAGACATGGGAGTAATTAATTTGAATTAAGGGACTTTAATTTGAATTAAGCCACCAGTGTAGACCAGGCCATAGATAAAGAGATCACAATAGTTACAGCTTATAAAATAGTTTTGGCAGCCTGAGGGAGGGTAGAACATATCTTGGAGATGTTGTGCAAAAGTAGCGGCAAGAAACGCTGACTATGATGTCTTATGCAGAACATGGCTTCTCCTGGTCTACATTAGTTGGTTAGTCATGTTGAGCATCACATCACTTAATTTAACCACTTCACAATTATGTTCACAACAAAAAATTTTATTGATGACCAGCTCATTCTGTTGCTTTCAGATACATCATGAAGATATAATGTTTCATCCATTGAATCAGTCACTTCCATACAAAATAATATTTAATATAATTAAATTATATTTTGAAACAAAAAAAGTTATTTTGAACCAGAAAACCAGATTTTTTAAATCTTTAAATCTTTAATCTTTAAATGCTGAAACAAAATATTTTTCCAATTTAAGAAACATTTTCTTTAAAAAAAAAAAAAAAAAAAAAAAAAAAAAAAAAGGTAAAAAACTCACCAGAACAGATTATTTCCTGTGAAAAGTTTCAGTTTCAAATAATTGGCATTTTTTACAAAAAAAAATGTCAAAACATTACTGACCATCTCCATACAAAATAATTTTTGTGACTGATTCAATGGATGAGACATTATATCTTCATGATGTATCTGAAAGCAACAGAATGAGCTGGTCATCAGTAGTTATTGTGAGATTGTTAGCCAGTTGTGCAGACCCAAGGGTCCTAGATAGTTTGGATAAGTATTTGTACCTGTGGATGCTTATCCTAATGGAGTCTGAATGCTAAAACTCTTTGCAATTTCTATTAGGATTCCAGTGGGTTTTCACTTATTTCCCCCACACTATTTGCTGGGATCATTTTTTTCTACTCCTCTAGAAATTGGCTGTCTTTATTCATCCCACTGGCTGCCACCACTCTAAGCTCCTACCCTCATTTTTCTAATTGAGATTGTGCCAATGCTCCCCCACAACTACTCATTTAAGGTGCTATCTAAATGAAATCTCTGGTCATCAGACTTTTAGAATCTTTGCCATGTCTATTAGGACATGATTAGAGATGAAAAAGCATAGTTTTATTTTTATGAGTTTTTCAATATACCCTTAGCTTGACTACACACTCCATTTCAGCTGCTTTGTAGTAATTACTGCTACAGGCTACACAAAAAGGGCTCAATCCTTTGATTATGTCCCTCTAGCAAATATTAAGACATTTCCATGTCATCTTAAAGTTTGCAATAATGAAAGTAAATACAAGAAAGCAAAATATCAACTAGAGATGTGAAGGTAAAAAGCTCCCACTATTTCACCTAATTATGGTCCCCAGTTTACCCTGATATTTAACAGGTCAATTTCCTGCCATTATCATACAGAACACATTGGACATTCCCTGGAGCGAAAGGAATTTAGGAAATTACTATAGCTAATCTGGCACACATAATTAAAGGCAATAGAGAAGGCCATTAAAAGCACAATAATATTCTAGGATTTCTCTATCTCATCCCTTCTGTAAAAGTTGTACAGAATTTAATAGGAATAAAACAAACAGGCTTGAATAGGAAGTAAATATGGTTACACAGAAACCTATAGAATTTAATAAAGAATGTTATTTTCCTATAGTTTTGTTAACGACTGTATTGAATTAATGCATGCATATTAGGTATTTGTGTACACATAATAGGAATGAGCAAATGATGTGACTACAGCTTATAGATAATGACTACTGTTTTTCTTATTTCGTGGCAAAAGTGTATTTATAATAAATATGGGTCAGACCCTCAGCTGGTGTATATTGGCCTTGCTGTAATGAAGTGGATTGGTACCACAAAATATATCAGAATCAAATATTTTGGGCCTCAGTCTTACAATTTACACTTGCAGGTTGCCATTCAGGCATTGTAAATTGCAGAACTGGGACCAGAGCTTAGAACTATCTGATGGTGTATTTAAAAATATAGATTGAGAATGAATTCTCCATTATCCCTATCCCTTTCTCTGGTATTTTGAAGGCCAAAAAAACAAACATCTTTAGTTTCGCTGCCCTAGTAAATTCCCATATTGATTAAGAAAACATATTTTGATCATATTTCATATTCATACGAATTTCATTTTAGCAACACTTCTGGCACTTATAAAATTTTAAGTCTCCTACGGTGTTCTTGTCTCCACTTATAACATATCCTTCAGCTATATTATTCATAAGAAAAGAAACAACAGAAAGGCTTGAAAGCTCACTATTTAGTTTTCCAGGAGCTGGTCACATGAGCTTGCTAGTGGGGTGAACAATTGCAGCAGTTTTAACCTTCACATGCCAACAAGAGCAAAATAAATTTTAATCTACTAAAGGGAAAAACCCACAGTGGTACAGACAATTACTAATTACTGTCAGTTGCACTTTGCCAATAGTGCCTTGAAGGGTGAAACAAAACAAAACAAAAAACAAAACAAAACAAAAAAACAGGCCTGGCTTTGGAGTATGATCTTGGAGTGCCTCCTATCCTCGGATAATGCATTATAAACATGTTTAGAGACTCAGACTGAAATGCAAATGAAGAATGGGATTTTTTTCTCTTGTATTAGCATAGATATGCTTCACTCCAATTTCACTGAGCTGTTTGGCACAAATATAAACTATAACAAACAAACCATATGATGCTTGCATAGAAAGCCCAGCATTTCAATGCCATACTCACCCAATACACTAGACAAAGTATTAAAAGATATTCTTTGTAGGACAACCATGCCCTGCTAGAGGGTGAATTATTATTTTATTTTAGTTATTCCTGTTTATGACCAAAAATTAATTCATTAATTAAATGGGTATTTAGCATCTTTGACATAACATTAAAACCAGACAAATCCATGCAAAAATAAATTATTCAAACCCATTCCAGCAGCCCATGCCAACCATATAGCCCAGATTAACATAAAACCATGAATATTCAAGAACGAAGATACCTCAGCAGTCCAATGCTCAGTTTACTCCTTTATCTCCCAAAGCCTAAGAACATATGTGCCCTGGAGGTCAATGTACTAATACAGTGACATATGTCTGAGTGTGCAGGGAGCCTGAAAAAATAGCTCTGAAATGTCTTCTATCCCATTTATTTAAATGAATACTAATTAGGATACTAAGGATGGTCATTAACAATGCTGACCTTTAAGCTAGTTCATTGCTAATCAAAGAATATAAAAAAGGAGAGGAAACATATTATGAAGAATTCTACCACTGTTTCCCACAATGGAAAGATGTGTAGGTAGGATTTCAGGGATGAGTAATGACTGTTCTAATTTTCCTAAAGTTTGGCAAGCCCACAGAAAATGAAGAACAGCATGACATCATCCTGAATCTAGGGACAAAATAGTGAGTTTGGGAAGATAAAATGAGAGAAAAGAAACCATCTTGGCATACATCATTGGACAGACACAAGGAGTCAGATCTCTTACAATTCAAGAAAGATGGGTTCTTCCAAATGCAATTAGATCCATGTGTTACAAGACAACTGGATTTGACATAACCTGGACTTAACATAACCCACAGCTATTTTGTGTACTTAGCCACCATGAGCTGGAAGCGAGGACACCACATCATCAGGAACAATGTGGCCTTTGCTTAGGCAGACAAAACAGCTGCACAGTTTCAGTGTTGCTAACAAAGATAAGAAAGTGACAGATTAATGGGAATGGAAGGGAGTGTGGATAGCTGACCATGGCTCTGGGTGTTTGTGATTATAAATTGCTTGCTGGAAGCTGCTTTATTGATAAATAGAAATTATAAGGTTTTTACTGTTGCTAGGGAAATGGTCAGCCCATTACTTGGGTTACTTAAGTTATACTCTGTTTTGAGCAACCTATAAAATGATTAAATAGAGACTGTACTTTGGAAAAGTTTTGAGAGAGATTTCAATGAGCTGACATCGAACTCCACCATGGCTAGGAGGAAGGTTGGCCATCAGAGATCTGCTGCTGCCACTTGACATCATCTCAGACTTTGTGTAACTATATCAAGGGTGCTCTAGATGAGTGGTTCTCAAACTTTTTGTACGGGCAACTCTTCTGACCGCACCCCCTCTTATAAATTAAAAACATATTTTTATATTTAACACTATTTTAAATATAACCCTCTTGTTTAAAATTAATTTACCTTTTCTCACTACTTTTGAATTAAGACTGAAACAAATTTTTATCGTATTATTGTAATAAGAAAAAAAGTTTATTTAAAAAAAATAGTTACTGTTCAATACTAGGGGGAGGGGCGTGAACAAACTTTGTCAATATCACTTTTCTCAGCTGACTTAGTGCCCCATTGCCACCCTTACTTCTGTGCTGCTGTTGGCACCCAGTTCTGAAGACAGAGTCACAGCCAGCAGCAGCACAGAACTAAAGGTGGCAATGGAGGTGCTAGTAAGTCTGCTGTGAAAAGTGATACTAACAAACATACAAATAGCACTTACTAGTAGCACATATTAGTAGCACTTACTAGTAGCACAAATAGCACATACAAATAGAATTACTAGTGTCCCATTGTCACCCTTACTTCTGCCCTGTTGCTGGACCAGCCTTAGGGAAAATGGTGTCCTTTATTTGGAGATGGAATGGGGCTGGAGGCAGAGCGGGGTTCGGGGTGCAACTGGTCTGGAGGGGCTTGAGTTGTCAGCTTGCACAGGGCTGACAGCCGGACCCCTGCCATGCGTGAGGCTAATAGTTCACAACCCCCATGTAATAATCTCATTACCCCCCAAGGGAATCACAACCCCGAGTTTGAGAATCCTGCTCTGCACTATTACTAATTTTGATGTGAGCTTTAGACTCAATAAAAACAGGAATTTTTGGGTGAAAGCACACATGTGTGTACCCATCATTTTATCAGATGGAGGAGCTGTGGCCCCACTGATTTGTGACCTGACACCACATGGAAACCACAGACTAGTTACCATAGTTATCAAGTTCAAAAAACTCTGGGTAACATATGCAAAGAAGCCCTTATGCCCTGGCAGATTGATGTCAATGGAACTCCATGGGAGGCACAAGAGTCTGCCCATTGGAACTAATTGCAGGATCAGGGCATAAATGTCATGTGAGTTACCCAAGAGGTTCACTGCAGGAGTCTCTTATGTAAATCTGAGGAATTCTAGTCTACAATAAATCCATTTATTTTATAAATCCATTTACAAAAAGGATAAATATCCAGAGGAGCATTTTGCAATCAAATTCAAGAAAGCTATCTTTGTGCTCAAATAATGCTTCTGTGGCAGGTGTTGTTCAGATTTAAAATAAAATAATAATAAAAAGCTTGACACTGCTGATATAGATATTCTAGTTGTTCCTGGTGGCACTGCTGGATGCTTGTCAACTGACACCATTTAAATAGTTCTCTTCACTTCTGGCAGTTTTTGACAAAGTGGAAACACCAGCAGGGGTTGGAGTGGCACTGATTGTTGTATGTTTGCTTTGAATTTCACTTTTCTGCATTTTTAGTTGTTCAGTAAGGTGTAATAGAGAGAAGGAGGAAGAGGACACTATTGAGTTGTAAAGCAAAATAGAAATAAAAACAATAGAAAGATTTATTTTTTTATGAGGAGGGTCTGATGCAGATGCTGACTGTCAGCTTACAACCTTAACCTATTAGAGATACTCCAAAAGAAAGCAATGCACAAAGGACAATGTTCACCATTTAAATGGGCTATGGCCTCTGAGGAGACTTCCCCTCCTCCCCCCCCCCCCCCCCCAGCTTCCTTTATAGTTTCAATAGACTTGCCAGAAGAAAGATATTAAGAAATTATTCATGATCATTCACAGCATATGAATGCCACCTTTTTCCACTAGTGAAGCTTTTTGGAAGAAGAAGAGGGTTTAACCAGTCACATCAACCCCATGTCCCCAGCCTTTCAGTATTTCCAGGTGGCTCCCAAGTGTTAAATGGAAATGGGAACCCCTTGTTACCCACAATCCCTGAAAGTCAGAGAACAAAATTGTTACTAGTTACAGTATAGACATACTTCCAACAAAGTCCTAAAAGCTTAAACAAATCATACAGATATTCTTATACCATCTCTCATGGTAAAATCTATTAATCTTAAAATATCTTTTGTTCTGATATACATTAGTTGACAGCCAGACAATAAGGGAATCAACTGTTTCAATCCTGGACTATCAAGAGGCAGCAGTTCTTTTAACAATGGGGAACAATATGAATGGTCTCAGAACAGGCCCTTTTCACATCCAATAGGCTTTCTTTCTCCCTTTTTGAATCAATTTGTCCTGATCCTACACTGGGATTCAGTAGAACACACCTGTGTAATCTGAAGATATGGTAATCTACTAGGGTCTGTCCTAGCAGATTATAATGCAAAATCAGGGCCTAAATTTGCAAGGAGTGCTATATGAATTCAGTTTATGTAATGAACAATGGTAGTTTCACTTTATTCTGATGAATACAGTAATCCCTATTTAGATTATTGCAACATCAATAATTTCAACTCTAATTATCTTTCAACTCTAATTACGTTTGACATTTTTTAAACATGAAGCAGGAGAACAAGTACTCTTCGGACAACATTTAGATAAATCTGCAGATTTCCAAAGAGCAGAACCGGAAGGTAATGAAAACCACAAAAAGAACTGAACTTGAAGATACAGAAAAACACAAATAAAATCCTGTATGCAAGTTGTAGTGGGAAAAATATTTTGCACACTTGTTAATATTCAGTAGTTTTGCCTGAAATTAAAAGAGTATGATGTTTATCAACATGTAATGGTGTTTGTTCATTACATTGATTTTTATTATGGGTTCTAACAATTTGAAATAATTATAAAAGAAATAACAGAACTGGATTTCTGATTGTTCATTGTTTGTAGCATCTGTAGAAAATATGTTGGCATGACATCAACAGCTAATGTGCTTTATTTAAAATTAAGGGAAAATAGTTGCTAATTATAAACATTGTCTATAATGGAGCTTTGTAGTTTACATAATTACATTTTGTGAAAGAAAGGATGCAAGCTTGGTCTGACTTCATTTTTCTGTTAGAAAGGATTTGACTGTCTTCATCCCATGGTACCAGCTGCACTGTGCTTTGTATGAGATCACTGTGCTTAATTTCAATAGCCTGTGGAGAGAGTTTACTTTTTAAATACTGTCTCTTGCAGATGTGCCAGGGGAAGGATAATTTTGGTCTCTGTAATCACATGTAGAGAGCTAGTCCTGTTCAGAAAGTTTGCTTCATATTATACTTCCGGACTAATGATACATCACAAATCCCAGTTTCAAGTCAAAATATATTTTAAGTCAGGCTCCTTCCTTATGAGGATTCTCAGAAGATACTTAGAATTATTATTAGGCGTGTACATTACTCTTCTCATGAGGGTATTGGAATTCCTATTTTAAAAGAAAAAAATGTATGCATTGAATTTGAGAACATGTGACTAATTTAAAATTAAAATGGTTTCCAAGTGTGAGATCAGCCACTTAGAAATTGAGCTGAACTAAATTCTTAGATTCAAATAACCTTGACATTTGGAGAAATTTAGATTTAAAAAAAAAATAAAATAAAAAAATGGCTAATTCTATTCTTCCACTATAGGTACCTATCTTGAAATCCTAATTCAGACTCTACTGAGTAAAGGCTTCAGGGCTGGATCCATAAAGACATTCCTTCCATCAAAGTATAATAAGTCAACTTTTCTGAAAAAAGCAGCTCAAGAGAAATCTAAGGGCCTGATCCAATTAAAATGAATGAGATTTTGCAATTGTTTCCAATGGGAGCAGGATTTTGCCCTGTGCTTTAAAGCTAAGATGTGTAAAGCTACCTGGGTGATCAGAACATCCAGTTCTAATTAAGATTCATCCCAAATCCCTTTGGCAACTTTGAGAACCTCAGCCTTAAACTTAAAGACAATTGATTTGTGACTGGATAATTGGAAACAACTGCCAACCTCTATAGATGTTCAAGAAGCAAATTCACTGAGCTTGATTTGAATAATATTGAGACAAAAAATATGTAGGTGGACTTTTGCTACTTTATGAGGATTCCATTCTAAGACAGGTACTGGACTGCATTAAGGAAAACTAATGCTATTCTGCAGAGATTTGTTTATGCAATGTATGTGAAAAGGGTCTGATTTGGTGACAGATAATGGAAACAAACTGGGGATAAGGTAAAAAAAAGTAAGAGGAATGAAAGATGGTAGACTCCTCTCAATCTTATTGTCTGGATTAGTGGGCAAAATGGACATGCAGTAAATAGCAATAAATATGTGATTAATAGTAATAATTGAGACTGTATGCGGAAGAGACTATAATAACAAAATTATTGGGTGAAAAAGATTACATTTGTCTGTGCAGCAGCATAGACAGGAGACAAAATAACCTTTATAATCTTACAATCATATTTGTGTCTTGAAATAGAGGAATATAGAGGAATAATAAGAACATTAAAAACAAAACAAATAAAACCATGTTAATCCTTTAAGAAAAGATTAGAAAGGAAAACTAGCAAGGCAAACCCTGTCATTTCTTCATGCAATCCTTTAATCATATTGTAATGCAGCTGAATGTAGCTTGGTTTGGTGATTATTTTATTATAAACAAACACTTGCAACACATGTGTTGGTGATGTTGTTCCCACTGCGAGGAGTCAGCACTGGTGTATGTGTCTAATGATGTTTTTGGACTGAAACTGTTGGACGGTGGCCCTGCAAATATCCTCTGTCTGATGGTTAACATCTGAGAAAACAGATTGCAGGGAAAGTGAATGCTAATTCTTTATTACCTAAAATAGACATGTAAGTCCCAATAAGACAGAGCCAAGACTTGTACTGAATCAACCTGGGATATAAATTAATCACTGAGATGTTCTCTGTAAATAAAAGAAAAAGTGCCCCTAGCATCTAAAAAGGATGATTAAATTTAACAGCAAATCTCATCATTTAACTATAGGTTTTCCTATATTGAATTTACACCTCAGAGAAAGATCTACATTAAAACAATATTTAGTTTGCCTCTTTAAGCTCATATTCATGTATTATTTCTCAAATAATACACTGTAATATAATACAAATAAGTAGCACCATGTACTATTTTTTCCTGTTCTTGCATTCTCATATTGTGACCAGTCATAATGATCCAATATTTTTGTATTGGCCTATAAGGGCTTTTCCAAAATCAATTCCCCTCTCTTTAATGAGCAGACTTTGATACCTTACTTTATAGTGCACAGGAATTTTGTAGTATCCCTTTAAATATTTTCAAAGCCCCCTGATGGAACTCTCTCTGTTCTCTGTTTTAAAAGCCAGCCAGAGCAGCCAGCCAGAGCAGTAACTAGGCCTTCCATGTTGAATATATTTAGTAATCATGGTTATTTGGACCCCATCATGTCCAGAAGGTTTCTTTATACTATTATGGATGTGTAAAGGGCAAATGACACAATGATTGGTGGCAAGCTTGGACTCCTAAACTAGAAAATCTGTGTAATAGAGAGTGACTGCAGACCTCTAGTGAAAATGCAACTAAAGGAAACCGAGCCTGCAGCCACTAGAGTTGTGAGAAAACTGCTCATTTAGGAAAGAAAAGGGGGTTAAAAATGTCTGGCTTTCTGGGGAAAATTGACTTGCTTGATAGCCTAGTAGAGGACTGGCCGATGTATACTGAGAGATTGGAATGGTATTGTGACCCTTCCGTGCCCAGGGTAGCCACCTCTAAATGCCAAGGTCAGGGCAGACTGCAAACGAAGAGCAGATTCTCCCAGCACTGGTGGGTGGCACTGAAGCCAGACTTCCCAACCAGCCACAAACTGTGCTGATTCCCCACAAAAGCCAGTATACAAATACACACAGCCCCCTTTACTGCATTTCAGATTCTGGCTCCCAATCAGCCACTGGGTCCAGTAAAGAGACCAGTTATTTAAACTCTATGCTCTTTACTAAAAAGGTTCCCTCTGACCCCAAAGGGTCAGCCACAGTACCAGATCAATATAAGTCTGGATCTTACCCAAAATACCATGCTGCCAGCCAATCCTTTAGTAACTAAACTAAAGGTTTATTGCAAAAAGAAAGAAATAAACCATAAGAGAAATGTTAAAGGGTCAAAGCAAATCAGATACATACAAATGATTGAAAGTCCATATACATCAAGTTTCTGGGAGAACTGTGGAGTTGCAGGCTTGTACAGTTCCTCTGGTATACATCCAATACCTGGATGGGTCTTAGTCCTTTGGTTCAGTTGCAAAATGAATTGATCCAGAGGTAGGCATGTGTCTATAGCTGAACAGGAACAAAGACAAAATGGATTCCCCAAGCCTCTGCCTTGTATACCTCCTGGCTCTGGCCATGCTGTTTGTGGAGTTTTACAGGAACTAAAATGGAGTCCAGAGTCACATGCGCCAGTCCTGGTGCCTCATCAGGTGTATCTCTGGCTTCTCCCCCTGGGCCCCTTGCATCTGGGAAAGTCTTAATGGGACATCGAGCAGGCTATCTTTCTGCATCCATCCTGTTTGAGTCATTACCCAGACAGCACAATTTGAAATACAATATATCAAATATATCTACAACTTCCATTTCACATATCACACATGAAAGTATTATCATCTTACTTAGCATATTACAACTTTTCTAACAGTATCTGACATGGCATATCTCACATTAATTATTATGATTCTGACATATTGATGTTAAACCATATGTTAAATGCTCCCCCCCCCCCCCATCTACCCAGCATGACAGGTATATAGTTGCTAGTGGTATAACAAAAGATAAAAGGTGGTGGTTTTACTGAACATAATGGTTGCTAAAACGTTGACCCCACTGCATACCTTAACACATCCTGTTAAACCAGAAGACAAAAAATTTGGAGAGACTTTGGAAATTGAACAAAATAATCTATCTACAAACTACTGGTGATTTTAGAGCATTTCTGCTCTTATAAATGGAATTAAAAAGAAAATGGAATGATTTCTGAATATGTGGCTCAATTGAGGAAATTAGCAGAGCATTGCCAGTTTGGAATGAGTTTAAATGATGCATTAAAAGACTGGTCAGTGTGAAGCATTCAAAAAGGAAGCAACCCAAGAATGGTTATAGATTTCAGCTGATTTGACCCTTAATTGGGCACTAGAAATTGCTGTATAAATGGAGACAGCTACAACAGAAACTACAAACACTATTCCAGATTGTAGGCCAGTGGCACGGTCCAGACGGGGCGTCGCGACCCTTCCTCGGGCCCAGGCTCCGAGGAAGGCCACAGTGTCTCCCTTTTGGGGAATGAACAGTGCCTGTTTACTAGTCTTTAGCTCACGGCCCTCAGGCAGGGCGGGGCAGGCAAAGCAGTCGGGAGCCCCCAGTCTGGCAGGCAGGGTGGGGCCAGTAGAGCTCGGGGTCCTCTGTCTCTCTGATGCAGAGGATAGCACTCTCTCACGGGGCTAGGGAAGGGAGGAGGAGGACGCAGGCCTACCTGTCTCCACGGCGTCGCAGCCAGGGCCCTATCAGTGGCAAAGCCATTTCCCACTGAATCAGCGGGGCTGCAGCTGCAACACGCTGATGGAGTTTTTAGCCCCTGACTCAGCCACGGGCTAGCTGGCTGTCCCTGGGCCACTTCCTCCCCCTGGTCCCCGGGTGCTCTCAGTTTTCCTCTGGGTCGCTGGGGTACATGGCAAGCGGCAGGCCCACCAGTCCCTCCTCGTTGACCGGCGGTAGGTCCGGGAACTCCTCTGTGTCATCAGCGGAGGGATGCTCCTCCAGGTCACAGAGTCCCAGTGGTTCCTCCGGTCCACATGGTTCACTCAGCTCCCATGGTCCCCCGGCGTCAAGCAGCGCTTCAGATCAGGGCCGGCCTCAGAGGGTATTTCCCACACAGGGGTCTCGGGTGACTCATCCAATCTACTAGGGCCCAGTGGCCCTATCCAGTCACCAGGGCCTGGCAATCAGGGCAGGTTTTGAACATTCCGCTCTGTGGGGTGGTTGCTCCAAATGGCTGCTCGATTGGGGTCGGGCCTAGGCCGCAGCCTGCGGGAAGACACATCTGCCTCTGGCAGCAGCTTCCCCCTTACTGAGCTGCTGGGCTGGCCTTTTATAGTTCCCGTTCCTGCCTGTGCTCCGCACCTCTGCTGCCGGACAGTTTGCCCTGTATGGCCTGGTTCTGCCCAGTAGGGGCATCGTGACCCTTCCTCAGGCCGAGGCTCCAAGGAAGGCCGCAGCGCCTTCCTTTACAGATGCTGTTGTTATGTATACAAGACATTATTCATGTCTTATACTTAATTTGTAGCATGTTTTATATTTAATGATAGTAATGTGTTTATAATTTTTGTGTGATTTTACATTCAAAGGAGAGCATTTTTTAATGAACAGGATTTGGGTAGTATTCCTTTAAATGTTTTGTGAGCCCTCTATTCACTGATGCTTACTGTGTTTTCTGTTTCAGAAGCCAGAGCATCAGTGTGTATGTGTGACTAGACTTGGAATGGTACATAATGGTAAATAGTTAAACATAAAGGTAAACATAATGGTACACAATGGTAAACAGTTATTTGGACCCCACAATGCACAGGTGGTTTCTTTGACCTACTATTGTTGTGTTGTGGGTTTGCCCCCACTGTACAGATACCACAGTAAATTCCAGTTGCTCTGAACAAGGGCATCCCCATGTAGCCATTGTGTATGTATTTTAATAATTTAGGGTCAGGCCAGCCCAGCACCACGGCTCACTAGAATCCTATTAGTTAGTCAAGTTCCTACTCCCTCCTTTTACCTCAATGGGCAATAAGTACCTGCA
Source organism: Emydura macquarii macquarii (assembly GCF_026122565.2). NCBI lineage: Eukaryota > Metazoa > Chordata > Testudines > Chelidae > Emydura > Emydura macquarii. The sequence goes on along the minus strand of NW_027130849.1, from coordinate 1,115,847 downwards.
AGATGGTGAGAAGGTTCAAGTTGATGTGCAGCCCTGCACTGGGTTGTAAAGATGTCCAGGGACTGGGTTGTGTGGAAAGGAGGATGCTGGGAGAAGTGTGCTGCACCTCCTTCAAGGTGCTTATTATAATAAAAGCTTAGCTTTTGGATACTCAAGCAGTTGGGTGTAAGGACTGAGGAAGCCTTCTGCTCTTGCTCCGGAGTTCTAGTATTTTGTGATGCCTGAGGGTGTAGCCCCTCAAGATGTATGTGCACAGCCAGAGGCAGGATCCTTGAAAGAAACCATTTAGTTAGTGTAACATGACCTTCCCTCACATTAAAATGGTAGGAACCTGTGTGTTTGGAGTCAACAATCTTAGCTATTATATATTAGCAGTATATAGATTTCTTACGCTGTGATGCCTTTATTGTGTCATCATAAGGTAGAGTTGATCAGAATTACAGTAACTCTCCCTTGCTGCTTTTATAGAAACAAAGTGGATATGTGTGCCCAGCAAACCAATGCCTGTGAAAGACACAGCAGAAGAAGTACAGGCCAAAAGAGTTGAAGAGCCAGTCTCTGTAAATGCAGGAAGTAGAAGATCCATGAGCTTGTTCCTGCTGGTTCTCAGTCTCAACAATTTTTTGTTGAGAAAAGTTATCCTTTTCTTAGATCTGCACCACCACATCTTTTACCTCCCAGAAGGGCTGATGCAATTCAACATCAGTTAACCAAAGCCTCTGTTTTTAATGCCTGCATAGTACAGTCTTTGTTTCCTAATAAATATATTAAATAGATACATTTCATAGGATTCATCCTACAAAACTGAAGCCAATGGAACTTTTGCCATTGACATAAATATAAGGGAAGCACCTGTGTTGCAGGGTGTTGCATGCCTTAGAGAGCAATATACATCCATCTAAATATTGTTACTATGTTAAATCCATTTGTTAACACAAGTTTTTATGTGTTTAAGTATTTTGACTAATGCCAGTTTAAAAAAAAAAATCTGTCTGATTCACCGTTCTTTCATATATGGGAAATTCTTAATTAATACAGTTTTATTTATACAAATTAAAAATTTATCTTTCTAATAGGAATCCATTTCTCTCCACATGGTTTCTGATTCCTAAAGGTGCTACTATTTAAACAAAAGTCATTTCTCACGCTCAGCCTATTTAACTGTGCCATAGTCTTAACACATAAGGGGTCAGAGACTAGCGTGGTGACATCATTGTCTATTGGAATGGAAGGAAAGCGTATATCACATGAAATAAAAGTTTTAAAAACTATTTTTTGATAAAGGACTTGAAACACAGATGTACATTATGTCAGATATGAAGGGGAAGATCTGAAAATAGTGGTAAATGAAATAAGGAAGTATACATGAAAAGAAAATGAATTTTGCATGAAAACATTTTAATTCTATGCACTCGAGTGAAAATGTATTTTTAAACTTCATTTTTCATTGGATTCCTACCAAAGCTCTTTAATGAGGCAAGGAGGCTTTTATTACTACACAGATAATGTGTGTGTGTGCGTGTGTGCATGCATGAATCAAAAGGCACTGGTATTCTGCATAGTTTTGTCATTGACACTGCCCTTTCTCTTGGATATTACATTGTAACAATTTAAAAAAAAACACATTTCCATGTGGAAAAAGTCACATGAAAGGAATTCTTCTAAGATTTTTAATTAACCATGTTCATCATTTGCTGACACTTAGATTCTCTGCTGTTAACATTTTCAAGGATTTAATTAACAAGTACAACAGGGTTTGCTTAATGTTATAATGTGGTAGAACATGAGTCTGTGTAACTATTTTAATATATAAGTTTTAGCTTAGTTAGAAAAGTATATTTATATAAAAATTGCAGATCTATTCTAGTCAAATAATGGCTTTATTAACGTTCAAAGACCTCCTCATCTGGGAGAAGAGGTAGAAGTTTGTCCTTGCAACACAACTATTCAAATTGCACTTTTGCTCAGCTTAGTGTATGGTCCAATGATGATGCCTGTACAGGTTTCCTTCCTGCCAATGAAAGATTTCAGTAACTGATAATGTAAAAGATATATTATAGTACATAGAGAGTTGAGGGGGCTGAATTCTAGAGGTGCGCAAAAACCACTCCCACTGACTTGGATTTGTGCGTGTTCAGCACCTCTGTAAATCAGGCCCCAAGGGCACCCCTTAAAAGCTTTGATCATTAACAAACACAGGATTCATGCTGGATGAAGAGGCCAGAAAAATAACACCTTCTCCAGGTTCTGGCTGAAGAAACGTATCAGAAATTGCCAGTAATTTACAAAAAGATGGAGGGGTAGCTCAGGACAGGTTGTGATGGGTAAGTGAAGGAAAAGAGCAAATAGAAGTAGAGCATGGTAGTAATATAGAGGAAAGAGCCAAGAAGCAATAGTGACAAGCAATGATATCAGAGGATCTTTTGATTACATCTGCAAAAAAGATTTTTTTCCCCTCTTTGTTGTAGAAGAAATGAACACAGGGATTGTAGGGAATGATGAGTAAGTGTAAAAGAAGATCATAACTAATTCACCGTAAATGAAGATGGAGAAAAAATATTGGGAAGGGGTTGGAGTAAAAGTCAGAACAATGTGATGTTCCAACATTCATACTAGGCCTGGGAGTTATTTAATATTTCCATTAATGATTTGAAAAAAAAGAGGATGAACAGTGAGATGGCAACGTTTGCAAATGATGCAATATTATTTAGCATAGTAAAAAACTAGAAGAGCCTGTATGACTCCAGAGAGACCCCACAACACAAGTTGAATGAGTAGCTTGATGGAAGATTAAATTTATTGTTGAGAAGTATAGGTTAGTGAAAGAGTAGCTTGGAGACCTAGTACATTATAGGCTTTCTAAATTATTTTAACCTCTCAAGACAAAGATCTCGATGTCACTCTGAACAACTCAAAAGAACACCTGCTTATTGTGCACCAGTGACCAAAACAACAAAGCAAAAATTAGGATGCATATAGAATAGGATTGAAAATATTAGTGAGTACATTATAGTTATATTATGTGAATGGTCAATATGCCCTAAGAGTGAATTGTGTGTCCAATTCTGGTCACCTATTATAAAAAAAAATGTAGCAAAAATAGTAGGGAGGCAGAGACCAGCAACGGACATGATGAGAGACATGGAAAGACTCCCATATGAGGAGATATTGACAAGATTAGGGCTGTTTAGTTTAGAAATGAGATATATAAGAGAGGAGAGAGTGTTTGAGTGTTGAAGGCCATGTTGTCCGGATGGGTTGCCTTCATCATGGGGGGTTAATGATGCCAAAATGAAGGCTCCTGATATGTCCTTTAACATCATCACTGGTGCAATCTGGACAACTCCATTCTCCAACCTTATGGTCATGACTGATATTGCTCCCCTGGAGATTGATGCGAAGGCAAATCCTTGCCCCATTACTAGGTGCAACTCACTATCAAGACAGTTTACTCCACAATTTCATCTCAAAGCCACATGAAAAATGACAGCTAAAGACAAGACATCCCTTTTCTGAAATAGTTGATCCTCTCAGACATGACCTTTCTAAGGAAAAGTGAACACAGCTGGTGCAAGACCACATTTTGAATCAATGGCACATTTCTCAGCAGACAGACAACTCAAAAACGCGCCCCCTAGTCACTCTGGATCAGTTCTCACATTGCCCTCAGAACAACCATATGAACTGAAAGACCATTTTTTGTTATACAGGATACATTGTGGTCACAGGCAATTTAACTTACATCTTTATTGTTGAGTTTTCTTGAGCTTCGTGTGCTGCCCTTCTTGGAGTCAAGAACAAACAACATGTCATCTGATTATTGACTGCCCTCTATTTTCTTGATGGTGGATTCAGGTGTTTGACATCTCCATATTATGCTGCTCTGATAAAGTGAACACAAGAAGAATGTAGAAATGGCCATACTGAGTCAAAACAATGGTTCATTTAATGCAGCATTCTATCTTCCAACAGTGGCTTTTGCCAGATACTTCAGAGGGAATGAACAAAACAGAGCAATTTATGGAGTGTTCCATCCCTATTGTCCAGTTCCAATTTCTGGTAGTCAGAGCTTTAGGAACACCTAGAGCATGGGTTGCATCCCTAACCATCTTGGCTAATAACCCAGTTATACTTTTGGCCTTCACAGCATCCCCTGGAAGCAAGTTCCACAGTTTGATTGTGAATTATGTAAAGAAGTAATTCCTTATGTTTGTTTCAAATCTGCTTCCTATTCATTTCATTGGGTGACCTCTGGTTCTTGTGTTACGTGAAGGAGTAAATAACACTTCCTATTCACTTTTCTCCACACCATTTCTGATTATATAAACTTCTATCATATCCTACCTTAGTCATATCTTTTCCAAGAGGGGAAGTCACAGACTTTTAAATCTTTCCTCAGATGGAAGTTGTTCCATAGTCTTAAACATTTTTGTTGCCTTTCTATGTACTTTTTCCAATTCTAATAATAGAATCATAGAACAATAGAGTTAGAAGGGATCACCAGGGTCATCTAGTCTAACCACTTGTCAAGATGCAGGATTTGTTGTGCCTAAAATATATATTTATAAATATATAATAAATTTTTTAAAATGGGGTGGCCAGAACTTCACACAGTGTTCAAGGTATGGGCGTATCATGGATGTAGATAGTGGCATTATGATATTTTGTGTTTTATTACATAGCCCTTTCCTAATGGTTCCTAACATTCTGTTAGGTTTTCTGACTGCCACTGCACATTGAGCAGATGTTTTCACAGAACTATCTATGATGACTGTAAGGACCCTTTCTTGACTGACAACAGCTAATGTAGATCCCATCATTTTGTATGTATACTTGGAATTATGTTTTCCAATGTGCATTACTTTGCATTTATCAACATTTAATTTCATCTGCCAATTTGTTGCCCAATCACCCATTTTTGTGAAATCCTTTTATAACTTTTCTCAGTCAGCTTTGGACTTATCTTGAATAACTGTGTATCATCTGCAAACTTTGTCATCTCAGTGTTTATCCCCTTTTACAGATAATTTACGAATATGTTGAACAGCACTGGTACCAGTAAAGATCCTTGGGGGACTCCTCCATAAACCTCTCTCCACTGTAAAAACTGACCATTTATTCCTCTCCTTTGTTTCCCATCTATTAACCAGTTAATGATCCCTGAGAGGACCTTCCTTCTTATCCCGTGACTACTAATTTGCTTAAGAGCCTTTGGTGAGGGATCTTGTCAAAGACTTTCTGAAAGTCCAACTACACTATATCTATGGGATCATCGTTGTCCACATGGTGGACAACATCAAAGTGGCTATATCACTTCCCCAATATCTAATTCATTGTTTGTGCCATCAGAAGCCATGTACCAGAAAATAAGGGGATAAGATAAAAATATATTAAGTAATAAATGGTAGAAAAGGTAAATCACCTGTAGAGAATGGCGGTAGCAGAGGAGCTCATGCTGCTACTGTTGCTGGCTGGCGGGAGGTGATGCTGTCTCTCCAGGGCTCCCCGGATGCTGCCCATGGGGGAAGATGGATGTCAAGGAGCTGGCTCTGGGGGTGGCGGTTGCAGGAAAGGGTTGGTGGTGGCCTGGGGAACGAAGTTGCCACTGCCAGGCCTTTTTTTTACTGCACAGGTCCTACCCTTCTAGGAGCTGGCAAACTCCAAGTGGGGGTTATAAATAGATATACTAAAGAAAAATAAGGAATATAAACTCTTATTCTTCAGGCATAGGTGAACCACTAACTGCTTGGGGCTGAAAAAAAAATCACTTGGAGCAGATTATTCCATATCTGTCAATTCTCTGGATTCTTGTACCTTCCTTTGTAGGATTTGGTACTGGACTAGATGAACCACAGTCTGACCTGGAACATCAGTTCTTATGTTCCTGTATTCCCATTTGTTTATGCATAAGTCTGGTACAGCATTTTGGACTATAAATATGAAACACAGAGCTAAATTCTATATATAAAGAGCTGTTTGTCCACTGTGCACTCTTACATCTATTCAGGGAAGTGAAAACAGAAGCTACCATTCCATATTCCACGGAGTATTACATACAAAAGAACTACATTAAAAGAATGTTAAGATTGCAATCTCAGTCTCTCAGACAGTCAGAAATGCCAGAATAAAGATTGTGGTGCAACCCTCTGGCAGATTCATTTTGACACAGTTTTTAGTTACATGATCACATACTACTTTTTTCCCACAGGTCCCCTCAGGTTTGATGAAGGTTTGGGGCATGAGCAGTCCAGTTGGTATGCAGGAGTTTTGAGAGGAATGGAATATATCCAGAGCAGATAGAGTCATTGGAGCATTTTGCTGCCAAACTCTAATTCTCTACTGCGTGTGTGAGAACTGGGATATTCAGAGGCTCATAATTTAGCCCAGTATAGATGCTTTTGCAAGGGAATAGCAAAAGACACAGCCCTGACATCAGGACAACCCCCTCTACAAATTGCAATTCCCTCCTTCAAAATATGGAGGTGCTACCACTTGCCAATAAAAAGGCTGTAATAATTTTTTAATGTTGACAAAATGTATTTTTCCCTAACTTTGTTCTGAGAAACAGCTGAATAACTTTTGCGGAAACTAAAAAATAATCAGCCTGAGGCAGAGACCTGGTATGGAAAATGTTAGCTTAAATGTTTAAAATCTGGCAAAGTTATAAATAACTTTAAACAGTGTCTTATAATGGACAGTGTCAGGCCGCCTTAACTATAAGCATCAGTGTCTGCTTGAAAACTTCTTTTTCATCAACAGAGGCTGTCCAATAAAAGATATTACCTCACTCATTTTTTCTCGCCTATAAGACAGTTGCTTTCATTATTATGGGCAAGGTTAGGAAAAGTCTTGGGCTGGTAGGAATGGCCTAGTTCCTGTGCACATGTACTCTGTTAGTTACTGGTATATTACCAGATACTCCCAAAGTACACTACAGCCCAGAAGCATATCCCACCTTATGTGACAAATGCCATCTTAGCCAACACAAAGAGGATTGTACCTGGAGCCTCAAGACATAAAAGCATGAGCTGTTACAGCTTGAGCTAAAGCTCTCTAGCTAGAACTGATAACAGACGAGTCTCCTCTGTGGATTGGGCGCAGAGGGAGACCTGTAGCACAAATCCATCAGTGGGTTACCTAGGAGAAGCTGTGTTTAGCATGTCACAGAGTCAATGCCATGACAAGCTGAATACCCATCGTACAGCACACCCACATACCCATCTCCCCTGCATTAGAAAATAAGTCATAAGAATGACTGAACTCTTGGTTCCTTGCTGGCAAATACTCTGCCTGCCAGCATGTGAAATAGAGACAAACTTAATGAGTGTTGTAGACAGGTAAAGGAATCCCCAGGTTACCAAGCACCACGCAGAGAAAACAGTTTCTTAACTATTTACAAGTTTATTTGGGGCCAAGAGGGTGTGGGGTTTTACAAGGGAAAAGGAACATCACATATAACAGACTTATCTACTTTCCTAAATAGGGGGACTAAAGCAGATTAGAAGGATAACAAGACACAGGATACACTAATTAACGATTAGATGATTTCCAATAGTATAATTAATTAATGTTAATTATACCTGAAAACTATAACAAGCATGCTATTTAAAATCTTACCACCACGAGGAACAGGGTCATGACGCCTGGCCAATGGGGGGATACGAGAAACGCTCGGATTCAAGACCCGGACCGGTTACACTCGACTCGACTCTCGCCCAGTAGAAGACTCGGGGGCGGGAAGGGAGGCAGCAGCTTCAGGCGTGCAGTCTGGTGGGCCGACAGCTCTCTTCCGTCAGACCCACCGAGATGCAGCAGTGTTTATGCACTCGGGCTATGTGCAATATTCGTAACAGCTGATGGCTGTTGGGCTATGTGCTGTATTCGTAACAGCTAATGGCTGCTGGGCTATGTGCCGTATTTGTAACAGTTGATGGCTGCCCCTGGCTATTTGCAACGTCCCATTGTTTGCCATTGCAGACGTGCTATCTTAGGTGTGTCAGTAAAGGTCCCGATAAGGTCAGGTCTCAGGTCTACTGTAATTGCCGAGCGGGAGGGGCTGAGCGGGGGCGAGTGCCGGTCACTAGATATTATGTTGTCGCCACAATGAGAATCCCACTTCGTCAGATGCATGATGTTGCAGCCCACGAAAACTTATGTCCGCAGAAATGTGTTAGTCTTTAAGGTGCTACAGGACTCTCGTTGTTTTTCTTGTATACAGACTAACACAGCTCCCCTCTGGTATTTAGAGACAAACTTCTTTCCTGTCACACTGTAAGGAATTGCTATAGTACACAATGAGCTGGGAACATCTGTTTTGCTGCTTTTTACTGGTGCCTCCCTCGACGGGGTTTTGTAAGTGACCTGGGTTATGTATTAAATATTGTTATTAATTATTTGTACAACTGTAAAGCCTAGGATTGCATCCACATTGTGTGAGGCACTGTACAAACACAGACTAACGGTGGTACAGAATCTGACACACTGGGATGGGAGGCCAGATGCTCTTCTCTAGCACAACCATTTCTGTGTCTGTGCAACCTGCAATGCACTTAGTGAGCTGGATGAGAAGATGCTGGGTGAGAAGATGAATGGGGTGCTACTTTCAGAAGTGCTGAGTACCTGCAGTCCTGTTGTTGAATTCAAATTAAGATTCAGCACTTCTGAAAATAAGGCCATGAGTGAATGTGTGAAAGGAGCTACTTCCATTTTTGTTGGGAATTGTGCCCAGAAGCAGTGCACATTTGAAGTGCCTTGGCGGATTTGTAATCACTTTGCCTGAGCATGTCAATAGTGAATTGACATTTTTGGTATTAGAGCCCAAGGTAAGCAGTATGCTACACTTGTAAATCATTTCTAAACAACAAATCAGGGACATGCTTCACAATTTGTCCCTGTGGAGGAGATTTAGGTCACATTTTACTGCAGATGAATTTCTACTGTTAAGTATTTGACTTCCCTAGAGAATTTTATGATTAGTTGAGTTTGAAAAGCTTCCCATAGCTTATGTTTCCCCATTATGTATTTTTCATAATTGAATATATTAATTAGGTTATAACAAAGTATGCTTAGTACTTTTTGATACAGTGACATATCTATAAAAATGTCTAGCTACATTTTTCACTTTTGAATTCCATTGTTCTGCATAGGCCCACAGATTTTCTATAAACATAATGGCCCAAATTCTGCTCACCAATTTAAAATGGGAACAGAATTGTCCGGTTATGTTTACTTACAAATAACAACCAGCACCAGAACTGTGCAGTGATGGTTAAGATGTGCTTCTCAGCTTAGCTTTTACACTGCAGTTGTGTCATACTTTTGTTACATGGATTATATCCTGACTGGTTGCATTTGGAAGTTTCAGGGTAGCTAATAGTTTTGGAGTCCTTTAACTTTTTCACTTGCCACCTCTTATTGTTGTGCCTGTGCAAGACCTTTTCTTATAAAAGCTCTCAAAAGTTATACAGCAGAAGGCTTTGGGCTAGATTCTCAGCTAAATTAAAGCAACGTAAGTCAGTTGACTTCAAAGGTGCTATGCAGATTTACACAAATTGAGAACCTAGCCTTTTCTACCTAGAAATAATTGTTCAATCTGTAGTGAGCCTATTTTAAAGTGATAATATGTTTGACAATATCATGTAAAAGACAGTACAAATATCTAGCATGGAATTCCAAGAAGAAAACGTCATGGTTGAAAAGTGCTTTCATTTTTGGGAAAATTGTGAATTAAATTCTGACATCTTACATGCCACCCAACATTATTAAAGCCAGTGTTACCTCATCAAGTGTGCTAATAATATTTGTTTACTTTTTTTTTTTTTTTTTTTTTTTTTGAACACCAGATACTTTGTAATAAAATCTTCATATCTCCATTACTTGTTCGTTGACCTCGTTTATCTCTATCACCAAGTTTTTCAATTAATTGGCCAGGAAAATTCAGCAAATTAATACATGTTCCTTTTGCACAGCATACAATTTGTTCCTCAACTTTTTTCTCAAATAAGAAGTGTGGCCATTGCTGATTTCTATAACCATATGCCTAGTAAAATTGTTTTCTGCAAACACATATCAGATTTTTATTTGTTAGAATTATTAATCCCTTGTATGAGATTTTCAAGAATTCACATATTTAATGTTTTTTTCTTAAGAAACTTCCTAAAAATATTATCCTTTTCATCTAATTTTCTTAGCTATTTTAACAGAAAACAGTGTCATATCTCAGGACACTGTATGAAGGGTGAGAAAGTCTATAACCAAGCATTTACAGGCCTCCTCTTTTTTCATTCAGATCTAATTCCAGGATTGAAACTTTAGACATATAAATAGTTATTGTAAACAAGATTTTCATTCATAAATTAGCAAATTCAGCATTTTCCAAGAAATCCAAAGAGTTAAAAACCTCAGCAAGGGACTTGTTTTTCCACCAACAGTCCTCAACAAAACTGGACAAAGCAGCACTTAACCCTTCCAAGTCTTTTACTACCCTAATAATTAGAAACAAAATTTTAAACGTGCCCCTATAAATTTTATCTGTCAATTTGTTCCCTGATGCATGGGTACAGGTATGGAATAAAATCAGTAGAACTGTTAATACATTTATGAACAAATTATCCTAAGATAAACAAGCTAGTGTTCTCTCTCTCTCTTATTTAAAATGATGTTACACTATCGAAGTGTAATTCATTTGCAAATAGTTTATGAATTTCTTTGTTGGAGTTACTTGCAAAAGGCTTTTGTTCTGGAACTAAGCCATCTGTGTGCACTGCTCATTGCAGCTGACGTCACAGTATGATCTATGCAGCAACATACTCATCAACAAGGTAATAAACATACTTCCTCCTTATGTAGGAAAATACCAACAGCCACTGAGTGAGAACCAAAAGTCTAAGTACAACACAACAGCAACCAATATGCTCTTCCAACTTTATTGCTTCTTCTCTTATGAAAGATCTTTAATTGGCCATTCTAGTAGGTTGACCAGTTTTTATATTGTAGGTCCAGCTAGTTCTGGGAACTCCTATGCATCAAAACAGTACATGTCTTTCATTAGTATAATTGTATAGTTATGGTTCTGTTTCAGTAGTCACTATTTTGTTCTCTTTTCAAGAGTTTCTTCAAAAGCTCTACTCTTTCATATCACACTCCCCCCACCCAATAATTTAATTCCTATTGTCCTGTTTCCATTTGATCCTATCCTATTCCTCACCAGAGAGAGTTTTCTCAATTGTTTCAGTGGGAGAGGGAGCAGTCCCTGTATTTCAATTAACTTTTGCAACTTAAGGCTAGAATCATAAAGGAAAGGAAATTCTCTTTTCCCCAGGCACTTCCATCACAGTGGAAGAAGACTTTCCTCTGGGGCTCTTTTCCCACGCACACAATATAGCTTTTAGTTTGGGAGAATCTGCTTGATTTAATTCTCTCTTGGGGCCGGGGTGATCAGCTTCAGACCATCTTTTCTCCAGCTCTTACAGAACCCTGCTTCCAAATGTAGGAATATTTTATTTTCCTTAATCTTGGCTCAGAGGTGTTTTTCTAGCTAAAGTATTTCTCTCACCAACTGCTTACTCCCAGTTAATTCTTGTTGTGTGATCAATCTAGCAAATTCTTGCCAACCCCTTTATCTACCAATCACTCTCAGAAAAGAAAAAAATGTAGATTACAAAGACAGGAAGGAGAAGGTCCAGTATATTCTTTTCTCTTTGTGTTTTAATTTACTTGTTTTAAGTGAAATGTTAAAAGGCAATCTCTATCTGAAGGCAAAATTTGCATCTATAGTGATCCTTGGATCTCAGTACTTACTCACCCCCTATGTTATTTGTTTTGGTGTGATTTTTTTTTTACAGGATGCCCCATGTGTTTACAGAATGACATCTATGTGTGTCTTGTGTCTTGTTATATGTGAAAAGAAACTTAGGGCATTGGACAAGAACGGAGACTCACTTCTGTATCTATAGCATTTTTGTTGCATAAAAATCTCATTCAATAAATATACACTTGATGTACACTGTTTATTTAATTATGCATTAATTGTTTTCAACAATTCGGCTACCCATGTTTCAATTTTTCAATTATTAATCAAACAAACGAAAGGCAAACAGCTGACCTGAAGAGGAGACAAAAGATTTACTGGGGTAAACTTAAGAACATTTTCAAAGGGCTGTATAAATCCTCACAAAAAGATACATTATGACAGGCTGATGGCAATACCTCACATTTGGCTCAGAGGGGCATGAGAGCAAACAAGCAAACCAATCTGGCTTCAGACTGAGCGTTTTAATCACCAGCTGGCTAAACTACTAAACTATACATTTCCCAAGCAAAAATTATATAGTTAAAAGCCCTAATCCCCTAACCAACTCCAGATTCTCATGAATTAATTCATTAGTTCATAAATAAATTACATACTAAAAACTCTGCGTAAACTAATGTGCAGTCATACATTTGCATCCCTATGGGTATCTAAGTGTTAGTTCAGATGTCTTTAATTACCAATCAGCATCATCAGAAAGAAACATATGACTTTATATACATAAGGGGAGATTAAATGAAATTAAGACCTTGATGGGTGTGTTGCATTCTTTGTAATCTCTTGAGAGCCAAGATATAATAATTTTATCTTTTTAAAGAACACTACATTATTAATTAAGGGTTAAGGGATAAATCCTAATGACTGGCAGATACTGGGATGAGATCATCTCAAAACATTTGGTTTTGTGAAAACCTTTATTATTTTCCCCCTATAGTTCTGAATCTTGTTATAATTTTGGAAAGTATTGCCTCTTTTTGGCCTAGGCAATGGTGCTTTATATACTTCTTACTGGGAAGGCAGCAAAATTTCCTCAACTGATTTTTTCCTGCTAACTAAAAGTTAAGTAGCTAATGCAGAATTAATATTGCCTGTTCCTGTGTCCTTGCAGAAGGTCGAGTTCAGCAAAATCCAAACCTTTGAAAACAAGAAATAAAGAGTTACAGTACACATCAACAGAACCTTAAGTCTGCCCACTCTCGCTGGCAATAGCCACTGGTGTGCATGCACTCTGTTAGATATAGCTGTACTGAATGATGGAGGCATTAGTTAAAACAGCTCAGCAGAGCTGTGATTGTGATATGTAGAGATCTGAGGGGCTGCCCCTCTGAAACAGGGGTCTAATCCCTCTTGCTGCCTTATGCCCCCCATGCATGTGATCAAAGGAAAGAGGTGCATGACTACCTTGAGAGGACCAGTATACCTCATTTCAGCACTGAGTTCTGTAGTTTGTATTAGTTAGTAGTGCACAGGGTCTTCTTGCCAAAAGAAATATCAGCAGTGAGGTGGGATATGAAAGTGGTCTGTGGTTTAATGGTGGGTGAGACAAAGTATAGTGTTAAATGGAATCTTGTGCATAAGGATGAAGGGGCTTGTAAAATTTAGCAGGTATGGTGTTGTTTTTATAGAGTTTCAGTGTTTGAGTGTCGGGGAGGCGTGGTAGCTCCTGTTCAGTAAAGTTATTCTAAACACAAGTTTTACCTTAGAAAAGACAGAGTGCTAGATTGTCTGACAGTGGTAATGTGCCCTGTTCCCTGAGTGTTGTGCATTGTCTGCAAAGTTACAGTGCAAGCGTCAGTGTTATAGACATATTGTGTCATCACACAAACAGAGCAGACAGTGCCAGTGATAGCTCATTAGGGGAACTAAGCAGGACTATTTTTGCCCACCTTCACAAAACATACTAATAATTAATGGAGGGGGGGACTAAGCTTCCTGGGGCTCTAAGCAATTACTTAGTCTGTTTATGCCTAGCACAGAGTTAAGGATGTGTTGGCATACACTTGAACTCTATTTGCTGAGCTGTACATTCAGCCATGACCCCACTACACTCATATCCCAAGCTGGATCCCCACTCTGGCCAAGACTCCCTAACCCTGTCACTGGCCAATCCACTTCCCCTCCCCCTCACCTCAGGTTTGTCCCCTCCTCACCACTGCAGATAGCCCTCTTAACCCTCTGTATGGGGTGTCATATACTGTAACTTGGTGTTTCCTAATTTTCAGAAGTTTAAACTTGGATTACCTTAATCCTTCATTTCCTGGTTTCCCTTCCTCCCAGCATCCCATCTCTTCCATTACCCCATATCCCTACCCCTCCCCAAGGCCTGAGTCCCCTCAATTCTTCACCCCAACATCCATCGCCATTAATCCCCCTCCCCATAATGCCCTCCCATTACCTCAGCCCTAAATCCCTCTCCTCTGTTCCCATCTCTTTCTCCGCCTCCCTAAATCATCCTTCCCTCCCTGCGTTTTCCCAAGCCCCCTCACTGCTCTGACCCTCATATTCCTGAACTCAGCACCTAAAAAGTCAAAATAATCTAAAACTGGTATGAGCATCTCATATTAGCAGGATTGTATATCAGAAATATTTTGATCTTAAATTCACTCGAGTCCATTGTTCAGGAAACATGATTATATTATTCTAACTGTCTTTCACCTTCCCTCTACTTAACCAGCGCTAATTGATTAGTCAGTGCTGCACTCTGCTATAATAATTCTCCAGGTGGAAATGTAGCAACATGCCCAGCAATCATTTTCACATTTCTGTGTACAGCATGTGCAATTTATTATCTTTCAGAAAATAGTTAGACAAAATGAATTAGCTGAACAAATTAGCAGCATTCATGTCCCAAAAGTAAAACACAAAAACAAAAGAAAAACAAAAAACCTTGACAGAGGTGGATAGTAACAGCGTGCTTAAAGGCCATTCTCAGATTTTTGCCAAGGGTAGGGCTCACACTTAAGAGTGCCTCCATGTAGACCAGGATCAATGGTCTCTTTGACCCACCAAGTTGTTGCAACAACAAGCTGCCTGCAAACCCTAGTCTTCCTATACATGTGCATGTCAGTCTTTGGCACATACCATTCTAGAGATCCAAACTTTTCCTTAAAAAAGGAGAGTCATGTAGCACCGTAAAGATTAACAAATTTCTGTGGGCATAAACTTTCGTGGGCTGCAACCCACTTTGTCAGATGCATGAAATGCAAATCACAGATAGGAGATATATATATAAATCCAAGGGTAAGAAACATAACAATGGGGAGGGCAAGTGCTAACAAAGTCAATTCAGTTAGGGTAGATGAGGTCTATTCACAACCCTTGATTAGAAGGTGAGAATGTGTGAACAGTGACAATTATTTCTTGTAATCAGATAACCATTCCAAGTCCCTATTCAGACCCATGATTGTGTCAAGTTTGCATATGAGTTCCAGCTCTGCAGTTTCACTGAAGTCTGTTTTTGAAGTTTTTTTGTTGAAGTATGGCAACTTTCAAGTCAGCTATGTCCTGGGAGATTGAAGTTCTCTCCTACTGGTTTATGGACCTTTTTTTATGTGTGATTTGTGTCCATTTATCCTTTTGTGTGACAGTCCAGTTTGGCCAGTACATGGCAGAGGGGCATTTTAGCTGGGTGCAGGTTTATGGTGATGGCCATGGTGGTGTTCTGTTGTTTTCTTTGTTGGGTCTGTGGTGAGTATTTGCCTGTAGTAGGTGACAGCTTCATGGATAGATTTTAGATCCTTAATGATGTGTTGGAGAGATTTTAGCTGGGGGTTTAGGTGATGGCCAGTGGTGTTCTGTTGTTTTCTTTGTTGGGTCTGTCCTGTAGTAGGTGACTCTGTCAATTTGTTTCTTCACCTCTCCAGGTGGGTACTGTAGTTTTAAGAATGTTTTATGGAGATCCTGTAGGTGTTCGTCTCTGTCTGAGGGATCGGAGCAAATCCGGTTGCATCTTAGGGCTTGGCTGTAGACAATGGATCGTGTAATGTGTCCAGGGTGGAAGCTGGAGGCATTAAGGTGTGTATTGTGGTCAGTTCGGTTTTCGGTAATAGGGTGGTATTAATGTGACCATCCCTTATTTGTATTGTAGTGTCCAGGAAGTGGATTTCTTGTGTGGACTGGTCCAGGCTGAGGTTGATGGTGGGGTGGAAATTATTGAAATCCCAGTGGAAATCCCAGTGGTATAGATTGTCTCCAAATCTGAAATAGTTGTGGGTCAGGACAAAGGACACATACTTAAGAAACTCCCTAAAGAAACAAAGGAACAAATCTACACGGACACACCCCCTGAACCCCTACCAGGGTTATTCTATCTGCTGCCCAAGATCCACAAACCTGGGAATCCTGGATTCCCCCCATCATCTCAGGCATTGGCACTCTCACAGCAGGATTGTCAGCTCTGTGGACTCTCTTCTCAGGCCCTATGTCACCAGCACTCCTAGCTATCTTTGTGATACCACTGACTTTCTGAGAAAACTACAATCCATCAGTGATCTCCCAGAAAACACTATCCTAGCCACTATGGATGTAGACGCTCTCTACAACAACATTCCATACAAAGATGGACTACATGACACCAGGAAAATTTTCCCTGATAATAATATGGCACACCTGGTAGCTGAACTTTGTGACTTTGTCCTGACCCACAACTACTTCAGATTTGGAGCCAATCTATACCTCCAAGTCAGTGGCACAGCTATGGACACCCGCAAGGTCCCATAGTATGCCAACATTTTTATGGCTGACCTAGAACATCACTTCCTTGAAACTCATCCCCAAGCACCTCTTCTCTACCTACGCTACATTGATGACATTTTCATCATCTGGACCCACGGAAAGAGTCCCTTGAAGAATTCCACCGGGATTTCTATAATTTCCACCCCAACATCAACCTCAGCCAGGACCAGTCCACACAAGAAATCCGCCTCCATAAAACATTCTTAAAACTACAGTACCCACCTGGGGAGGTGAAGAAACAAATTGACAGAGCCAGACGGGTACCCAGAAGTCACCTACTACAGAACAGACCTAACAAAGATAACAACAGAACACCACTGGCCATCACCTACAGCCCCCAGCTAAAATCTCTCCAACACATCATTAAGGATCTAAAATCTATCCTAGAAGATGATCCCTCATTCGCTCAAGCCATGGGAGGCAGTCCTATCCTTGCTTACAGACAGTCCCCCAGCCTGAAGCAAATACTCACCAGCAACCATACTTAAAACACTTAAAATCGTATTCCTTTAAACAGAAAGTGCTTACCATCTTAACTTTAGTGGAGCACCAGCTTTGCTATACTACTGTTCAGTTTATGTTCTTACACAGTGCCTATCAGCATAGTATCAGAGGACCTTCCAGCAGCACATTAAGCAACATGACCAGCATCTGTAATGTGTGGGTTTTTTTTTCTCTCTATTCTTGTCCTTGGGAGGAAATTGCATGTGAAATTTTAGATTTTTTTTAACGTGTACTGTATTATGTGTTTTTGTTATTGAAGGCAAGGTCAAAGAAATGTTCCTTACATTTAGGATGGGAGGCTGTTTGTGAAGATTCTAGATGCTATGCGAGTCTGTTTGACTGTGTTGGAGTGGCTCCCCAAGAAAACTGTCATCTACAGGGACAAGCTTTACCCCTGTGGTAGACAGCTTCATTGTGCCTGAGGAGCAGACTTTTAACAGCAATTCTTGTCTTGGAATGGTAGGTGACTTTTTAGAAATTCTGGCCCAGATCATTAAGCACCTTGAAGATTAGGAGTGAATATTTAAACAGGATGTCAGTGTAGTGAGTAAAGAGCAGGTCTGATTTGCTCACAGGAGTCTGTGTTGTGGAGAATGCATGTTCCTCTTTTTGACTAATTTGAGTTTCCAGAAAGCTGACAGCTTCATTCTCAGGTAGATTGCATTGCAATAATCCAGTTAGGAGTTAACAAAGTTGTATATAACTCAGTCTTGTCCATCATTCTTACAGGAAGGGTGCAGTCCCAGCCAGTCATAAATGATAGAATGCATTTCACACAGACTTACGGATAAGTTAGAGCTTAGCATAGGTGAGGAATCCAGGAACACTCCAAAGCTACATACTGAACTAACCAATTGTGGCTGCCAGAGCAGACTACACTGTGACTTCAGATTCCTTGAAGTGCTGCTAACCTTAATGCTAACCCATCTTTCAACTAGGTGTTCTTCATCTATGAGCTGATATCGATCAACCACCATGATACTTTAGTACCAGCGGTGATGATATGTCTTATGAAAGGTAGATAGAGGCATGTGTAATCTGCTTGTAACCCAGGTGTTTAACAAGAGCAATAAGGGCTAGGTTCAACATCTCTAGGGTCCCTCTTGATAAATAACAAAACTTGCTCAAACCCTCACCCAGAAACCTGGGAAAACTAAATGCTACCCTGAACAGGCAGAACTTTTCCACTCACAAGCACTCAGACTGTGTACAAAGAAAGAAATCTTTATTTTAGCGCCACACACTGAATATGTATGCAAATAGGGTAAAATATCCACCGTCTCCTGTAAATTTAGTAATAGTCTGTTTAACTCCTTCACCAGTGGATGGAAGAATGTTCCTCAGATGACAATCCCTTGACTGCACCACCTCACCTCATCAAGACCCTTTCATAGTTGGGATCAGTGAATAGCAATAATTCAGGGGTCTCTTTGCAGGTCTGTCTCCAATTGCAAGGAGGTTCTTGCCTAGGCCTACCTCAAGGCACTGTTAGTATACAGAATATAGATATTCAGGCCTGCCTGGAAAGGCCCATGTTTTGTAAGTATATCCTTATCATTTAGCTGGTTATAGGGCTAAAAACAAAGAATCAAAACCACTGGCCTCCTCTCACTGTGACAGTCTGAGGCCTTGTACTTTGACTCAGATGCAGGAGTGGCAGCCATAAGCTGGGAAGCGTGCAGTCACATACGCACATTCCAACAAAACATCTAATACCAGACTGTTAAGACGGTGATCCAGTCTAAC
The DNA here is from genome assembly GCF_026122565.2 of Emydura macquarii macquarii. Classification (NCBI taxonomy): domain Eukaryota; kingdom Metazoa; phylum Chordata; order Testudines; family Chelidae; genus Emydura; species Emydura macquarii. The sequence continues at coordinate 1,097,054 of NW_027130849.1, read as the reverse complement.
ACCGTCATACAAAGAAAAGATCCTAGAATGTTTAAAGGAAATTTGGTTTGATATCATTCTGTCTGGCAAAAGAATTACTTATCAACAGTTGTGGTTGTAAAATCTACACTCCTTATTGTTTTGTCTTTATGGTACCCAACTCTCTATTATCTATTTGAATGATTTTTGTCCGGTTCTTTGATTGTTTCTGTCTGTTGCATAACTAAGTGTGATCAGTTATGGTGATGGTATATGATTGGTTAAAGGATTATATTACAATATGTTGGGATTGGTTAAAGAATCATCTTGTAATATTGTTAAAGAAATGATTGGTTAAGATACAATATAAAAACTGAGGTAAAACAGGAAGTAGGGGGAATTATTTATTGGTGTAAAGGACTGGGGGGTCCTAGTGGATGCTTGCTTGAAAAAATCCTAATAAACCTGCCATATTGCCTACTGCTGGACTCTGGACTTCTGCTTCTGTCAGCGAATTAAGAACTGAAAGGACTGGTGGTGGGGAGGTCCTAACAAGCACCACCACCTAATCTGTTACCTGAGGTTATCTGAACCCAAAGCTATAGTAACTAGTCTGTTTTCCAGGAGGTGTCAGGAAATAAATAAGCGTGGGATGTAGAAGCTCCATATGATAAATGATTGGTACACATAAGAGTGCTTCCACTCCACAATCCTTGTTTTTATTGAGTCTACAACACACATCTAAAATAGCAATAGTTTGGAGCACCCCCAATAGAGTTACCCAAAGCCTGAGATGGGTCAAGTAGTCAGCAGCAGGTTTTCAGTGACCAGCCTTCTTCCTAGCCACTGGGGAGTTAGATGTCAATCTCTTAGCTCATTGAAATCCTTTCCAAAGTGCACACTTTAATTAATCTCTTTATAGATTTTGCCAAACAAAGTGCATAACTCATAATAAGCCCTAATTTCCCTAGCAACAGCAAAAAAACTCATTATATTACTTATCAGCAAAACAACTCTCAGCAAAAAACTTTAATTACCAGGCACCCAGACTCAAGGTAAGCTATTCACATTCCCTCCAATTCTCATGAATTTGTCCTTGTTAGTAATACTGAAGCTGCAGCTGTTTTTATCTGCCTAGGCAGAGGCCAAATTGTTCCTCACTACATGATGTCCTTGCTTTCAGCTTATGGTGGCTGAGTATACAGAATGGACACAGTTATGTCAAGTCCAGCTCTCTTGTAGCAAACCCAGTTTAGTGATTCAACTTTATTAAGGATTTTTTTGAATCATCACAGGAATACACTTCCCTCTCCTACTGTGCTCTGTTTTCTCTCCCACAGCAAAGTCCTCAGTTTACATTGACTGTCACCATGAAGTCCTCTGTATCATTTCTCCCACTAACATGCCCACTCTGGTTCATCTCTCACAGCAATGTTCTTAGTTTTCATTGCTTCTTGCAGCATGGGAGGGGAGCCAAAAGCACTCAGGACCCTTGAGCAAAGTCTTGGATGCTTGGAAATGAGCTCTTTGCCAAAAGATCTCCTTCCCCTGTTTGAGACTTTCTGAGATCCCTATAAGCTCCCAAATCCATGTTAATTTATAGCTATGGTGTCTCTTCAAGTATCATTTGCTCTTTCCCCAATGGAGCTTCTGGCTATAAGACATATGGCATACATATGACAGGCATTTAAGTCCATGATGTCTCACCAGTTCTCCTAATGGTTGCTGGTAGACGTTGAACAGGACCAGAGAGAATTGATCCTTTTAGAGCCCTGGAAGTATGGAGAGTAGTGGTGGTGCTTGTTTGGTGCTTCCTTCCAGGAAGGACTCAGACTATGTTAATACATTCCTGTGGACTCATGTCACCTCTTTCAGGGGGGCAGCAGTATCTTATGATCAGCTATGTTCTATACTGAAGAGAGGTCCAGCACAATGAAAATAGAAATCTGCATTCATCCCTTGACATACTATTAAGTTTGTTTGTTTTTTGTATCAGATAAGGGCGGTTACAGGTATGTGGGAAGAAAAACTGACACTCTTTCCTTTCCTATCTTCTCCATCATTCAGAGTTATTAAGTGGGATGCTTTACATCAGTAATACTCAGACTTCAGTAGTTCAGGAGCCAAATTAATGATCAATATTATCAAAAAGAGCTTCAGGAGTGTGAATTCATTGTTTCATTTGCTATAATATTATATATTCATATTTAAACAGTATCACGGGGAAATATTTAATGATATATATTATTCTCACAGCAAAATGATTGACCAAGTATTATTATTTTATCAACTATAATTGGTTAACAACATAGTAAAAAGCATTCTGACTGGTTAATAATTATATTTCAGTGTTTTAATATGTGTTACAAATAGCCACAGGAGACACATTAAAGAGTCGCTTGCAGTTTGCAAGCCTCAGTCTGAGTATCAAGCTTTCAGTAAAGCAAGTACAGTAAAGCAAGATGGGAGAAAACAGCAACTATCCCTATCATCTCCTCACTTTTCTGTCCTAACCTCAATTTCTTCCTCTGTAATCTAACTCTTACCCTCTCCTCCCCACTACTATCTTTTCACTTCTACCCAAATCTCTGATGATGGAAGTCTTTCTAAACATTTTAGATGCATAACAGAATCTTGGATACTTCAGAATGATATCAGCCACACTATACATCTACAATATAGCTCACAGTTGTACTGTTATAGGTGGGGCTTAGCTTCTAATGACAAGCTATCCCTGTGTTTGATAATGAACCCAAAATACATGGCATTGAAACAAGAGGGGAAAAATTACTAACATATTTACAGTAGAACCTCAGAATTACAAAAACCAGTGTTATGAACTGACTGATCAACCACACCCCTCATTTAGAATCGGAAGTACGCAATCAGGCAGCAGCAGAGACAAAAAACAAAACAAATATAGTTAAACATAAACTACTAAAAAAATAAAGGGAAAGCAGCATTTTTCTTCTGCATAATAAAGTTTCAAAGCTGTATTAAGTCAATGTTCAGTTGTAAACTTTTGAAAGAACGACCATAAAGTTTTGTTCAGAGTTACAAACATATCAGAGTTATGAACCACCTCTATTCCCGAGGTGTTCGTAACTCTGAGGTTCTACTGTATATGACCTCATGAGTGGCTCCAAGGTTAAGAGGTGTTTAAATTATATACCCAATGGAAAAAATGTCTTTCACTGCACAGATAGTCAAACCCCTTTAAATAAATCAATACATAAACTGTACTGAAACCAAACTTGAGTTGTCCTTCCCCTTCCTGCTCCCTGCCCCACCTCCCCACTCTTACCACTATTGTAATTGTGTCTTTTTAAAGATTTATGCTTTCTTTTTCCTCTTGAATTCAGTTATCCTGGTGCCTATAACTGGACATAAAGAGTCTGATTCTGACACTAATTTTACACAGCCATTACTCCACTGACTGTATTGCTGTTACTCCTGATTTTAACTGGTCTAGGTAAGCACAGAATCATGCCAAAGACACAAATTGCATGTTTCTCCACTCACATTCCCTCTTCCTCATTCTGGACAGGCCCATTTTCCTTTGTTAATATTCTCCTTGCAAGATGTTATGCTTGCAGCGGATCTCACAGCCTCTGAAGTGCTAAATAAATATTTTGGAGACAGTGCCAGCTTGGTAGCTGGAATATTATTTTTATTTTTTGACATTTAAGACATTCTAACACTTTTCAGTGAGATATATTTATTTAAACACTTTCTTTTTTTCCAAGAAAGAAGATTTCCAGTTCAGAATAATATCTCATGCTATGTATGTTGAACTTTAGAAAAGGCCAGTAATATATATTGGCAATCTAATGCTTTGCCCTAAAATTATGGGCCAAATTGTCTTTGGTCCTTGAGAGAGAGTACAAGGCTAGAAAGCATAAGGAGACTTATCCTCTGCCCACTCATAAAGTGAAACCCTGCAAAAAGACCACACATAATCATAAGCTCATCTATACTATGAACTAGGGGTATGATTCCCAGCTCATGTACACATGCTCGCACTGGTTCAATGAGCACTAGCATGAGTATAAATAATAGAGTAGCCATGGTAGCACAGGGAGTGGCAGGAACCCCCGCCTGAACCCCTACATACTCAGCATGGCTAAGCCATGCTGCCACTGTCCATGCTACCATGGTTACACATTGTGAATATTTATATTCACAATAGTTCTGAAACTAGTGTGGGTATGTATACGTGAGCTGGGAATCACAACCCTATTTTGTAGTGCAGATGTAGACAATAGTCCCTGAACTAAAAAGAGACAGATTCTTAGCTGGTAAATTGGTATAGTCCCACAGAAGTGAATAAAGCTACATTGACTTACACCAGATGGGGATTGGCCCTAGATAATGCAAGGACTGAGTGCTTCTAAGGCCTCTAGGATGCAATTCACCCCAAAGGGGTCAGGAGGAGGTGAGACCATGATTTTGTCCATATTGTCCTCTTTGCTGCTGTCAGAGCAAGGGGCAGCAAAGCGCAGTGTGCCAAGGGATGATAAAGTGAACTTCTCCCCAGGAGGGTCTGTGCCTCTTGAGGCAAAGTTTCTCCCAGAGTTCCCCCTAGGGTAGCAAAACCCCACACATGGCCAGTGCGGGCCTCTGTTTATCTTGCCCATGAAGTACAACATGAAATGAAAAACAAGCACTTTAGGTTTTGAGAAAATACTCATAGCAAAAATGTCTGAGCCTTGTTATAGGATTAATTAGGAAACTCAGCTTTGAGTAGAAACTTTTTCCTCTGTGACTACTCAAAGGAGTTGCAAATAGACTAATAAGAAATGACAAATGCATTATACTACATAAAGTGACACTAAAAAGCAGTTGTTTTTTCCAATTATAGACCACGCAAAGTTACCATCAATGATTCTCTTCCAATTACAATAACATGAAACACAGCATTTTAGCTAGTTAATTACCTTTGTGTACTGAGGAGAATTTTGTTTAACATTAGCCAACCTAGTCCCCAATTGAAGCAACAGAAATTGCCTTCCTGAAATTGCTTTCCTGAGAGCACTTCTGCAAGTACAGTTTTGGCCCATTATGCTCCACTTCTCATGTTGGAATACACAAAAGAGGAAGACTTAGAGAAGGCTCTCACCAATTTCCATGACTTCTCCCTAGTGCAGTTCATGTCTCAGTTTTTTTTCAGCTGCTTAACAGTGGCTACATTGACTAAGACTTTTTCTTCCCTCTCCTTTCTTCCCTCAGCTACTCTTTTGGATGTCTAGGTAGGTATCCTGTAGTTCCCAGTACATTCTATGACCCTGAGCCTGTAATCGTTTACACCAGTGGTTCTCAACCTTTGATCCGTGGAACCCTGGGGGTCCACAGACTATGTCTAAGGGGTCCGTGAACAGTTGTTATTGCCATAGAATAGATTTCTGAGGGTGCACAGATTATGTTTATGATTTCCAAAGGGGTCTGTGACTCCATTTGAAATTTTTAGGTGTCCGTAAATGAAAAAAGGTTGAGAACCACTGGTTTACACACACGCCTAACTTTAAACATGCACATATCCCATTGGACTGCTCCTCTGAGTATAATGAAGCATATTTCTAAATGTCTGCAGCATCACTGCCTACATTCTGGCTTTGCCTGGAGTTTCTGTCCTGAAAGAATTAGTATTAACAGCATATCTCAGTGCTTTCTGTATTTAAAAGGCCATCTTTTGCTATCATTTACATTTATGCAGTTCCACTGAGTTCAGTGAGTAACTCTTTATTTACACCAATGTGAATGACAATAAAATTGATCCCATTATCTTCAGGTCAAGCTTTTTATCTAACTTGCAACTATCTCCTTTCTGTGGGGCATGAGGTCAATGAGAGAAGGATTAAGGCTGTGATACTGGGGACTACAATGCAAAGCTCCATGGGTTCTACATAGAGTTGAAAGGCAGACAAATCTAGTTCAGTCCAGTTGCAATATTAGGGAACATCCTACTCGGAAAATGTAGAAGTGTATAGTGAATTTTTATAAAGCAATAGGGAAAATTCTGATCTCAGTTACACTGCTATAAGTCATCTTGCTCCTTCTCTTGAATCCTAACTAAACTAGTGTTTTCTCAGGTTTCATTATGAACCAGAAATTTGCCTATCTTTCATGAAAATCTGCTGAAAAAAACATAGGCTGAGTTTCAAGTGAATGTGGGGTAAGTTTTGAGTGAAACATCTTGCTCTGTACAAGCTCCAAAGAAGAGTTTATAATGTGACGTGAAAAACCAATAAATACATTTCTCTTAATATATTTTGGTATTTGCTTAACTGTCTAACAAACTATGTAAACATAAAAATATAGGGCCAGATCCTTATCTTGTGAGAACTGGTTTAGCATCCTTAATCTTAACAAGACTATGCTGATTTAGTAGACGTAGTATAGTAGCATGTAGGAGTCTCAGTCACGGACCAGCGGCCCGTTGTGGTAGGCATTGTACAAATATATATGATCTCTGCACTGAAGAGCTTACAATTTCTGAATAAGGCAAGAGACGACATGAACACAAGGAGACAAGGGGACAATAAAGGTCAACATGAAAAGCAGCCATCACAGCACACCAGCTGCCTAACCAGTGTTGAGTTTTTATAGACTTTGCTGCAGATGAGAGGGTGTAGTGGGGTGGTAACTTACTGAGAACCCCATCATGGCCAGGACTCACTTTGCAGGCACCTTGCCTCTGTTAGCCTCTTCTTGCAGGCTCCCTATGCACTGAATATAGTCTCTCCAATAGCTAACAGCATCCCCACCCAAAGGTGGTTTAATAGCAAAATTGTTCAATCAGTGTTCAAAGTGTCCCCAGAATAAAGTCTGTAACCATAACACAAAAGTTCATGCTCAGACCTAGTTCTTCTGCCACACACAGAGCTCTTCCTCTGTCCCCATCTGTTCCACCTAAAGCCACCAATCCCAGTGCTTTCTGATTGGAGTTCAATCTGGCTTCCTTCTCTAGTCAGTGGCTCCCTTGTTCTGAGGGAGAAGACAGTCTATATACTGCCCTCCTCCAGCAAACTCCTCCTACCAATTGACTGGAGGAGAGGGGAGCCCTGCCCACCCTACACAACAGGGATCCTGATCTCAGGCCCTTAAAGGAACAGTGTTCTGGGTTTTTACCTCACAGCCAACTCCTAATTTCCAGGGATCCCTTCCCTCTGTTCCATTACCAGGTCATTTCCTGCGCCTTTGTCCATTCCAGCTCCCTGGAATGAAGTCATCTGGCCCTCTCTACTTTAAAAGGCCAGTATACCCTTACAGAGGGGTTTGAAGGAGAACAATGAGGTAACTTGTGGATGTTTATGGGGAGTTCCTACCAAGGTTGTGGAGCAACATGGGAGAAAATATAAAGATGCTTGTTCAAAAATGTATCAAACTGGCAATGAAGAGTGGAGGTGGGAGTTGACATCTCAATATCATATAAGTGATGATAAGTAGGCTGTGAAGGACCTTAAAAGCAAAGATGAGTATTTTGCGTTTGATGAGATGAAAAAGGGGGATGCAAAGAGAGGGGTGATGGTGTTGAAATGATGAAACAGGAATATCATCTTTTCAACAGTGATTTGAATAGATCTATGTGGAACAAGATGGGATTTTCAAGGAGAGGAGATGGTTGAAGTAGTCGAAATGTGAAATGAGAAGGGCTTAAATGAGAGTTTTATCTGTGTGGACTAAAAGAAAAGGTCAGACCTTAGAGGTCTTCTGAAGGAAAAAGCAGCAAGATTTAATCATGGCATGGATGTAAGGATCTAGAGAGAGAGCTGAATTTACAGATCTGTCCCAGAGTCTAAAATATTATACATGCACTGTACAGGTCAAAGGGTATTTACTATGGGAAGCTTAAATATTTTCATGTTATATAAAATACTTACAAATTTTCTGCTATAGCGTCTCCAATATTTAAATGCGAAAATTTTAATTTACTTACATATAAAAATACTTTGAACTCATTTAGCATATTTCAGTTGAGGATCTTAAATACACTGTGAGGACTCTACAGGATCTGGGTTCATAACTGGTTCTTGAAATGAACCCAACAGGTTTTGTTGGCAGTGGTTGAAAGCAAACTCAAGGGATAAATTACAAAAGAGTGGGGATCCTGGGGCAATTGGGAATGGAAAGGAGAGAGGATGTTTAAATAGTGATTGAAGTTAAGCTGGTACAACACTGTTATGCAGAAAAGGACTTAGTGGCAGAGCCTGGGATAGAATCTAAAATTACAGAGATGTAGTCATGTTCTAGCTACTTTGACACCCCTGCCCACTGATGATTAAAAAACTGCTTTCTTATAGGGACATTGGCCTTTCTGCAGTCTCGTCTACTGGCTCCCAAAAAATAACAATTAAACCAAAGCAGCAACGAATGCAGATTTCCACTTTAATGTATCATGCATTGTAATAGAAAAATGATGTGGTGAATATTGACACCTGCATTCAGGCATCCAGCCTGAAAAAAGCTGGCAGTAGTAATGAGTGTCAGAAGTATGCTCATGTGACATAACTGCTAATGTTTTCTCCACAGCAATGAGGCTAGGGCCTCCTCAGGAAATATCTCCAGAACAAAGTACATGCTCATCTATACACAGAGGAGATAGCTAATGTACTGAGGATCTGCAGGTAGCAGATTGTAGCTTTCAGTCCCATGCTACTTCCATCAAATCCCTGTTTCTAACTCCTATCACAGTCAGAAAAAAATATTTTTAATGGCAGATGTTTTCTGACAGGCAGCAGATAATTCTGCATTTGGCAAATGTCTAATTAACACAAACTCCATCTTTATGAAGCCAAAACTTGTTTTCATTTAAAAAAAAAATTACTATGCATTTCATCTTGTGTAGTCTGTTCCAAAGAAGCACTTTATTATTATTTTGCTAGTGACACTCTCTTAGGCAGCCTGTTTTCTGTGAAAAAGATGTGTAAATAATTTTCATGTATGCTTGAAGGTCAGAGATAAAGTGATGTTGTAATGTAGGTAGGTGATTAGAATGAAATACACAGCTTTTTTTGGCAAACAAAAGGCTAACATTTATAACAGCGTGACGGTGAACCCAGAGTTGTCATGATTTATCTCAACAATAATGAAAGTTTCTGAATCTTGCCAATTTCAATATTAATTATTTGCTGCTGAAAAGTTCAATTCAACAGTTTTGTGTAACTTCATAACACAATATGGACCCCTGCAGTCTTTGTTCAACCAAAAATGCAAGGAGATTTCATGGGGAGCTTAGTTTAAGTAAGAACTTCAAGTTTCTGTCAAAAGGAAAAGTGCTGAATGAAAACTGGAACATTCTATTACCTACTTTGGCAGAGGTACTTCTATTAAACCTAGGACAAAATTCTCCATATTTACACAATAGTTGTCAATTCTGTAGGGGAGGAGGAATTTAAAAAACACAGACAAATTCTCAGCTGATGTAAGTCATCCTAGCTCTATTGATGTCAATGGAATCAGCTGACCCAGTTTTATAGAACACTGAAAAAAATCATGAAAACATGAAGGAAGACTACAGAGTTTGAACTGTCTGAAATAGTGTCTAAAGAATAAAAAAGCACATTTATTTTAACAACTATTACATATTTGTATTGCATATCTTAAATATGAAATCAATTCTCTGTGATCCTGAAATTTTTCATAAAAAACATAAATCCTCCCTCCAGGCTGGAGTCCCTATATGAGGCTTGTCACAATCTGTATCTGTCAGCTCAGGCAAATGAAAAACCGCCCAATACGTTTCAGACAACAGGACTTTAACAGAGTGGGTGGATCAGTAAACAGCACCTTGACTGGCACTTCAAATATCTCTCATACGATCCATGGATGTTTTATAAATTCTTTTGGCTGAATTCAGGTGCTCAGATATGGTGAGTATTAACCATTTCCCTGATAGGCATTTGGAAATACTTTATTTTCTCTCATGCAACCCCAGCAGCATGCTTCCTAACACTCCATTCTAATTTCAAAATGTCCCCCCACCCCCACACACACACCCAAAGTGTCTTTGCTCCACTTACAAAGGGTCTATATAATTTTTGCAAATACAGATTTGAAAACATAATTTAATTACCTCTCATTTTAACCTATATAAATCTTACCTTTAACTATAAAACCAACAGATATAATACAAAACCTATGCTTAACATTTGGAGTGGATTAGGCAGAATTCCCAGTGTTAGGAAAATCCCAGGCACAGCAATGAAAAAGAGTCAGGGCAGCAGGGGTGATCAAGAATATAGCTGATTGCTGATCTCAGCCACTTACTGGAGTGGGCTCGTGCAGGCCTGAGTGCCTTTTGTATTGGGAGGATAATAAAGATTCAAAAGTGGGAGCAAAACAAATTATATTTGAATGGGTGGAACAAGACATTTGGCTGAGATTCTCAAACCCTGGTGAAAATGTATTCTATTTGGGTTAAAACTTGAGCCTTAATTGTACCAATGAAAATCCAGAGTATCATTAAGTGGGTCAGTTATTAAGTATTTATTTGTTGCTGTAGCACTCATAATGTGCTAGGTACTCCAAAACTACAATATCAGACATGGTCCACGTCCTGAAGAACTTACATTCTAACTGGAGTGCCTCCAGGATAAATGCAGTAATTATGAGAGTAACTGAGAGCAAAAATCTATTCTTATACTCAGTCAACTCTCATTTAACATAGGAATTTACTCTGCAACTTTATTCACATTGTGTATCTCTTCATTGGAGTTGCAAAATTCTGCCCTCAACACATACACATGCTGTGGATAATGTATATTCAGGTTAATGGCATTCATGCACATTGATGAGTCAATAGTTGCCCCAACTGCTCTCTTCCTTGTGTTTTGTTATAATCTTGAGAAAAGCATATTCACAAATTATTATAAACATCACAGGTCTTGACAAAAATTGTTACACAACTCTGTAAAAATGAAGGCCAAGCTATAGTTATCTGATATAATGAGTAAATACTAATGTAAGTTATTAGAACCCTATACTGTGTTCACCCAGAACTACCTTCTTAAAGTCACTATTATTACTGGTAGGCAAGACACACAATGTGCTTTTATATAGCATTATATGAGTGCCCCTTGGATGGTTAGATTTCATATCTCCTCAGAAGAAAACAAAGGACTTCACATCTTTTCAATGTCAAATCAACAACCCCTCTTAAACGCTGCCACAAAATCCATTCTTATACACAGCAACATTCTGGAGTGGTTTAAGAAAAAATAAACTGAAGGTATATGTTTTCTCTGTTATAAAATATTATCTTTAAACACTGCTAACTAAACAGGGTACTGTTACCAGGCAAAAAACTAGAACATGGACACATTTTAACACAGGAAAAGTTGCCAGTGTCAACTGACAAATACTTGCACAGTACTTCAAATTTTGGCAAATCAGTTTTTGTAACTCATGATGTACACACCTAGGTGACTCATGAACATGGTGTGATGCTTCACATATTGTAAAGTGCGTAAGTACTCAACAAACAGCACGGAATTATTGCTTAACACTAAGAAAAAGAGAGCACTAAAGAAATCACTTGAAACCATCACATTTCCCCCCACAGAATATATTAGAAACTGTTTTGAATCAGAAGCAGCTATCCATATGTGACTGTCAATATAGTGAAGAGGAAGGGCATTCTACAGATTATTTTTAAGGACCTTCCTTTTGATCTTTACATGGACAACAAGATTATCAGCTTTGCAATTTTTCTAAGGACCTTTTCCAATGCCCATTGACGTTAATTACAGTCCTTCAATTGATTCTAGTAAGTGTTGGATCAGCTCCTAACTTTCAAAACAATAGATTCAAACCATAAGAAGAAATATTGTCAATGTCATTTCTGACTGTTCACTGTAGAATTGTAGAGAATGGAGAACTTTATTATTTTTTAATTCATTATATTGAGGCCCGCTTCCTCATTGCCTCCACCAATGCTAATGCCACTATGGTACTATGAATGGGAACTTCACTGCTACAGGCCAGGACAAAGCCTTTAGAATAATGTAAGGCATCATGAGAAGGACTGTGAGTAGCATCTGTAACAGTCATGTGGGTATATAGACTGAAAACAAAGACTAAGAAAGAGAGAGAGAGATTGAGAGAAAGAACTGAGAGCTACACAAAAGTCTATTATATTTTATTAGCAAAGACAGGTCTAAAGGAAGTAAGGATTTTAAAGGAGTTCATACTGTGTCTTGGGAGAGAAAGAAATCGTCTAAATGCTGTATATAGAAGAAGAAAATTCAGTATCTCCAGCTTGTAAAACAAAATAAAAGTGAATGGGAAGATTAAACCTCCCAAAACTTTGTTGTTTCTTCATTTGAATAGAAGACATGAAGTATTTTCAGAAGAACGAACAAAAAAGTAATAGTTGAAGAGCTACTACTCTCTCTTCGTAGTCTGCACATAGGTGAGTAGGGCTCTTCCGCATGTTAATATTACTTACCATTTTGAAAAATGTTAATAAATAAATAAAATAAATAAACAATAATGTTACTGTGGAAGTCTGCCGGTCTGAGATGGGTGTTTTAATGTAATCTTTTAGCTGGGTTAGGGATATAGAAGGTTGGGGAAGAGAAGATAGTGAACACACCCTTCCTTTTAGCCTTTTCACTGGGGTCCTTTATAGAAAGCAGAATCAAGCAATTCAAAGCAAACAAGCTATAGCATTTTACTGGCCTGTTTTCTTTATTGTTTTGTGGGGGTGTAATATAATAATATGATAGATAAAAGAATAGATAATCCTCTAGTAAATATTATTCAAGTTCATCTCAGAAGGTCAGATTTGCCTGTGACTCATGCTTCTCTGCCCACTTTGCCAGCTCAAAAGAAAAAAATCATTCTTAAAACACATTATGACGTATTAGCTCCTCGGTTTAAAATGTTTTTTCCATTAACTCCATATTTGTTAACCTCTTGAACTATACCATCTTCTGCAAAAGTTGCCTTTGTGTCATGTAAAACTGCTGTATCCTGCCTTCGATTAGAATAAAACAGTATTAGAATTAGGATAAAGCAGATTAAAGAAAGCACCATTCTGAGATTAACTTCTTTTGAAATACTTGGAAATGCATGCATGGCTATCAAAGAAAATGAATGATTATGGAATATCATTAATGATATTATATGATGTGCTAATATTAAGGGCATGATTGTGAAACCCCTTCACAAGTAAGCACAGACAAATGAAAGTTTGTACGAAGTTAATCTATACAGACAATATTGTGTTAATGGCTGATCGTGAGGAAGATTTGGTCCAGGAGATTGATGCCTAGAACAGGTAACTAACAAATTGTGGCCTCAAAATGAGTAAAGAAAAGACTGACGTTATGTGGGTGACTTGCAAGGAATCCAGACAGATGAATATCAACATTGAGGGCCAGCACCTAAATCAGGCTTCTGTGTTTAAGTACCCTGGGAACTGGTTAATGGCAAATGAAGAAATCAATAGAGAACTGCAAGTAAGGTTGCTGAACGCTGGAGGAAGTCTGGCAAAAGATAAGTAGATTGGTTTATGATAAATGGATGCCCAAATTACTTAAAGGACCACTATATAAAATGATGGTAAGACCACCTCTTCTGTACAGATCGGCCGGACTATGGGTGATGAAAGAGAGGCACTTGAGAAGACTTGAAGCCATTGAACTGATATGTTTGAGGGCAGAGAAAGGCATGAATTGATGGAATACTTGTGAAATGATATCATCATTAGTGAGACCCAGGTCTGTGAGCAGCTGCAAGAAATGAGGTTGAGGTGGTATGGGCAAATGCAATGGATGGATGAAGGGAATACTATTTGGGAGGCATTTGAGACTAGAGTTCACAGGCAGAGAATAAGAGGACAGCCAAGAAAGCAGTGGGTAGTCTGCCTACGGGAGAATGGAGTGGATGTAGAACAAGACTGATCCGGCATCCAGACTTGAGCTAGCTAGGCAAAGGGGAAGCAGAAGAACTGTGGAACCCCTACGCACATTGGTAGGCACTAACTCATGCAGGTTGTTCTATTGATTTTAATATGGCTACTTCCACAGCAATTATTCACCAAGGAGACAGAGAGTTTCACGGAGATGCCCTCAGATACTGAGGGCTAGCTCATGCCTGCTAGAAACACCCAGTAGTAGACGATAAAGAATCCTATTGCTTCAATGAGAGCACCAGGGAGAGGCATTTCATACCAAAGAGGCAGATTGCCTTCAGCAGCAGTGCAAAGTGCAGCCTACTTTCCTATACACACCAGTCCTACTCTATGGGACAGTCCAGTCAGGAGGGCATGGCCCCATTTCCTCCCTTTCTGTTTTGGGGCACTACAAGATTGTGGGGACAGAGCAGCCTTTGCACTCCTCTGAGCAAAGGGGCCGCAGATCCCCCTGATTCTTACATGAAACAGATCTGTTGACTAAGGTTTCATTTTATAGACATTTTTCAGAGTAGAAATGAACTGTAAGATTGATAAGTTATTTCCATTACATAACGTCATGTGTAGGCTTTTGCTGAATGCCAGATGCCATAACTCATTGCCAGACTGGAAAGACTGGAAGAGAATTTCCAGTTTATACCTCAAAATTATTTTATTTTTTTAAAAAGGAACTTTCTTGGTTTTTCTTGGTTTTGAAGATTCATCATAGGCTTGTATTCACAGGCATTATGACTGCACAATGTCCAATTAATATCACTGAACATGTGTGATTCCTAGAACTATCTGTAGTTACAATATGCACCGGCAAGACCTGATTGTGATTTCATTTACACCTGAGTAACTCCAATGACTTCAATTACTCCAGACTTACACTTGTATAAATAAGATCACAACCAGACCCACAACATATTATACTCGTTTGTTTATTTTGTGGGAATGCTTATATAGTCCAGCTTCTATGTTTTGATGGGCATTTTCCAACATTACAAATCCTTTACCTTTGGGAACTGCAGTTTCACTTAATTTAATTTTCCAATTAAAAAAAATTAAATCAAAGTCTTAGTGCCCATGAGAGCACATTTGTTAGCTGTAACAGCGCATATATTTATTGTCCCCCAGGAGTAGAAGGTTTGAGAAATCTTCATTAACAGTCAGGGTGTCCAATAGCCTAGCAGAGTCACCTCTCATACAAAAAGCCTGAGGAGGGTCAGCTAGAGAGGTGAACCAGAGAAAATTAATTATTTTAAATAAACAGAGTAAAAGACACTGCTTCTACTTCTTGTCTTCTAAATCATAGAGTTACAAAATGCCTGCCCTGGCAATGAACAAATGGGCTGTCGGACTACTTTAGGAAACAATAATGAAGTACAAAAAATGCTTAATGAAAGTCTCCAGCAGAAATGCTGCTTATGCAGGTATGGAGCAAAAATGCAACACTAAGAGAGTGATTACAAGGAAACAATGAAATGTCCTCCTTACTCATTTCCTGAAGTCTAAGTACTCATGAGCATGTTTTTCATGTATGTGTAATTTTTTAGGGGATACCAATGCTCATGAAAGGTGACTGACATCTCTAAGAGACAGAAATCCTGTCTTGGTTATTTTCTTGGAAAAGATATAACCTGGAGAAAGCCAGAATAAGTGCCTTCACTATGCCCTCAACCATGAGACGATTAAGAACTATATCCAGTAAGTTCAGTTTTCATGTCAGTTTTCAGTGTCTCGTTCTCTGTTGAGATTGCAATTCAGGCATTACAAATAGTTCCAAAATTAGGGGTGTTTTTTGTGACATAGACTCCACAAAAGGTTTGAAACAGTCAGTCTGACAGAATACTGATCCTTTTATACTCATGAGAACTGCTGATTTCATAAGAACTGAGAGAATGATCTTCCAAGAGGGTGGTTTTATAAAAAAATTGGCACAATATGTATCTGCAGAACAATCTGTTCACATTTGAAAACACATAAATATCAATTAAAACAAAATAAAAATTTTCCACCTGTTTTCCCATTCATGAATCAGAGCCATCACTGTCTGTGATAAATGAAAGCCCTAACCTACAAATTAATGTAAGTGATTTTTTTTATATGCAGACAAACAAAAGAAATCAGGAGAATATTGTCACAAGAAAAGTTCAGAGCCATGTACTCTACACAAACAATGTCATAAGGCCCGATCCTCCACTCCACCTCTCTGTTACACCTGTATTATATCAATATAACTGAACTGGTTTCAGTGGAGTTTCAATGGCATAGCAAAGCAGGAAACTATCCATTAATAATTTCTATTTATTAATGCTAATATGTTTAATCAATTAGGGCTTTATTTGAAGCCTACTGAAGTCAATGGAAAGACCTGCATCTTTCAATTACTCTAAGAACACACCCTTAAACAATAGGTTCTCAAGCTAGGGTTCATAAACAGGCCTAGCAAGATTGTTGCAACGCTACCTTTCTTTATGGCTATATGGAGGAAGATCCAAAAATATCAGAGCAATGACAAAAAGGGGAAGCTTCTCTGCATATGTACAGCGTTATAATAATTGATGACTGCAGGGTTTCCTATTAGCAGTTTAAATTCAGTTTGCCTTTACTGCAAACCAATGTGAATAAAAAGTCTGAAAAAAAAATATAGAAATTGGAGAACATTGTCTTAGCTCTTAGTCATAACAAAAAGTAATTCTTTGTTCCTGTTTTTTGTACTAAGATCCTCCTTATTATACAATTTCTGAGCAGCACATTACTAGTTTGACAGGAAAATGTTTATTTTTATCTTCACCATATGTTTGCAGGGAAAGTAAAGGTATATCTACACTGCAGCTGGGAATGTGCTTCCCAGCGTGGGTAGGCAGAGGTAGGCTAGCTTCGCTCAAGCTAGTGTGCTAAAAATATTATTGGTGCCAGAGGTAGCACAGGTGACAGCTCGGACTAGCTGCCTGAGTACAAACCTTTCCGGACCTCCTAGGTATGTACTCAGAACCACCACCCATGTGCCACACTGCTGCTTTAAGCTGCACTTGCTCAAGCACTGCTACTGCATATCTATCAGTGCTGGAAAGCACCCTCTCAGCTACAGTGTAGACATGGTCTCTTTTATGAAGCACTATGGGATTGTCAGCATTGTAATGCTAAAGTTTGCCAAACTGGTCAAACTTCCAAATACAAGCAGAGAGCAGAGTATTGTGTATTATTGCAGAGTAACAAGAATTTGAACAAACAGGTGATAGATGGGAAGGCAGCCTCATTTGTATCTAATGCTAATAAGTGTCTGATAGGTTTTAGATATCAAAGCAATGTCAATTTTCCATTGAAAAAAGCTCTCCCACTAGGTAAAATGAAAAAGTGAAACACATGTATCTTTCTCCAAATTCTATGAGTTATTTGCAGATGTTAATTTAACAGAACAGCTATTTCAGCAGAAGAATTTTCCCAGAACCTTTGAACCTGGTATCCCAAACTTTGTAATGTATATTGCCTTTGGGGATATCAGGCTAGCATTTCACACTACATTTAAACCTTGCGTACTTAAAATAACCTTTGTTCATTTTATTAATGCAGTTTTTCAAATATTTGATAACATTCTGGTCCACGGTCACAGGTCCTGCCCCACCGTCACAGAAGTAAATCTTTCTAAAAGGAATCCAGGATGAACCAAGAGAACTGTTGGTGAGACAAATGGGTTTGATATAGGAGAACCCTGAAAGTGGGCTTTGGGATTTTTTGGTGAAATTTCACTTTAAATATTTTCCTCATTTCATCTCAAGAGATTGTACCCCCCTGAAGTTTTACCTCTCTATAAAATCTTAGGAGAACTATCTTTTTCACTTTTCAACATGGAGAGACAGTCACACCTCTCACTCAAAAACTTGTGCTTGCAAAATTCTGAATGGAAACAATATGTCATCTCCCCCAGAAATGCTTCTTTTGTGAGCTTTAGATGAGGACTAAGGGCCAGAAAAAAGGGAGAGTCCAGAAAATGGTATTATTCTGCTGACCTCTAGGGATGCCAGTGACCCTATTCTCTCTTACTTTCAGGTTTCTGCATAGTACCTATACCATGGTATCTAAGTGTTTCCTGTTGTCTCTCTGAGTCCCACCATCCCAAAACTGAACCAGTGGGGATCATGCCATTGATCCATCCATCTGTCCTAACGGTAATTGGACACAGCTAATCAAGAAGTCAAATGAAATACCATGTGACTTTTGCCATCTAGTCCCACTTCAGAACCTGAAATTCAAAATGTACCACGAAAAGCTGCCTTAAAATTTTTTCCAGACACAGACATTTTTCAGAGACAGTGCAGAAAATTGTGACCAGCTTCAATAATAAAACAGAAAATAATAATACAAAAAATTATATAAATTTAAAACACTCTGTTTGGCAAAACTCTAAATTTGGAGATGGTCAAATCACAAATGCTTTTACTTTTATATTGATTATTTTGCATGAATCCCACCGTGTTCCCTCTCCTCTCTGCAATTAGTGTTGGGGGCGGGGGGAATACTTCCTCTTCCTCATTATTATTCGGCCAGTGCTTCCCTTTTTCTTTCTTCTTTTTCTTGACACAGAGACTTCATCTAAGTCTAATAAAAATAATTACACTTATTTCCCTAGATGCATATATGTAACACCTCTCATTAACACGTGCATGTTAAGGGAAAACAACCTGTAATTGGTAGGTAAAAGGTGTTTAAAACTGGTTCTTGATGTTATTAGTGTTACAAAGAGCAGTCTGCCAAGAACACTGCAAACATATTCAGAAACTTACTTGTGGCTAGGCAGCCCAGCTGTGGAATCCTGAATCTTAGGCATTCATTACTGATAATATTAATCATTTCTATTACAGTCACTCCTACAGATCCCCACTGAGACTGAGAGTTCATGCTGTACATACACATAAGTATGACACAGTCCCTTGCTCCAAAACTTTATATTCTAAATACACAAGGCAATTAATACATTCTGCCACGTTTGTTGGACTGAAATCTGTGAATCAGACTTAGCCTAACATTTCTGAAAGAGTAGAACAATTTAATCTGTGTGAAAAAGGTATGAAAAAAAGGCAGTTGGGGTAACCATGTTGTGAATCAGCTCCTCCTTTCTTCATACAAGACCATTTTCAGACTTATTTTATAACTTCTATCTCCCCTAATTGCAGTAGCAGCAGGTTTTCTTGTTTTTCCTCAATAACATGCAGTTGGCACCCATTCTTTCTGTAGTGATCAAAGGCTATCTTTGGGAGAGAATCAGCTATAGAATAGTGCCTTTTTTCCTTTTCCTCATAATTGAGTAGCTTTTGTATTGATATAAGGAATTAAAAAAAAATCCACAAAATCTTCCTAAATGATAATCTTACAAGCACCAAAAGGCCTAGTTCACATCATGTAGCTTAACAAAAAACTTCAACATTCTCTCACAAGGCTCATAAAAGCTTAATGTTATAATGACAGCATGCCATACAGAAATCTCCCAAGGGTTCTCTTTCAGAGTTTAAGACTTTGCTTTGGACTTTAATTGGGTTATTGGGAGAGGCACATTTCCCCCCCACACACACACATCTCAGATGACTACAATTCATTCATTGACCATTCAATGAACAGCACCAAATTAAGTACTAGACAGTTATTGAACATAAATTGAGATAGTAACAGTGCAACAGCAGAAAAAAACATAACAAAACAAACATTTTACACCATGTTTCTATAAATGCTCCTGCACCATAGACATGTATCAAACCAGATATTTATAATGCTCAAGATAAACATGCTCCGTGCTGTACACGG
Source organism: Emydura macquarii macquarii (assembly GCF_026122565.2). Taxonomy (NCBI): domain Eukaryota; kingdom Metazoa; phylum Chordata; order Testudines; family Chelidae; genus Emydura; species Emydura macquarii. The sequence continues at coordinate 1,077,397 of NW_027130849.1, read as the reverse complement.
CACAGCCTGGGTCAGGCATGCTGTCCTATGAGACATTCCCTGTCATTAAATTATTGTTTTTTGTTATAGTGGTATTGGTGATTCTCAATATTTCCTTGTTTACATTTGGGGTTTGCAAAGGTACAGCAACACTTGTTGATGGCTAATGATTGCTGACATTCAAGCTAATCCCCCAGGATAAACAAGGCCCAAAGCCATAACTTGGCCCTCACACTTTGTCAGAGAAGCTGGGCTGTGTATTGGATAGTTCTTGAGGAGCTGTAAAGGAACTAATTCCCACATATTCATTTCTTGACAACAGAGCCATTCCTTTTCTGCTACTTCAGCCTCAGGGATGGTGGAGTCAGTGCGCCTTTTTTTGTCTCCAGTGTGTGCATGTTTGCGGGTAAATGGCTAGGGCAGCCAATAGCCCTGCCCCCAAATCCACATCTCACATCAGCATATATACTTCCAATAGAACCATTTGTGGAATAAAGTACACGCCATCACAGGAGCAATGCAGACACTTAGAGAGGTAAGATTCCTTCCCTGCCCCTGCTCCCCAGCTTCCTCACCCCAGAGAAATTCATGCCAATAGGTAATTTTTACCCACCCCCATGCTAGTTCAGTTATGTTAGTAGGTGCATGGAGGGTGGAGGTGAAAGCAATTATTTGCTTTGTCTATTGCCACCATTCTTTCCTCCCCCACCATTTGCTCATATCAAGGCTGGGTGGCTTGTGCAGAAGTGCAAGGATCTTGCTTCCTTTTGCGAATCTTGGCACCTGTGCAGCCCAGCTCATAATATTGTCCTACAGTTTCTCTGGAGGGAGTTTCAAGCAGGCATCAAGTGGGACATAACTGAAGATATCCGGAGTATTCAAACTACATTGAAACCCAGAGCATATTCATATCTGAGTCTCAAATTGATCATGTAGTCTTGTTTGACTATCTTCTTAATAACATGTATTTTACACAGTTATTTAATACAAAATGGAACAGTGCACTGTTACTGGGATATCAGATCTACGGCTCTCTTCCCAATGTTCACATTTCAAACCTCTGAGCAGCTCGAAAGGCTTCCATTAAAACAAAACAAAGAAACAGTACAAATGAGGTCTCAGTTAGTACGATCTCTTGCATCATGTCAGAATTGATTTCAGTAGGCCAGATCCTCAACCTGGTGTAAATTGGCAAGGCTCCATTGACTCCAAAGTATTTGGCCCAATATTTTTCAATAATCTAATAACAAATAATAATACATAGAAATAATAATGATAACATCCTCAACACATCATCCAGCTGATAGCTAACTAGAAGATTTAGCCTAGTCACCACTAATTTTTCAAGTGTGCAGTGAGCTTGGAGTAGGAGCTGGGAGGATGGTAGAAAACTACCACAGTTCCAAACCCAGGTTCAAGGGATGAAACTGAGATAGAGAGGCAGAATGGTTCAGAAACACTGGTTCCACTCTGATCAGTGAGTAAGTCTATACCTCTTTTAAGGAAAAATTTGCTCCTTCTACTATGGCTACTGAGAGCAATATTATATATAGAAACCAGACTTATTCCTCTATGCAGGATATGGGACAGAATTTGGAGATCCGAGGCCCAATCCACCTTCTATTGAAATCAAAGGAAAAAACTATCATTGGCATCTATGGTAGTTGAAACGGATCTCTTGTAAAGAGTCTGAGCACCCGCTATGCACTATGGAATACTCAACCTGAGGAAGAGTTTGATAATCTGACTACAAATAAACAAACATACTATAATGGGTTTTCAAAACTGCCACTGTTTCAGTACATTGATCATTGTTTAAAAAGCTGACTGGATATCTTTCAGTGAGACAACAAAAGCTGCCATTTTGCTGTAGCTTCACAGACACTGATATTGTTTTCGACATAGGAAGTACATAGAGTCAGAGTTTAAGGCCAGAAGGGACCAACAGATCATCTAGTCTGATCTCCTATATATCACACCACCCAGTACCTACACATTAAAACCTACAGCTTAAATTAGGCAAAAGTATTACAGCTCAATGCATGAGCAAGGCAGGATACTTTCTAGTTGTAAGATAAGGACTTGTTTTTCATATTGATGGATGATGGTCAAAGAGAGATCAGATTTGTTCAGAATCAGCAAACACACATTTTTTAAAATAGAACTTTCCTAACAACAAAAATCTTTCTGGTTCTTTTTTCACACATTGCACTTCTGAGCTGCATTTTCTGTGTCTCAGACCATGGCCATCATCATGAATTTGGAGCCATACAACTGGACCTTTGTGCCAATACAAAATACCCTTGAAGTCAAAGGAGCATTGCTGTGGTTCAAAGCCATCTGATTTTACAGGATCAAGTCATATGTCTTTAGCCAAGATAGCGGCTGCTGGTTTGATCATTAGGGTTTTTTTTTATTATTATTATTAATGAAAATTTATTTTATTGATAAACTCTTCTTTATAATTAAATGAAGTGAATATAGTATATTTTGTATTATGGTAGTTTTTTTCTTTAGCTTTAAGAAGTGCTACACTTGTGTATTGCAAGAATAGACTCCTCTGGAAATTTAATTGTATTGTGAACGGCATTTACAGACACTTTTAAGAGTGTCTGAGTTTCAAGGTCACAAAGTAAAAATTCTGTAGAATGTGCAAAAGGGTATTTCTGCTTTGAAATGTAACTTTGATTGACAAAGTAAAGCAAATAGCTAGAAAATCCTAGTTTTTTAGGAAATCTCAAAGATAAATCCCAGAGGAGGATTGATTTCAGAAAGAATTCAGATCCATTCAAACGTATTTTCACTTCTGTTATTCAGTGCTCATACTAAAAGTGTCCAACAATTTAGAAGAGTTTGAGCAGAAAAGTATTAGCAGAGCAAACATACTTTAACATTATTTTCTATTTATGTATATCCCAGCTGCTAAAATGCTGCTAAAAATTAGAAAACTGCCATAAATGTATATATTCCAAGGTCAGAAGAGACCATTGTGATGATCTAATCTGACCTCTTTGCAATTTAGGCAATAGAACTTTCCCCAAAATAATTCCTAGTGTATCTTTCAGAAAGAAAACATCCAGTATTCTTCATTATTTAACACAAAAATTCAGTGTGTGGTATTTGCACATTTTTTTCAGTGACAATATTAAATTTTTCACAGGTCATCAGTAAAAATGTTTAATAGGGCCAAGAACGGATCCCTGCAGGATCCCAATAGAAACAGAGCCGTTTGATGATATTCTCTATTTTGAGACCTATCAGTTAGCCAGATTTAATCTATGTAATGTGTGCCATGTTAATCTTGTCTTTCTAGTTTTTTAATCAAAATATCATGCAGAACCAAGCTGAATGCCTTGCAAAAGTCTAAGTATATTATGTCAACACCATTACCTCATCAACCAAATTTGTAATCTCATTAAAAAAAATATATCAAGTTAGTTTGACAGGAGCTATTTTCCATATACCCATGTTGATTTGCATTAATTACATTAACATCCTTTAATTCCTTATGTGTCCCTTATCAGCTCCTGCATTATCTTGCCCAGGATTGATGTCAGACTAACAGGCTTATAATTGCCTGGGTCATCCCATTACCATTTCTAAATATTGGCACATTATCTTTCTTCCAGTCTTCTGGAATTTCCCTGGTATTCTAAGACACTGAAAAGCAGCATTAACAGTCCAGTGAGCTCCTTAGCCAGCTCTTTTAAAACTCTTGGATAGAAGTTCTCAGTATCTGCTGATTTAAAAAAAATCTCTAACTTTAGGAGCTGTAGTTTACTATCCTCCTGAAATACTAATTAAATGGAAAGAGTGTTATCATATGGACAGAGCACTATCGTATGATATGACTACATCATATGTTTTTCTCCAAATACAGAACAGAAATATTTATTGAAGACTTTTACCGTTTCTGCATGCTTATTGATAATTCTATCATTCCCATCGAATAATGGACAAATACCATTCGTTTTATTCTTAATATAATTTTAAAATCTCCTTTTTTATTGTCCATAACTCTGCTGGCCATAGATTTCTCCTTGTGTTCCTCTGCCTCCCTAATCAATTTTCTACAATTCCTAGCTTCTGATTTATTTGTTAGTATCAACTTTCCCTTTCTTTCATTTTTAAAGGGTGTGTATGTGTATGTATAGACATATTTAAAAAATCTGCCTCCATTTCCCCTCTAACCCAGGTCATTTTTTAAGCCTATGTGGTCTTTTTCCTCAATTGTAGGATTGTGGATTTGGGGCATCTAGTAAAGTGTTCTTAAAGAGTTCCCAATTATCGTTCACATTTTTCTGGTCACATTCTTCCTCCCAGCTGATTTGGCTCATAATTGTTTTCAGCTTTGTGAAGTTGGCTCTTTAAAAGCATCAATTATATATATAGACTGCCACCCTCTACCCCTTTTGACCACTCAATCCAATAGGTTATAACCATTGATATTTAAAATTCCAATCATGGGAATCGTCCAACCAGATTTCCAATAGTTATGTATATATTAATCAATTTCCAATGTTTAACACTAGAACACTTAGGTCTAGTGCTAATTACTGAGGGTCCCATTCTCATCAGTTATTCAGCTGTCCATTGTGGGGTCTCAGCAAGGTTTTGAACTGGTTATTAGGGACAATGGAAACTACAGTTTCACATATGCTGCAGGGAATTACATTAGTAAGATTCCTGGTGACATCAGTAGAAGATTGCAAAGCCTGACTTCAGCTCCTATCACTGGTGATATCATTTTTAGGTACTTCCTAAAGCTGTGTGGCCCTGGACTCAATAATACCACCATACTTTTGTCCCTCTTTCCCCTGAAGAAATGCATTCCTCCTGTAATACCTTTTGCCAAACTCTAGGGTTGGCCAAACTAGGGTGTGTGTGTAAGGGTAATTCTCATTGAGTTGAAGCACCTTAGTTAACATGCAATATGCAAGTTGCGCTAATAGCACACAAATGCAACAGCTGTGCCTTCTTTCAATTCACAACCTTGTATGCACACAGAAGTGGCTTGCTGCATACTAATCAGGTGGCATTCTCAGACATATTGTAGGGTCCTGTGCTTCAATGCTGAACACTGTGCGTTCTGGGATTTTCCCCCAATGCACAGCAGAAGACACGTAGGTTCAAATTTTAAATATCCCATGATTCCTCTGTCTCCATCCCATACTTCCTTTCTGGGTGGTCTATGCCATTTTTTACTTGCTGTCAGCCAGAATGAACCCAACAATGCTCTGTGCCTCTATGCTGCAACTGCCAGGAGGCAGAGACTTCTGGGGCTCTATTTCAGCTCTCAAAGCCAGGTGGCATAGGAATTGGCCTTTGCCTGCGGCATCACTGAACAGATGAGGTGGCAGCCACAGCAACTCCCCCTCCAGCTGCAGCAGCTTCAGCAGCAGAGGAAGAAGCAGAATAAGAATGAGAAAAGAGGATGACACTTAGCAATTGCTACTACAGGAGCTGTTCCTGGAGTGACCAGCAGGAGTGAGAAAACTTAAGGATTGGAAAGAAAACCTTATTTGAGATATGTTTTGAACTAGCCCCAGAGCTGTAGTAGCAGTATACCAACATGTGATGCCCTATTACTGTGGAGAAGCAGGCCACAATTACCATTTTGAAGCTGGAGACCCCCAATGCTATTGGTCCATAGCCAACCAACTCAGCATAAGGAGTTAAATTGTTTTGGGCCATTTTCATGCAAGTGTGTGATGCCATACATAGGGTACTGTTGCACCAGGTTATAAATCCTGGTAATGCACTGGAGATTGACAACTTTGCATGCATGGGGTTCCTAGACTGTATTGGAACTGGAGATGTAAGCTACTAAATGTTTAAATGGTGAGCAGCAGTCTTACTGTTTAATTATTTAATTGAATGTTGCCCTCGGGTGGAGACGCACGGAGACCAGGCTGGATGAAGTCAGCAGCACCCACTCCATGCACAGCATTAATTACTCTGCCTCCTTCCCCCTCTAGCCTCACAGTCAGTCAGAGCTAAACCTCTGACGCTGAAGGGGCTGTGCGGCTGCTTCCCCAGGCTCTGCCAGCACCAGGCTGGCAGCAGCTGTTACCTCTGTGGCAGGTTAGCGGGGCCAAACCAGCCCGAGGAGAAGCTTGTCACTGCCTGCGGTGATGCCTTGGGCAGCAGGAGCTGAGGAGGGCTGAGAGCTGGCTCAGAGTGTTTGCTAGCAGTAGGCGATTTTTTAGAGCCTGCAAGTCTCTTATCCCCTGGAATAATGTCTCTTGGAGCCGGAGCAGTTTTAGAAAATGTCTTTGAAGCAGGAAGTAGCTGCTCCTGAATGTGCACCTCAGAGTCAGACATGCAGATTTTTTCAACCAAAACAATTTTAAGTGGGCATCAAAATGCTTCTGTGTGCACCTATTAAAATAATTGTGAAAGCTCACTTGTGAGGGATGTAAGTCTCTTCCACACAGCACAAACATTTTGTGTGTGCATCATTGGAATACATTTAAGGCACAGCAGTCCCCCAGGCCGGGAAGATTTTAAAGCCTGGAGATGTGATCTCTATTGGATTCATTCCCCCCATTTCCTTGCACAGATGCAGCTGCAGGGTAAATTAACGTTTAAAGGTTTAAACATTCTTTTTTTTAGAAGTTTAAATGGATAGTTCATTAAACAAATGTTTACATCCCTAATTGGGACAATGATGGGATCCATGTTCCTATTATATTTATAAATATTTATTAACAGAATTAAAGGGGTATTTTTCCATGGTACTTCATTGGCTCATTGACCACTGTGGCAGGGCTACAAACATAAATGCAGGGTGATGTGGAAAGTTGTGTGATTTTACCTTATTATTAAACAACAGTGTATTATATAACAATCAGAAATAAACCTTAATTAAAAAAAGAATGAAATAAAGTGATCGTATGGCTGAGGGTGTGGGGGGAGAACACAACAACTGGGGGGGAGGCAGTTGTGATTTAAGTCACAGTATTTTCAAAACAGGATTAATTTAGTCCACTGTAACATCCTATGCAGACAAACCCTAATTCTTGCCAATAGATGTAACATCAATATTTGACCCTAATGCTGTCTTCAAGTGGAACTTGAACTGAAGCTAAACAGACACAGGTGCCATAGCTTTTGTTATTTGTACAAATAGTTCCAGCCAGTTTCTCTCCTTCTCTCTATTATTATACCCAGCTTTCTATACACACAGAATTTTGTAAACATTTTAGAAGCATTTCATTTTTTCCAACATATTCATTATTCAATATATTCCAAGGGGCATACTTTAAATTTAGATAGCAAGGTTTATTATTTAGTGATCTTCAGTTGATTACTTCTCCCTCACACTAATCTCATATTTTTTCCATTTGAGTTTCACCCCCTTTGTTATTAATATGATGGCAGGTAGGTCAAATTTTAGACCTTCTAACTTCCTGTTTTGGTGTGTTATTACAAACCGACATTAGACGGAACTGTCTAGGTCAGCTATAAGCTCTGATTTAAAGAAGGCTGTTGATTTATTTCTTGATGTGCTAGCAATATTAATGGAGAGACCTCTATATGTTATGAGGGTCTCACAAATTTCCTAGCCTCTCTAAAAAATTGAAGGTATTGAAATTGGAGTGGGTATAGACCAGGGCAGAGTAATAGAAAATTCAAATTTCAGATAGCAAATAGATTACTGGATATGGAATCTTGAAATTCTATAAAAGATAAAGATTTTCTTTTGCAGTAGTCAGAGTCTGTATTACTGGAGAGCACCAAACTAGTATTTAATCCCATTAATTAAAACCTATAAAAGATAAAGATTTTCTTTTGCAGTAGTCAGAGTTTGTATTACTGGAGAGCACCAAACTAGTATTTAATCCCATTAATTAAAACCTAATAAGCCATTAGGTGCTACATCCAAAGATTTGTTACCACTTCCGGACTTGTGTCAGAAAGATACATGACATCAGGCCATATTTTTCTTAAGGCACATTTTCCATTTTCCATCTCTTGTCTCACTAATCCAGAGTGCCAACATGTATGGATTAAGCACAACCTAATTAAACAAGATCTTTCAATCTGATTAATCTGTCTGCTAATAATGTTATGAAGGTGATTATGGAGCTGAGATCAACAACCCCATGAACTGTGTCATGGATGTGCTATCTATTTTTCTGTTGACAGATATCATAGGGGTGAATGTAAATGTGCCTCTGTAAAGGTTTGATCTCATCACTGCGTAGCTCTTGGGTGCTGTTGAGAAAATGGAGGACCAGTGTGTGATTCAAAGACCATCCACGTGGCAGGATAGGTTCCTGTGGAAAGGAGTTGCACACATTGCAGAAGAGCACATGACTTTGGGCAGGAAGAGGGATTCTGTCTGGGCTAATCTCTCCAACTGACTGAGATGGGGACACAACGACTTGGTCAGCCTGTGAACATGCACATTCTCTATCAGGACTGCCTGTATTCAGAGCTGTGAAGCTCAGGGTGCAGTTGCTGGGTTTATTCATTTCCCTGCCTGGTCCTTGTCTGTGCAGATAATTCCTATGCTAAAAGCAAACAAGCATATTAGAATCTGGGAGTGAGGGGCGGGAAGGGCCTCTTCTGAATACACTTGTTGCGTGGTCAAAGGGGTGTGGCATTGCACCTCAACTCCTCCCATTACCACCACCCTTGTGTCTCCAGCACATGAGGAGCTGGATGCATGCACACTTCCCCCACTATGTAGCTGCCAGTAGTGTATGTACAGCTCTGTGGGCACAGCTGAAGATCTGCACTAGTGGGGTCGCTGTGATGTGTTCAGTGCAGTTGTAGATTTCATCAGAGTGGTCATGCTACTCTTGGCCCCACTGATAGGCGAAAGCTCTAGATGAATAACACAAAGGATATGTCTAGGCCTGCGGTACTCCATCTTGTGTAGTAGTAAAAAATAGTAGCTGCCAAAGCATGGACAGTGGTGAACAGTGGCACAAACTACTTGTGCTGAGTACAAACCCATCTGAACCGCATGGAGATGTACTCAGCATGGCTAGCCCTCTTGCCACTACTTGTGCTACAGAGGCTACACTACTGCCTTTAGTCTACTAGCTCAATGAAAAGTAACAAGTGAGTGACAACTCAAGATAGAGATTCATACCTCTAGCTCCTAGTGTAGACATACACAAACATCCTGCAGGTGTGCTCTTGGTATAAATCCCAGAGCCAATGATACCAATACAAACGAGATCCTCTCTCTCAAAGTTTTGTCTCCCCAAACTATCTTCATTTAACATTAAGCATAAAACTGGTATTCTTTTTACCACCTTTACATGCACTCTTTACATCCAGAAGTATTTGCTGATTTAGAAATCCAACATGAAAAAACAGCAGTCATTCCATCCAGAAACAGTGACTATAAAGAAAATTAAAAATACCAAAGGTGGGTAAAATAGCCATATAAAAATATCCATATTACCTATGAAAACCATCTCTAATTTGAAGAGACTTCAATTTTAATGAGTATTATTTTGTTTCTTCTGTTTTTGCTTACTGTTATTTTTTGTTTATTTATTGCAGTTTATAGCAACATATAAAATAATTGTATCACTCAAGCAGAATATATTCCCAGTTATGCATTAATCTCCTTGATATTATTTCCAGCCCACCTTTTAAGTAATAAATATTGTTAACATTTATTATTTGTATTATCATAGCACCTACATGCTCCAATCATGAACTAGCACCCCATAGGCACTATATAAACAGAACAAAAAGATAAATTCCTGTCCCAAACAGCTGCTTTGTGTTGACCTAAGCAAAATTAATTGTGGTCTACATTGAGTTTCTATTGGACAAACACTCACAAAAATGCATATGAAAATCACTTGTTGACTGTCTCAGTAGAATGGCCAAGGATTCAGGCCCTGATTCAGCAAGGTATTTAAGTACATGGCTCTCTTTAAGCACATGCGTAGTTGCTCTTAAGTTAAAGGGATAACAATTCCCATGCTTAAATTTAGGCATGCACCATGCTACATAAGAGCCTTAATGATCAAGATTCAGTGTTGATCAACATTATTAGGGCAGTAGAGGGAGTCTTGCTATTAGAAATGGGGTAACCATTCTCAGTGAATAATATTTTTAAATCTCCATTTTCTGTTTGCAATTATCCATGAACAAGTTTCAATTTTAATAGATTTGGATTTTTTCCAAATTATTTGAGGTGAATATATTATACAAACATATTTCAACATATTGATTATTCATGAACTATTTTCCAGAACTGTACCTTTTAGTAATTAGCTATTCTTAATGTGATTGATCACTTAATTCACATGGTAAATGTGAAAGGTTGCTCCCAAACCCACAAAGAACCTTCAAGATGTCTGCTAGATGATTCTGTATGAATACTCACAAATATTTCCAAGAGTATTTGTGAAATTTTCGTTTTCCATGAACAATCTTGTGAACAAATATTTGCTCATATGAATGATTTTAGAAAGCCAACAAAGAAAGTAATGCTGAAGTAACACTTCTATATAAACAAAATACTTCTGGATTTTTTTTAGCATTCTCCTGGTTTTACCTGTAATTGCATGTTCTGTGGCTAAATTCCACAAGCTAAATTTATTGATTAGCAATTTATCTCACATGAAGTATATTACACTTATGTTCCACGGAGTGCCATTCTTTCCAGTCCAATTCTAGGTTCAATTCAAGATATCAGTTTTGCTATATAAAGCACTTTATGTCTGAGTTCCTGATTACATTAGAAAACACTTTCTCCTTTCATTCTAACTCAGAAGCTAAGATCAGTCTTCTCTCTCTAAATCACTGTACTTTAAATGTTTGGCAAGTATAACCACTCAACTCGATCAAACGCTTTTTCAATATAAGGCAAGCTATATTCCAAAGCTAAACACAGAGGCTGACACGTTTGCCTACCAGTCATTGATTTTAATGGTGCTATACTTTGTCATTTTATAAAGTTCCTTTGAAACTCCCTGGGTATGAAAATATTTATACACAAAATAAACAAATCAGTGATGTGACTTTTTTCCTCTTTCAGACATGACAGCAGCAAGACACATGATGTCCTTCCCAGAGGTAAATAAAAAAAAAATGTGATGCCAACCAGCGGATCAACAAATAATGGAGTACTCAAACCTTCATAGATGTTTCCACTACAATAGTACTTATGTGTGGTTATATTTATGACAGTTGCAAACTTAACAGACTAGTGTTATAAAGTTTCTTACTTGATCGTCCAGAGTTTTTTCATAGAGAATTACATCAATGGGAAACTCACATGCTTAAAGTTACAGATGTGCTCATGTTCCTTCCAGAACTGATATCTTGGTTAATTTGTGAAGTAGAACTCTTTGAACATGTAAGATGCTATATAATATTGAGTATATAGTGTTCTGTTTTTGTGTACTGCTTTCAGATTCTTTCAATGGCACTAATTTACAATGGCAACAATATTTAAAACGGACTTGTTATAAGTAAAAGCAGTGCCTTCATTAAAACAGGGAAATCCTCTCTGTGTCATCCTCAACTGATTTCAGTAATTCTCTGATGGTAAATGTAAAAGAAGGCGACCTACTCAAATTAATCTATATTTTGCAGTCAGAGTATTAACTCACACTGTACACTCAACACCACAATATATTTCACCATTTTTCGTTTCAACAGTTCACAGACCCCTGCATAGGTGACATACTTTAACGAGGTATCAACTCATCTGTTGTTTTTATCAGGCTCAAATGTGAATATTATGTGTCTAAATACATGATTTGCTGAGTGCAGTAGATAGATGTCTAAATATCAGCATTGTCATCTGCATAACTTTGGGACATCATTAAAAATCTGACCCATTGGTTGCTCTACTCAGATTCTCATAAGAATTTCCAGTAGTTTTTGAATTGTCTGTGTACATAGCTTGTCAAATTTGCTTTGAAAATGGTATATTCTTAATCAGGGTTACTAAATGCTAAGAGTGGGTGAAGATAAAAAATGGTTAGAACTTCCTCTGTCTACCTATGGAGAGGGAGATGGAAGAGAGCTTTTTATCCAATTTTCCCAACCCTCTTCCCCCTCCCAAATCGAAAATTGTAAAAATAGTTAAAGATTCAGGAACAGTTCTTTATTTTTTACTAATCCAGGCTCTCTTATGAGATGTCTAATATGGTATTTTCCAGTTTTTTCTAGGATGAAAATACTATGAAAGGAATCTTTCTTGTAGCGTCTAGTATTTCCAAATCTAGTCCCAGACAAAACCCAATAGTGCAAATGCATGTGACAGTCTTAAAAATAAAAGATTTCCAGACTTTTTCAAACCTCCAAAAAAGTTTATATTTATTTTGATACATATTTTAGACAAAAATTTGAACTGGTTTCTGTGGTAACCAGTTTGCTTATCTCCAATGTTTGCTAGTGTATCTGTGTACCACCTGTTCAAACCAACAGTCTCATCTTCAAAATCATCATTAATTTGTACCTAAGTCATATTTATGCTTTATAACGTATGTTAGTTTTTGAACATATGAGAACAGTATAATTTTACTCTAAAACTCACTACTGTATTTTCTAAAATATATTCAGAAATTTTAAAAAATGAAATGGCTTAATTACATGATTGGAAAACAAAATGAAAATTCTAATCTGAAGAATGTACAGATCAATAATTCTCTAAAAAAAAAAGTCTAATTGCAGAGTTAACATTAATTGTATAAAGGAAAAAGATCAGTTTCCCATTGTCTGGTGGAAAGACTCAACCTCTTATTCTTCTTATAAAAAAATATATGACCACATTTTGGAAAATGATCGGTGCATGCTATAGCATAATAGAAAGTGTTTTTGTTGGTGAAATATTATTTGAACAAACAATTGTAATTCATAAAGAAAGCACAGTTGGTCATTTTACCATAGAAATAACAAAATTACATCATTGCTTAAAACCCTGTGCCAGTTTAGTTTAGACAATCTGAATTCGGCTCAGTGTTATATGAACACAAAGCAATGTGTCTTGTTTATTATAGCTGAAAAGTATTTTTAAACTGACAGTAAATGAGCTGATCAGAGCTCCTTGGAGGGAGGATACATCAATACATTGCCATTGTAGTTATTTGTGTTTTAGTCTCTATAGTTATTAAACTTCTGTGAGAGCTTTGAGTCACTGATCTGTCAAGCATTTAGAGCCCATGGCACAGTTATATATCCCTAGTTAGAAAAATTCATCTCAGGCCTAACCTAAAATTGTCATATATTTTCTTCCTAACAAAATGTGCTTGGGCTTTTTAGGTGATTGATGAAAAATGCACTGAGAATTCTTCAGAACATCATCTGTGTTTGAACTAATTATGCTAAGAGAATGGATAGCACATTACAGTACATCAAAAAAGCTTCCCAGACATACTTTTAATTTAATTTTATCATCAATAAAAAAGTGGTGACCAAAGGAAATCAAAGTACCCAGGATGCCTGGTGGCCAGGCCACAGAAGTGGAAAAACTCAGTGTCATGGAGTGCTTCACTCACCACTGGGTTGGTGCCCCCTCCTGGTCATGCTGGGGATTAGCTCATAAGGCTGATGTCCCTGTTCATGGTTTGCATGCTGTCACTGCAGCCCTTCTCGCTCCAAGACCCTCGGCATCAACTTTCTGACTTAGCACTCCAGCTAGGTCACTCAGCATTCTCCCTTCAGGGATATAGCAGAGACTTTCCTTCAGCTGTCCTAGGCAGTCTTCCCAACCACTGCCTTAGATGCCAGTCCTTCAGTGGTTGGTAGGGGAATTCAGGCCCACCATCTACGCTGAGTTCCAGTCTACTGACCCCTCAACCCAGAAGTTCTTGGCTTTACTCTCCTATTCCTGGACTGCTTCCTGCCACCCCTGGTTCCTCCCCACCCCCAGGAGTACCAGCTCCAAATCCTCCTTCCTCTTCCCAGAGAGTGACTACCCTTTCCCAGCCACAGCCCGTCTGTAGCCAGCTTCTTGGCTTTATAGGCCCTGCCTGTTCTGCACAGTAAGTCTCTTTCTAATTAACTGTCTCCAGCCAAAAGCTCCCCTGTTTGCAGCCTAATTGGCTGATTGGGCCCACCTTACCCAATTCTGCTCTTGCAGGCGTACTGTGGAAATCTCATCCCAACACCCTCAGCTTGTGAAACCATAGTACTGGTGTTACAATGACAGTTATCGTATAAATAACAGATTTTTTTCTGAAATTTATAACACCACTTCTTATCAGATGCGGAGCTTGCCAACCCAATTTGTGGCAGCCTTATCAGCACAAAACAGAGCCCTCATACCACCATCAAATCTAGTCAAAGGGCAGTTGTCAGTGATGTGTGGCATTGTCTGTCTTTGGCCACAGCCATATGTAGGCCTTTCATTGACCCCCACGTTTAAAAGCTAGCTGCACATTGGACTTAGCCCATTTACCAGTTCAGAAGGGCCCATGAGCAATGTGGCAAATCAAAGCCAGGTACACACATGATTGGGTCAGTTATGAGAATCTGGTTTCTGAAGTCAGCTGCAAACCATTGAGCTCTCACGAACAAAGCTATTAACAATAAAGCAATTTGCATTCCTTATTTACCACCAGTTTATCTAGATAAACTGTATCAGTAGCTAAGAGTAAGCAAGTAATGTCCTATATTATATTAATGTAACTATGCTAGATTGTACAACTTCAAATGTATTCATATGAGATTTTATAAAATGTCTATATCAAGTGGTATAAAAAAAGGGAAATGTAGTGTTATAATTTCAGGGCTAGATAGGCAGACATAGTAGGAAAACAGATGTATTCAGCCCTTACAAGCAAATGTATTTAGTTGTTTATTGCTGTAACCACAAGTGTGACTGGAAAAAAAATGTTATGTAACCAAAATAAGAAAGTAGTTAATAGTAAGAAAAGTATATTTTACTTAGAATGTTTTATATTCATGCTCAATTGTATAACTTCAAAACTATAAAATAGTTTGGTGCTGCAACTTTTGCATGACTCCTGCTTTGTATACTGCAGAAAAGTGACAGACATAATTGTCTTGTAAAATATGAGTGGAGCCAGATAAAAGAAAGTCAGTTAGGTTTATAGTGTTACTTAATATAATATTAATGGTATATACAATATCAAAATTCTCTTTCTCTCTGTCATATATATATAGAGCTTTTATTTATGCAGAAACATATATATATATATATGTTTCTGCATAAATAAAAGCTCTTCCCAAGATGATTTTACTTATGCTAAGCTGTATCAAAGAGCAGATGTGTCTAAACTTTGCTGATTCCTGTAATGCCATAGTGAAAACAAGATAATGAGCTATTGCAGTCTCCATCCTGAGGATGTGTTCTTTGTGTATTTAAAACCTGTCAAGAAGTAAGATGGGTACTCTGGTGGGGTTTGTAAAACATGCACAAAATACCAGCTACAGATAGATTATTTGTATGAGGCTCCTGATACAGGGACCCCTTTGGCTTAAAAAGTGTCCAAGAAGTAAGATAAGGGATATGGGATAGGTTTGAGCTAATACCGAGAAATTATGAAATTTTTAATCTGTGGCAAACAATGTCAGTATATATAGAAATAAAGGGAAGCTCAAACTCTGAGATAGTGGGACCAGCTGCATTTCTGTCCTCCAAATGGGTTGGTAACCTATTGAATCTTCCTTTCTATACTATGCTGTTTTAATTTTTGACTAATATTTTTATTAATAAATTGAAACCCTGAGTTATTTGAGATCGCGTTATTAATTAATATTAAATTGAACTTGTAACAAAGGTGTTTTTGAAGATGAATCATTGTTTCAGATGTTGTACATAGAATACTTTATGATTAATCCAGGCCCAGTTTGAAGAATCAAATCTTTCCTCTCCTCCCCTTCTCTTTTCCCCCACCTCAGAAAACCCCACAAAAATGCAGTCACCACTAAATACTTTTACAAGTACTAAGTAAGTACAAGTACTAAGTACTTCATAGCCTTCTCTATAGCAATCTCAAAAATTAGTTCATCCCAAGTGATCTGCCTTGCTTCCGAGTTCTCTATAAACATAACTGTCAGATTGTTTAACCTTTGCTGTCCCATGGACAGACATAGATTAGATCTTGATTAATCTTAATTTGAGGAAATTCCTTTTCTTAGCAGCCATGGTCACAGGAAGACAGCAAAAAACATGCAGTGCTGTTTCTGTGTTACAAAAACTTGCATCTAAAGACATTTTGTGAACGTAGCTTAGGAGATCAATGGGAACTTAAATTCATAACTGTCCTGGACACTAAAAATCATGGTCTTAATAAAGACACTGGATTTATGGTTTATTACGAACATCTGTAATCCAGTATCTCTGCTTTTTGTCCTATGACTACAGGGATGTTAATGGGCCATCTTGAATGGTCCTTCAGAATATATACTAACTACTTACGCTAAACTGTTCAACCTTGTATTTCACTGTGACACTCTGAGTACCTTTCCAGACTTGAGCTGTGTGTCTGTGTCACCAATAGAAGCTGGTCCAATAAAAGATATTACCTCAGCCATCTTCTGTCTCTAATATCCTGAGACTGACATGGCTAAAACAACATTGCATACTATTTGAGACTGTGTCAGAAGCCTTGCTAAAATCTGTATATACCACATCTACTGCTTCCCTCTAGGCCAGTAACTCCATCAAAGAAGGAAATTATGTTGGTTTTGCATGATTTGTTTTTGACACATATATATTGGCTATTACTTATAACCCTGTTATCCTCTAGGTAGCTTACAAATTGATTAATAATTTGTTCCAGTATCTTTCCAGGTATTCAAGTTAGGCTGAGTAATCTATCATTTCTGTTAGTACTTATCTTTAAAAAGAAAAACAATGTTTGCCCTCCTCCAGTCCTCTGAGATCTCACCCATTCTCCATGAGTTTTCAAAGATGGTTCCAAGATAGCTTCAGTTAGTTCCTTAAGTATCAGGCACTGATGACTTGAATACATCTAACTTATCTAAATATTCTTTAACCTGTTCTTTCCCTTTTCTGATTGATATAATTATATCCCTTGTTGTTAATATTAATTGTGTTAAGCATTTGGTCACAACTGACCTTTTGAGTGAAGACTGAAGCAAAATAGCTCTTCTTCTCTGCTAAGTAGTGGGCCTACACTGTTCCTTGTCTTACATAAATAATAAATCTACTTAACATACATTTTATAAAACAGAAAGAGAAAAAACAAAGGGCAGAACATATCTGAGTTAATATTACTGTAGGAACCTTAACTTTTATGGGTTGTGACTTATTTTTTCCCATGGAATATAATTGTATATTCCATTATTTCAGTTTAATAAAAGAAGGAAAAAGAATAAGGAAGAAAAACCCAGGGGAAAATTATCTAAGTGTACTCCTGAAAGTTATGCTCCTTCCAAATTCTTAATTAGATTTGTGAGCTCTTTTGACCAGGGACTATCTTTTAGCTATGTGTCCACAAAGCATAGAGTAGCCCTGATGTATGATTGTGGCCTGGGTAGTATCCCCCCTCCTGCCCCACAAAAGACACCATTACCTCTGTAAACTCAGCAGACTCTGGGTGCTCTGTCACCAAATCACATTTCCTAGAATCTGTCTTTTGGAACATAAAGCCTAATACCTCCGAAAAGTTAAATTAAACATAATGTAATGAACACGTACCCACTGAAGCCCTTCGAGGAGAGCAATAGGAGCAGAGGACTAATGGGATAGAAAGGTTTTAGGATGAGAAACTCCCAATGTCTGCACTTCCTAGCAGAGAATATGCTTCACCAGCCTGAAAGCAAACAACTCAGGCAAACTAAAATGTGTAGTATGTGTACCCAGGGCACAGTTTTTCAATGGCCATAAGACTAAGCCATACCATGTTGGCTATTCTTAATGTGCAGACTGAATGATGGCTTTGTGGTTATGGCACTAGACTGGGATTCAAGAGATTGTGGGCAAATCAATTAATCTCTCCATATCTCAGTTTGCAGTCTGTAAAAATAAAAGGGTACTAATTCTTCCCTTGTCTCTCTTGTCTATTTAGATTGTAACTTTCTTTGAGCAGGAACTGTCTCTTGCTATGTGTTTTTACAGTGCCTGCCACAATGGGGTCCCAATATTAGTCTAGGCCTGTAAAAGCTCCCATAATAAAATAACATTAACAACGGTAGAGATCAAATAGCATCACTGCATTAAAAATAAAAGCTAAGCACATACAAGGCATAAATATAGTCAATAGAGAATTTACTCAGGGGGCACTAAGCACAATTATGATACCTATTAATAGTAACAAAAATGTGCAAATGGAATGAACATGTTAGTGTAAAAAATTACTTCAATTCCATGTACACCTTTGAGAAAAAACTGTGATCTGAAACTTCAGTGTCTATAAGGCCTTGCATTTAATCACATTTTCTTAGTTGGCCGCATACTTAAAACACAGTACAAGCAATATGGAAAGCATTTTTAACATAAGCATTAAGTAAGATAATTATAAGTTCACTGCAATTCAGCTGAACTTACAATTTTTCCCTGGATAGTTAAACAAAAATGCTTGTTTCATCAAATGAAATTTGCATAAGGAAATTAATAATTATTCTGATAATTCTTTCTACTGCTGCAGACAGTGGTGCTAGTCATCACCCCAACCTTTCTCCTCGAACCCTATAACCCTGGGTTGTCCAGCCCACGACCTGGCTGGCCAGAGGCTGGCCTGCCAAAGGCTGCTATCTGGCCCATCGGGGCAGAGGGAGCAGCCTCTCCTCTCCAGCCTCAGGCCAGCCAGGTGGCCGGGCGCAGCAGCAGCAGTCCCTCCTCTCCAGCCCCGAGCCGGATGGGTACAATAGCAGCCTCCCACCTCTGAGCTCAGGAGCAGCCCGTCCCCTCTGCAGCCCCTGGCTGTTCTCAGCAGCAGTCTTCCCCTCCTCCCCCCAG
Organism: Emydura macquarii macquarii; assembly: GCF_026122565.2. Lineage (NCBI taxonomy): Eukaryota > Metazoa > Chordata > Testudines > Chelidae > Emydura > Emydura macquarii. The sequence goes on along the minus strand of NW_027130849.1, from coordinate 1,058,538 downwards.
CCGGCTGGCAGAAGAGCAGCCCCTCCCTTCCAGCCCCTTCCAAATCACTGGCCCCCTGAGTGAGAAAAGAATTACAATATAGCTCCTCACACAAAAAGGTCGGACACCCCTGTTATAACCTCTCTCAACACTTGCATGTTATAAAAGACATTGGACGGGCTCCTGGCTTGCCCTTTGTACTGCTCTAGCAATGCAATAGGAATGGGGTGCTCTTCTAACAGGACAGCCATAAATGGTCCTAATCTTAAGGATCTCCAGGTGGCATAAAGTTAGCTTAGTCAGTTTCTCTTCATTTATTCCCCCTCTCCAGACAAAAGGGGCATTCCTGAGCAGGCTGCAGGCATGGCTGTGGGAAAGAGGGTGAAGCTATAACACAGTGTTCCAGCAATTCCCAGTGGTAGGGCAGTCTCTGAGGGCTATGCTAACTGCTGCAAGTTTAGCAGTTCCCAGAGGATCCATCTAGTTTCCCTTAGCTGCTCTAAATTACATGAAGGACCCACAATTCATGAAATGGAAAAAAGGACTAGATTATTTTTATTCCACCTGGAAATTCCTCTCATGCTGAGTCCTGGATCATGCATACTTGGGTGGAACTGATAATCTGCCCCATTGTGTCTGTACATTAACTTCATGACACAGTTTTCAGAAATATTTCTACATCTTCTCTTAGCACCTTCTCTCAGACCAATGCTTAGTGCCAAATTGTGCCAGCCTTGCTTATGTTGCAGAATACCATTTTCTAGAAGTAGTTCTATTTACCTTAATGGTAAGTAAGGACAATTCATAATGACAGCATGTGTCCCTTTGTAAATGCTATTATAAACTATAGATAGAATACAATTTCTGCCAAGGAAAGTGACAGCGCGAGAAAATTATCTCTGCCAAAGCATCAATAATTTTATATTCCACAATGTGTGCAATTTATGTAAGGAAATATATTAAATACTATTTATCATAATCATCATTATACAGTTGCTGATATTTGTGAAGGCTTCAGAACAAGAGTAAAATTATTAACATGCTGATGGCTTATTACACAAATCTGAAGTGCTGCAAAAAATTGCAATTAACAAAAAATGACCACATTTTAAATCTAATTTAAACAGATTTCATCCTATATATTGAAATTAAATAAAATAGATTTCATTTGCAATTCTATTATTCATATGGGGTGATATCTTAGTTTAGACTTCCTAATAGTTGCTCTGAAAATCAGCAGCTAGCAAAACAAAGCATAAAGCCATAGAGCAGAGATCATTGTGTTTAAAATGTGAGAGCTCCATTACAGTGCTGCTAATTGGATAGCATCTCAGATTGTTGCCTTGAAACCCACGAGCAAAGCATGCCAGCAATTCTAGCATGAGCAAATCTCTTCAAGTAAGACTAAGGAATTAATGCTTTGAAAGGATGATCATGGGGGATAGGAGAGAGAGTATTCAAACAGACTTCCTGCATTTTACCTAAAGTCATCCCCTACAGATTGCCAATGAAAATAATTTGGCTATGGTTTCAAATATAATAATTAATATTGCGCAAGGCTGATACTTTATGCATTCCAGTCTATTTCATTGAGCAGTTCTGCTGACATCAAAAAACACCAAATTGTCAAAATGTTTCAATTGCCTTTCTTGTTGAGACTTTAAAACTAAATTACTATTAACAGGCAATTTTAAGGCAAAAAACAGATTTTAAAAAAGGAACTTTTATTTTTAAGAACAATGGTCCTAATGCTTCAACTTACTTGGGTGAGGAAATACTGGGGCTTGTCCAGCTACATTGAAAGAAAGAAAGGAGACTATATGATTTTTGTTGATACTGGATGCTTAGTGATTAGTGTGAACACTAGTGAGACACAGTACGCCGGATCTGCAGATTAATAAGGTTTAATGTGCAAGGTTTTTTATAGATATATTAGCTGAATACAAAGCCTAAAATTAACTACAATATATTATATTTACTAAGCTTGGAGAGCTAAGCAGTTATTCAGAAGGCTGTATATAGGAACAGCTTTGTTTAGGGGCCCCGCCATGGAGTTAGTGGATTTTTTGGTTCGACCGGCAGTACCTCCTGCAGAGTCAGGTGTTGATGGAGTGCACTTTTTTGTTTAAATAGTGATTTTTTAATATTTTTTATAAATAGCTTTTATTTAATTATTTTAAATTTATTATTATATATGCTAATTATTTACATTGCGTTCTTATTTTTAATTATATTTTATTTTTATTATGATAATTGGGGTTGTCAAAACAACATTTGGTGATAGATGGGGCAGTGTAAAAATATACCCTTTGGCAATTAAAAAGTGTACCCTCAGACGTTTAAGGATAGCTTGCTTTTCCCATGATCATTATCTATGTACAGCTGCAAGTATACATGTTGTGTATTTTGTCTTATGTGCCGTGGTATGAAGAAAATGAGACATCTGCAACGTTATTCAGTAGTCCTATTCATCTCTGCCAACCGGAAGATGTCATGCTACAGGGGTCAGAATAGCCAAGCAAATAAAGCTATGCTAGGCCTGTAAAACAGTAGTCAGACAACTCAAATTGCACTGGGCCTCCAACAGTTTTAATCAGGCTTTAATTTTATTATTAGATGTCTGGGACTACCCAGCGTGTAGTGTCTACAGTATAGGTAACACCATAATCATTCAATTTCAAACTGGTAGGCTTCCGTCACCCGCTCCTTTTTTCCATGCCATTCCAACCCATTGCTGGAACCTTACCATCCCCACACCCATCAAACGATGATTAAGGTGGTCTATAAAGAAGGGGGATTGGCTCCCTGCTGTGCCAGTCAAAGGTGCCCTGAACACCCCCCCCCCCATTCTGCTCTTTCAGCAAACATCCATTCTAAGTCATTTATCCTTTTTAAGCCATTTATCCTGTCATTGGATCCCTTCCCTATGGGGTACCTGCACTGGACATCTGCCAGAAGAAGGTACCATCAATTAGCTTGGCTGCCTTCCCCGCAAACCCAGTCAGGTTTCCCAGACATCTCCTAATGCCCCATTTTACATTGACCAAGTCTGCCAGGGGAACCCCATTCTCCCAGAATAACTGTGGTGCTACACATGCTATTCCAGGATGCAAAATTACCAACCATCCTATGCCCTCAAGAAATTTGACCATGTCCCTGTTCCCATACCTGTTAGCCTTGTCCATCCGCGAGGGCTTCAGAGCTCCCTGCCAGACTTTGCATTGGAGCATGTCTGACCATACAAATCCCAGAGTCTGCCTCAAGGCCCTCTGAGCATTGAATCCACCACCTTTATACATTCCCAAATCATTTTCCCCAGGGTGAATGACAATTACATCTGGTGACTGCTGATGAATCCCCACAGCGTACAGCAGCCGGTCCCATTACATGCCCCTTTTTCCATGCCAACTCAGAATTGCTTCACCACCGAACCCCAGCTGTGAACCCTCAGGCAACTTGGACACCTACCTATGTGCCCAATAAACAATACTCAGCCTGCAAATCCACACCACCATCTGCACAGCTGATCTTCCCACATCTGGAATGAAAATACAACAAATAAATGCTGATTTACCACCTGGGGTCTCACATATGTTCTGTATGCTTCCCAATATCCAATTGCCTGAATTGCCTCTGCCTCCATACTCAGCCGTGCTGCTGCTGTTGCCACCCTGAACCTGAATGAGTAGGAACCAAATTCCTGTGTTGGTATCACCAACCTCATCAGTCCCCGTATCAACACTGTAATGAATTGGTTGTTGTAAGGAGAATCCTATCACTGTGCATAAAAAGGGGCCCATCCCTTACCAGTTGTATCACAATGTATGAACTCAAAGCCTCCACGAGGCAGACCCCAGGCTCACCACCCTGATTCACCACTCGGATTCACCTTGGTCTCCTTGATCAGTCTTTGACTTTGGCAAGTTTCGTTATCACTGCTTGCCCCTGCCAATGTACATCCCACAGCTGCAAAGCCTTTCCCTTAGAATCCCTACAGGACCCAGGTACTAGCTCACTGATCCTGAAAGCACCAAAAAATGCTGGCCTGAATGAGGCCACCTCCTATCTTCTGTGACATCTGGTCCCCAGGATCTGCACAAGATTCCTGAGCATGTTAACTGTGATGGGACTATGTGTATCCTCCCTAAGGACGTTGGTTCACGACCAGCCCACCAGAAACCTTTGAACTAAGAAACTGCTCCAAGGATCTGGGTAACCATTTAGCCTACTGACAAACATAATGGCCGATAGGCAGTTTGAGATTGTTGAGGAGACCAGTTGAAAGGTTGTTAATGATACCATGTACCTCAGCACATGCTCCTTTCTAATGAGCCATAATGGTGACTGGCTTTCCCGAGTCTGAAATTGCACAAAATCATTAAAACTTCTCTAATATCTCTGCCATGTGCACGGAGCCACAGATCTCCATTCTACATTGAGAACCATCGTATGCTTCCCTTCAGGTTCTTTTCTGGCTCCTGATACCAACTCCCAAAATCTGTCCATCTGAAAATGAGACAAGGCATCTGTTATGCCATTATCAACCCCGGGAACATGTTAAACTTAACATTGTATCACAAATGCCCTCATCAGTCTCATAACCCTGTGCTATATGGAAGTCTGGCAACTGATAACATACCACTGCAATGTTGTGGCATCAGAAACACATCCTTAGTCATCTCCATTCCCCAAACAACCACTGGAACCAAAATGGGAAAAAAATCCAGGAATGTCTTTTTGCATCCAGATGGAAGGTCATTTCTGGACCCACCACCTGCTCTGGTAACATACCCCCAAACCCATACCTCCCAAACCATTCATCTAAATAATACACTATTTGGCATACTCCAGCTGCCCGCATCACTACTCCATGCAACATTGTACTAAATGTTTCCAGTGCTGAACAAGATATTATACATTCCATGGTCGTAGCTTTGTCAAAATAAAATTGTTCCTCGAAAGAGAAACCCAAAAGGCTGAAGTCCAATGAATGCACTGACAGCAGTCGAAAAGCAGACTTGATCTCACACTTAGTCGTTAATGTCCCTGGGCCACAAGACCTAATCATACTCACTTCATCAATGGAGGAATAGGGCACAGAACACAGAACTGGGCCTATTACATCATTCGCAGAGCTATTCCCGTGGATATTACAGGTGATGAATTAATTGATATTCCCCTGGAACCTTCTTGGGGACCAAGTCTAGGAAGGAAACCTGCAAGCTCTCTATAGGCAATTGCTTGAATGGCTCTACTATAATTCCTCTGTAATTTTTTTCTTTACAATATGAACCATCCCTGCCTATGACTTCAAATTTTTGACATCACATGACTCCTAGTGTCTGTAAAGGGGATCTGAAACCCCACAGTAAAGCCCTCCCAAAAATATGCCCCATCTGCTTTATTAGGGTAATCCTGCAGGAACACCTTTAACATCTCCAGCTCACCTGGAGATGGTGCCCTTATCCATTCCACAACTTTCGGCTTGCCTTCTTGCTTGCATTCTGTCCTCCACCCTGTTCCAGCCCAGCCAGACATGCAGATGGCATTTGACCCACACCCCCATTTTGTTCCCGCCCCCCACACCCTGCAACCTTCCCCTAGTGCTCTGGCAAGAACAGGCTGTATGGGTCCCAAAGCATATTTCGCAAGGATGCCTGAAGGATGCCTGAAGGAAGCTGCAAGAACAACTGCTTTCACTGAATGCTCAACAAATATCATTATGTGACTTAGGCCTGTCGGGCTTGCTGTGGAAAGAACAGGCCACTATATATGTGGGTTCCAGGCCTCCCTGGTGTCATCCACTCCAACCACAGCATATGATGTGGTATGTCCCACCAGATCCCATTACATGTTGCTGCCCTCCATCTAAACTGCTCATCATAATTAAACCAATACATGCCCCCGAACATATTATAAGCCTGTTTGATTATATCCATATATTTAAACAATGCTGGGCTTCTCTAGGGGTAAGCCTCTTTAATAATATTCAAGTAGATAAGGAAGGCAGCCTCTTAATTTTTCCATGTTCTAGCTACCCTGGACCGCTTGGGCATCTTTCTGTTCTGCTTGCTCTGTCTCAATTTACTGTGTGTCAACTCCCCCCTGTGCAAGAGTGATAATATGTCCTTGTATTCACCTCTCAGAATTTTATCCCTAGCAGTACTGAGAAGGTGAACTCCGATTGGGTCAGCCACCCCATAATAACCGTACTGGGCACCCTCAGTAGCCTGTTGTGCCCCAGCTATCCCTGGGACAGCAACTGTATCCCATGACTTGAAGATAGGAGAGTTGAAAGGTTCCCAGGGCTCTCCTCCCCAAGGGACCCCATATCTGTGCAGGGGTCTGTCCCACAGGCCTGTTGCTGTCATCCAAATTCATGCCCATGCAGGGCTTCCATTACTATGCCTTCCAGACCCCTCTTCCACATGTTACAACAAATGCAAGTTAGCTTGTAGCAGCTGTGCAATACCATTAGCAGCCCTACCAGGCATGTGCACCACAGACATCTCTGATATTGCTTCTAGAAGTCCCAATCCTTCCCCTTGCCTATTTATTGCCTCATTAGTCTACCTTCATCTGCCCCCTGTAAAGGCCCAGTGGGAAAATTGGGCCCAGACCCTGAACCTCACCAAGGCCCCCACAGCTGACACCTGTTGCCACATTGTGTGGCAGGAGCTCATCTGCACAGCCTGTCCCTGCAACCTCCAGGATTGCTGATCCAACTCACCCTGGCAATCAGCATCATCCTCATCTCCTGAATTCATATGAATTGAACATCCTGGCTCTGGGCGACCCAGTACACTTTGGAAGCCCTGCAATTTGTGGAAACAATCTCAGAAGCAACAGCCCTGACTACTTGCATCATTTCCCTGCTGACTGTATGACCTGCAAATGCAGCCAGCTCCTCTGTGGGGGTGTTTGCTTCTCTGGAGCCACCCCAGCCATCAGCTGGGGAATACATTTAATAATCAGACACACCATCCTGGGATTCACCAGCCCCTGTTCTGGGATCAGCCCCTTGTCCCTGTGGTGAGGATCCTACCCCTGACTCACCACTGGCCCCCACAACCTCACTTGATCCACACTGTGCTGTGTTTCAAACCACATGCCCTCCCTGTCCCAGCTGAGTTCACAGGGAGGGGAAAGCCACAATCGCCCTGCTCTCACCTGCCCACAGCTGCAAAATCCTGGAACCCAATCCCCTATGCCTTTTTCCGCTACTCGGTTGCTACATGGGGGAGGAGAGGGACTACTACGTTCCCACCTCTCCCCCTTCTCCCTGTGTCCAGTGATAGAACATGGCTTTGAGCTCTTTTACTAACTAACTCCTTCTCCTTTTGCTACTACTCTCCTGCCTCTCCCTCTCCAGACATGTGAAAGGGATGATTCCCCACCCTGCTTTCATCTTCTTACGTCCACGTGGTGCCACGCAGGATCGTGCACCAGTGTCCTCTGATCCGTGCTGCTGCTCTGCTTGGTCTGGGGAAAAGGGGCTTCTCCAGCTGGGCCTGCCTTTTTTTAACTTCCCAGCCCTTCCAGTCACTGAGGGATGAGTCAGCATTACCACCCTGACACATTCCCCTTTTGCAGCAGCTTCTGTGCCATTCTCCACCCTCACTCACAAAGCGCTGATCCCCTTCCCCTGGAAAACCAAAAAATGCCCCTCACACTTAAGGCGCAGTGCAGTCATTTTCAGCACTACTTGTATGAGTATGATCTTTCAGCACTAGGCCTAATAATCATCGCAACCACTCCTCTTCATTGCCCAGCTCACTATGAGTTTATGTTACAGATGCAAAGTGCTTTACCCTGAAAGCCAATAATCCACACATTAATATGTTTTAAAATTAAGTTATTTTAAAGCATTTGTACTAAGTTAATAAAATTGTAGCACCCAATATGCCTTGGCTATCTTGGGTAAACAGGGAATTGTATTGTAAGAACAAAACTGTTTAGTATTAGCTAATTTTTTTTTTTTTTTTTTTTTTTTTTTGTAAAAACAGCCACTATATTACCTTCTCTGAGCCAAAATGATATTCCTAAAGTGCAATACAATACTGTAGCTTGATTACTGCTGGTATTCAGCGAAATTATGCAACAATTCTCTATAGCCCACCAACCTGTGTAACTGAAATGCAGAGATTAGGGCTGTGTAATCTTGCTTTGGATTCACTGCTGTGAAAAATAAGAGGGGCTGAGAAGGCACAACTGCAAAAGAAAGTTTTATTGAAAGTTACTCTAGCAATGAGATGGATTAGTGATGGCACATCCCCTCAACCATTGGTGCATAACCTTAGGACAAGACAGATGTTTGGGCATTCATAACTGGGACTTGTGCCCTCAGCAAACACATTTGATGTTCATTCATGGTCTCTTGGCTTTCTACTCTCTCAACCATCTGTTAGAATGGCTTTCTGCCTGCTAGCAAGTTGGTTAGACTGTTCCACTAGGATATGGGTGCCAAATAAATACATGCTTAGAAGGGTAGCCTGCATAAAACTTTGCTTCAACTAGAAGTTCTTGCACTATGACAGACTTATCATATTTGTGTCAGGTGTCTCTTTGCATTTCGTCACATTTTAGACACTTAAAAAAAGTCATATATTTTGCTGAAAAGTGTATTGCGTATAGACATTGCTGCATTTTCGGTATTCCATGTAGGTGCATCTCCACTGTGTATAAGGACTCTTTGTCAATTTACACCAGCTGAGAATCTGGTGCACAAGTTTAAAATATTGCCTCTTTCAATAAGGCCTAGATTCTTATGATATTTTTAATTTCTGGAATTATAACCACTGTTTCACATTCCTCTTCAGCTTTTTCTTGTGTCAGTTCATAAAGAGTTAAAATATAAGCTTCAGTATAGAAAATATGGAAGAAAAGTTTATGTATTCTCATGTATCAGCCATGCCATCTTCTATAGTCCCACACATCTGACCATTCTCTGACTTTCCCAAGGTGAAAGGGAGAAATGTAACCAATCAAAGTCAAAATAGCTCAAGACATGAAAAATGCCCATTTTCCACTTATTGCTAGCAAAAAGACAGTGTGGTTGCCTGTCAGATTTGTCCATAGTAAATTATTCAGTCATGACTTCCAGGCTCGATTACTGAAATTCTTTCTACCTACACATGAAACTGCTGACCTTAAGAAAACTGCAAATGGCTTAGAACACAGCAATTCCTTTACTCAGTTACACAGACCACATAATCCTGGTTTCTGAACAATAATAATCAATTTAGTTTATCCTCACAACACCCTGTGAGGTAAAGAATTATTATCCACATTTTACAAATGGGGAACTGAGGTACAGTTTAGGTTAAATTACTCTGTCCTGGGGCTCTGCCAGGAATGGACCCCAGATCTTTTGACTTCCACTATAGTGCCCAGGTAATCACCATGCTTTGCTCTATTCAGTGGCTCCCCATTGAATAACCTCCCAGATTCAAGGTCCTGACCCTTCTCATTAAACTCTTCCATGAGCATAACCTCTCTGTTTTTCTCATTTTGTCCCCTTCCCCCACAGCACTGAAAAGAGTCAAAAGCTTACCTTGTGTTACATCCTCTTATTAGATGCAGAGAGACAGAACTAAAAAGTGAGAGAAAGTGGTATGTTTCCATGTGAAAATATCATTTTCTCTCTGTAACCATTTCTAAATTTAAACAGGTAAAAGTATTTTTCTCTTTTAAGTGTTATACTTTGAATACTAAAATTTTAACGTTTTAGGCTTTCAGCACAAATACATTTCCCCCCCTTCACTTTTTTTAGTGGTAGTGGCGGGAGCGGAGGAGGTAGAGTAAAAAGCTGAGGGTTGGATCCTCTCCCCTGCTGTATCCCCTTTATGCCAGGCAAAAGCACCAGAGAGGCATAAAGAGGATCTACAATCCCCATTTCTGGTTGAGGGAGGATTATTTCAGCACAGGAACTGGGGAAGACAGTCATAATACTATTTCCTCCTGGGATCGTTGGGAGGGACATGTTGAGTTTGAGACTACAGCAACCTTGGGAGGCTATCATGACTCACACAGGCCCCGAGGGCTGTCTAAATTATGCTTCAAGCGACAGAACAGTCCAGGATTGGGAAGGTGCATAGAGGGTTGAAAACCACTGTACTCCCCTCCTCCCAGGTAACGAGTCCTTTGCTGTACCTTTTCAAGACACAGCACAGATTCTCACCCACTATTTTGAAATGAAAAAAATAAAAAATACAAACATTTAAGATTTTTTTTTCCCTCAGAAAACAATTCATTTAAAAAAATGTTTAGAAATTTAGCTACAAAACAATTTTTTAGAAAATAAAACACATTGAAAGGATAACCTTTCCTCCCCCAAAAAACTAAGAAAAATGAGAAAAATGGGGTGGGGGGAATTGTTTTGGGTTGAACAAAACTTTGTGTGTGACCCCAAAATGATTATTTTTCCTTTCTGATTTTTCAGTTTGGCTATTGAACAAAAAAAAAAAACCAATTTTTTGCTCAACTTTACTATGAATATTTTATAGTATTTTAGGTAACTTTGTGTATACCCACCAGCAGAAATTTAGGCTCCTTGGAGACCTTACCAGAGATTCCTAGGGACTTTAGGCCTCTTCAGAGTTAGGCAGCAGCTGAGCAGAGGTTTTGTGATTGCATTGGTACCTGTGTGTTAGACTTAGGCCCCTTTATGAATCTAGCTCCTAGGGTCACATGCTATCCTTTTCATTCATTGCTACTTTTTCACTGACAAAGGCATTAGAAAAATCTACCAAAGTATAAAATGCAAACAATGAGCGGTGAAAGAAATTCCTCAAAACACATTTGTTTACAGCATGAAATCCAAATGGAAATATTGCTCTATTAATTGAACACCACATATTTCTGAGGATTTACAATATTTTTGTTGGTCAAAGTCAAGAAAGAGCTCATAAATCATTTGGTCAATCCCATTAATTAAAGCAGAGTATGAGCATTTAATTTTAGCATTCATGTAATTGTATTGTAATTTACAAATTACAGTTATCACACAAAACTAATTTATTTATGGATAAGGATAAGATATTAATTTAAAAATCCATCATAATGAAATTTATCTTATTTTATTTTAGCATTTTGTTTGTTTCATGCAGGCTGGGCAGATGTAAGTAATCTCTTTTGACCGATCAGTATTGGGGAAAACTGTAGTCACTAGTAAATTATTTTCAGTATTAACAGTAGATCCACTGCAAGTAATACTCATCAGTGTGGTATTCCCTGTACTAAGTGACTAGTATTATTCTTTATTTTTAGTACCATAACATCTATTATTGTGTTACTTTTAAACATAGACAAGGTACAATTGTAAAGGTATCTATGGAAACCACTGCATTCTGCACTTTTGTAAAGGTTATTGATTATTGGGTCCGTGGCGAATTAGCTACCTATTACCATCATTATAAATAAAGTTAAAAGTATTTCTGTAATGATTTGCTGAATCTGATATGAGTTTCACATGAGATCTGGAACATGCTTATGGAAATGATTTTTTACTTATCTGTGGCAGTATGAAAAATGAAGCTATATACTTGGAAAGTATCTTGCTCAATGCGTTTATATATTCTTATCAGAAATTACCCATTCCTAATCTTAAATCAATGTGCTCAACTTGCACCTTTATAGAAAAGCCAGTCTTCATTAATATGGATTTACCAATTGCTCAGTCACCTTTTTAATGTTCAGACATTTTAGAATATTACAATCAACTTTGTTGGTGTTGAGTTAATACAGGTCAGGTTTCCAAATCAGGTTCACCCAGACTATCTCTCCATTTTTCGATTGGACATGAGAAAGTATAGAACACTTAACCAAGTAAACAAATTAATCTCTTTTGCCTATTATGTTGAACTATGCACATTCCTTTGAAAACCACAATACCCAAGAAAAAGCATAGCGTTTACAACTATTCTGTTATTTATAATAAAAGAGAAATTTAGAAATTGCTAATCTGTATGGATATATGAACTGGTTTTGATAAAATAAGAAATGACATGAGCAGTTTCTCATTATTCAAACTTCTCTGAGTTTTGTATAAGTTCAGTCAACTTTTAAAGAAGTTATTTTTCATGTTTGTTATCTGAGTTTGGTCACAGCTTGGAACTGAAAGTAGAAAAGCTAGAATCAAGCAAGATATACAAATATACTTCAGGTCCAGCTGGAATCAGAAAAAATGAGGTAGCACACAGGAAAGCATCTTCTCCAACCTGGCTGTCTAAAAAATCACATCTTTGTGGAATTCAGATACAGTTTCACTAAAACATTAGGGTGCGACACAGAAGATATGGGTTCTGTTCCTAGGTGTGCCACTTGCTGTATGACCTTACACAAGTCATTTCACTTTTGTTTCCCCTTCCCATCCTTTGTCTTGCCTATTTAGATTGTAATTATTTCAAGGCAGAATGTTTCTTACAATGTATTTCTACAACACAATGGGGTTCATCTTGTTTGGGGTCTCTAGGTGCTACCTTATAATAATAATTGATCTCTTTCCGTTTAAATGGTAGGGGACTGCTGGCAGACGGATCTCTATAAGGGGTCCTTAACTCTGAAACTGGCTTTCAACCCCCATCAGACAAAGCTATTAACCTCTAGACACCTGAACTTTTGGACACCTGCCCAGAACCCAGGAACATGTAGGCAAGTAGCCTGGAGCAACACTTTCAGGGGGCTATAACATGCCCTGTATGGAAGGAGATGGAGACATGGAGCAACAGCAGAAAGGCTGCAGGCCTCATAAGTCCATCAGGGCCATAACAAGTGTTACCTTCTCCACGTCCTCCTTTATCGCATAGCATCATGGCTTTCATGATGAACATGTACTGCTGGGCTACTCTCTGAGGTCAAGCAAGATCTTCCTTGGCTCATCTATGCTGTTTGAAAAGTATGAGCAACTCCACCATTTCAGATGGAGATAGGCGTTTCTTGCATTCCTCCTCTTTCTCTCATTTGCTACAAATATAGTTGGATATTGTCCTGTAGCTAGTGGCTGCTGTACCTGTCACTCAAAAATAAAACCTCAATATCCAACCTTCTTCAGACCGTTGCATCCAATCCATCCTGTCTGCTACTCTTTTACTAACCTTATTCCAGCCATTCCCCTAATCCCCTTGTTTGCCTTCTCTCTCTCGTCCATATTCCCGTGTGTGTATGAGTGTTTATTTAAAAAAAAAAACAGTTTGGAGTTGGATTCCTTGCTGTGTGGTATGCAGAGCAACCTATAAGTCAGGACCCCACTCAAGCAAAGCATTTAAGCACATTTTTAACTTAAGTACATGAATGATCCCACTGAAGTCAATGTACACAAAACTTTTGATTATGCCCTCACTGACTGATATCTGTGCAATGTTATTGTTTTTCATTATCTAGTTCTTACTGAGAGCATATTAAAGCCATTTGGTTCTTTCTATTTCCCTCAGTTTGGAAGTCAATGGGAACATACATATGCTTAAAGTTATGCATGCACTTACATTAAGTTACATTAAGATTGAGGGTTAAATCCGTGCCTGCTGCCTCTGAAATGACTAAATCATAAGCTTGGTTTCCATCAAAAATTTCAGTGGTATTGACATGCTGCCTCAGAATGTTTTTATTAATCAAATAAGACTGTTGTATCAGGACATTTTTGACCAGCACTAATTCTCTGTTACACTTGTGCAGTCCCATTTCCTTCTAATTATGTCTTCAGTGTCACCAGTACAATCGCATTGCCTTTACTGTATCTCAGTGACTTCTGTGTAACTACATTGCCTTCCATTGTATAGATCCTACAGATGGCATATTAAAGCCATTTGGTTCAAATTTAAGGAAAGGTGTTTCCTATCTGACAAAAAATTGTTATCTGCAGACAGGAATAAATGTAGTCTTGTGACAGTGTAAGAAGAGGTTACATACCTGTAATTGGAGGTTCTTTGAGATGTGTGGACTCTATTTGTATTCCAAATGCAGGTGTGCATGCATGCCATGTTCAGGAGCTGGAAGTTTTTCAGCAGTAGTGTCAGTTGACCCCCATAGCCACCTTACATCGCCATGTGCTCCATGCGAAGTTATAAGAGGCCATGCAAAGTGACGCACCCTCAGTCTCCCTCTTATCACAGCATTGAGAGTCTGCAGGAGAGGGGAAGGTGGACAGGTATTGCCATAATGCTGAATGAGAAGGTCCGGCCTGCTGGGGAGGCTGATCAGTGGGTGGACCAGCAGTCTGAGTTGCTTAGGAAACCAGAACTATTGGGGCCAGCGGAGGGCATCAGGATGACCCTGGCCTGATCTCAGTGGATCCTGCAGAGAATCTAGGACAGATGGGAGCCTGGGGGAAAAGCATGCCAAAGGGTGCCATGCTATGAAAACAGGAAAGCATCGCACTTGGAGTCCTGGCCCCTGGCCCCTAGAGCACTAGAGGAGGAACTTGTTGTTTGCATGGGAACAAAGATATCTCAGAGGGGGGTGCCCCAGGCCTAGCAGATGATGTGGAGCATGGGGTCGTGGGGCTCCCACTCATGGTTGAGGTACCAAGTTCCGCTTAGTGCATACACCAGGGAGTTCTGTGCTCCCCAGGAGGTACGTTTCATGGGGCACGTATGGTGGAGACACCAGTTCCAGGTTGATATGATAGGAATGGGTGTTGCCAGAATTGCAGCTTAGATTGTCGGTGGTGCATGCAGGGGTATAGATCCCGAGGGACTGAAGGATCGCCCATGAGTCCTTCAGTGAATGCAAGGCCTCATCCATCTTTCCAGAGAACAGCTTCTCCTCATCAAAAGGGAGGTCCTGGATCATGGATTTGACCTCCCTGAGAACACCAGATGACTGGAGCTACATGTCACATCTCATCACACCCCTGTGGCCAAGGCGTGGGAGGACATTTCCATCACATCCACCGTTGCCTGGAGGCTGATTTTGGTGATCAGGTGGACCTCATCCACCAGGTCCTGGAACCACTGGTGCTTGTCCTGTGGAATGTCCTCCAAGAACTCTGTGAGCTTGGTATAATTGTTGAAAGCATACTCCGTTAGCAGAGCTTGATAGTTAGAAATGCGGAATTAAAGAGCCGAGGAGGAGTAGTTTGCAGCCAGGAGGTCCAGGGGTTTTGTTATTTTATCCAGGGGGATGGAAGAAATGGAGTGCTGGTGTGACCATTCCATGGCCACATGCATGACTAATGAGGCTGGAGGCGGGGGGTGGGAAAACAGAAATTCAGCCCCTTTAGCAAGCACGAAGTACCTGCTTTCTTCTCTCTTGGATGTGAGGGTGCAGGATGCCAGCATGTGCCACACCACTCTTATGGTTTGTAGAATAGCATCATGAATGGGCAGAGCTACACATGCTTGGCCCTGGGGATGGAGAATGTCCAACAGCTGAGCTGGTTGGTCTTGGACAACTTACATCTTTCAGGGAGATGTCCAAGTCAAGGACCACCCTCTGTAGAAGCTCCTGATACTGGTTGTGATCATCAGGAGGTGAGAGGGTCACTGTGATAAGGGCCTCATCCAGAGTGGAGGAGGATGCCGACAGGGCCTGCAGTACCAGCAATGCTGGATCCTCCTCCAAGTCCAAGACTATCAGTATTGATGAAGGAGCTGAGGTGGGCTTCTATGAGGTCTATGAGGGTACGGATGGGAATAAGTGTCCCACATGCCATGAAGACAGGACTTAATGGTACTGAAGGCCCCATGGATCGGGGTACGACCCAAGCAGGTCCAAAGAAGTAGTGAGGGCGGGTACAGCATGTGGTGTGACATGGGGACCAGCGGATCCATCTATCCCGGTGTCCAGGGCACATCTCACTGTCTGCTGCTCCAAGGAGGGGAATTCAAAGCAGAGCCCTGGGAGTCCTGCCGCAACTGAGTAGCGTGCACTGCTGGGCTGTCGGTATCCTGGATCCTAGTGGGAACTTGTGGTGGTGGCAGGTCTTGCTTATGCTTCGCCTTGCCTCATGCCTTAGGAGGTGGCCTGGAGGGGTCATCAAGCAATGTCACAACCAACTGAACCCTTTGGGGAGGAAACAAGGAGCTGTTCAATGGTCCACGGCAGGGACCTGCTGTGGTGTTTGTAAGAGCACTTACAGATGTCCTTGTGTGCCTTCTCACGTCTCTGCAGTGCCGATTGATCTAGGTGTGAAGCTAAGGGTGGGTCGTTCCCTGCCAGTGATGGGTAACGCACTGCCAGCACTGCTGGTCTGGGATCGGACTCCACATGAGGCCAGAGCACTCTGCAATGAGGAACTTGCGGAGGCACTGAAATTAAGTGTCACGGCTCCCTGAGGGGAAAGACTTGACATATCGCAGCAGGTAACAAGGTGAGTTTTCCCCAGGCAGTACTGGCAGCATGTGTGCTCGTCACTCATCAAGAATAAGCGAGGGCATGAAGAGCACTTCTTGAACCCCAGAACATGGGGAATAATCCCCGAAGAGGTCAGGAGAGGTCCCATAAGGGGCTACTATATACACTAACTAACTAAACTAACATATTTGCACAAGTACAAAGAGAAAGAAAACAGAACTATCCACACTGGACCGTCATTCTCATAGAGTGTACGAGTGTGAACAGAGGATTCCGACTCTGACCATGTGGTAAGAGGGTACTAAGGGTGTGTTGTCTTGCACGGCCTCTTATAACCTTGCATAGACCATGTGGTGACATAAGGTTGTCAGGTAGGTCAATGCACACTGTTGTTGAAAAGCTTCTGGGTCTGGCTCTGGCACATGGCGTGCACGCAAACCTGCATTTAGAATACCTATTGGGACCATCACTCGAAGAAAAACCTGATAGAAAATACCAACAGGGTTGGAACACTAACCGCTTCAATTCTTTTTGAAGAAGAGAGAAGAGTTTATTGGCTATGATCCAATATATTAACTAGTTCCTGTTAGGTAGGATAGTCAATCGTATCTAGTGACAGTTCTATGACCTTGGGATAATATAAAATATGATTCAGTCAAAGGACAGTATTTAGTCCAGCAATCAATTTTTGTCAATCCTTTACTATAAGAACAATAACTCTAATTCAGGAAAGCACTTAAGCATGTAATGCACTTTAAGAATGTGCTTAAAATCCATTGAATCCATGAGTATGAAGTACATACTTAAAAGTAAGCAAGTTCTTGAGTGCCTTCCTGAGTTGGGGACCATATGTTTCAAGCTCTCATTCATTGTTAGGTTAATGTGTTTATTTATTTGTTAATAAAACAGTGTGTAAGATGTCTTCATATTGGGTACCCTGGATAACTGCTTTTTTTGTCTTCACTTGAAGACATTGTCATAGTGGTCAAGTATCTTCCACATTATTGTATATTTTATCAAGATATTTTTTGCTGTTGTTGTACCCATCTTTTATTTAGTCTTTATGGTGCTTAAATCTGTCATCATTATTAATAGACACATAAAATCTTGAACGGTGTTAACTTTGGGCAATCCCAAATAAATTTCCTCAGCCACCATATTAAGAAAGAAGAGGGCAGCACCTTTCATATTTCTTATGCAAAGGGAATGTGTTTACTTTTTCTTCACAGTTCTAAAACAAAGCTGAGGTTAGTCCTGCTTTAAGCAGGAGGTTGGACCAGATGACCTCCTGAGGTCCCTTCTAACTCTAATATTCTATGGTTCTATGATTCTAATGACAATGACTGGAGAAAAAATGACTGAAGAAATAATCAGTCAATATATGTGTGCAACCCTGTCTTGAGTGATTTAAAAATGTAAAGACCAGGTATCAGGTACTAATAAAATTCAGTTAAAGTGTTTAGTTTGTTATACAGATTTTTGAATAGATTATATAACTAAAGCATGCCATAGATATATCTCTTATAGATATGTCATACAAATAAATCACAATTCATGAACAATTCATTCCCCAAGTGTGGTTAAACTAATTAGTTGGATAATTCCAAATAATAATCTTCCAGTGAAAAGGTAGCATGATAGACTTAATGGAAATTCACAGCATTCTAAATAGTGTTATAAACAAATAGAAGACTTAAAACTTAAATCATATAATATTAATACTCCTCTCTCCACCTGCAGAAATGGTACAACATCTTTTTAATAATTAGTAAGGGATTAGAGACACTGTATATAATTCTACAATGATTGAAAGAAAAAGGTATATTGACAGCTACGATCGGGGAAAACCTAGGATTATGTAAGGTGTTGCATTTTGGCTGACAGAGATGCAATCCTCCATTAGCATGCCAGTCTAAGGCAGAAAGTATGATTATAAAGGGCTTTTTTAGAATATCTCTTTTATGAGCAGACATATAGCTTGCTTAAAACTGTATCTAGCCATAAAAGGTCACCTCAGGTTCTATATTAAATCTTTTGTTATTTCATTGCCATTAAAGCAAAGTATTTTGCAACATATTGATGAAAATGAGAAACAAAAAGTTCAAGCTTCCTACAACTGGGATTGTAATGATCAGCATAATGTTGCACATAAACTAATCACACAGGTTTATGAGAACTGTGGGATAATAGTTCTTTAAAATAAGTTTGGGGTCTATAATTACTTAAAACCTTCTAATGAAGTTCTAAACACTTTTAGAACTTCCTAGTTTTAAAAAATAACTAAACATTTATTTATATTTTTCAGATTTCAAGGAGATGCAAGGAAAAAATATGCTGCACCGTGACAATTTTTTAAGTAGGAAGTGATACGTTTGGAAGAGAAGAGGCTGAAGCTCATACATGTTTTACAGAGGATTAACATTTCTATATTTCCAGAGTCACTATTTGTCCTATCTTCCTTATATTATAGACATATTATGGTGTATAATATGAAAAAAAAATCTGGAAGATCATAAAGCACTATTAAAGTCTCTGCTGATAATTCCTGTTGTTTTTCTCCGTTATTTTGAAACATTTTAATGAATGCATCAGGCTAAGCTATGAATGAATGGGCTAAATAAAGGGATTATAGTCTTGCTGCAAGTGCAAATGTCAATGCAATTTTAAATGTAGCCACCACAAGCTATAGTGTGTGTATGTGTATGTAGTTTTTCACGTGTATCCATTGACTCAGTGGTCATATAAGCATTCTTCAAAGCCCTGGTGGGACTGGGGAAATAAATGTTTTCCTGAAATATATGAGTCAGAGATTATCTCTCAATGTTGCCCCCTTGGGAGAAAAAGGGATGCCTTGTGTACCTCATACATTCTTTCCTGGGTGATGTTAATCCTGTGGTACAGTCTTTGGATACAGGGTTAGCCTTCTAGCTTTACTTCTTAGCAGGCCCATCACCTTCTCAGGGGTGTTAAAAAGCTCAAACATAAAGGTAACAAAATGGAGGAATTAGAACTACCAGTGCAAGAATTGAAACCAGATATTAAAGAGATAACAGAAACATGGTGGAATAATAGTCATGACTGGAGTACAGGTATTGCAGGGTATGTGCTGTCAGGAAAGACAGAAATAAATGTAAGGGTGGTGAAGTAGCATTGTATAATAATTATTTGGTAGACAAAGATATTAGGAGTGATAAAACAGAATCTGTGTGGGTCAAAATCACTTTGGGGAAGAACGGTAACAAAGGCTCCACTGGGATAGCGCTTGGAGTCTGCTACAGACCTCCCAGGACCCAATTTGGATATGGATAGAAACTTGTTTAATATTTTAATGAAATACATATTATTTGGGCATTGTGTGATTATGGGAAACTTTAACTTTCCCGATATAGATCTGAAGACATGTGCAACAAATAATAGTAGGGCCCAGATATTTCCTGGATGTGTTAGCTGACAGACTTCTTCACCAAATACTCACTGAATCAACAAGAGATGATGCCATTTTAGATTTAGTATTGGTAAGTAGTGAAGACTTCCTACAAGAATTGTTTGTATTCAGTTTAAACTAAATGGAAGGATAAACAAAAATAGGTCTGCAACATGGGTCCTTGATTTTAAAAGGGCAAACTTTTAAAAAATTAAGGTAATAGTTAGAAAAGTAGACTAGACTGAATAACTTAAAGATCTGAATGTGGAGGAGGCTTGGGATTACTTAAAGTCAAAGCTGCCGAAGTTATCTGAATCCTGCAACGCAGCCAACAGGAAAAAATGTAGGGAGGGACTGCAGACCAAACTGGATGAGCAAGCACCTCAAACAGGTTATTAAGAGAAAGCCTATAAGGAAAGGAAGATGGGAAAGAACAGCAAGGAAAGCTACTTCTTAGAGGTCAGAAAGCATAGGGGAAAAGTGAGAACTGCCAAAAGCCAATCAAAATTAGCCCTTGCAAAGGAAGTTAAAACCCATAGTAAAAGTTTCTATAGCCATATACATAAAAATAAAATAAGGAAAGAAGAAATTGGACCACTAAACACTGAGGATGGAGAGGAGATTAAAAATAGTCTAGGTATAACCCAATACCTCAATGAATACATAGCCTCAGTTTTTAATAAGGGTAGTGAGGAGTTTAGGAGTAGTGGCTAATGGAAATGAAGATAGCAGAAATTACCGTATCTGAAGCAGAAATTACCATATCTGAAGTGGATGTCAAACTCAAACAACTTAATGGGACCCAGTCAGGGGGCCCAGATAATCTCCATCCAAGAATATTAAAGGAACTGGCATATGAAAATGCAAGATCAATAGCAAGGATTTTTAATGAATCTGTAAACTCAGTTCTCATACCCTATCACTGGAGAATTGCTAATATAGCACCTATTTTTAAGAAAGCGAAAAAAAGTGACCCAGTGTGATGTAATGCATTCCTGTATTCATATCTACACACTAGTGTAATAATCTTTATACAAAATATGCCTTGTGAAGTATCATTTAAAAACTCATAATTTGTTGGTCAATCGTATCATGATAACAACATTGCATGTGAAGTAATAAAATTCTCCTGTATGATGTTATTAGCACATGTTTCATAGCCGTGTCCAGGCAGAAGTCTGCAAACCAGTCTGTCCTGAACAAAGGAAAGTGTGTTTGCCTTAATTTGCATTTAAGCAGTAAACAGAGTCATCAAGCAGAAAGGGAGATGAGAAGAAACAAAAGAAAGCCTAGACTGGTGAAAAAACCCACCAGGGAACATCCTTCCACACAGACCCTTTGTCTTCTGATTCTCAGCTGGAAATGCTTTAAGAGGGGGGTTGAAACTATAAAAAGGAGGGGCAAATACCCCAAAAAGAGCTCCTCCCATTCCCTGTCCATCTCTTTCTTGTCTTGAAAAGACAAATGGAAGAGTTGTTGGATTCTGGGAGAGGCGTCCTGCTCTGAACGTTGGTCAGTAATACTGCTGGAAGCATATGGTAAAAAACTTTGCTTTGAATCGAATACAGTTTGTTAAATTAGGCATTAGAAAGTGGTTTATTTATTTTTCTTGTAGCCTTTTC
The DNA here is from genome assembly GCF_026122565.2 of Emydura macquarii macquarii. NCBI lineage: Eukaryota > Metazoa > Chordata > Testudines > Chelidae > Emydura > Emydura macquarii. Next base: position 1,037,223 of record NW_027130849.1, on the reverse strand, counting down.
CAATTTATATGCCTCATTGCATGTACTCACTTGAAAGCTTTCTCTTTGAAGCTAATAAACTTGCATTATTATTTCATCTAATCCAGTGCATTTAAATTGAAGTGTCTGGGTAACTCCACTTAAAGTGGTAAACTGTTATGTTTTATTCCCTTAAGGGAATAATGGATTTAGTATAATTGGAATATCCAGAAGACAAAGAGGGGTGTGACAGACATTTCTGGTGTGACATACATTTTTGGTGTGACATACATTCTTGGGGGTAAATTCAGGACTGGGAGTGTGCTGGGGTCACCTTGCAGTATAACCAAGGCTGATGAGAGCCAATGTGTTACTGGCAGTTACACAAACACATTTGGGAAAGTCCTGCATGCTGGCAGGCTGTTTGTGAGCAGCCCAGGTGAGAGCTACAGCATCAAGGCATTGTGAGGCACCCCAAGTTGCAGGGTAGGGCTGACATAGTCCCTCACTGTTCTGGATTGCACCCCAGTCACAACAGGAAATTACAGGCCCATTAGTTTGACCTCAACTGTATGCAAAGTCTTGGAACAAATTTTTAGAAAGATAGTCATTAAGGACATAGAGGTAAATGGTAATTGGGATAAAATATAACATGGTTTTATAAAAGGTAAATTGTGCCAGACCAACCTTATCTCTTTCTTTGAGAAGATTTTTAGATAAAGGAAATGCAGTGGATCTAATCTACCTGGATTTCAGTAAGGCATTTGATACAATTCCACATGGGAAATTATTAATTAAATTGGAGAAGATGGGAATTAATATAAGAATTGAAAGGTTGATAAGGAACTGGTTAAAGAGAAGACTGCAATAGGTCATACTGAAAGGTGAACTGTCAAGCTGGATGCAGGTTACAAGTGGAGTTCCTCAGAGATACGTTTTTGGACCAATCTTAGTTATCATTTTCATTCATGACCTTGGCATAAAAAGTAGGAATGTGCTAATAAAATTTGCAGACAGCACAAAGTTGGGAGGTATTGTCAATATGGAAGAGGAGGACCAGAATATCATGTAAAAAGATCTGAACGATCTTGATAACTGGAATAATAGAAATTGAATTAAATTTAATAGTACAAAATGCAAGGTCGTGCACTTCAGGACTAACAACAAGAATTTTTGCTACAAGATGAGGACATATCAGATGGATGCAACAGAGGAGGAAAAAGAACTGGATGTATTGGTCTATCATAGGATAAGTATGAGCCACCAGTAAGATTCAGCCATGACAAAGGCTAATGCAATCCTAGGCTGCATCAAGCAAGGTATTTTTGGTAGTGATAGGGAAGTGTTATAGACATTATAGAAGACCTTATCTGGAATACTACATGTAGTTCTGGTCTCCCATGTTTAAGCAAGAGGAATTCAAAAAGGAATAGGTGCAGAGAAGGGCTAGTAGGATGATCAAAGGAATGGAAAACCTACATTACAAGAGGAGACTCAAGGAGCTTGGTTTTTTTAACTTAACCAAATGAAGAGTGAGAGGAAATATGATTCCTCTCTATAAATACATCAGAGGGATAGATACCAAAGAGAGAGCGGAGTTATTAAAGTTAAGTGTCATTGTTGACAAATAGATAGAAACTGGCCATCAACAATTTTAAGCTTGAAATTAGACAAAGATTTCTAACTATCAGAGGAATAGCTTTCCAAGGGAAGCTGTGCGGGCGAAAAACCTCACTGGTTTCAAGATTGAGCTTGATACATTTATGGAGGCGATGGTGTGATGAGATTGCCTACAAAGGCATGTGGCCCATCTGTGACTGCTAATAGCAAAAATCCCAGTGCCCAATGATTGGACTCTAGGGGGGGAGGTACAAAAAATTCTTTCCCAGGTGTCTGGCTGGTGGGTCTTGAATAGAATGGCTCTGAGTTAGTACAGAAGGAATTATTGAATAGGAGGGCTGAGTTAGTACAAAGAATTCTTTCCCAGATATCTGGCTGGTGGATCTTCTCCAGTCTGAAATTGGAGAAAAGCCTGTTGAGAGTCTTTGGGTTAAGTTTAGAGGCGAGAGCAACAAGGGTAATGTCATGGTGAGTGTCAGATCAGGAGGATGAGGTCAACGAGGCTTTCTTCAGACAACTAGTGAAAGTTTTCAGATCACAGGACCTGGTTCTCATGGGGGACTTAAATCACCTTTACATCTGCTGGGAGAGCAATACAGTAGAGCACAGACAATCCAGGAAGTTTTTGGAGAGTGTTGCGGACAATTTCCTGGTGCAAGTTCTGGAGGACCTTATTAGAGGGCATGCTCCTCTTGACCTGCGGCTCACAAACAGGGAACATTTGGTAAGGGAAGCAGAAGTGGGTGGTAACCTGGGCAGTAGTGACCATAAGATGGTAGAGTTCAAGATCCTGACAAAAGGAAGAAAGGAGGAGAACAGTAGAATACAGACCCTGAACTTCAGAAAAGCAGACTTTGACTCCCTCAGGGAGCTGATAGGCAGGATTCCCTGGGAGGCTTATATGAGGGGGAAAGGAGTCCAAGAGAGTTGGACCTTAAAGTTAAGGTAACCTTATTAAGTTATTAAAGTTATAGTAACCTTATTGAGGGTGCAGGAACAAACCATCCCGATGTGCAGAAAGAATAGCAAATGTGGCAGGCGATCAAGTTAGCTTAACAAAGAAGTTTTCAGTGAGCTTAAACACAAAAAGGAAGCTAACAAGAAGTGGAAGCTTGGTCAGGTGAGTAGAGAGGAGTATAAAAATATTGCTCGAGCATGCAGGAGTGAAATCAGAAAGGCCAAAGCACAATTGGAGTTGCAGCTAGCAAGGGACATGAAGGGTAACAAGAAGGGTTCCTACAAGTATGTTAGTAACAAGAAGGTCAGGAGAAGTGTGGGCCCCTTAAAGAATGGGGGAGGCAACCTAGTGACAGATGATGTGGAAAAGGTGAAGTACTGAATGGTTTTTTTGCCTCTGTCTTCACAGACACGGTCTGCTCCCAAACTACTGCAATGGGCAGCACAGAATGGGGAGGAGATGTGCAGCCCTCAGTACTATTTAGAAAGGATGGACACATACATGTCCATGGGGCTGGATGCAATGCATTCGAGGGTGCTGAAGGGGTTGGCTGATGTGATTGCAGAGCCATTGGCCATTATCTTTGAAAACTCGTGGTGAATGGGGGAGCTCTCAGATGATTGGAAAAAGGCAAATATGGTGCCCATTTTCAAAAAAGTGAAGGAGGAGGATCTGGAGAATATAGACTGGTCATCCTTACCTTAGTCCCCAGGAAAATCATGGAGCAGGTCCTCAAGGAATCCATTTTGAGGCACTTGGAAGATCAGGAACAGTCAGCATGGATTCACCAAGGACAAGTTATGCCTGACCAACCTGATAGCCTTCTATGATGAGATGACTGGCTCTGTGGATGTCAGAAAAGCGGTGGACATGATATACCTTGACTTTAGCAAAGCTTTTGATACAGTCTCCCACAGTATGCTTATCAGCAAGTTAAAGAAGTATGGTTTGGATGAATGACTATAAGATGGATAGAAAGCTGGCTAGATCATCCGACTCAATGGGTATTGATCAACCGCGCAATGTGTAGTTGGCAGTTGGTAATAAGCGGAGTGCCCCAGGGGTCGGTGCTGGGATCAGTTTTGTTCAACATCTTCATTAATGATCTGGAGGATGGGGTGGATTGCACCCTCAGCAAGTTTGCAGATGACATTAAGCTGGGGGAAGTGGTAGATACGCTGGAGGGTAAAGATAGTATACAGAATGACCTAGACAAATTGGAGGATACAATGGACAAGAAGCTGGATATGAATCAGCAGTGTGCCCTTATTGCCAAGAAGGCTAATTGCATAATGGGCTGCATTTGTAGGAACATTGTCAGCAGACTGAGAGAAGTGATTATTCCTCTCTATCTGTCAGTAGTGAGGCCACATTTGGAGTATTGTGTCCAGTTTTGGGCCCTCCACTACAGAAAGGATGTGGACAAATTAGAGAGAGTTCAGCAGAGGGCAACAGAAATGATTAGGGGGCTGGAGCACACGACTTATGAGGAGAGGCTGAGAGAACTAGAAGTAATGGTCTCACATTGCAATGGGGGAGGTCTACGTTGGATATTAGGATAAACTTTTTTACTAGGAGGGTGGTGAAGTACTGGGATTGGTTTCCTAGGGAGGTGGTGAAATGTCCATCCTTAGAGGTTTTTAAGGTTTGGCTTGACAAAGCCCTGGCTGGGATAAATTTAGTTAGTGTTGGTCCTGCTTTGAGCAGGGGGTTGGACTAGATCACCTTCTGAGGTCCCTTCCAACCCTAATCTTCTATAATTCTATGAATACATGCTTAGGGTTCAATTGACTGCCATATTTGGGGAAAGGAAACAATTTTCCTCCAGGTCAGATTGGCAGAGATCCTGCGTGGTTTTCACGTTCTTCTGCATCAAGGGGCATGGGTCATTTGCTAGCTTAAACTAGAGTAAATGGTGGATTCTCTGTAAATTTAAGTCTTTAAATCATGATTTAGGGCCTTCAATAACTCAGCCAAATGTTATGGGTCTGTTACAGGAAGGGGTGGGTGTGGTTCTGTGTCCTGTGATATGCAGCAGGTCTGACTAGATAATTACAATGGTGTCTTCTGACCTTAAAGTCTATGAGTCTATGTTAGAAAATAAATCAACATTTCTATCTCTCATTTCTTTGTGGGTGGAGCAAAAATTATTTCACAAATTAGTGATCTGTGTTTCCCCCTTTTTTTTTTTTTTTTGGACTACTGTGTAGATAATAGCAGAATTAACTCCAGGAAAAAACAATTGTAAGCAATAAAGGATATTTTCTAAGGGATGAAATAATTAGAAATGCTAAGTAGTGAAGCTAACAAATTCAGAATTTCATTTCAGATAGGCTTACTGTTTATATGAAATCTACATTTTAAACCTTCTCTCTCTCCCACAGCCCTAAGATAGGCCTCCACCAGATCATGACTCTCTCATGTTTACTTAAACTCTCCCTCCCATAATGGCAGAATCTCCTGGAGTAGCCATAGAGCTCTTGCCCTGTTTGCACTGGAGACAGCAAAGTTTTGAGAGGGCAGTGTGGTTCTCCCAAACAAAGAAGGTGATCAGGCAACTAAATTAAAGAAAAACATTCTGGAATGGCATACCATCTCCTTAGATTACTTGATAGAGTTCTGGTTTAGGGTAATGCAGGTCTGCAGACAGGTACCCATGAATTCCATCTCAAATCAGTTGAAAATGTGGGTGCACATGGAATGGAGAATCAGGATCAGGAAGATGTTCCCTAGTTCATTCTCTCCAGATGGGAATGTGCCTAATCCTACAAAGCCTTTACCATAAGAGTAATCATTGAAACTAGTTGGATGGCTAAGGGATAATCACAATAAAATGCTCGCAAGAACATGTCAAGGATTATTCATGCATGCAGATTTTTAGTGGTAGAGGATAGAAAAACCTACCAGGAAATTAATGTACAAAGATCAAACTAGTTTTCTCTAACATTTCAACGAAATAGAAATCAAACAAGTCACATGAGTATAGAAGAAGTTATTGAATTATTAGGGATGCCTAAAGACATTATTTATTACCAAGCAACAAATCTATAGAGAAACAAATTTTCACAAATTCATACATATAATCAATTTATGATGTTATCTATCCTACTCATCAGATCAATAAGGCAATAGAATACATGGCTGCAGTCACTACCTCAATATATTCCCATTAATACAATCATCTGTAAATAAAAACATAGGAATAGAGGACATAGGACTGGAAGGGACCTCCAGAGTCATTAAATCCAGTTCTCTGCTGCCAGGCAACCCTGTCATAGAATCCAATTCATAAATGTATCAAGCTCCATCTTAAACTAGTTGAGTTGTTTGGCCCCCTTACACCTATTGTGAGACTATTCCAGAACGTCACTCTTCTGATGGTTAGAAACCTTCTTCTAATTTCCAGACTAAATTTATTCCTGGCCAGTTTATACCTATTTGTTCTTGTGCCAATATTGTCCTTTAGTTTAAAGAGCTCTTGTCCTTCTCTGATATTTACCCCCTTATGTATTTACAGAAAGCAATCATATCCCTAAACTATTTTAGGCTCTCCATTTCCCTGATCATTCTAGTAGTTTGCATCTGTTCCAGTTTGAATTAATCATTCTTAAATAGGGGTGACCAGAATTGTACGCAGTATTCCAGATGAGGTCTTACAGGCCTGAATGCTCAAAAGAGTTAGGTGCCTAAGTTCCAGTTATAGGGTCCACTGAAACATGCAAAACTCTTGCTGAACCCTGTAGATGACCAACGCATTCAGTTTTTTAGTAAATGTTCTCGAGATGCCTATGTTTCTACACATTGTTGCCTCCTGATAGGCACCCAGATACCTATCTCCCACCTTATCCCCAGAGCAATTCACAAACCAGTGAAAGATAGGCAGAAAGGATGTGGACAAATTGGAAAGAGTCCAGTACAGGGCAACAAAAATGATTAGGGGTTCTGGAGCACTTGATTTATGAGGAGAGGCTGAGGTAAATAGGCTTGTTTAGCCTGCAGAAGAGAAGAATGAGGGAGGATTTGATAACAGACTTTAACTACCTGAAAGAGGGTTCCAGGGAGGATGCAACTAGGCTGTTTTCACTGGTAATAGATGGCAGAACTAGGAGCAGTGGTCTCAAGTTGCAGTGGGGGATGTCTATGTTGGATATCAGGAAAACCTTTTTCACTACAAGGGTGGTGAAGCACTGGAATGCTCCATCCTTAGAGGTTTTTAAGGTGCAGCTTGACAAAGCCCTGGCATGGATGGTTTAGCTGGGATTGGTCCTGCTTTGAACAGGGGGTTGGACTAGATGACCTCCTGATGTTCCTTCCAATCATCTATGATTCTATGATTTTTTTCTCTAAGTTGTATCCAGGATCCTATCCAGTAGGCATTATCAGAGGGTATCAGATCAGTCCCCTGAGGCAAGTTCACACCAAATGAGGTGGGGAGTGGGAGGGAAAAGGATCTCCTCATAACTTTCATCCCACTAGTTATGGTACTCACCTAGGATGTGGGAAACCTTTGGTTCAAGTTTCTCCCTTTACCTGAAGGAAGAAGGGATCTGAATAGGGATCAGCCATCTCTCAAATGAGTGCTGTAACCATTTGACTGTGGGATAATCTTATGTGGGGCTCCTTCAGTTTCTCCTGTTGAAGCTGTCACACTCTGGATAAACAATTAAAGAGTCTTTGGAGCAGGGGTACTGGATTTGGGGTCTCCCACATCCTGGGTAAGTGCTCTAGCCACCAGTCTACAGATTTATTCTCATGCTCATGCTCTGTCTGGCCCAAATCACTCTTAAGTTTAAGCGTTTCTGTGAATAACCACAGACTTAAGCACGTACTGAAGTCCTTTCCCAAATTGGGGCCATCATGACTAAGACAAAGCTAGAAAAAATTACACAAAGACCAGGCAGACACCAATAAAAGCATAATATATGTATCAACGGGAAATAATCTATAAATGCTGGAGGAAAGAAGACAAGAGGTATCACAAATCTTCTAATTTGTGGTTTGGATGGTAATCTTAATTTTTATTCATTCACATTTGCTCTTTTTCAGCAGTGAAATGTGGCACAGATCTTTTTTTATCAGTTTCTGGAGGGGCTAGTTTTGGGTTACTGACTACAGAAAAACAATTTGTGTGCAAAAGTATCTGTGAAACAGTTCAGTAAATATATTATACTATTTATGCAAAGTCTGTGAATAGACAAAGTAAAAAATGAATTACTAAGCATAGAAAGGTCTCCTTCAAGCAATTTTCCTGTTGGGAAGAGTTCTCTTGATTTTTATGCAACTTTATTTTTCCACTGGTTTTAATAAGATTAACTGTAGCTGTCACTGGTGAGGGGCATACTTTATTCAATAATATCCAACTGCTCACAGCAAATGAAACGCATTAGCATTGAAACATCTATTCTCAACTTTTACAAATCATCCTCCAATACAATGATTACTCTTGCGGTTTTTTAGCAATGATAGTGAGTTTAAAATACTATGACTTTTATGAACTTTTCATGTTTCCTCTCCGTTCTTGAAAAGACATCTCATGGTCTGAGCTGCTATATGCATTTTTAGTGCCTTGATTTGGAAAGACTGGTTAGCTAGCCTTTAATCCTTAGAGTCTAAGCTTGATTTAGAAATACAATTTGTTATGTATTTTGTGCCCTGCTTAGCTTGCCGTAGCTAACAGGGCTAAAGCATTATGGGATAGCCTACACTGTTGCTGTGAGTCTTAAGTCTATTAAAAAAATCAGTGTGGTCTTAAGTATACCAGTCTCCATGTCTGCTAATTTCTCTCTAAGTGCAAAGTAATTCTAATTATCAAACATAACACAATTAATTCTTGATCATATTGTAAAGAAGAATCTATTGAAAAGTATATACAAACTAGATTTGTTGCAATTACTGCTTCAGATCCTTAGCTAGTGTAAGTGATGTAGTTCCATTACATGGAACAATAAGCATTTATAACAGATGAGAATCTGGCTTATTATGTTTATATATATCACTTGTGAGCTGTTTCCCTCAATTATGGTATGACATTAAGACTGTATGAATTAGTTTAGCTTGAAGGGCAGAGGGCTACATTTTTATTTTTAATGTGAAAAAATATTAATATTGGCCCCTTAGGTCACCTAGCCTAAAACAATGTGAGTCTCTGCCTTGATAGGCTCCCAAACAATTTAAGCACACTGAATTTTGGTGAGTAGTTACACAACTTTCCATCTCCAACCTTCATGCCCTAATTGGATATGAAATCTTCCTAAATGCCTGATAATCTTTGGTTGCTTATCAGAACATCAAACACACAGGCCTAGAGAACTTCCTTAGGGGAGAAAATCCACAATATGTAAGGCAAACTCACAGCCAAACCAGGGCTGATCACTCAGGTTCTGTAGTGAGCTAGCACTCAGGAATGCAACAACAAACTAGCTGCACTGACTTACCATTTCAACAGAGTAGCGACTCAGCCATCAGGGCTGTAGCAGTAGCCTATCACTGAACTGTTATCTGACCCAGGCTTATGTATTTCCACAACCACACCAAAGCTGTAGATCAGCAGAGACAAAATTAGAAAGGACAAGGCACAACATCAGATAAAACTAGTTAGAGAAATAAAGGGTAACAAGAAAAGATTCTACACATACATTAGAAACAAGAGGAAGACCAAGGACAGTGTAGACCCATTACTCAATGAGGGGGGAAGCTAATAACAAAAAATGTAGAAATGATGGAAGTGTTAAATGCAGGTTTTGGTTTAGTTTTCAGCAAAAATATTAGTAGTGCTCGGATGTGTAACATCGTGAACACCAGTGAAAATGAGGTAGCATCTGTGACTAAAATAGGGAAAGAAAAAGTTAAAAATTATTTAGACAATTACTTAGATGTCTTCAAACAGCAGGACCTGATTAAATCCATCCTAGCATACTCAAGTAGCTGACTGAGGAGATATCTGAGCCATTAGTGATTGTCTTTGAAAACTCATGAAAGATGGGAGAGGACAAATATAGTGCCAATCTATACAAAGGGGAATAAGAATACCATGGGGAATTACAGACCAGTTAGCTTAACTTCAGTACCTGAAAGATAATAGTGCAAATAATCAATACATAAATCAATTTGCAAACACCTAGAAGATAATAAGGTGATAAGTAATAGTCAAGATGGATTAGGCAAGAACAAATGTCAAACCAACCTAATAACTTCTTTGACAGAGTAACAAGCATTGTGAATAGGAGAGAAGCGGTAGATGTGGTATATCTTGACATTAGTAAGGCTTTTGCCTGTTCGTGTTCGCATGACCTTCTCATAAACAAACTAAGGAAATAAAACCTAGAGGGAGCTACTATAAGGTTGATGCATAATTTGTTGGAAAACTATTTCCAGAGAGTAGTTATGAGTGGTTCAGTCAAGTTGGAAGGGCATATTGAGTGTGGTCTCACAGGGATCAGTTCTGCGTCCAGTTCTGTTCAATATCTTCATCACTGATTTAGATAATGGCATAGAGAGTACACGTATAAAGTCTGTGGATGATACCAAGAGCAACTAAAAAGATTTAAGGTCTAGAATACATGATTTACGAGGAAAAATTGAAAAAAATCAGATTGTTTAATCTGGAGAAGAGAAGACTGAGGGGGGATATGATAACAGTTTGTAAACAGTATGTAACAGAATGTAAAAGGTTGTTACCAGGAGGAGGGATAAAAATTGTTCTCTTTAACATATGAGGATGGGACAAGAAACAATGGGCTTAAATTGCAGCAAGGGAAGTTTCGGTTTGGATATTAGGAAAAACTTCTTAACTGTTTCAGTAGTTAAGCACTGGAACAAATTGCCCTGGGTGGTTGTGACATCTCCATCATTATAGGTTTTTAAGAACAGGTTAGACAAAGACCTGTGAGGAATGTTCTAGTTATTACTTAGTCCTGCTTTCAGTGCAGGAGACTGAACTTGATGACCTGTTGAGGTCCTTCCCAGTCATACACATTCTATGGTTCCTTCCCTGAAAAGCTCACAATGTAAGATAGTTTACAATCTAAGAAAGACCAATTCTACTAAATCATCCTTCCAGAGATGGCCTATCTTTAGGACGCATAAGAATTCTCTTGAAGAGCATTTCTTTGCTTTTGAAATGAACCAGATTGTACTAAATTTCACATATTAAAAATAATCCATAAGAAGGTACCAATAAATCTTTCACCTTACCCCCCTCTGTCTTTACCAGATTCCCTTCAATTTTCACCAATAGATCACTATATTAGGCATATTTTCCATGGGGAAAAAACCCTAAACATATTTGGATATAGCTGTGAGAATGCATTTTTTGCTTAAGTGGAAAAACAAATTATTGCTCTGCATATTTATGCATGTTATGGTGCACCAAGTTTATAATAGGGGGAATGTTTTGAAAGACCTTGCTAAGACATTGTCAGCCCATTACTGCACCACAAATTAATTTATACAAATAAAATACTTGCTTAAAATTCCAAGCACCTACAGTATCAACAATTATAAAGAGGAGGAGGAAAAAAGCTTTATAAAATGCATAATTTAAACAAAAATTCAGGTTGGGAAATCAAAGGTGAATTATACCTAAAAAATAAAGTTTGGAAATACAGGTTAAAGCTCCCTAAACAACTTTAGTTTTGCTCTTATATCATTACCCCTGCTTTGTTCAGCCCCTTTGAAATGACTGAAACCCACACAGAAAAAGTAAACATATGAAAAATAAAGCTTGATACTTGGTTTTGGTTAGTACTTTCTAGTAGATAGGAGACCTCTCTCCCTGAATGAGATCCATGGAGATGCTCAAACCAGCTCCTGTTCAGTTTGAAAGAAAAGGCCCTATGGTCAGGATATTCTCCATGAGGAGCCTTCAACTTTAGATTCACTGTTCCTCGGTCATAAATAGCCCAGATCTTTTGAATTGCAAAGCTCCTCCATTTTCCCAGACTTTTGGGTGTTTTCCCGTTTGGGCTCTGACGAGAAGCTGCTGTTTTTCTCCTGTTTTAAAACAATGATTGTGTTTAATAGCATTTTCAATCTAAATCAAAGTGACTGGAACCTGAAAAGGGGCTTTTTGTTGTAATGTATGAATCTATGTAAATATATAAATAGTCTGTCATAGATTCACATGTACAAATTCCATGGGAGTTCTGCCAGGGATTCAGAACAGCATGTACCCATTAGTGAAGCATAAGGCAGATTTATTTAGCCACAATTAGGAGACTCTATCTGCTCTTCCTCAGTTATCTGAGATGGCCAAAAGAGAATGCATATAACATTCTAAACCATCTTACAAATATGGTTCCGACCTTCTCCAAAAGGCAAAACAACACAATTATAGCAAATATGTCAGGAACAAATTGAAATCTCAGTTGAAACCAAAAGAAATATAATTCAGGTATAGTAACACCAGCAAAAGATATAGTCTCCAAACTATCTATGGATTACAGATCAATGGGAAATGTCTAAAAGGCAACATTCAGCTGGCAATATATCTTGAAAGAGAAAATTAAAGCCTTACTTTCACCTTGCTCCTTCAGTTGACATCTAGGATAAAGGAATTTGATTGTGATTCTTCTAGCAAGTTCATAATATAAATTGAAGCAAAGAAATGAAACTGGGGGTGGCATGGAGAAGGAGAACAGCAATAGAAGCAACACTGGAAATCCATGCACTTCTTTTGTCTTCCAGACATGAAATTACATAGAAATGAAATATTGCAAGTAGTGAGGCCTTTTTCAAATTCATAAGGAGCTATGTTTGCAATAATAATAAATAAATCATAAACATCTACTACAGGTCAGATTCTCCAGCCTTTATTCACATAGAAAGGCATACTCCCTTCACTCCAGTTATTAGACAAAATTCTACAGGTAAATCACTCATCTCAGATTTATACATAGCTTTGCATATCATCACATGTTCTAACTGGGTAGTCCTTAGATTAAAGTGAAACCAGAATTTGGGATCCACTTTAGAGTATGAAATGTGGAGGGAAACATTTCCATTAATTCAAACAATTTTCAACTTTGCTGACAGCATGGCAACCCAATTTAGATCGGTGTATAAGCTTTTTTCCTTCCAGTCTTGTGCTTTATGTTGGCAGTTTTGTAGTCTGAAATCTGTATTAAATGTAATTTAAAACAGAACTTTTTTATTGCTATTTCTGGCATTTCCACCTGTAGCTAAGATTTTTGGTTTCAAGTCTAATATTTCTTGTCTGTGACCTTGATTCAGAAATGTATTTAAGAATGCGCTTATATGATTTGCTGAATTATGTCCATCATATTTATGTATCTTTGGAGCAGGGAGTGTAACTTCTGTATTTTTACAAAAGCTAACATTTTATGGGTATTACCAAAGAAAAAAATATTTTGGAAATTATGGCAGTTTCAGAATAAGATTAGACTAATTACATAAAATTCTATCTACTGTAGACAGTGGATATATAAGGTCACTTATCTTCAGTGTAATTAGCCTCCAACAGAGCTACCTACAGGTTCCCTTATCAGCCATAAGAAGTGATTTGACATTATTCATTCATCATCATAAGGTTTTTTACGATTTCAAGTTAACCTTAATCCTACATTAAACTGACCAAAACATTATTTAAAAATAAAAATGTCAGCATTTGAGGGGTGTGACACTGCCCTTTAATCTGAATGGTGACCTGATAAACCTGTATCTGGTAGACTACCAACTGGACATGAATCCATCCCACTTCTTATCTATTTGATATTTATAACCTCTGCTCTAAAAGTCCTGAAGTAGTACCAGGATCAAAAGTGACTAGCATCACTCAAGGAGCTACTATACATGATTTGTTTGGCTCCTAGGGTTTTTCATCTATTATTGTGATGGATTAAAGCCACAGTCTACTCTTCCTGAGTTTACTACTTTTCCTGAAGCAAGAAATCAGTCACAATAGAATGATGGTTTATTAATCTCAAACTAATGAGGCAGCAGGTACATGGATAACTTCACGTACATTCTAAAGGAAGTACTTATAATACAGTTGGAACAGAAATATGCCTTGAAGTCTGCAGTAAACTAAGACAAAATGTTGGGCCATTTGGACATGACCCAAAGACTATTAAGACAAGGGGAGACCTTTCATTACTTTCAATGGGCTTTCAAAGGGCAGAAAGGAATGTTAAGAGATTATCTAATCCAGTGGTTCCCAGACTTTATACTAAAGCTACCCACCAATTACATGTTGTCTTTTTTTTGTGACACAGTATTACATATATGCACCCTCTGCCCTGTCTCCACAAGCCTAATTCTGGCCCTGTGAGTGTGGGGCAGGTTCGCTTGCCAACTCCCGCCTCCCCCCAGGCCTCTCCTCTGTACTGGACTATGGGAAGTCTATATTTACCTTGGCCAGGACCCAGTGATGGGTTAATCCAGTCCTGGATGTGGTGATCCATCTAGAATCTTCCTGCGACCTATTGGAGGGACGGGATCCACCTTTTGGGAAACAATCTACCATCTACCAATCTACAGCCCACCAGAGCATTTCTTAAGGCACACAGCCCACAGCCTGCTTCAACATAATATATTAACAGCAGATTTATTGGTGTTTTGTTGTCATGTTTATATAATTTTAGTTTAGACAAATGTGTAAATAGACAATACGGTGCATAGAAACAACCAATCTCAATACATACAAAAGAATCTGAACTTAAAATATAAATCAATACCAGTGACTTTAAATATTATTGAAATATGTAGAATCTGGCCCACACAAGGTTGTGTGTAGGTTCATGTGGCCCGCCTGGGCACCACTGAAACATGTTCTTAAAAACCTTCAGTGATGGGTATTCCACAGCCTCCTTTGGTAACCTGTTCCAATGCTTAACTTTCCTTATAGTTAGAATTTTTTTCTAATATCTCACCCAAATCTCCTTTTCAAACTAAAACAATTATGTCTTTTCCTACTCTCAGTTAATATGGAGAACAAATAGATCATCATCCTCTTCATAATAACTTTTTACATATTTGGAGACTATTATGTCCTCTTCTAGCCTTTTCTTCTCTAGAATAAACATACCCCGTTCTATTAAAACTTTTCTCTTAGATCATGGTTTCTAAACCTCTTACCATTTTTGTTGATCTCTGGACTCTTTCCAATTTATTCACATCTTTCTTAAAGTCTGTTGCCCTAAACTAGACACAGCCCTCCAACTGATGCCTCACGGTGCTAAATGGAACAATTACTTTCCATGTCTTATATATGACACTCCTGTTAATAAATCCCAGAATGACATTTGCTTTATTTACAACAGAATCACACTTGTTGACTCAGACTCGATTTGTGATTCACAATAATCCCCAAAACCTTTTCTGCAGTATGGCTGTCTAACCAGATATTTTGTATTTGCACACTTGATTTTTTCTTCCTTTGCACCAAGCTTCTAGTTCCCTAACTAGAAAAATTTAGACTGAAAATAAGGCATAAATTTGCAACAGCGAGAATAGTTAGTCGTTGGAATAATTTGCCAAGGATTGTGATGGATTCTCCATCACTGACAACTAGATTAGATGTTTTTTCTAGAAGATATACTGTAGGAATTATTTTGGGGAAGTTCTATGGCCTATGTTATAGAAGAGGCCTAGACTAGATGACCACAATGGTCCCTTCTGCCCTTGGAATCTAGGAGTTCAGGAAAACATCCCTACTCTGGATAACACTTAAGAAAGCATGTACTTAATATTCAACATGTGCTTAAATGCTTTCCTGATTAGGGATGTACTTAACTGAGCAAACTGAAGGAGTCACTTTTGCAGTTTTTGGATCAACATAACTTCACACACCAAAGCTGCCTCTGATTCTAAAGCCAGAGACTGACAACTATCTAAGAATTGTTTTTCTCCTTTTGTATATACTGTAAGTTATTGCTCCAGGTGTCCTTCCTTTTCTATTTGCCTGACATGGCCAAAAAGACATCTGTCACTTGTAAGAAGGTTAAAAAATAAAATCAATATACGCTATCCCATCCTGAAGTTATCAAATGCCAACCTACCTATGGAAAATTATTATCCTAAGTTTTATATGAGCACTGATATTATCTGCCTTACCAATCTTATAAGACACTAATTCCTTCTCCTCTCATCTTCAGTCAATCAGTTTTCACACCACAGGCAATGAACTAAAGATTACATTCTCTACCTGTGTTGTTATAAAAGTCTTTAATGCTTCTTTGCCTATTTTGAACAGTCTAGCATAGAAACAATAGAGTATAGATAACATCTGTAAAAATCGCTAGAATAACTTGAGTGCACCATCCATAGTTACCATTTCCCTATCATTTTATTGCTATTTCAATTTCTTTCTTGGATAATAAAAAGATTGTACACCTATTATCCTCTCTGATATTTTTGCAAGATAATACAAGGGAAATTTAACATGTGTTTGGATCATCTATTGGAATGGATTTTTAAGTATCTTCTCAAGCCTAATTTGATGGCCATCCTTTCCACAAGGTGTAAAGCAAAATACTCTATCTAAAGCATGATATGCTGTAAATGTCTTTGAAACATAGCTAATCAGTGATAATTTTGTATGGTCTTAATGGAGTTTCATTTGTGGAAAATTCAGATTCCCTCAACCTCCTCCAATCCTTATTTAAATACCAATTCAGGGGGAATTTTTTCAAACTGCATTTTGAAAGTTGTTTGCATCATAATAACAGTTTCTCAACAGTAATCTCATATTCTCTTATTGCTTCCTAATTACTACTTAGCAAGCAGATTAAGTTCCATTGTGTTCCAAAGAAGCTTTAACTTGCTGTATTGCTTATCAATATAACCAGATGTTCAATGGCAGATCCAGTGATGACGGCATTTTTAATTGCTTTTTTCGTTTGGCTAAGTAAGTTCAGATGGTCACTAATTAGTTCTGTCATGCAGAGGTAGTTTTGTTATGAACAATGCAATCAGTGTTTCATTGAAAAGACAACAGTCCTAAGATCAACACTGCTTAATTATCCCTAGGAATCCATCCTCTGTTTCTTTATTTGTTATTGCTGTCATGAGTAAGGTGACATGAATTAAACTGAACTGCTGCTTAAAAGAAGGCTTCTACTTGTGCACATAATGATTTCTCATTTTCTTCTGCTCAAAAGCAATCAGTTGAAACCAGTCATAAAGACTTCTTCTGTGTTAATGTTTATGAACTGCTTAGGAGCAACCCAACTTATTTCAAAATTGTAAGATATTTGAGCAGTGTGCGCTTGTGTATGTTTATGTATTGCATCAAACATCATGAGATTTCCAGCTTCAGATAAAAAACTTTTACTTAATTCTGTAGGGAAAAAGTCTTCCCAGAATGCCAACAAAAATACAATAAGCAATTCTTTTCTACCAGAGTGGTGATAATAAATAATAACAAGGTAATGACATACAATAAATCATGAATATTAGTTAATTTTTCAATGTCTGTGCCTGTTAAAAACCCATTGTTCTTCATTTATGGACTTTTTTATGTTAAAATAGTGGCTTTGCTTCATAAAACCTAAACATGAATTTAGAATTGTAAAAAAAACAAACAAAGAACCCCTAAACTTCTGATAACAGAAGTTTGCCTGGGGATTTTTCAAAGCAGCCATACTTTTTCTCTCTTCCCCTGAGATACTGCACTTCCAGGTGTTTTATAACAACATTTTTAATTACAATAGGAAATTTGTTGTGGAATTGCTATTACAATAGAGCTACCATCTTAATATCATTATTGTCAGATGGATATACAAGGCCTTAACAACGAGAATTCTGTAGCACTTTAAAGACTAACAAATTTAATTTCAGCAGGCATAAGCTTTCATGAGCTTCAGCTCACTTCCTTAGATGCAGTTGGTAGAAATGATACAGCAAATAGGAAACATATATAGGAGGTAACATATGCATATCCAAGGGCATAGATAACAATGGGGTAGGTGGATAAAAGCCGGGTATTTGAGGCTTAATGACAACCATTGAGTAGGAGGTGAGAATGGGTGATCAGAACAAATTACTTCTTGTAATGAGATAGCCATTCCAAATCCCTGTTTAAACCCAGTTTGAATGTGTCAAGTGTGCAGATAATTTCTAACTCAGCAGTTTCTCTTTCAAGTCTGTTTTTGAAGTTTTTTTGTAGAAGTACAGCAACTTTCAGGTCAGCGACAGAGTGCCCTGGGAGATTGAAGTGTTCTCCGACTGGTTTATGGATGTTATTATTTTTTATGTCTGATTTGTGTCCATTTATCCTTTTGCGTAGTGATAGTGTACAGACTAACATGGCTACCCCTCTGGAACTCTTATACAAGGCCTTGCACCACTCAGCTGTGGGATAATGTGATGGTAACTAAGGGTATGTACACACTGATGGCAGCAAATTTGCTGCCATCAGATTGATCTATCCAGCTCAGTTGAGCAGCAGTGAAGAACCACTCAATCAGTCCGGAAGTCGATTCAATTAAACCATCTCCTCCAAAGGCGTAGCACTGCGTCGACGGGAACGCATTTCCTGTCGGCTCAGTGTAGTGGAGACGGCGTGCAGAAGAGGATTAAGTAAGATGACGTGAGTTACGCAAGCTACTCTACGTAGTTTGCATAACTCCTGTCAACTGCTGCTGAATTTCCCGGTAAGTGTGTACTAAGCCTTAGAGTGTGACTTGTCAGGATCGGATAACTGTGTAAATATGATCTTTACAAAACTACTAGTGACATTTTGTATTTTTTTGCACATTATCTACTTGAACTGACAGTGTCTAAAGGGTTTTTAACAAATGCATGTCATTTGTGAAGAATACCATTAAATTTAAGTGTTCTACCTTTGTAACTACACCTGCTTCTGGTATATTTTTAGCATAAAATATAGGGAGAAAACATGGGAATGTGCCAGTTCATGATCCCATAAGCCCATAAATTGGATGCAGGTGGGATTTACACCTGTAAATAATTTTCAGTGGAAGGTATGAGTAAAATTCAGGAACAAAAAATTACAAATGTCAGGAAAATATGGGGGAAAGAGACTTGATCAAGAAAATGCACCCACTGTAAAATTACCAAAAGTGCCTTGTGGTCTTTGGGGGCAGATATTCTGCCTGCAACTGGATGCATCTGGATCATAGAAAAAGCCAGCCCCAGTTGCTCTGCTTTGCCTCATTAGGTTAACCATGTTATACAGAGCAGCCAGAAAAATAAAGTTCCTCACTTGGAGCAGTTTAGGACAGACATTTAAAAATATTTAGGCACCTCAAGATGCAACTAGGCAACTCGTGGGATTTTTCAAAAGCAAAATCCTAGGGTGCCTAACTTCCAAATTGCATCTAAGAGCATTTGGAAATACCACTGGGTGCCTAAATGCCATTAAAAATCTGGCCCATTGTGTCTAGCCCCAGTGGGTTATTTTACTTAAAACATAAGGTATAAAACTGTACAGGACTGAGTGTCAGCCTTCACTCTGAATTTCTTATCTTGTATCAACTGTAATCTAGATCCCAAATATTATTTTGATACATATTTTATTGTAAATTTAATGTAATGCATTTGTTAAAGCCCTTGATGATATTCACTCAAACTGAATATCAGGCATCCCTCTTTCCTCCCTCTTGGGCAAAACAAAGAATGTTCTCCATATGCTCTACATGATGGTCCACAGAAGTGTAAATTGTTGCTGCTTTATGTCTTCACACTACCACTTCCAATGTAAAACTGTAAATATGTTCTCTCTGCATGAACATTTGTTTATAGAGAGCAAAGAGTTTTACATTTCATATGCAGTGAATAAACATGAATTGCTGCATTCTCCAAAATGATTGTTAATCCTATTTCTCTGTATGTATGATGTAAAAAACGCCAGTGCTGCTGCCAAAATATAACTCAAAAGCAGAAATAAATAGCATTGTAATTGGGGTAAGGAGACTATCAGGGAACATGGTTCGTCTTGTTAGAATAACATTAGTCATATACAGAGAGAGAGAGAAACAGACAGACATGAAAAAAGGGAAATGGAGTCCCTATTATATTAATAATATTATTAAATATATTTCAGACCAGGAAGTAAGAGGGTATTACAATACTCAGTCTGCCCAGCAGCCCATCAAAGGTTTATTTTTACCTGGAAGAATGCAGTAAATCAGAGCCATAATTAATTGTTATGTTACTGCTAGGTACAGCCTCTCTAATGATGTTCAGGGTGACAAAATCCACTGAAATACTGAATATTCATATATTGGTAAACTGTTGTTTTTAGTCTTTACTTATCTTAAGCTTATGATCCTGAAATTGTAATATCAGCAAATTTGTATAAATTAATCCAAACAAATAACAATAATCCCCAAAACCATTTAAATGACCCAAACATCCTTAATATGTGGAGTGTTAAAAAAAAGATCATACGGCATAATTGGATGAGTTAAAGATGGAGTTCGAGTCTTAATTTGAACGCTTTGACTTTTGTTGGTTTGCATCAGTTGTTATTTAAACCTAGTCTTAAGTGAGTTCCAGAGGGGTACCAGTGTTGGTCTTTTTTAGCAAGACAGCGAGAGTCCTGTGGCACTTAAAGACTGGCATCCGACAAAGTGGGTTTCTGCCCATGAAAACTTATGCCCAAATAAATTTGTTAGTCTTTAGGGTGTCACAGGACTCTTGCTATTTTGCTAGTCATAAGTTTTCTTGTTATTTCAGAACAAAGGCTAGACTTCCTTTGCAGATATCTCAACAGAAGTCTTCTGTTTAATGTGCAGTGGAAGTCTAAAAAACTAATGCAATGTTACATGCATAATAAACTCGTTGGAAATTAATGTTAAATGAATAAAAAACTGTGTGGAAAATACTCAAAATATAATAATATTATATAAATCAGATATATGTCCTTACAAGAAATACTGTGTTGAGTTCTGATCATGATATCTCAAAGAGGATATGACAGAAACAGAAGAGTTGCAGAGACAGGCAATGAGAATGACTAGAGGCGCATAAAGACTCCCATCTGGAAGTGATTGAAAAGAATAGTGCTGTTTAGTTTAGAAAGATAACAAATAAGAGGACATAGGCCAGAGATATAAAAATAATGAAGAGTATAAAGAAAGTAGTTCACCTGCTCCGATTTATCTCTTCTCATAATAAATAAATAAGGAGACAGGAAATGAAGAGGAAAGGTAGCAAATTTAAAATGGATAAACAATACATGATTTACCAGTGGAAACGATTGTGACTAGAAATCATTGAGGCCCAGACCTCAGCAAGATTAACAAATATTAGGTTATTTAAAAGGACAATATGAACAACCAGAATTACATTAGCTTGGATTTAAAATAAATAAAAGGAATAAAACCCACCTCTTTCAAAACATAGTCCAGCCTCTTACTGATGAAGGATAGGAAAACCCCTCCTCTATGGGAAGGTTACTCCATTATTGTCTACTATGAGTGTTGTGTATAGGGGATAGCTCAGCCAGTCCTGGCTTATTTTAGTGTTTAGTTCAATAAAGACACTCCCTGTGTTGCATCTCTTAATGAATCTGTGCTGATTTCTCTCTCTGAATACAAGCAATTAAAATGAATTCAGCATAACAAAAGTGGTGATGGAGGATGGGATCGACCTAAGCTGCACTGGCAAAAAAGTAAAAGTCATTGTAAGAAAAAATCATTTTGCTGTTTTGGGGGCTGGGCTGTTTACACTGACAGTTCAAACTGAAACTTAAACAGGCTTTACTTTGTTCTGGCCAAAGTGAAGCAGACAGAAACAAAGCAGTGCTAGTGAATGGAAAACACCAGCAATTGTGTGTGAATGACCCCAACACACATGAATAAAAGATACGAAAAGACAAGAGAAAGAAAGGGGGAAGGGGAAAGAGGGGCAGCAATGGCTACATTTATAGGACCTCTGGGACCTTTTGATGAGACTAGAGAATTGGAACTCATATACTGAATGTTTTCAACTTTTTGTTATTGCAAATGAAATTACAGATGCAAAGAAGGTGCCCATTTTCTTAAATGTTGTAGGAGTTAAAACCTAGACTTTATTGTGCAGCTTAGTGCACCCTGATAAGCCAGAAACAAAATCTTACAGTGACATTTTGAAAATCCTGGAGGCACGTTTTTCTCCAAAACTGCTGGTAATTGCAGAGAGATTTAGGATGCAGAAAAGGAATCAAGAAGAAGGTGAAACAATTGTGCAATCTGTAGCAGCTCTAAAGAAGCTTGCTGAGCACTGTGAATTTAATGATGTGTTAAATGACATCCTACGTGATAGGTTAGTGTGTGATGTGCACAATGAAGCAACACAGAAGCGCTTATTGACAGAGGCCCAGCTCACATGGCAGAAGGCCATTGAAATTGCAATCTCTATGGAGCTGGCTGCAAAGGAAGCCCAACAGCTCAGTGCATCGACCAGAGTGCATAAGGCATCACAAGAATACACCCACAAGTAAGTGGGAACCAGGAATGTTACTGCTGTGGAAAGCCGGATTACCATGCATCAGAATACAGTGAAAACCTAGTGTTTTGCCAGTGTGGCAAAAAGGAACACATTGAACGTGACTGCAAACAAAAGAAAGAAAAGTCAAACAGAACAGGCAAACTGGAGAAAAAGAAGCCTGCTGTCTGTTATACCAAAAATAAAAATCTACATGTGGTAAAGCAGATTCAGGATGATCAAAGTCAGAAGAAGAAGTGCCATCCATGTCTTGTCCATGGCAGTGGGCTCACATGAATACTGGATAACTCCGCTGTTGGAAGGTAAACCTGTATGCATGGAACTGGACACCGGCGCAGCAGTTTCGCTGGTCTCAGACACTGTGTATAAGGATAAGCTAAAGCATCTCCTGCTTAAGCCGAAAAAAGTTGTTCTGAAGACATACACTGGAGAAGCTGTACCATGTTGGGCTCTTCTGATGGTAAGATGGAGCTCAATGGACAGACTACTAAATTGCAACTGTTTGTGGTGGAAGGCAATTACCTAGCCTTAATGGGAAGATCATGATTTAGGAAGATTCAGCTGAACTGGGCAGAAGTGCACTGGATGGCTAAAGAAGAAATAGGTCTGACAGCTGTATTAAAGAAACATGCTGCTACTTTTGGAGAGGACCTGCGAAGTATGAAGGGAATCACTGTGAAATTGAACTTTAAGCCTGACAACCAACCAAAATGTCTGATAGCCAGAACTGTGTCATATGCCATCAGGCCAAAGGTTGAAGTGGACCTGGAGTACCTGGTCAAAAATGGAGTCCTAGACCAGTGACCCACAGCCAATGGGCAACCCCAATCATTCCAGTATTGAAGAAAGATGGCTCCATAGATTTTAAGGTCAGCATTAACCCAGTGTTGTGTGCAAAGCAATACCCTCTTCCCTGCATTCATGACCTCTTTACTGGCTTGACTGGTGGACAAAAGTTCAGCAAGATTGATCTGAGTCAGGCGTATTTACAAATGCACATCAATGAGAAATCACAAGAGCTGTTGACTATCGTGACACATAAAGGGCTGTACTGATACTGTCGCTTGCCCTTTGGAATAATGTCTGTTCCAGCTTTGTTCCAGAGGGCTATGGACCAGATCTTGAGTGGCTTACCAGGAGTCCAGTGCTATCTTGATGACATCCTGGTCACTGGCAAGAATGAGGAGGATCATCTTAAGAACTTGGAAGCTGCCCTATAAAGACTGGAAGAGTATGGCCTTCGAGTCCGCAAAGACAAATATGAATTCTTGCAGCCCTCTGCTGAATATTTGGGACATATCATAGACGCTACTGGCCTTCGTAAGGCTCTTGAAAAAGTCAAGGATATTGTACCAACTCCACCTCCTCAAAATGTAAGTCAGCTTTGTTCTTTTTTAGGGCTATTGAACTATTACGGAAAGTTTATTCCACAGTTAGAAACACTACTAAAACCACTACATGAACTCCTTGGCCAGAACAAGGTCTGGAAGTGGACTGATGCCAGTGATGTTGCATTTAAAAAGGCTAAATGCCCATTGCTAAATTCAGAGGTTCTGACACATTTTTATCCATCCTTACCTCTACAGTTGGCCTGTGATTCCTCCCCTTATGGAATGGGAGCAGTTGTGTCACACATTATGCCTTTGGAGAGGAGAGACCCATTGCTTTTGCTTCACACTCCTTAAGCAAAGCAGAAACTAACTATGCCCAAATCAAATGTGAAGCACTGGGAATCGTTTTCAGAATTCGGAAATTTCACTAGTACCTGTTTGGACAGAAGTTCACACTTCTCACTGACCATCGACCTCTAACATCAATTTTTGGACCATGCACAGGCATTCTATCATTGGCTGCTAGTTGTATGCAACGATGGACATTGTTGCTTTCCACATACACGTATGAGATCAAATATGGGAAATCCACTCTGCACTGCAACGCAGATGGTCTGTCAAGGGTGCCTTTACCAGTTAAATATCAAGATATTGGCCAGAAAGAAATCTTCTACTTTGAACAGGTAGAGGATACACCATCACTGCTACTCAAGTAAAGAAGGCAACTCGCATTGACCCAGTACTGTCCCAAATTATGGACCTAGTGATGCATGGACATCTCTATGGAACTCTCAGGTCTCACCCAACCTTCTTCCCTACATGTCCAAGAGGATGGTTGCTTGTTGTGGGGGATGCGTGTCATTTTTCCACCGTGACTGAGATCACAGATATTAGAACAGCTACATTCAGGTCACTATGGAATAGTGTGCATGAAAGAAATTGCACAAAACTACTTTTGGTGGCCTGGCCTGGACAGTGCCATTGAAGA
This sequence comes from Emydura macquarii macquarii, assembly GCF_026122565.2. Classification (NCBI taxonomy): domain Eukaryota; kingdom Metazoa; phylum Chordata; order Testudines; family Chelidae; genus Emydura; species Emydura macquarii. The sequence continues at coordinate 1,012,958 of NW_027130849.1, read as the reverse complement.
GAAGAACTTCATGTCAGGAATGTGCCTCAGTTGGTGCCCCTACACCCATCGGGCTGGCTTGAAAACCTGTGGCAGCATATTCACATTGATTTTGCTGGCATGTTCCTGGTTGTTGTAGATGCCCACTTTAAATGGCCAGAAGTCTCTGCCATCCACTACTGCTGAAAGTACTATCCAGAAATTGCGTGAAATCTTTAGTCGTTTCAGTCTGCCAGAACAACTTGTGAGTGACAACAGACTGCAGTTCGTCTCTCAGGAGTTTGAAAATGTTATGAAAGCAAATGGGATACATCACATCACTTCAGCAACGTATCATCCATCCACCAATGGATTAGCTTAAAGATTTGTGCAGACCATGAAATAAGCTTTAAAATCTGCAAGGAGACATTTGTCCATTCAAAAGCGTCTGGACACCTTCTTACAATCCTACAGAAACACACCTCATGCTATGACCAAAGCGTCCCTGGCTTTTCTAATGATGGGATGACAGCTGTTCACTGGCTTTGATCTGCTGAAACCTGCCAAAGCACAACAAGTTGTGGAACATCAACAGCAAAAACAAGTAACCAGACATGCACACAGAGCAAAAGACCGAACCTTTAGTACTGAACAGCCTGTCCTAGCTCAGAACTATGCTTCTGGAGCTAAATGGGTCCATGCTACAGTCATTGCACAAAAAGGACCTGTTTCCTATGCTGTCCAGACTGCAGATGATCTCACCTGGTGGCAGCATGTAGATCAGTTGTTGCCAGGTCATACATGTCCCAAGGACACATCTCCAGTTGAGCTGCCTGACCTCACTATTACAGTGAGATATCATTGTGTCAAGAGTCACCCGTTTCTGACTCCCCATCTCCATTCACCTCTGCAGGAGATACAGCCCGCTCCTCTGTTCGAATAGATACAACATCCTCACCTGTTCGAGCCCATCGTCAGACCTGCTCCAATAGCACCTTCTGGTGCAAGAACACCAGAAATCCATCATAATCCACTTAGAGAGAGATGGCCTCCTCAATGGCTGGATATTTAGCTAGGGCAAACCCACATTACAGGGCACAATAATCCCTGGGTTTAGCCGGGAAATGAGGCAGTCTACCCTGATTCCCTCATTTAGTGATTGTTCTGTTAAATGGGCGTTTTCATAAAGGAGGGAGGAATATGTTGTGCATAGAGGATAGCCCAGCCAGTCCTGGCTGTTTTTAGCGTTAGTTCAATAAAGATGCTCCCTGTGTTACATCTCTCTGTGATCATGTGGTGATTTCTCTCTCTGAATACAAGCAATTAAAAGGAATTCAACATAACAATGGGGTTTCTTACATTTCATCTATAGAACCTGGTTTTGACTGCTTTCAGAGATAGGATGCTGGACTGGGTGGACAACTGATCTGACTTGGAATGCTAGCTCCCATGGTCTCAAGTTCAAAGTACTTGAAATGCATATTCATTGCAAAAAATATTGGATAAACATAAAAATAGCCTTTGATAAATAATCTGTTTCACATATGAAAACGTAAATTTTAAAAAAATAGTTGGAACAATCCCACAGATTTGAATAGCTTCTTTGAAAGCAAGACAGAAATAAACCCAAAACTACTGGGGAATTTAAAAATAACAGAAATAACTGTTAATAGAGATGAGCCCAAGTTAAAAGATAAATTACACCATGGTTTACACCAGAGCCCAGAAGCTAACATAATAGGGTGCTTAGACCAATGGAATCCCCATACACCCATATTTAGTTTCACAATATAACTTCTCATCAATGAAAATTGAATTTATCATCAACTATAGGACTACAGATTTTCATATAGGCAAGTTGGGAGCTACCAGGATTTTAAGCACAGCAAGCCCCAGTGGTGAGATAAACTTTTTTTTTTTTTAGTATTAACACATAGTGGGACATCAGTTTCAGCAAGTGAGGTCACACAACTAAAATTGAGATTTCTGAACTAACGTTTTCAAATGTGGGTGCCTAAAATTAGGCATGTCAATACAAATTAGAAATCAAGCAGAAATGCAGGTGCTCAGCATGTCTAAATTTGGTCCACTTTTCATCACTACCAAAATATGGGTTTAGATATCTAACTTTTCAGAGTGTAGAGGATAATTGCAATCCTCTTTGTTCAGTTTCATATTATTTGACAGGTTCTTTCAACTATATGCTCATAACTTAAGCATCTGCATTACCAAATGGGAGGAGACAGGGTTTTAGAAGGAGTGGTCTCATCATGCCATTTTATTCTATATTTCACAAGAAATATGTGCTATATCACTTTACACTGTCCTAATGCAATACATTTCCTTTTTTCAGAAAGCAGTAGTAAATATTTTATGCTGAATACAATTAGCTGTTTTAAAATGTTTAACTACATCTTCTTGCTCTCTTTTATATTTGTACATGAATTCCCACAGATCTATGGTTTTTAAAAATTAAATCTTTCCACATAGTTACTCCATGACAATTCCCTGGGTAATTTTGCTAGTACACTTTTTCTAAAGTGCCTTTGAACTCAATTTGTAACGAAAAGAAGGAGATACATTCATTTGAATATCTTCTTGAAATATAACTAAGTCAGGCATTGTTTTTTAGAGAATATACTATACACATTTCCGCCTATTTCCAATTGCAAATGATCTTTTGAAAATGAAAAGTGTTTCCTCAGAAGTGATTGTCTTTTTGTCAGACACCTGAGATACTATCTATTCTCAAGCTACTGTTACATTTTTGAAAAATGTGTCAATAAATAGGAACTATATATCCCTTATATGTGGATGTCACTATCTAAGAAGTTTGAGCTATGGAGCCATCATGTTCAGATGGCACTTCTGAGACTGTGGAAAGCTTGACACTTTCTTCAACTGGAATGAAAAATGTTTCCTAGCAAATAGTATTAATATTAATAACCCAGTGTCCTCTGGCCATTACTCTTTAGACAATAAATGCGTTTCCTATGTATGGAACATTTTACCTCATTGCTATCTTCAGTACATTTTTTGGGGGAAAAAACAACATAATAGGACTAAGGGTTGGACTTAAATCAATAAAAATAATGAACATTTACTTTGAGTATAGGAGTCAATCCTTAGTGCACCCAGATATGGTGATGAAGTTATAAAATCATAGATGTTTGAATTCTCTCTATTGTCTTGCAATAATAATATAAAACATGAATGGTGTCTTAGCTCTGAATTTCCTTGCATTTTCTGTGCTTAGCAAAACTTAAAATGACACGATAAAAATTTTTCATTCATTTATTTATATCTAAGAGTTGTAAGAAAAGGAAAGAATATTTAAACACCTTCCTTCTTAGGTTTGATGATCTTTTGGCATTTCATGATAATAAAATAGTCTGGTGTGCTTTACACGGTATTTTGTAATACACTTAGTATTCATTGTGTGCATTGACAGCATATACTACAATGGCTCCAGTTAAATGAACAGTGTGTGCATTATTTGCATTGAAACAATTCCACAATTACAGAATGTACAAACAACCAATATAAAATATAATGAATAGTGTGTATGCGGCATAGTGGCTATTTCTATGCTAAATTGTTTACACATTTTTAATACCAAAAAATTGTTTTCTAGATTTCATGCAGCAAAACAAACCTTGTACAAGTATTTTAAAAAAATGTTGACTGAGGAGGAGGTATAGTGGGTGATTAAATCATGGTGTCCAGTTCATCAGAGAGGAAATTATTGCAGTGGATATAGCAGAGGAGTTGCTGTGAGGAGCTACTTTCCTGCTCCTTTGGCAGTAGAAACCAGACAGTGAGCAGGCCCCAGGAAACAGAATGCTTGCAACCTACTTATTTGCTTCCTTGGTAGACTGGCTGAGCAAGATATTAAGTGTTGATCTTACACACAGTCTGAAATACATTAGACCACACTAGCTGCTGGTCAGAAATAGCATTTTTTATATTTCTAAATATAACCAGTGAAGGTTAAATGAAAATTTTCTTATATTCATATTGGTGTCTCTCTCTGGCTGTGGATCCATCTAAGTCAGTGTTTCTTAACCTGGGGTTTTAGAGGGGTCGCAAGTGCAGAGCTGGTATTGGGGGTGGCAAGAAAGGCAATTGCCTGGAGCCACAGGGGCGCCATGAAACTAAGTTACATGCCTCAGCCCCGTGGGGGTGGGACTCAGGCTTCAGGGGTACAGTAGTTTGGAAAGGTTAAGAACCCTAAGTGGTGTATGATAGCCTTCTTTTATCCTCCTCTTGGTCTTTATTACAATTAAGCACCTCCTATGAGCCATCCCTGTAATCCTATGTGATACTAAGTGGAGATGAGTCTAACATTGAGACTATCTTATGGGCCTATTAAATACACATTATTGGATATCAAGATCAGGAGAGGTTTCATGGCTGATCTGAACTCATGCTCTTAGGATTGTCGTGATGGTTTTGCCAAATGAACTGTGTCTTTTTATTGAGTGATTCTCCCTACTTAAGGTGTTTTACCATCCCTCTTGACTACTTTAAGGACATTTCACAAAATGTTTTTTTCTCCGTCATCTGTCAAAAGACTTAGAGCTTGATCATTTAAAAACGAGTGCTACCAAAACCATTTAGACCACTTGATACAATGATCCATATGGTCATAAATCATTTTGAAATCCATGTCCCGATGGAGTTCCTATGTAAGTTATTGCTCATAAAGAACATATGCAGTTTAATACTTAATTTTTCATTAAAAGGAAACCAGCAAAAGAATGTAACAATAATTTTGCTAAGATTGGAGCGAGCCTAAAGTCTAAGTGGGATATATTTCTCTGAAGCAAAAACAAGCAAAACAGGTTTCCTTAACCTGGAAATCCATGAGTTTGTCTAGCATCATGGCCTATTAAACATTTTGCACCTTTCCTCAATTGCTTTCTAACCTAAATTGCCTTTATCTTTTTAGCTATCTATCTAATTGGGTTTAAATAAATCAGGCTAATGAAGATGACTTTTTAAAGGTTAGGTAACATATCAGATGATATTGAGAGCTGAAAAGTGAGAAGCATTTATTTGGATTATCTGAGAATCCCGCAATTTCAGTTTTGTTCCTTCCTTGGAGGAATCAGTAAAATGCAACTTTTACAACCGATAACAAATTATGTAATTCAACGAATGGTCCTTGATGGTACAAGTCAAATTGAGAAAACATCTTCAGTATATTATTCTACAATGAATGAATTGCCTTTGAGTTGCTGGAAATCAAAATGATCAATTTAGTAATAAAAGCTTTCAAATATTTTTAAGCGGGTCATACCATCTCCTCTGTCAAAAAACATTTGTCATTTCAATAGTCATTCTGACAGCACAAGAAGATTGGATTTCTTAATAAATTTCATCAATGAAACTTGTCTTTTTCAGAACAGCAGCAAATGTGCTACGATGATGAACCAACCCCATCCACACACCCCAGAAAGACGAGCTAATCATTCTCTGTCTAATTCACTAAATGTTTGAGTGCTTTTTTTATTTTTTTTAAATGAGCACTGTTCCTCTGTGTCAGTACTTCTGTGCAAATCACATGGCAGACCATTCTGCTTGAATGTCTATTGTAGCAATCAGAAGTGTGTGGAAATAGATTCTCCGTAGATTCATACCAAAGATATGCCATATTTATTGTTCACCTATATGCTGAGTACTGGCAAACTCAGGATATTTTTAAAGAAGTTTGCCATTCTGTTATGTGTTCACGTCTCTATTTCCCAAAAAGGTGGCACTCTGTTCTGGGCAAAGACCACTTCTCTTTCAAACTTTATATTCCATCCTTTAAAAATAGCTGAGGGATGTTTTTGCATATGTGACCCAAAAGAAACTTACGTTGTTGTCCAGCATCAACCTTAGTGGATTTTCTGATCTCTCTCCTTTCAAACATTCACTTTTCCCCCATATTCTGTTCTACTGGTTTTTCTTCCCTTTCTTTCCTGCCTGCCTGCCTGCCTGCCTGCCTGCCTCTTATACATTTGCATTCACCAGATTCAGATCTTGAAAGCAATGTATCAAGTTAATTGGTGTGTTTACTGGTTTGGAGTCCAAGAGTCAAGGAATATGAGAGTGGAATTGGGATCTCATGCCATTTTGGACCCAGTGCACCTGCACACATCACCATCCAGAAGGGCAATAGTTTCTACCCTTGTCTGTAGCGTGCTGTAGCCCTGCATCCTACCCCCAGTTTGCAAGAGTGCATATCACGTCATTTATACTAATAATGTACCTGTTTACATTACATCCATTATGATCCAACCTAATCTATTCTGTACAAAGAGCTATGCAGGTTAAACAGTGGGAAATAATCATATCTGCATTTCAGTTTTTTCAGTTTTTTATTTATTCAGGCTCATAAAAGATGTTTGAAGAAAATATTCAAACCTTGAGAATACATGATTTTTCCTTGATTTCATAACTCAATAAGCTCTGAATTAAAAAAAAAAAATATTTTAAAGAGTTTATTAATTGATACTCTAAATATCAAGTATGAGAAATTTCAGCCCAAAGAAAATTTTCTGAGAAAGCTATAAGTAACTGAAAGCGGAAATTAAAAATGAAAGTTTGTACTTAACCTGCATTAGAATCTCACTGTTGTGATGCTATAAAATATAAATTTTAGAAACCTGATATTGACTTTACTGTGGAAGAAACTTGTTATATTTGGATATCAAACAAAGTTCTCCAAAATACAAATTTACATTTCTTCTTTATTTGTTGGGTGGATCGTTATTTCAGTTCATAACTTGGAAGAAGTGAAAATTCAGGTGTTTTTTTTATTTGCAAATAAACAATTGTATGTCTCCTGAAAACCCTGTAAAGTGAAAAATTTCCTTGAGTCTACCACATGAGATTAGATTTATTATGATTAGTCAATTTTTTCTAATTATAATGCAGTACAATGCTATGAATTTTCACTGAACCAAATTAAATTTTTCTGGAATAATATCAGTAAATTTTTGGAAGTATCTTATTTTTAAGGATTTAAAGGTATTTGGAATTGAAGGCATACCAAATCTATTTATATTCCATCAACTATTATATAATTTGTCAATGTCAGCACTTATGAACTGTATTCATGGATGCCTCTCTGTCATTATGCTTTTAAAGATTACATTATGTTACAGTGTGTTCAGTTCCCTCAAGCAAAAAATAGGATGAGTTCCTGTGCTGTAGGTAGAAGTGTTTGGTTATTTTATTCAGATATATTACTTTTTCTTTTTCTCCTTTTATTATTTTTCAATATTGTAAGTACTTATTGAACTGCTGAGTTTTTATATACCAAACACAGACTGACTTGAGTTCAAATGGTCAGATCTTTGTTTTTTATAGAGAGCTGCCAATTTGAGAGATGCCATTATTTTTTCACTGACTTTCAGTAATACTGTATATGCTAGCTCTCCTTGCTTGTGTCTGCAAGATAAAATGGATAAAGTCCTGGCTCCACTGAAGTTCATGGCAAAAAACTTTAATTGGCTTCAATAGGGCCAGAATTTTACTCTGAATACCTAAAATTAATATAATATTTCAAATAAGTTAGTTTAACCAGCATGTTAAAGGATTCAGTTCCAATCTTTCTTTTGGGCACTCAAAGCTCCCATTAATGGAAGGAAACTTGGGGTTTGGAAAAAAAATGTCAGACCAGTTCAAGTACATTTAGTTTTGTACACAAGCTTTACATAATTTTAGAAGATTTTTAATAAATTTAGCAGTTTTCCTACACTATTCTGTAAACAGATATAATTACTTACATTTCTATTATGGTTGGATAAAACAATTCACAAACAAGTATGAATCTCTTTGAATGCTGAGAGTGATCTGGACAACCCATTAGCCAGCCAATGAAAGGTAAATTTAGTCTCCCTTCTTCCAACTAGAACTGATCAAAAATTGACATTTTTGTCCTATGGGAAATGTCAATATTTCAACATAAGTTTTCATTCCAAATTGGGATAAAAAGTCAAAATAATAAAGCTTATGAAATATTGAAATGTCACTATTGAAACAAACACCATGAGAGATGGGAGATGAGCCAGGGAATATTGGACAAATGTAGTCTGGCCAGAGGAGCTTGAAGCATCTGAACCAGAAATCCTATGAAGCAGCACAATATCTTAGTCAGATGAAGATTAATGCTGAACTGACCTGAAACTAAATGTTTCATTTCAGTTTGTTAATATGTGTTCAATACGTGTCTACCCATCCTGAAAATGTAATGGAAAAAACAAAAATTCTACAAAATTGACATTTTTATGTGGGAAATCTCAATTTGGTAGAAATGATATTTCCCATAAGACAAAAAATAATTTCAGAAGAAAATTCCCACTCAGTTCTACTTCCAACATTTACTGATATCCCTGGAAAAAAATCACATGTACATCTGGTAATTTCTGCTGGTTTGGCTGCTGTACTTTATATCGCTTGTTCTTTAGAAACCATTAATTATTATTATTTGTATTGTAGCAGTATCCAGGGACCCCAGCCTATTGTGTAAGGCACTGTACAAAATTATAACAAAGACATGGCTCCTGTTCTGATGAATTTACAATCTAAACATAAGATGTAGGCAACAGGTGGCTACACAGACAGGGAGAGCACAATACGTTAAAATAAGGGTCCAGCAATACTTGCCAAATCTGTTTAAACCTTGCACGATGTCTTCCAGTTACTGTAGCTTATGGAAATAATATTTCCACTTGCTCAGTATAAATGAGAACTGTTTATCTGTGATAGATGCTAATTGCTGAAACCTTAACATGGATACAGTGCATTCAGAAGCAGAGGGAAATGAGTACACCACACATGATGTTTTTGATAGCTCTTAATCTCATCAAAGTAAAACATATAATGAAAAAAATTGAAGTCTCCTAGACAGAACCTCAAATCTTAACTCATGAAATAAAAGATTAATAAAGCAAAACCAGCAATAAGGGGCCCCATGATCTAAAGGGACCTTAACTGAATTAATTTACAAAAGTTTATATTTTCACTTCACATATTTCATTATTAAACTTGATTATAATTTCATAACTGTGCTATTCAATGATATTACTAGAACACTTGAATGGAATTATAGCTTTATGTTCAATCTCCTATTATGTATTATGGGGAATATATGAATTAAGAAGGAGTTTGATTAGTTCATTAAATGGGAAAGCACATGTAGGGATTAAAAGGGCTCTTAATAGATAAGAGCTTTGAAAGTCAGTTAGGTCTTTAGCACAGTATGTACAGCCTAAATATGACTCAGTAAATGTCATTCCTCATGGTCTATAGTATATGTAAAAGTTTCACATTATATTGAGCAAACACTAGGAATATACACAGATATTCACCATCAAATTCATATTCAGCTCTGCAGTTTCTGTATTAGATAAATTCAGGTGATGTACTCTAGATGTCATGTAGGGTTTTATACAGCTGGGAAGAGAATCTGGTGTTTTGGCTGGTGGAAGATGAGGTTTCTGCTGTCAAGAGGGATTAGTAAAGACAGATGTCTTGGTCTTGAAAGGGAATCGGGAAATTTCCACATCTTTGTCTGGCATAATGTATCTATCTATTGTGAAGCACCATGCACGTCTACATTCATGGCCAGCCCCAGACCAAATGGCGCCCCAGTCAAGGAATGTTTTCAGGCCCCACACCACCTATCCATTTGTTAAAATTTGAATACCTTATTTTTTATTGCATTGGTACCCCTTTTCACGACCCTTTGTTGCCTTACTCTTGTTCATTCTATATAAGGGGTTGCCAAACTTACTGACACCCTGAGACTCCCCTCCCCACTGGGCAGAATCCTCTAGCCCTATCACCTGCCACAGGGCAGAAGTGCTGAGCTCCCCACCCTAGTCTCATAGGCAGAGAATGGTGGGGAGGAAAGGAGGGCTCCACAAGCTGCACTTTTACTGTAAAAGAGCCACGAGTCCAAGAACAATGCACATTTTACCTAACTTTCTCTAACAAACACATAGTAATTAGTATATTTATATAAACAACTATCATCCTCATAAAAAAAAACCCTTCAAACTACTAAAACAAGACATACCACTTCACACGCAAACAAAAAACAAGTGACATATATGCAGTCACATTGCTTAACACGCTGGTGGAAGGTGCTCAGATACTACGGTGATGTTTCCAATATAAAAACCTGAATAGCACAAGACTTTGTGCCAGTTCAGGCCTTGAGGTTAAGGAAAATCTGATTTGATACAGATAGGGTACTCCATGCTGTCTGAGTACTATAGCTGGGAAAGCCAATGACTGTAAAGTAGCTGCCATCACATCCTTCTATTCAAACTGTGCAAGGACTATATACTTGTAGGTCTGCCTTATTTAGGTTGGATTCAATAAAGTTGTGGCTTTTGACTGCTTTCCCAAGAAAACTGTATCTGACTTCTTGAGTCCCTACCCCCTGCATAACAATTAAAAAAAAAAAAAAAAGCAAAACAAAAGTACAGTAGAACTCAGAATTACGAACACCAGAGTTACAAACTGACCAGTCAACCACACACCTTATTTGGAACTGGAAGTATGCAATCAGGCAGCAGAAGAGACAAAAAAAAATAAAATTGTACAGTACTGTGTTAAATATAAACTTCTAAAAAAAATAAGAGAAAGCTGTATTTTTCTTTTGCATAATGAAGTTTCAAAACTGTTTTAAGCCAATGTTCAATTGTAAACTTTTGCAAGAACAACCATAACATTTTCTTCAGAGTTATGATCATTTCAGAGTTATGAACAACCTCCATTCCTGAGGTGTTCGTAACTCTGAGGTTCTACTGTAATACAATTCTGTAACTTTACACAAGGATAAGCAATCTGATTCTATTCATAGTACTGACTGAGAGAGAGGTTGGGCTTCTTGAGGTACTGGACTGAAATTCAAGAAATGTAGGTTCCATTCCCAGCTGTGCCACAAACTTCCTGTGCGATTGTAGTCTCTATGTATCTCTATTCCTCTGTCTTTAAACAGGGGATAACACTGCTTCCTTTCTGTCTTGCCTATCTACATTATCATCTCTATGTCAGGGACTGTCTCTCACTATATGTTTGTACAATGCCTAGCATAAAGGGCCCCCAAATCTCAATTACAGCATTTAGAGGCTACTGATTTATACCAATGAGAGGTTGGATTCAGGTCCATTACATGCTTGCATATCTTTATGTATTTATTGTTGCTATGTGTATTTATTAATAATTCTATCAATTTTTATTATTTATTTTGACATAGCACCTTCAGGATGATGAAGTTATTTCTTCTGTTAATAAGCACTAAGATACTTTTGCCACATTGCTAGTTCCTGCAGTCTTTGTTAGTGGAAGCTGATGGACTTTATGCCACATTCTCTTCAGCTTACTATCATTTTCATATGCACAAAGTGAGAGTATGTCAATGGCAATATAATTTTATTAACAAACACTGAATATTTGTAGTTATTTTAACCTTTTCGATAGTTTGTGCTTTGACTGGTATTCTACACACTATGGGTATGTCTATACTGACGGCAGCAAAGTCGCCGCCGTCAGATAGATCCTTCAGGATTGATTGAGTGATCAGTGTAGACCCGTTCAATCGATTAGGAAGTCGATGCCGTAAATCCACCCCCTCAAGTGGTGTAGCGCTGCGTTGATGGGAACGCAGTTCCCGTCGGCACAGTACAGTGAAGACGGTGCACAGAAGGGAAGCACAGCAGTCAACGGAATTCTGCGTAGCTTGCATAACTCCCATCGACTGCTGCTGAATTTCCTGGTAAGTGTAGACCAGGGCTATGTTAACATGATAAGTGAAAGTCTTGGTGTGCAACAAAATTAGATTTTAAATTTAATCATAGATTCTGTATCATATGGTGTAATGAGTTGTTAACCCACTCTACCCATAAAAAGATTGACATTATCCTCTATCAGTACTCAGTAGAAGACACACTACTACTACTACTATATAATACAAAAGTATTTAAGTTCCATCAGTGTAACTGATTACTACTTTTCCACATTTTTCATCCATTGCTTATTAGCTCTACTAGTTATTTTACATACACATGTTAAAATCCCATGTTAGTTGATTTAATTATTTTTGCCATTTTTATGTGGAGGCAGTAACCTAACTCATTACAGCAGCTGTCGTTCTGAACTGGCACACCCTATTATTTTTTTTAAATACTTTCCTTTTAATTATTTGTTTTCAGTACCTTTTGATTTAATATTAGCAGATTTCATTTTCTCTTTGCTGTCCAAACTTCTTACTGAGTGATTTTTACCATGAACCTTGATCATCTATCCGATTCAACATAAGGAAATTTGTGTCCAAATATATGTAATCAGCTAGCCTTTTGATAACACATGACCTGTCAAATATCTACTAATGGACTTTGTAATTTTATTATATTGTGTCTTGATAGTGACTGACCTACATGATTGTAATATCTTTACTTTGCAAGTAGTCCCATTGGTTTCAATACATGAGTGACTTGTAAGATAGTGACTGTGACTAAGGGTTATAAAATCTGGATTTCTATTTCTAATAAAAATCGTACTTGCTTTTCACTTAAATATGTTTGTGCATTAGGGTCTTCTGTGGCCATGCAGCCTAGTGGCTCGATTGCTGGTATTTCAGTCTGCAAGGCCGGGGGGGAGAGAGTGCGGTAGGGAACCTGGGCTCTCCCTCTCCACCGGGTCCCAGCCTAAGGCCTTGTATAGGTCAATCTCTAAACATGGGAGATGGATCTCCCTCCCGGCAGGGCAGAAGAGTAAAGACCCGCTTCCCTGGGCTACTTCCTATAAATCTCTTTAGTCTGGGGTGTGGCCCCACTAATCCAGTTGCCCTGTGGCTGAGGTTTATTTGCAGGTTTCTCTTCGGCAGGGAAGTCCTTATTGCATCAAGTACCTGCACTGGCTGACAGGTCAGTGATCCGTCCCTTGAGGCAGGCAGACAGAGAGCTCCTGCCTCCTCAGCAGTCAGCCCTTAACTGAGCCACGGTCCCTTCTTTTCTCCCCATTCCAGGCCTGGCATTGGCTGCAGGTACAGTGGGGCGGGGCTAGCTGAACTCACAGGTTTTCTTTAACCCCACTGTGCCAGATATTAGTTTCTCTGCTTCCTCACAGTTTGTTTGCTGACAATTCTCACCGTTCAAGAAATTGATGTTCTTTCACACTGTATATTAACTAATTCACCTTTTGTAACATAGTATATTTTCTTTCAGAAACACAATGAACTTCATAATTGTCTTTCCTCAAATACCCAGCTTACCACAACTCTCTTCTTTGTATCACTGTGCTTTCGATGGTCAGTATGCCGTCTAGGTCAAAGCAAGGAGCAGCATATTGTTGTGCTGTGTTCCAGAAGGGAGATTGATAATTGGAGATTTTACTTAGAATCTCCTTCCCAGTCTCCCCTGCTGCTCTGGCCGTGCTTTACCGACTCCTTACCCCCTTTCAACCCACCTGTGCATGGGAGAGACTTAGCAGCTTTGTAGATCCTGCTATCTCCTGCCATGTAAGCAATGGTACAGCACATGGGCATTTGGGAGTAAGGGTTATCAGGCCTCAATTTATGTTAGATTTATGCAGCAAAATGCAGTAGAATCAATTGTTTGGATAAATCTTGCAGAAGCTGACTCTGGAATTTATTTAGAATCTGAATTTCCTTTAAGGTTAGGAAATTGGATCTGCTTTTCAAGTTCAGGCCCATCTTAGAAAATTCATCCTTTAGATTTCATATTGAGACTTACATCAACTATATCTGAACACAATTTCATTCCAGAAAAATTGCAAATACAAATGTTTCAAAATGGCAGGTTATTTTGAGCTGATTCTGAATGGGTGGTAGGAGAAAGTATCACAATACCAGATCTTACTCAAGGAAAATTCAATGACTGCTTTGCCTAGGAAAGGACTTGTTGACTGGACTTCCCTATATTTTTTAAGCTACTAGCAGCAACTTTTTGGACAGTTTTTCTTCCCATTTGACTAAAAAGAGATGCTGTTTAACTTTCAGTTTCTTTCTTTTTCACTGCCTTAGCTTTCCTACTCTGTTTGATTTCAGTTTCTATCTGTTTTTCTGTTTCTCTTAGTGTGCTAAAATTAGTTTTAATAAATCCAGTCCAGCACTAATATCCTGATTATTAAACATGAAGCCTATAATTCTGAAGACCTTACTCTGGAACAAAGGATTTCCAATCAAGTTAATGGAAGTTTTGCCTGAATAAGAACTTCAGGATTGGACTCCATATTCTAATTAGGATAAAAGACAATTGTGAATTGGAAGATGATTAGGTACAAGGTTATATTACTATAATTGTCTTTTTTATAGATTATGGCAACTACTGAATTCCACTACTTATATTGCATTTTGTGTAACCTGCTGCAGTCCAAATGCCTATGAAAGCTCAACTTTCTCTGGTTCTTGGTAATGGTCCCTGTTTTCTTATTAGAAATGAAATAGCAATGCTCTTATCATTTAAAATTCTTTCTGCCAAAATAATACTTTATAAAGACTGATTATTAGACAGGCTAAATGCTTGAATATACTTTATGATCTGGCTTTAAAGGCACACAAACTAATTTCCACTTCATCTCCAAGTAAGAAATCCTTTTCTTTCTCTGACTTTTTCTACACTAGTTTCCATCCCTTGGAGGTTTCTCTCTCTTCTAATAGGAGACAGGCCACCCACATCAACTACTTTTGGAAAATCATCCATTGCTGATAACAGGCATCAGCAACAGGTGAATCTGAACTGGTGCTGAATATAGTCAGGCTGTGTAGGATTAGATTGTTATCAGTAAATGTCAGTTAGCACTGATTTCACTGTACACACACAGACCAATGATTAAATATTTCCATTGACAATCAAAATGTACAGATACTCAAAGCAAGAAAAATGATGTTTGAGAACTTAGTTTAATTTGAGAACATTTATTTTGTGTATTTTGACAAGTGATGTTGACAATTGTGTTTTAACAGTTCTAAAGGTTTAACTTTTTGAATCTCAACAGCTACTGAATATTATTGTCTGATCCCTCTATTGTGTGACCCTCCATAATTTCCTGCAAACCTGTAAAAATTAAACAGCTTAAAACCCATAAATTTACATGAAAGTAAATATTTAAATTGATAAAAATAAAAATATGCTTAAAAATGATCATCAGTATAATCCACCAAAATTGTTAAATAAAAATTGAATTCTGCCAAACCTAAACATAGATCAACAATAAGCACACAGAAACATAACTCATATTCAGCCCCAACTCAGGCCTGGTCTATACTTACCGGGAAATTTGGCAGCAGTCAACAGGAGTCACACAAGCTATGTAGAGTAGATTGCGCAATTTACATCAACTTCTTAAATTCTCTTCTGCACACCATCTCCACCACGCTGCACCGACAGGAAATGCGTACCCATCGATGCAGTGTTATGCTTTTTCTGGAGCTGGTTTTATTGAATCGACTTCTGGATCAATTGAGCGGACCTTCACTTCCAATCAATTGATCCAGATAAATTGTTCTGACTATTACCAGGAAGAATTTAGGGAGGCCAACCACCCAAAACTACTAGTATGGTAGATCACTCTATTGGAATTTCCAGGGAGACAATCCTCCCTTGAAAGGACACGGATGCAGCCCTCTGATCAAAATAGAATACACAAGCTGTGATACTTCGAAAATGGATACCAAATGTATTTAGAAGTGAAAGGTTATATTAAGTAGAAAAAGATAGAAATCCAATATAACATGTAACCATATACAACTATTAGAAGATATATGGTACAGAAAACTAGTTCTTATATTACTAGAACATATGGTATAAGAAAAGACTACAACTTAAACTCTATAATACTTAACCCTATTAACTTGACAATACTTTAATTAACATTTTATCATAAATACGTATACTAAAACATGAATCATCCAGCAAGCATGGATCAGGTGCTTGCTGGATGGGTAGAGAGGGAGAATTTCACTGAGACCACAAACTTCCAACTTTATTGACATGGAGACTCAGGTGGTCTTTTATTTGCACAACCTCTTAAAGCATCCCTCTGATCGTCAGGGAAGGTCCTTCTGTTCTGTCCAAGAATTGCTAAGAGAGTTACCTCAGGCTCAGACACAGATTGGGGACTCAGTTAGCCCGATTGTCTGTTAACCTAGAATCACCTGTACCCTGGCTTGGACAAAACGTGGGGACTCAGTTAGCCCAGTTGTCTATAAACCTAGAATCACCTGTACCTGGCTTGGACAAGACATGGGGACTCAGTTATCCTGGTTGTCCAAAGCCTAAGGCGCACCCATGCTTCAGTGATGCTCACCGTTGTTTAAGTTGGTCCCAATGTAAAGTTCCTTCCTTTTTTCTAGTTTTCTTGATCTTCTTCTCTCTCTCCTTCTTTGAAGATCTCTCTCTTTCTCTTTCTCTAGGAGATTTCATCTTTCTACAAAGCTTAGCCTCCTTACAGTTGTCTATATATAGCTTGTCAGAAAGTCAGAATGGGTAGGGGAGGAGTGAGTTAGGAGGGAGTTCATCCAAAGGTCACCCAAGCTTAGCCAATCAGCTTGAAGGCCACCCAATATGCTAATTAGGTCATACCTGCCATATTAGTTAGGTTTGAATGTCAAAAGGGTCTTAAGCCAATCAATACCTAATATGCTAATTAGCCTCGCCTTCCATGCTAATTAGAAGGGTGTGGCAAGGAGTGGGGGGGATACCTCAGAAGTGAAAACATCAACAATGGATGGGGAGGGGCTAGGAGTGAGAAGGGAGTTATTCTAAAGATTCTTTTCCTAAAACTTATCAATATTTTAAATACCACAGAATGTCCAAACACTGATACCACTCTTTATCTATCCAATTAATTACTGTTATTTTTGTTATAATTTTAAACCCCTTCTGAGTCTTTTCTTCCGTTTACCTAACTATTCTGCCTAGCAGATTCAAATAGTTTGAAACAAAAATCTCCAGCTACATGATTGTGGTGAATTTGCTGCCGTCAGTGAAGACATACCCTTAGAAACTGGCTAAAATCTGCTCCCAGCACTTGCAGTCAAACGAAGGTCACTGGTGGGTTAGTTGAATGCACTGTGGAAACCCTGTGGCAAGGGGTATATTAGGTACTACCAAGGTCATGACCAGTCTGTGCTTCAAATGTTTGTTTCTTGTCTTAGGACAGGCAAACATAGATTATGCCTTTAAAACTCATAAAAAATACATGGCTTAAATAACTCTCTCTATTAGGGGAAAAAAGTCTCTGAGGAATGAGACTCTAGAGAAAACTTCTATAAGGGAAAATGCTTTTGGTAAAACCCTTTTGAGAAATGACTGTCTTGACAAAACCCCTGCTAGGGAAAATGCCTCTTGGGAAAATGTTTCTGGGGAATGACTCTTAAGAGAAAACCCCTGCTAGCTCTCTCTCCCCCCCCAAAGTGAGGTTCTTAGAATTTCAAGCATAACCCAAACAGCCAAAAGCTGAACTAACACCTCTTATTACCCCAATAATACCCCAAATAAAATTCCATATAAAACTGCACCCAGCTGCTCCTTCATTCCTTCTGACTTACAAGTGGCTACTTTGCTACCTACCCAATATGAACACTTTCAGACAAGACTGAAACTTGGTGGTCTGTTTATAGCTTACTTGTAGTAAATTGCTTTACATTTTCTTTGAAGTGCCCTTATAAATTCTATCACCAAGTAAGTGTGGTGTTTTTGTTGTAGTAGCTCTCAGTAATATGAGATTGCTATAACTGATCCTTGATTGCAGTGAATAGAAAAATATGGGAAGATCAAAGTGCAAGTGTGTCAGAAATTATTCACTCCTTCATTGCTGTGATTCATGTAAAAAAGAAAGACTGGAAATTAAGATGAATCTGATACATTTAACCAAATCCCAGAATATTATGTTATTCATTATTTAGCCTTGCTTATACATTACCATCCATGATTAAAGAAAGAAAAAAGGGGCCCTCGCCTTAAAGATCTTATAATCTAGGTGATAATTGACCCGAAATGCAGAGAGGATTGATATCAGCCATTAGGGAATACAAAAATAAGGTTGTGATGTAACTTCCCTTTGCATGATTTGCATCAATTAAAGTTTTCTGCACAAATACTTAAAGAAGTAGGCACTAAGGGGAGGTGCAGGGAGTGGAATGAGTGGAATTGTACTTCTCTGTGGCACATCAGCACAAGTGGGAGTCTTCAGAGCAGGGCTCAAATTGGGGAAACAGAAGTGGTAGTACTCTCAAAAGCTGTGCCCATGGAGATGCCAAACGGAGTCACCACTCACAACACACTGCTGGGCTCTTCAAGAGTGGTTCTTTTTCAGTGGCATTCAGATACACTATAGGCATGTGCATAGGGCCTGGAGCCCAAACTCATATAATAAGATCAGAATCCAAGCTACATTAAATATATACACTTCTAGCCCTCATGGTTGCAAAGGAAAAACAACGAAAAATGTGAACTGCATGTAACTGAGGCAGCAATGTGGGCCTGAGTCTGCAAACAGACTCCAGCAGAGGGAGAAACTAGACCACAAAGTCAGCCACACTACCCACCTAAAGAGCTGCCCGACCCCTGCTGCTTTGAGGTGAGTGAGTTACATCGGCTCGTTGTGGGGCTTGGATATCCAGCTGGGCTCTGACAGATTGGTGGGACTCAGATACCACCCTGGCCTGGCCTCCACTCCTTTCTTTTACCCTTTTAGCTCCATTAGACTGGAGGGAAAATGTGGTGGCATTCCCCCAACCATTAAGTATTCAACATCAAAATGAGTGTTGAGTATCAATAGAGAATGAAGATTTCTGTTCCTCAATCACCTTTCTTCTGTGCTTTGTTATCAATAAAATAGTTAACTATGTGGACACTTACATCATCATTGAAAAATCCCAAATTGGCCATCATAGACTGAGATGAGTGGAGCAGTTCATAATCATCATATCTATTGTTTCAGGCTCACTGGCAGATTCAGGCAGACATCGCTGCATTGATTACATTCATTTCATGTTGGTTTTCTCTGCAGTCATAAAGACTACAGACATTTTTAAAAAAACCCAAAAGTGAGAAGGAAGCTTGAAAAAAAATCCTGGATAACCTGACCTGATGATATCTGGAATAGTTTGAGATCTGTACTCCACTTCCTTTCCTTACATAAACCACTGGAACAAGCCAGGCATAATCAGTCCTACTGTGTGGTTTTACATTCAGACAGCTGTATACAAAGTAAAAATTCAGGCATGAGAGTGAAGCTGCAGAAGATATTAACAAAATGATGCTGGATGTCCTTTCCAAAAGGATGTATCTTTTGAATGTGTCATTTCTGGCAATAACAAAAAAAAAAAAAAAAAAAAAAAAAGTGGGGACATTCACTGGTTCTTGTACAACTTGGCTTAGGTATTCATATGTGTTGGAACAGACAGTGCCTTTACTTGCAGGGGTTTGGAAGGAAGGAACAAGCATCCTCCTCCTTTGCATAGTCATGAAGAAGAATATTTATTCCTCATACGTTAAGTCCTGTTCTCTGTCACTTCCATGTAAATCTGGAGTGACTCCGCTGATTTCAGTGTATAACTGAGATGAGCATTTACTTAGCTGCGTGCTGGGGAAGGGGCTAAGTAGATAATATTGTGATGTTGTTGCCATCTTTCCACAACAATAATTGGATAAAGGTTACTTCAGGGCATGAAGGGTGAACATGTTACACCTTTTTAAAGTAGTTGCCATTCTTGAACATGCTTCCTCAGTGGCCTGTATAGGCAATCTATTTCAGACAGGCAGAAATACTCTGGTAAGTAACACTCAGGCACTGAATCTCTGTAGCTGTTGCCCAAAGTATGTATATTGGGAACAGTCCTTTATTTCCATAGTTGTTTGAATGTGTTAGATTTCATTAGAGATTTCAGTTTCTTTTAAATCTGATTTTAGCTCTAGAGCGCGTTTTAAATGGTCCTTCAGATATTGACACAAACTGATTCTGCTGATTTTTAAACGCATATTAATCCATGAATAAATAGTGGATTTAACATTGTTTGATATATTTTTGTGATACTGGTATTTGGTCTCTTTGCTGTTTATATTCAAGAGGCCAATGTGTCTTATATACCTTATCACAAAAAACTATATAATTACTGTGACCAAAGCTATGATCATAGTTAGTGGGAAATGAAAGGAGGTTGGCAATTTAGAGTGTGTGTGTGTGTGTGTGTATTAATCGGGCAATAAGTAGCTTAATTTACTATATCTTTGAACATGACAGCTATTTAATGCACCTCAAAATTGCATTTAACTGAACATAGTTTTTCATTTTTTCCTAATATATGCTCTGGTCTATTTTGTTGTATATTTGAATATCCTAATCTAAAGTGGAACAATCAGAAAACACTGTTTCTGTTTTCTTCTCACTTTTCAAAAATGTTAAAAGGTATGGAGAATTTTGCTTTCAAACTCTTTACAGGGACCAAACAATCCAACCATTTCTCCAGTAAAAAAAAATGAACTGCAGTGAAATGTTATTGTATAAAGGTGAATATGAGGTAATGTTTATTATGGGCCCAATCCCAAGACAACTGAAGTCAAAAATCAGTTATAGGTTAGGAGGCTTTGTGCTGTTAGGCCTTTTTCCGTCATATTGTTGTGATAAGGAAATTAAATTTCAAAAAGACAGAACTTAAATATCATCACAATACCATTAGGTTCTTTGGACATTGTGGTGGCGTGTCCATCCCACACCACCTCTGAAGGGTTAGTTTGCCTCAGAAGAGGCTAATTTACCTGATAGATTGTACCTTGGGGAAGAGTTAGGCTTGGCTGACAAGCACTAATTGAAGATGGAGACCCTCTGGGCATGAGTAGGCAGGGCTTGTATACAGACAGGAAGTAAGAGCAGAAGAGGGCTTTAGTGTGGAGATCTGCAGTCACTCTCTGAGCCTAGTGGGAAAAGGTGAAAATGCAGAGGGGGAGTAGTAGGATTCTGACCCTGAGGGAAGGGTTTACCTATGAGGGTGGTGGACAATAAAGCCTATGGAGAACAGAATAGGAAGAAGTCCAGGGAAATGTCAGCAAGAGTTGAGACAGTGCAAACCTTCTCTGCTGATTGTAGGGTCCCTGGGCTGGAACCTGGAGTAAAAGGTAGGTCTGGGTTCCTCTACCAGCAACTGGGAAAGTGGCATAGTCTTGAACCGGAAGACTGCCTGGAATGGCACCTGGACAGTGGGTCGAATGAGACTTCATTACCTCATAAGTGTGTATAGGGACCCGGCTGAGGGACCAAGCTTCAGAAGGACCAAGCTTCAGAACTCTTAGACAGCAAGAGGGGCTGCAGAGAGAACAAATGACTGAAGGGGGCATCAGACAAAGCAGAGTAATCCCCAGATGCAGCCACAAGAAGGGCAGCAGCAAGTGTATTCCCTTATAGACATATACCTGGATAGCCCTTATCACGTATGGTCACAAGGCACCTTTTCCTAGTAATAATTGGCAATGGATTTTTCTCTCGAGCCAGACACAAACTTCTGCAATGAGCTGAGACGGTGAATGAGGGTTGTCTACATGAAAAAGCTACTGTGAAATAACGTAGGATGTGAATTTAAGGTTCAATAGCTATTCCACACTAATTCACAATGTGAACAGTTTTATTCCAAACCAGAAGTGTATTTTAGGTTTTAGCTTAAGTGACTTCTAGCGAGAATTGCTGTTATGGAATAGCAATTCCGGGGTATTTTCCTGACTGACTTTCTTTATACTATGGATCTTTCAGGTTTAGGGCAGAGATAAAATATGGACAGCAGAAACAGTTACAAGAACAACAGGTGAGATCCTGGTTCCATTGAAGTCAATGGCAAAACTTCCGCACATTTCTAGGGGGCCAGGATTCCACCCAATTTCTTTAAAGGGACAGTAGAGAGAGAATTTTCTGCTAGTGGAGGTGCACAATCACATCTGTGGGTTTTGGTTTTTGCGAACATGATTATTTGATCACATCTATCTTTATGCATTGTAAGCTTTGTCACTGCTTTTGCAGTCAAAATCCCCACTGAAGAAATACAAACACTTGAAAATAAAGTAGACTTCATGATAGAGCGCTGTGGCAGTCTCCATTCACTTCTGTTACATGGAAACACATGGCTGTACTCCATCTTTCCTGACCCTAAAGCAAAGGTAAAAATACTTTGGATAAGGATTGGAATTATAGTAAATGGTCATGTACATGTTTTAAATGTTAGCTCACTTACTTTGGAGAATTTTTTAGGATGGATAGGATGGCAAAACATGTTTAGTATTGACAGTTCCCAGGAAGGGCTCAGCTAATGCAGGGGTTCAGTTTTTAAGTGGCAGGCTTTTAAGCACACACTTTGAACATTTTGTCATGATCAAGGAATAAACAGTGATAGGCAGGGTATACATGCAGAGAGACATTGTACACAGTGTGGATGTTTTTCTTCTTCTTATGTGGCATCTCCTTTACTGGAGGTCTTCAACCATGGTATCCTATTCTGTACAATCGTCTAATCATCTTTTTGTGGATGAAAAGTCCTTTGATCCACCCAGGATACCACATGGTCTATCCAAGATCTTTTTCTGCCTCGTATTCTTCTGCCATCAACTTTCTCTTTCAGTGCACGTAAAAATCCATCACCTGCTGAACTCCTGAAAGTGCCCTGCATATAAAAATCTTTCTTTTCATAAGATCTTTAACAAGCACTTGCTGAGTTCCCATAATCTCCAATACTTTTTTGATGGTTACACAGTTTATCTAGGATATTCTATAGTCTTCTATAATACCATAATTCAAAGAATTTTAGTTTCTTTATCAATTGTTTGAATACCCACGTTTCATAGATGTAATTTAACACAGAGCAAATGGAAGTTTTTAAGAATTGGAATTATAGTCCCCAGATTTATATCTCTTCTCATTGTATGTTTATTCTTCAATAGCTAATCTTCCATCTTCTGTAGCAATGCTCCATATACAGCAGCAGTTTCTCACTTGCTGTACAATGATGTCATTCACTGGAAAGCTGCATGTTTTCCCATGATGCTTGCATACCACAATAGCTTTTATCCTGTCCATATGCAACTCTAGACTATATTTTTTGCCACATTCATATATAATCTCCACTAATTTCATCAGACCTTCTGAATCAGCCAAGAGCACAACGTCATCTGCACAGCAAATGTTATTCACCCATTTTCCATTCAGCTTATTACATTTTTCTGTTTCTTCAATTAATTTAATCAAACACTTGCTATAAATGTTGAATAAAGTCAGTGATATTCTATAACCTTGTCTCACTCTTCTCTTGATCTCTATTAGATTTTCATCTCTCATTATAATCATCTTTAACTACATTTTTAGCTACTTCAAATATTTCAGTTTCAGTTTTCTAGAGGGTAAAGGAAGAGAAATCTGCCTAAACTATTTTCAGTCAACAATTGAGGTAAGATATTTTTACATTGTGACTATGTGATTCAGGTAGAGTTTGTGGGTTGTATGATAACATCATAGGACTTGACAGTTCTATAGAACTATACAACATGAGCATGTTATTGTATAGCTAAGGATAATGTTGATGCATAGGGAATATGCAAAGCAATGCTGATGCACATTAACCTTAAAATCCATTTGTTGTGAATGTACATCTACACCATGAATATTAGACAGCAAGATCAAAGAAAATATAATAACCATAATACAGAAAAGAAAAACATTGTGTTATCATAAAAATTTGAACTGCCAGTTTTATACCGAGCTCTCCACTGGGGGCTTGTTTTATGGGGAATAAAAGTTTGTATCTGGCTTATCAAAACAATAGTTTCTCAAGTTTGTGCCATAGGGAAAGAGGTGTTACATCCCACACAAGTTGTGGTCAATCCAGCCTTATAAGCCCAAGTGTAGAAGTTTATATTTTGAGGCCATCCAACAACTATTAGTAAACAAACAACATTGACATGCAAAAACTAAACTATGAAAAAGTAGATCAAACTTGGGCTTCTAAGATTGGGTGACCAAAAACTTGGGTTACAAGACTGTCCAATGACATCATCTGTCTTCCACATCTCATTCACTTGAAGAACTGTTATTCTGATGATCCAGAAACAGAAAGATATTTCCCATAAGACAAGACCCCAATGGTGACATATGTGACACTCAGAGTCAAATCTTGGTTCCACTGAAGTCAATGGGTGTTTCACCACTGATTTCAAAGTACTAAAGTAAGGGCCAGAATCATCTTTATTATGAAAAGCATAAACTTTTTCTGACTTTAGTTGAAGGAGTTTCTTCCACTCTAATGGATTTTTGGTGTGCTTTTGTTGTTTTTGATATCTTATTTTTGCTTATTTCTCAAGTATGTCCTGTGAGCTGTGTGCTGGAAGTGAACGAGAAGGGATAATTGTAACAAAAACAGTTGTATTTTATAGTAAAGCCCAAACTGTGTCAGTGACAGTACATTAAAGGAAATGCTTGGATGAATTTTACATATTTTGTTACGCCTCTCAGAGTTGGGAATGGATCTGTTTATGTTGTACACTTTGTTGTGAATAATTGTGGTTTTTTTTCCTCTTTTCTTGTTCATTGATTGCTTTGTTTGCTCATTTCTTTTCCTCATTGTGTTTCAGCATCTGCTCATTAGTGAAAGTAAAATCATCACCCATTCTTGTTTTTATTGTCTCTGTTGTTTCCTCTAGGCCATTTTACAGTGTCATCTGTGTGGTTCAGCTTTTTCCTTTGATTACATTTTCAGCGTGTAAATTGGTAGGTAAACAACAGGGAAGGGAAAATCTAGCAGAATTCTTAGAGATTCTTTGCAGAATTACAATTCATAATTATTTAACAATAAAAAATGTATTGAAGAAAGGATATATATCCCCCAAATTAAGACTTTCTGTATTACACCAAAGTAGTCAGAAAACCAGTGCAGATATAATTGTTACATTTGCTCAAGTATATAATTTAATAAATGGCAGTTGGTACGGGAGAGTCCACACAGGGATTTCAGATCTTTTGTTGATATTTAGCCATACCATGCAGTTTTTTGTACACTATCTTTCTCATCACTACTATTGTCTGTTTTCAGACTCTTAAAGTATATGATGTAAGAGGAAATTCACTCTACTGTAGAGGAACTGTACAAGGTCCTAGGCACAACTAAATTCCCTTTAGGATCCCTAAGGGCTTGTCTATACTAGATGGGCTTTTTAACCTTGCATTAATTGATTGCCTAATAAATTGAAGTAGTTAACACATTTGAGAAAGTTAGTCTGGTCACTTCCTTAAATATTTGTTCAAGGATGCTAAGTTTCCAGTGGACCTTAGGATGAGTAATTCTTCTAGCCTAGAGGGGGTCTATTACCGTTCTTAGGATCCCAAGGACTGAATCTCCTTGTTAACCCTTCTCTTTAGCATGAGGGAGCCTTTCCAGTGGTAGCTGGGTGTTAGCACCCCAACACCATGAGTCTGTCAGCCACTCAAAGCCTCTCCTCTGGTCTATACCAGCCCTGACTTTTCCTGGAAGATTAACAATAGGTGTACCCAAGTCCCCTTGAAGCATTCCCCTGTGATATCCAGCTCTTGATGCTGGATACTTAGAGAAATCCCAGTCATCTGCTCCCAAACTTCACCAGTTGTAAATTAAATCACCATTCCTGTATAATGCACAGCACTTGTGAGAATTTATAATAAAGCAAAAGGTTTATTTAAGAAAGAATAGAGATTCCACTAGCAACAAGAGTTTGAGGGAAACACACAGCAGTAATATACAATAAAATCATAAAATGCCTACACTTATAAATAATTACCTTCCCTATCTAATTAAGTAGGTTTCCTCCACAAAGTTCAGTCTGCTGAGAGTTGGTTGGCTTCCCAGGAACCAAGATCCAATCTTTCAGGATACACCCTGCTCAACAAGATATATCCTCAGTGAATGGATGCAGAGTATCTTTCTTCACCCTGTAACAGAATGAATCAGTGTTTTGTCTTTATTCACAGAGAGGGTGATTCCCAGTTTGATGTAATGTTCATCCAATGGTTTTTATTATTTGCAGTTGTATTTGATAATTTTCCATTGATTGTTTGGAGATGGGGCAAGGTCAGACAGTTCAGTCTTGCATTACTTCACCAACTAACCAGGGAGGGGTTACTATTCCCTCTTGCATGAATGGGCCATCACTGAGACATACAATTCTCTGGTGACTAACTTTTATTTCAAGACAAAAAAGGAATAATTTTCAATATAGATATATTATTCCTTAATATTACCCATACACATCTCACAATGATTATGCATATTGATAAGTTAAAGTTTTCAGTAGAGACATCATGTGTTAGCTCTTATGGATAAATATAATTAAAACGGTATAATAGGTGTAGTGAGTTTGTCAGGTATGAGACAGAAGTTGCTTGTAAAGAACAGGGAATCCTTTGCCCATTGGCAACAATGGCTCTGTGTCACAAGAGCTTAAGCCTCAATGTTACCAGCTTTAGCCTGTGTTAAAGACCGTGTCTTTGCTACCAGAAAAGGTAAGTGAGAGTTATGTTATCCATTTTACTGTAAAATCCTAGTGGAGGCAAGGCACAGGTACTTTATCTGTGGTGCAACTAGGCGAGGTCAACATTTATATCACCCATCCACAGTGACCTCACCTATCTATATTATGGAAAAAATTATAGGTGCCTTGTCTCTACTAGGTTTTTTTAGTACTATAGATAATGCATGTTAGTTTTCTAGCTGCAAAAACACATTGTTTTGTAGTGAAGACATCCCCAAAGTATACACTACCCTGTGTACACTAGTGTGTTAGACCATGTTAGCTCACATGGTCTAACACACCTATTAAATCCTATTTGAGGCAAGGCATAAATGTCCATTCTATCTGTTTCCTGGCCTTGAATGATAAGTCTTGACAATTATTTATCAAGGAATAACTGCATGACATAGAATTATTTTGATTTTAATGGGATCTTATGAGTAGCAAGAATACCAACAACACTGACAGGAAATGTAAAAAATCACCTGGATCAAAATGAATTTGGTGGTGTAAAGGTGATCCAGTGCGCAGTAAAGTCACTGGGAGTTAGATCAGGCCCTCTGTGCAGTACTGTACTACAGAGGTGTATCTACATCACCAATTCGCCTCCAAATTGAAAACAGAGGTTCAAATTAATGAATATCTTAGCAAAAGGGCCAAGGATTGAATGAGCATGTTGACCTTGTGACATATATGTCAATTTCTCACCAGATCCTTGGGAGACCTTATAGAATTAAATTTAAGTATCTTTGGGGTCCTTTGTATTAACTGAATTGTTTATGCATTATTATGGGCCAAGATTGCATAAAACCTCTCAGGATTAAGGAGTGATATGTGACAGATGTGAGGTGGGTGTTGTTTAACACCTGGAGGTGTTTAAAGAATTATATTGAACAATGTGCCAGACAAGAATGGACTTTTGGAACAAAAAATGTTAAGTGGTTTTCCTGGGGAACATCTAGAGCGAGCTAAATGCAAATTTTCCACATCCAGTTATGCAAAAACCCAGCCTTTTGAAGATATGCACTGAGGATTGGGCTATTGGTTAAAGATCACCTGTTCAATGAGCCCAAGATTGAAGGCCCAAACTTTATAAAGGAATTATTAATGGTTATTCTGGGTTCTGAATCTGAGAGACAGTTATGAACTTGTAACCATGCGGGAAAAAACAATTGTGGCTTTTGAAGGACTAAAACCTGCCAAAGCCTAAGGTTGGAATCGGGGGGACCTCTGGTTAGCTTTTTAGCACGTGTGATTTTCTTTTCTTTTTAATATGTTTTCTCTGTAATACTTTTACTTTAATAATAAATGTGCTTGTTTATAAAGATCTGTGTGGTAACTTGTAACTGAGGGAATTACACTATTGATAGCCTCTGGAGAGAAAGCAAAGTGTGCACACGCTGGTCTTTTAGGCGGTCTGGCTTGCTAGGGATATCACAGTGTGGGCAAGGAACCGTGCAGCCCGGAAAAACCCAGATCAGGAAGGAGTGAGACATGGGTCTCTCCCCAAACAAGGTGACTGCTGGGGAGCTGGGAACCTATAGTAGGTACCCTCAAGGGTTATGGAGAGGGAATACACATGAAGTTGCCTGAACTGGGCCAGGCCTTAACACCTAGAAGTTGTTCCTCTTGGTGAGAAATAAAGTACTTTGATATGGCAGAGTATGTTCATGGTTAGAGATGGGAATGTTTGCACTTCTGATTCTCTTTCTACACCATTAATGGGGAAAAACAGAGGACTACAGCCTTCTTTGCTGTCAATCTACCCAATCTCACAAGTATTTATTTCACATAAGGTAAGGCACACACATACTAAAATTTAACCTACATTTACATTGTCTTACATTTTGTCTGTTGTCTATACCTGTACCTTAATTTTAGAGAGCCAGATTTTCAAAGGAGCTTCAATAATTGCACCTGCAAACCTTATGTTCACCCCTGTTTATGCAGACCAAAATCAGGCATTTGTACATGCAAACAGACAGTCATGCAATGAATTAACTATTTTGTGCATGAAAATGTTCAAATGCATGCATGCATGTATTTTGAGAGTCAGTAAGTAAGATTACTTAACCGAATAATTCTCTGGGCATGGTGGATATAGTTTTCCCACTCTTTGTTTCTGAACTGACAAGATAGAAGCTAGTTTTGATTCCCAGTTTATAAATACCTACACTGGATTCTTAGGCAGACTCAGTATTTTCCATAATTTCTATTTTACAGCTCTCCTGTAATGAAAGCTCTTAACAGATTAATTAAAAAAGACTTCCAGCATATGACAGTATCTGTCCAAGCAATAAGTGCATTTCACTTTAAATGTGTTTAGCCAGAATTATATCATTATGTTGTCATATGCAGCAGGAAGCAACACTGCGAAAATCTCAAAATGCTGGCTTCTAGATAAAAAAGACACATTTCTCATAAGCATATAATTACTTTCCCAGCATAAAAACAGATACAAACTGCTATTAACTGAATTTGCATGGTAGGTGGTTCCTTTTCCTTCTGTTTAATCTCTATTACTATTAGTAGTTGCTATTATAACCAACAATTTAATTTGGAATTGGTCATGAACATTGTATGGTGTATTTACAGAGCTGAGGCATATAGTGGACTTGACATTTAGGGGATTCTATTATTGCTGCATTCCAGGGGATTTGTGAAACAGTGTTGGTATTGCTCTTGGAGGAGCTTGCTAGCTCGTCTGCTCAATAGAAGATAAGGGAAACAAGGGTGGCTGTAAAAAGGAATATATAATATAGTAGTTGCTACTCAATATAGATTGTTAAAGTTGAAATTTTATCAGGGCATTCATTGCAAAGGCCACCTCAATTTTTTCAGGATAGTGGTGCTTGTCTGAGGTAGCAGGAAGAAGATGGCTGGCAAACTATGGGAGGGGGGGTTTGCCCACACTAGCAGATCTGGATTCAATGTCAGGAATTTTGCGGGACTGGGAAAGTGATGGGTATCTCCCTCATCCTTAGTGGAAATCAGTGACTTCAGAAAGGGGAGCCAGTTAGAAATCATTTTATAGATGGGGAAACTGAGGGATGGTGAGTTGAATTCATTTGCCCAACGTCACCCAGGGAAAAATGGCAAAGTAAATTCTTATACCCAGAGGTTTCAAACTCTCATTCCTCCATACTGCTTTGATACTTTTGTGGCAGCCTATAACTCTAATTGATTTGTGAAATCAATACAATGTTCAGTTGCCCTGATTTGCCTAATAGGTTTTGGGTGGGTCTATATAGAAAATGAAGGTATGACTGTAGCACCAGTATAGGCATACACACACTAGCTTTAATTTAGATAGTGTAGGTAAAAATAATAGATGTAAGCTAAATGTCAGCAAGGCTACTGAAACAAAAAGAGTAAAAATTCTTAATAAAGTATCAGTCAACACTGAAATAAAACCTTGAATTGACATACTTATTACTTGTGCTCTATTTTAATTGCTGAATAAAGGAAGTTATGATATTTTTAATTAGCAAAACTCACTCATGAAAAAGAGTGTTTAGTCTTAAACCAAACTGGAAGAAAATTCTCATTTCTCTTAATCCTTCCCAGATGTGCAACTGTCCACTAACTTCTATTATCTGCATCTGATTGCTTTTCATAAAATAAAATATAAAATGTCCCTTTTAGTTTCCTTCCTCTCTTTTATCAGCTGTGTGCTGAATATTTAATGATAATTGAGTTGACATGGATTCTTACCGCTTCATGATGCTGTGAGTAGTTTCATTTCCCATTCAAGTAATCACTGTACTTGAAAAAGTATTATTTAGTGCAGTGGTTCTCAACCAGGAGCATGCATATCCCTGGGGGTATGCAGAGGTCTTCCAGGGGGTACATCAACTCATCTAGACATTTTTCCAATTTTACAACAGGCTACATTCAAACCATTAGCAAAATCAGTACAAACTAAAATTTCATACAACTACTTGTTTATACTGCTCTATATACTATACATTGAAATGTAAGTGCAATATTTATATTTCAATTAATTTATTTTATAATTATATGGTAAAAATGAGAAAGTAAGCTATTTTTCAGTAATAGTTTACTCTGGCACTTTTGTATTTTTATATCTGATTTTGTAAGCAAGTAGTTTTTAAGTGAGGTGAAACTTGAGGGTGCACAAGACATATCAGGCTCCTAAAAGAGGTTCAGTTGTCAGGAAATGTTGAGAGCCACTGATTTAGTCATTGTTCCCTCCAGCTGGCTGCAGTGTACTGCTCAACTAGGCCTTTAATCACTATCCTACAAATGAGAGGGGAAAAAATTGCCTTCCTTTGGGTAATTTACTATGAAGATGTAAGAGCCACTTAGTGAGTTTCAAAAAAGGGAACAGTATCAATAATATGAGGCTTTGTTATATGTGGTGATAATGTGACCTGAAGTTGTGTAATTCTAAATATCATATTCTAGTAATTTCCTAGAAACTGTATTATTTCAAGCCAAAGTTAACCTGCTACACCTGAATAAGTTTGCATGCGAAGTATTTTACAGTTCCTTATGTATTCCTAATTTGTAATTATTACTGAGAGCTGGTGCATTACATTTAATAATTATAATTAATATTTCCTGGACCTTTAGGGTCCATTTCTGTTGACATCGATCCACCCTTCCTGGTTGAGCCCCTCTCTTCGATATGTTCCTCTTACCTCATTTGCCACATATCTCCCTAACTACCCAGCATTTATTTATAATGAATTAAACAAATTTGTATAACCAATTATTTACTGCATCTGTTACCCAATTCACAATTTCTTCTTTATTTTTAATATCTCAACCCAAACCTTAAATAAGATAAGGCTTACGTATTTCAAGTGTCACTGTAAGTTTAATACAAACAATCCTCCTTTCTCCTGATTTCATTCCTTTTGGTCACATATTTTGGGCCCATTACTCATGCTAACCATTCAAACTGAATTTAGAATTGTAGTTCATCTAGGCCTAATGTAGGCCTATATTCCTACACTGTGCAACATGCAAGAGCTTTAGCACAGCTTCCCACACCATTCCCTCATTTACACCTCTTCTCAAACTACCCAGAGCTTGTACCTTGGATTCCAGCTATATAGGATTAAGATAGGCTACTCGCTTGCTCTTTCATGGCCAAGAAATGTTCAGAGCTTTGACTTAACCCCTCCCCCACTAACTGATTGGAATAGCTGAGTCCGTGCAGCATGAGAACAAGGACAGGGTACTAATTTACTATGTCTGTAAGGCAGTAGTAAATTATCACTTCTAGGAGCAAGGAAGAAGCAGGGGAGGAGTCATGAGAAGTGTACGTCTCAGCCACAATTCAAGTTAGTTGAAACTTTTTGTTTGTAACATTGATGAAAAATAGCTTTTTCATTACACTGAAAATTCCTGTAGAAAATGTTTATTTTTTAGTAAGTTTTTTTTTTCTGAGGGGGGCTTTTATCTAGAAACCACAAACTGAAAAAAATAATGAACCCCTATTTCAGCATTTGTAAAATTGAAAAAAATTTTTTTGAAAACCCCATGTTTGCTGTTGTTTTTTAAGTTCAAATTTTTTTTTGAACAAACTCCTGAAAACTTTCTTTAAAAGTTCTGCTGAAAATGGGGGTAGTGGAGCAACAATAAAATCCACAAAACACTTTTTCTGATCAGCTGTTGTCACAAAGCTTCCTGCGGCTGGTGCACTTCACTCTCTACCCCTTGTTTAGAGGGCTGTGCCTAAAAGTCATAAACCAAAATGAATTAGTCTAATTGTCATCTTACTCTGAACACACAGGGAACATGGGAATTCCTAAAACATTTCTCCACCTCTGGAGTTGAGCAGAGACAGACAATAACTGCCTTCTATTTAGCAAAGGAGTTCACTCCCACAGTGAAAACAAGACTTGAAGGCTCAAGTGTCAAAGAGAGAACTAATTGAGCAAGAGCTATTGTGGATTAGGGAACAGAGAAAGGAATGCAGAAAAGGATGCTGTGTGAAAATTATTGCTACTCAGGTCATCCGAGTTAGAAATTTCTGCAATAAATCATAGTAAAAAGGGGCAAAAATGGTTCTGGTTGTAATGATTCAACTACAAGTACCTCTGTGGCTGAGAAGCATGACTGTCATATGGCCTAATAAAATACTTTCTATAGCCTTGCCACTTTTTATTTGAAAGGAAAGAAAGCTAATGAATAGTTCATGTATCAGATGTGAAATATATAGACTGTGTAATTATTTCAAACTATTATATATCCCAGAGGCTTTTAAGTTTTCTATAAGAAGCAATGGTGTTGGTAAGATTTGCCCCTAGTTCCCTTTAAAGATTTTCATTGAAATTTATGCCAGGCCTATCAAAGCCTCATGTTTGCTCTACCTCTGAGCAAGTTTTGTCCCCAATGGAATGATAAGATTTGATGAGAAACATATTGAAAATTATCATGATAGTACTTTTAGGTCAATGATGAGATAGAAAAAAGAACCAATAGCAGCAACCCTATCTCCCCAAGCATCTTAAATAGAGCAGATGTTTTAATATCTTGTGAGTAATATCTTTAGTACATGTTAAAGCCCTGATTCATCAACGTATTTAAGGACATGCTCAACATTAAGCATATAAGTAGTTCCATTACATGAGTAAAGTTAAAAATACGCTTAGGTACATTCCTGACCAAAGCCTGAAAAGGATAAGACTGAAAGCTAAAAAATGAATTTATTTGTAAAGAAAGTGACTATGGTTGTATAAAAAACACATACCAGCTGTCTTGCCTGATATTAGCATGGATCTTTGCATATGCCCACTAAGCTGCCCATGAGAGTAACAAGCTGCAGTCAGGACCAGTCCCACCATGCCTAAACCTGGAGTTGTCTACTCCTCTGTCCATATCCGTTGGAAGGGCTGGCTGTCACAGTGTGAGTGACGGACCAGCTTACTTATACAGTTAGTGCTGTGTGTACACAAATGTGGAGATTTCTAATTAACTTATTTAAAAATAGTAATATCCCCTTTTTTCTGCAATGTAGTTTATTATATTTTATATTATAATTATATATTATATACAATTTTAATCTGTTTTTAAGAAATTTGGGCAGTGTTGGAATGAGGGTTTTACTGTCACCCCACAGATGAAGTAGGAAGCTTGAGGGGTGGGCATCCACTCCCAACTGTGGAAAGATAGTTTGAGAAGCTCCTACAACATTCAACTGAGTAACTGAGTGTTGCTGCCCCAGGTAGGACTCACTGGTCCCATGACTTGTGCCATGACACTAAGGGCTTCTTGCATAAACCTATCTTGAGAAGAGAACCTTTTTATAAAGAACCTCTAACATGATGTTTTTGTCACAAAGAATGGTGCTAGCCTATTATTATTAATTATTTTTATTATTATTATTATTATTATTATTATGTGTTATTGTAGTACCTAGGAGCTCTAATGATGGCCCACGACCCCATTGTGCTAGGTACTGTACACATACATCCTATATTCCAATGAAGTATTATTAGTATTTTTCATACCCTTATTCAATCCTCAAATATCTTCTAAACAGTATATCTTCTCCTGTCCTTTTCGTTTTTCTTATACCATACATGAATTGTGGGAAATCCTGTAGCTAAATAAATAATAAACAAACAATAATAATGAAAACCTTTAGACTTTCAATCAATGTAATCCTACAAAATGGGAATCCATTATTTTTTAATCTGGAAATTTATCTCATTTGGTAGGGGCCATTTTATTATTTGAGTAAAAATATATTCCATTACTGTAAGCTAAATACTTTACAATATCACATTTTATAAAATTATATATAAAGTCAAAGCTAAAATGACAATATTTATTTTGCTGCCCAGTGATGTCATTGGTATGATTTATTCTTGCATTTTCCCATGGTCATTTTAATTATCTATCTTTCCATTACCATTGTCATTTATTTTGAAAAAGCTCTTTTGGCAGATGAGCTTGCTCTAAAAAAGTAACTTTTAATTGGGGTTGGTCCTGCTTTGAGCAGGGGGTTAGACTAGATGACCTCCTGAGGTCTCTTCCAACCCTAATCTTCTATGATTCTATATATCTCCATTGCCACAATTATTAATTCCCCCTGCAACACACTGTCAAGTCATGTGCAGGTCAAGACCACGTGGAGCAGAAAGAGCCAAGGACACCAGCTGAGTTACCGCTGGAAGTAGCCAGGAACAGGAGAGGCGCCAAGGGAATCACTCAGTGCTGGTCTCAGTGCCTCCAGAACACTTGGGGGAGCAGGGCTGTGGCCACCACTCCCTGGCAGCGGCGGCGTCTCCAGGTGGCATCACCCCCTCCCTCAAGGTTCCCCTCCCACCCACTGCTAGCGCCGCTTCACAAGTGGGACCTCTAACTTAAATTCATAACTATGCTGGACATTAAAAATCATGGACTCAACAGAGACACTTGTTTTATTGCTCATTACAACATTTTTAAGGCACCCTTCTGCCTACTGACTGCCCTTTCCTATGACTGCAGAGGTCTTAATTTTCCATTTTATTTTAAGTGGTCTCCTACAACATGTGTACAATGTGATGCTTAACAATCTGCCGCACCTTGTATTTAACCTGGGCACTCTGGTTACCATCCCCAGACTTGAGATAGAGCTCAAAAGCTTGTCCCTTCCACCAAGAAAAGTCGGTCCAGTAAGATATATTACCGCTCCCCCTCGTCTTTTTCATATCCTGGGACCAAACACAGCTACAACAACATAGCAAAGAGAAAAATGAACAGAAATAGCAAGTAGTAGATGCTTCATTACCCTCACATTGATTCCAATTGCATGTTTGTCTTGTCAGTGTTCCTCTAACTGAACTAAGCATCATAACAATGGCCATTGTGGGTCAGGCCAATGGTTCATCTAGCCCAGCATCCTAATTTCTGAGAGTGGCCAGTGCCAGATGCTTCAGAGGGATGGTCAGAGTAGGACAATTATTGAGTGATCCATCCCTTTTTGTCCTGTCATTACAATTGTAACCAATTACTGTACAGTGATTTCAGATTCTATTCTTGAAGCAGAAGTCCATTTTCCATACAATAGGCCATCAAATGCACACAATTAACTTCTGAAACTATGTTTGTTCAGGTATCACAGTCAGGTCTATCTTAATGCAAGCTTTCATACCACACTGATTCCTACACTAATCTATATCCATTTTAGCACTGATGATTGAGAGTGGTTATGGAGATAGAGGAAGTTTTCATGTAGAAATCTTTATGATATGTACCCTGTTGTCTACGTTCTAGATCGCTGCTTCAATGTATAACACATAGTGTGGGACTAGGTGGAGCCATATCATCTAAGGAGGAGCATGGAAAGTATTCTTCAGAATGTTTCTAAAGATATATCTACATTGCAATAAAAAACCCATGGCTGACCTGTGCCAGCTGACTCAGGCTCACTGGGCTCATGCAAAGGAGCTGTTTAATTGCAATGTAGGCATTGAGGCTCAGTCTGGAGCCTGGGCTCTAGGACCCTGCAAATTGGTAGGCTCTCAGAGCCTGGGCTGCAGCTGGAACCTGAACATCTATACCATAATTAAACAGCCCCTTAACAAGAGTCCTGCAAGCCTGAGTCAGCTGACACGGGCCAGCTGCAGGTGTCTAACTGCAGTGTAGACACACCCTCAGAGTTCCCCAGTAGGCAGAGGGACCACACAGCCTTTATGGGTTGCAGTTTACTTCCCTTACTGTCTAAATCCCATTCCACATGGTTTGGGGCCAGGGAAGATTATGGTAAGTGACCCAGAGGGGGATCATACTGTACAATGCACAGTATTGGCCCCAACAAGTTTACGATCTAAAAAGAAAAGTGACATATGGAAGATGACAAGAAAGAATTAACATAATATAAGTTAAACACTCCTGTGAAAATTTAGAGATATATTTTAGTACCTTTTAGACCTCCTAATCTAGAACTAACTTTCTAACATTAACATGGAATCAAAGTTTTGGATCACATATTGAATATGAGCATGTCAACCAGAGCATAGAATTAGAAATATTATTTAGGGACAAATCCTGAGGTCCCTTCTAAGCCTTTCCTTGATTTAAATAGGATTTGCTTAAAAGAAAGAACTGTAAAAATTAAGTAAGATCATTATATGGCATACATTGCATATCCAACAAAATAAAATATTCTGGGGGTCATCAATGTATTGAGGAACTCACACAGAATTGATATTTTCCTAGCTGCACCACAAATATGTATTGCAGATTGAATGAATTCTCCAGACAATTGAAACAGATTGTACAAAATGTCATTTACCAGAAAGGGAGTCAGTTGGGAATTATATTTATTCCCTCAGAGTAGAAACCAGCCCCTTTGTTACTTGATTTATCTCAGAATACACCCAAAACTTTCATGATGTCAAATATGATCACTTCAAGAGCTTTGGATGAAAAAAATAACTAGCAAAACCAACACCAGTTTAAAAAATGTTAAATTTTAAAATAATAGATTTGGAAGCATGGTGGGATGGTGATGAGGGTGGAAGATGGGGAAGTGTTGGTATTTAACTCTTTACTGAATGGGAAAGAAAAACGTAAGACTTTTCTTTTAACTCCCCTCACCATTTTAAATAGTTGTGTACAAAATGTTTAAGTTTCCACAAATTAAAACAAATGATTTGAGAGTTATTTTTATAGTTTATGATAGCTTTTCTTGTGGACTCAATATTGTTTAAAAGATTACACCTTGCAGCACAGAGCAGATATTTTGTTTTCCTTCAGCAACCGTAATGATACCACAGTTAAATATCTTCATCATAAGGAGGTTCAGTGTATGTCAAAGAAGTGACTCCTAGATTCCCATACAGATCTATATCAAATATCTTTCTGTTCCACTCAACTTTCTATTGTCATAATTGGCATCCAATAGGGACCTACATTATGATGTGGCAATTGGGTGCACTTTTAGAAAGTTATTATCCCCCTCCAACCCAAAAACTCTGCCACAGTTAGTATGTTATTTGGAAGGGGACGGTGTTACATTGGAGAACAAGTCCCAGTTACTATTTTTCCTTTACAAAGCCATGCATTTGAAAAAAGCTTTAGAGACTGGATTCTGGCAGGTTGGCATGCACAGCTGTGCATATTGCTGCCACTTATTTTTCAAAGAAAATATAAATAAATGTTGTTTGAGAGTAAATTGACATCACAGGGCCATATGCTACTCTCATTATAATCATGGAGCTTCCATTTATGTCAATGTGCACACAAATTGCAACCATTATATAGCCCAGATAGTTTTCCCTTTACTTTATGGTGTCATGCAGTACATGTACTGGTGGGTGGTAGGTTCCTTTATAAAGAAAGGTAAGTGGGAGTTCTCGGGTGTCTCTTCTCAACAACATTTCTGTTTGTAAGCGGAGAGGCAGGATTTTTCTTAAAAGATATGCTTTAGTTCCAATAAGAAGTTTGGGGAAGTTCTAAAGCCTGTTTTCTGCTGGAGATAGTGACTATAGGCCCCAGCACTGTGATGTAGGCCTAAACTAGAGCAGGCCTGGACCATGGATATTTATTTGAAGCTTAAGGGTTAATCCTCACACTGAGAAAGAACAAAACTAGGCATTATAGATAGGGATGTTCCAGACACATTGATTGTTTGTTCATGCCACCCCAGGCTCCACTATGACAATTGACTGCTTGAACATATGAGTGAGAACATCCTGCCTAAACATTTTGTGATTTAACATTTATGACACATTGGGGCCCTGTTTGTGAAGATCTACGTATGAATGTTTTGGAACATACTGAAATCTAATTGTGATAACTTACAAGTGAAGTAATGTGCCCAATGCGTATCAAGAGTGTGGTTGATGTGTAAATCATGGGGCAAAGAGAGGCCAAATAAGATTTATTTTATTTCCTTTAAGTAAAATTGATATTAATAGAATTGGTGTAGGTATAAGGATTTTATTACGTTAGTGAGTAAATATAAGATAATGTACCAGTGTCATGGGATAAGAATGTAATGATTTTTAGTAAGTATGAATGAGGAGTGAATGCAGTTTAGTCTGCTGAGATAAGATGCGAAGAAGTAATTGCTGATGTAATGGTTCTCAGCCTCCAAGAGCAGGAGGGAGAGAAGATGCTTTTGTTTGAAGAACTTTTACAACCCAGATGGCTGAAGATCAAGAAAACAGAAACCCCAGAAAACAGGGGAGTTAACACCCAAGGACAGGAAGAAGACAAAGTGTGAAACAGGAATGATAGAATAATGGGAAAGCGGTCACACTTGCGATATCAAACATAATTGACGATTACATCAAACAAGGAGATTTTCTGACATGACAAAATCCATAGACCCGAATGGGGATGGATAAGTATAAAAATGGGGAGAAGTAACCTGGACTTTGGGCTCGTTCTGCAAACCCCAAGAAGTATCATGTTGTGACCAACAGAGCCTGGCTCTATCCTCGTGTCTGAGTCACCTGGCCAGTGATTCAGCTCGAGCAACGCAGAGACTGGTAATTATATCCCTCCTGCAGGACTGTGTGCATGTGTGTGTGTATGTGTGTGGAAGTGTGTTTTAGGCAATTGCTTTTTCAAATTTTTTCTGTATTGTGATATAGCAAGGGCAGAAAGCAGTAGGAGAGTGATCGAAGGGAGGTATGTAAGCCTCAGAATGCTCAGGGGGCAATTAGGAGCAACTGAGGCCAAGTAAGGACCAGCCAGGTGCTTCATAAAAACCCTCTGCTCCAAACAGACAGGGGGCAAGCTGGAGGAGTAGGAGTACCGTGCTGTGTTGTGTATAGGAGTGCTGAGTTGTGTGGAGGAGCAGATCAGAGTGCAGAATTCTGTGGAGGAGCGGACAGGAGGAAGGTACCAGGCTCAAGAAGCCAGAAGGAGGGGGGAAATTAGCCTAGGGGAAGATTTAGCAGTTGGGAACATGGTGCCAGCAGCACATAGCTGTTTCTCATAGGGCCCCTGGGCTAGGATCCGGAAGAGCGGGTGGGCCCGGGTCCCTACCCCCTCCTCGGGGAAGACAGGGTGACCGGAGATGCCGTGGCCCACTACAAACAGCAGGAGCGTGAGACCCACTAGGGTGGAGCCGGCTGTCTGCCACAGTATTCATAATAAATGCGGCATACTGCCTTGTCCCCTGAATAAGATCCTGCTGTTTATGTCATAAGTGTAATATGACCACTTTGAAACACTGCTACCAACTTTCTTGTTGCAGAAATTGTGGCTTGTCTGTCATTTTCTCCCAATTTGGCAAAGTCTCTGAAGTGGTTCACTCTCTTTGTTTTGACATCACTAAACACAGATATCTGCCTTCCCCTCCCCACAACACCAAACAGAGATGACACAGAGTCACATAGTGTTAATGCTTGTACAGCAGGCAGTATATTGCAGAAGTCAGGTCTGAATGTATCACAGAATGCTTGCACAGGCATGAAGAGATACTTGTCAGTTGTGCTGGTAATTGTGTCTGTTTCAGTCCATGTGTTATCTTTGTGTTACGTTTTTGGAAAGTAATGAACAACAAGAACAAAATTATCTGCATCAGGTGACCTAATTACTATGGTTCCTTTGACACAAGAGACAATATGGCACATAGAGCATGCAGAAGCCTCTTTTTACAGTACCAAGAGGAAGCAGATACAAATATCATGGCTTCTTCAACACCTCTGCTTGTGACGAACTTTGCTACTTCACCTTTAGAAAAGGCTTCAGCAGAAAGGAGTGATTGTGTTGAATGTGTTCCTACATGCTCAGTTGCATTTTGAACCATATATTCACAGAGGAATTTTATAAGTGATTGCTTGTTGGATGTCATGTTTAGAAACTTTTCTCCATGGAGGCACAAAGCATCTACTAATCACCTGAGATTTCTTTCATCCAGTCTTAGATCCTGTCCAGTGCTCTCTTTCAGCAATGTGCAGAGTTATTATTGTCATATATCAAAGATTTCTATTACAGAATTAGCTTTGCCAAACCCTTTTAGGACCTGCCTTTTGTACTTAGCAGCCAATTCAATGAATGTGTAGAATTTGTCTCCAGCCATCATTTGTATGACATCTCTGATATAAACTGTGGTTTCTATGTTGCATGTTCTTAGGTCATGGATTCTTTCATCTTGAGCTTCCAGCTGATACCCTAATTAAGTGTTGCCTATTCTTCTCATTGTTCTATCAGCATGGAAGAGGGACTTAGTCACGACTGAGTGACTAAGAACAGTTGCCAGTGAAACATCGTCTCTGCATCCTGCTATGGATAGGTCTCTGTGTGGATAACAATTTCTGGACTGATAGCTGCTGTCATTTTCCCTGTCTTTCCCGCCTTAAATTTGGCCCTCTTGTCCATGTCAGCAAATGTTTTGATGCCAGATTTATTGACTGCACTGAAAAAGCTCTGAGTCCTATCAGAATTAAGTGCACCGCTTACAAATTTCAAATTTGTTCTTCATCAACATCTGCTATTTTCATTAGAGACTCTTCTGCATCTGATGTTACATGCAGTCCAGAAGATATGTTGGAAAGCAACTCTGTATGTGACTCAGAGTCAAATGTGTATGTCATATTGTTGAAACACGGTTGGTAAGAGCTGTATCGTGCTCTTCATCCCTCTTCAATGCAGTGGCAAGGCCTGTTTAGGCACTTTGCATTCACTAGTTCTTGTTACACTTCTTTTTCTCATATCAATTATGTATGAAGCTGTGTAATGTCATTTCTAACACTAATAAGGACCTGTGCATAAAATTCACTGAATTAAAAGTTAATTAATTACTGAATTAATACACTAAATTAATAGTTTCTAGACTATTTCAAAGGCTAGTACTGCATTCATAGGCTATTACAAATTGAAACCTTATACCAGGCAGACTAGCTGCTATATTGTATATACAAAAGCTTACAAATAGAGAAGAATTACAGTAGGAATTCACGTACATGTTTATATACTTTCTACATAATACAAACTACTGACATTACAACCTTCAGTGTGAGACTGACTTGAATAGCAAATTTCAACTGCAAACATAGAAAACTATTATATTTCAAAATGTTGATATTCCCCATTTATGCCATATGCTAAACAACTTCACCATTTCAGGAGGGGGAGCTTGACCATGCAAAACTGATAAAAAAACTTTTAATACATTGTTGTTTGGTAAGTTTGGCCAATGAACACTACATTAACATATTGAAATTAACTTAAATAGTAAAAACTGTAGGTGTAGCCATGTTACAGTGTTTCAGACACTTTTTGGGTACTATTGTTTTACCTTACCTACAGGCTGATGGCACTACTTGATTGTTCCATAATATACCTCATAAAAATATAAATGCTACATCATGTGGTTGTGTGTAGGGTGGGTACATTAAACTCCAAAAATATGGCCCTTTCTGGCAAATTGTCGTATGTGTACAACGGTCCCTTCTGGCCTTGAAATCTGTAACTTTATGAAGAAATAGATGGCGAAAGGGAAACATCCATAAATAGATGAAGTTATATTTAAAAAATAAATAAAAAAGGAGTGCATCTGCAAGAGTAAACGACGAGGAGGCAGAAATCAGCTTGTTGTCAATATGGAAGAACCTCAATGGGTTCTTCTGGATATACATTCGAAAGTTCAGACTTATCTGAACTTTATCCAAACTGCCAAATATCCTGTGTCTGCCAAATTGCACTGGAAATCTATCGAGATCAGAATCACTCATGAGGTTTTTGCTACCTTTGGGCTTCTGGTAAAGTCAGAAATACTGTAGTGACAGTCCCCATACCCCCACCTCCTCCCACCCACAGTATTTCAAGCACTTTTGCTTCCATTCTAGCAGGAACCAGGAACAGCAGAGATGCATTAAAATGAAATATAATTGGGGAAAAACATTCTTAAGTTTTGCAAACTCAGACAGGTTTGAGTTGGGTGAGGTGAAGGTAACAGTCAATTATTTTATCCAAAGTAGTTTTCCCATCACTTCTTGTCAGCAGGAGAGAAAACATATGGGTAACATAACTATTCCAGTGTAAAGTAGACAAATCATGTATAAAGATGAAGCAATAAAAAACCTATTAATAGTTATTCTTTAAAAGAGTAGAAGACATGATGAAGTTCTGCTCTACAGTCAAGAACTCAGGAAGAGTGGTTTCTGCAGAAAACTGAGGAAAAGCAGGACAGAAAAAAATTAAATAGCTTTCCCACTCAGATCTAAGAATACACCATCGTGTTGTCCTTGACTAATATTATGTGATCATGGTAAAGAATCATTGAAACATTAAATGAGAGTGAGAATAAGGAAAACCATATGATCCTTAAAGCTTATTTCTCTCCTCTTTCTGTTTCACAATTGTACTTCTGTTTTGAACATAGCTCCCTCCTGTCTGGCTTCTTATCACAGATTAAAATAATAAATAAAACAAACAAAAAAGAAACTACACTTATCCGTAGAGCTAATATTTCCACCTACTTTTCCAAAGGTGAAAGTTAGCATGTTAACTCACTGTACAGTCTAACATTAAGCAAGCACTATTTTTTTTGGTGGGAACATTGTCAGTCCTGTGTTCAAGATGGAAT
Organism: Emydura macquarii macquarii; assembly: GCF_026122565.2. Lineage (NCBI taxonomy): Eukaryota > Metazoa > Chordata > Testudines > Chelidae > Emydura > Emydura macquarii. The sequence goes on along the minus strand of NW_027130849.1, from coordinate 969,953 downwards.
ATTTATACATTATGCCAGTTTCTGGTTTAATTTCTATATCAAATATAAACATTTAGAAGAAGAAAGAAGCTCTAACATTTTTAGGGTTTAGTGCATTAATTATTTTGTTATAGTAGTCCCAATAAAGGTAGCAGTAATCAGTACTGTCCTGGTTCAGCATTATGAAAAAGTGAGTGACTGATTTAACTAGGACTACTTGAGGTCATAAGTGTCATATGGGATCTTTGGGTGGTGAGTTCTTCTGAAATTTTGAAAAACAAAACTGGATCACTAGCCTATAAAAATAAACAGATGTGTGAAAATAAGATCCATATTACCCAGTAAATATCCAATAATGTATAATAAAGAAATTCAAGTATGAAAATGTGCCAGTTCTTTAAAAAGTGGAGCAGAGAGGTGTATGCAAAACTTTAATTTCACTTTTCTCTGCAGACAAATAGAGAGTAATATCTTCACTTCTGCATGTTCTTACAGGATGTAAAGCTGTCAGAAGAGATTTGATAATACTTGCCTTTGGATAATGTCCAAGGATAGTTTTTGCTCACAGTGTCTTGGAGTTAGGGACAGAACTGTAATTTATTTAATTATCCTAGATGTCACAAGTAAAAAGATAGTGAACCTTCCAATGGTAACCAGAGCATCTGTGAGGTTTTGCATGATTGTTAAATCAGTGGAGTCCTCAGCATGAATGTAAGATAGTGATGCTACTTTAGTCTTGTACAGTGTTTCAAAGCCATATGTTATTTGCATGATAAAAACTGCTACCCAAAAGGAATGTTGAATGTAACCAGTGAAAAGCTGTACACAATAGCACAGATGATCAACAACAGTATTAAAACAACTAAATGGTTTAACAAATCAGTAAGTTTGCAAATGTGTAGGTCCAGATTCTCAGCTTGCATAAACCAGAGTGGCGTCAATTAATCTAGCAGGCAAATAAAATGGCTTGGAGACATTCTGCAAGTCTATGCAGCTACCCTTGTTTAACCAGCTGAGGCCCCAAAGACTTTACATTTAATCTCCCTGTCCATTTATACCTTTTAAAACAAAGATACCTGAAACTCAGTTGTTCTTTTACATCTTAATCTCTTTGCTTTTTTCATTGTCAAGTTATCATACAATCATCTCTGTACCTTTTTTCATGATGCTCCTTATTCATGGAATGCCTTCCCTGAGCTAAACCATAAGCCATTGTCCTTCAAAGCCATCCTCAAGATCCACTTCTGGTAGGATGCCTTTGAGAAATGAGCCAATTAATTATTGCTTGATGAGCAGATGGGAGGTTAGTTGGCAAATGTATTTGATTATATTAATTTTCCCTCACCCTTTATCTCATGTGCCTTCTAAGAATGTAACCTCTTTGGGCCAGGAATGGTGATTTTCAATACTGTTTATATAACACCTACAACAATGGGGCTGATCCTGGCTCCTGGGCACAACTGTGACATAAGTGTTTAAACAATATTAACAGCAAGGTACTATTGTGTCAATATTTAGAGGGTAGTAAGCCAGCAGTTCAGTACTTAACTGGTTAGTGAAGGCAGAAATATATATTTTAATTAATATTTATAAATATTAGTTCAAATTCCTGGACTGTCTTAAGTCCTGTTTGTGCTGCTCTATTGTCAACAAGCCTATACACTAGGTCATGCACAGCACAGGTGTAGGTCTGACTTGTTGATATGGTTGGGAAATGGTTTCTCTTCTGTGAAAACTTTAGGTGAAAAAGATTTTTATTCTTTTGCATTGAAATTCTTCTAAATGGATTTTTGAGTTTTCATCAAGAAACTGAAAATCATAAAGCCATTTGGTTTTTGGTTGACCAAAAAATTAAAGATTTCGTCCAACTGAGCAATAAACATTTTCAGCACATCCAGATTTTTTCAGATTTCATTTGGCATTTTTTAATTAAAAAAGAAAAGAAAAGAAAACTCAACGTTTCATTGAAAATTGGCATTTCCCATGGAAGTATTCATTTTAATAAGACAACCATTTTCTGCCATAAAACCTGTTTAACTGAAAATTCTCAACCAACCATGCAGGCTATCTTAATTATACCAGCAATCTCTGCCTGTTGCTCATATATGAAGATATTGGGTTTGTGACAGAACACTTGGCAATCCTTTTTCTTATCATTGTCTTGGTAGACATGTCTTGGTCTTCAAGTGACTTACAGTAGGAAATCACCATATGCTGCAGTACATACAACATTTTCACCTAACCTTACTAGATATTGTCTCAGGTACACCTCCTCTCCCATTTATGACTGTATAGATCTTTTCCCCTACTATTATTACAATTGTTTATATTACAGTAATCCTGAAGTCCCCCACTAAAGAAGGGACCTCACTTCAAAAACATAGCAGAAGAGATATCCCTGCTCTGAAAAATTTAAACTCTAAAAGATAAGACAGAGGAAGAGAGACAGAACAAATAAGCAATTGCACAACTTACAGAACATTTTTCTTCTCACAAAACAACTCTTTTCCCATCTACACTTATGGCCAGCTGTTAGTCAAACTCTTCCACATGCCTTACTCACTTCAAGTGCTCTCCTTTAATTCTACCTTGCCCTATAGGAAAGCATCGTGTCTCAATTTGACAGTAGGAGTCTATTAAACAAAAAAACCGAAAAAAAAGAGCCAAAAATGTTATTGTTAAATAAATAAAATCCCTGTGGTAGCTGCATACAAATAGCTTATATGGTAATTAATATTATGGAAATAATGGATTTTTAGATCCTAATGTAATTTATCTGGCAGCAGTTGACAAAATCAGATCTCCATGGACCTCTAACAAGGGTTCTGCAGGCCATTGGTAGTCCATGGAATATAGTTTGGGATATACAATATTACATTGTGTTTATACATACACTCAAAAGAAGGAGGATAAGTTGATAGAAGAAAAAATGATTCAAGGATCAAAAATTAATCCTATAGAGGATTTTGGAATGGGAATGTTTAAGAAAATACTAATGAAGACTACCTTCTGTTGCAAAACCCCTCACCACAAATTTTGAAAGAAGGACAATATCAAACATATTAGAGCAACACTCTTTTTAAAATAAATACCTTACAACACCATTTACATGTTCCAGAGACATTTTGCTTCCTTTCCAAATTTTACTGCTTCCTTTCATAGAAAATTTGGTGATTAATGATTCTTATCTTATTTGTTGAAAACTAGAGACTCTTTTTTTTGGGGGGGGGGCATGTTTCTGGTGCTAAAGAAATATTATGCAGGATACATTTCAAAAAGAGAAACAAACTGTCTGATTCTCACTTGATAGTAATTACAGAGACAAGGTGGGTGAGGTAATATCTTTGATTGGACCAACTTCTGTTGGTGAGAGAGAGAAGTTTTTGAACTTACACAGAACTCTTCAGGTCTGGGAAAATAACTCAGTGTCACTGCTAAATACAAGATTAGTTTCCCAGACCTCAAGAAGAGCTCTGTGTAAGCTTGAAAGCTTGTCTCTTATAGTCTTATAGTCTATTAAACAGCCATTTATGGGTATGTATCAATTAATATAATGTACATTGAATACCAATCAGTGGTTTTGTAAAAAGTGGCTGTTGTAAAAAGCTTTTCTGTTATTAGTTAGTTGATTTCTCTTTTACTTTAGCTATTTTACACTGAAGAATCAACATTTCCCCTCTTAATTATTCATCTGTTTACCAGAAATGGAAATTTAATATACAAGCTAAGAAAGAATCATCTTGAAGTAATCTATTTTCATTCTCAATATATAAGAAGAAATATTTTTAAAAAGTCATTTTGAGGAAATCTATTTGCATTTAAAAATGCTCTCATATCTCAAATAAATCATTTTCCTCTTAGAGAAGTGCATAGTGTGGATAATGTGACAATTATTTTTATCAACAAGAATCACTAGCTATTTGTCAGTTGATAGACTTCTGTTTAACTTTACACAGTTGGAAATGTCAATCAACACTTGCTCTTGAAATGTGTGCTGTTAAACACAGATCATTTGGAGGTCTGTCATGTCATGACATAAATAAAAAGAACCATGCCTTAAGCGGCAACAAAAGAACTCCCTGATGATGAAGTCCCTCTGATTCTTAAGCATCTCCTGCAATACATCTTTGTCCTCTCTGGTAACTGTGGAGGACCAGGAAATCTATAACCACTCCATATGTCCTTTGTCTTGTAATAACATAATAAAACTTAAATTATAAACCAATTTATACACACATCACAATTCAAAATAAACTTCACATTCCTTAAATCTATTTACACTACTATGTCCCTTTATCATTTCTATTTAGATAATCCAGAACAGTGTTCTAAAGATCAAATCTTTGAGAGAGTCTGATCAGTCTTCCAGATGGTGTTCTTACTTGTGTTGGGTCTGCATGTGGGGATCCCTGTAGAGGGGGATAACTTCCTGACATACCAACAGGTTCAAGATTCTGTTTTTGTTGTGTTGGGAAATATTGAAGATGATCCTAATTCGTCTGGAGAAGTCCTTTAAGATTTTCCAGTATATAGGATATGGGAGTTTCTGCCGAGTTCCAAACGGTGCAGATGTCTGGGAGCTTTAGAGCAATACTCTCTGTTCTCTGGTTTCAGTTCAGTTTTGTTTTTGACCTGTGCTGAATGTTAAAATTTTGTTAATGCCAAATTTTTTTTTCAGCATTAAAAATTCTTTCAGGTTGTGCCACTAAGGCTTAAGTTATATCAGGGCCATACATGAAGATGTCTTTAGTCTTCTTCCTATCATAAGTTCCTATCATAAGAGATAGTGCAGATGTAAGCAGTGTTGACTGATGTGCCAGGAATGATTTATATGGCATCCACTGGCATCTGTAGAAATCTTTTAAAGTCTGCATTATTCTCTCCAGTATCCTGTTTCTCTGGTGTTAATGTAGACTACTTCTATTGTGTTCACAATCAAAGCCCTGTGCAAACACTAGGAACATTTCAGAGGTAAACTCAAGTCTATTATCTGATATGACGACTTCAGGAATTCCATGTTTTTCAAATATTGACTTCAGTCAATCTCCTGTGTTGATGATCTGTGTAAGTATAGCTAAGTTAACATATCTGGGAAAATAATAGACTACCAAAATTGTTTTTCTTCCCCCTCATTACATGCCTCACAGCCTCTGCTAAGGTCTGAATTTGCCTAATCTCAGACCTTGCCACCATACCGCTTGTTGTGCTCATGCCCTGCACTTATTTATACCTTAGCATTCTTTCTGGATTTTGGAGAGCATTTATTTCTTATGTACAATAGAGATAAAAATGAAAATCCTTTCAGAAGCAGACCATTAGCCATGTGGATTTCATTTTGGTCCTGCCACTATAGTAGTAAGTCTGTTTGGCAAAGTTGAGTAAGTTACCGGCAAGTCTCATCTTTTAGTTATTCACCTCTGAGTTGTTGAAGTTGGTTAGCACATGCTGGAATTGCTGCCAGAACAAGGTCAATGTAGACTTTGAAGTATTTCTCTAACGCCTTTTTTTCTTGCATTGGTGGCCATTTATTTGGAGAGAGAACTCCTGCTGCTATGCATGCTTCCCCTGGTATGTGTTCAATGATGAAAGAAAATCATATCAGCCATAGTCAAGATTTTTGAATCCTAGGAGGAAGGTCATCCAGTGGTTTTGAATCCAATAATGCAACTAAGGGCTTGTGGTCTGTTTTTATGTTAAAATCTAAGCCAAACAGATACACACTGAAAGGTTCACAGGTCGAAGAGACTGCTACAGCTTTCTTTTCCACTTGATCATGCTGTTTCTTGGTTTCTATGAGGAGTCTTAACATCAATGCAACGGATCTCTGGTCTCCTTCTGTCTGCTGCTTCTGTGTGAGCACTGTATCTAAACCACAGGAATATGTACCCACTGCTATTGTTATTGGTTAATGTTCTGAGTATTGTGCAAAAACAGGTTGAGAAGCCAATAGTTCTTTTATTAAAAGTGTTTTGATATGTGCTCCCCTGCAACCACATATTGTGACCATTAAGAGCTTTCTTAAGGGTTTTGTTAGATGAGCTAAATATGCAAGCTATGCCTTCAGTTTTCTGAATCTAGCCAAATTCTTGTATGTTAATTATGTGCACTACAAATTTAAATGGTGGCATTTTCTAAGAAGTTATCTATCTGATAGTAATATGCAGCCATTCACTAGTCTGGAATTGGATAAAGTGCTGAAGGATTTAAAAATGGGTACAGCTCACAGATATGATAGAACTGCACCTGAATTCATTAAACATCTGTGTCTTCATGCTCAGGAATGGCTTGTTTGGTTTTCTAACAGAGTTCTCCAGGAATCCAGATTGCCTAGAATCTGGCACCAAGCAAAAGCCTTGCTGAAACTGGGAAAGACCCTCACTTGCCTTTGAGCTACAGATCAATTTCACTTCTAAGCATCTTCCTTAAGGTGCTTGAGCATCTGATTTCGCAAAGAACTTCACTATCAATGGAAGGCATGCTGACACCAGAGCAAGCTGGTTTTTGTTGCAGCATAGTGCCTGCACATGGCCACCCCGCACACCTCCCCCATCCATTCGGGCTAACAGTCAACCCACGACCTGACCTTATGAGGGCGTAACCATGGAATCGGCTGCACCTTTGGCTCCCACGTCACATATGAGGAATGTAACTGACCATGGGAGACGAAACTCCCCAGCAACCAGGAAAACTGCAAGTGTCCCCCGGCCAATCCAGTGCTGGCACGAAGCCCATATCATATTCCTTGACCAATCAGTTAACCCTTCATGTCCCATTTAGTCCATAAAGAGGGGTCTTTCCCAAGCCCCCGCTGAGATCCTCATCGAAACCAGCCTGATCATCTGGTCCCCAACTCTCCCGCTCACGTGTCCCCCCCCCGAGCGTGAAACATGTTTAGCCGGCCGAATCGAATAATGCTGTGGATATCAGCCTGTGTGTTCTCCTACGTCTGTGTGGTGAGGAGTTAACTATCAGTCTGTATTTTACAGCTACATTGTCTGTTTAACTGCCCATTTGTGTCTTGCAGTTAATTGTCTGAAATCTCTGTGGGTCTGTGTAAAATCCTTCTGTCTTGTAGTTTACTGCCTCTGCGCTTTGTAGTTAACCATCTGTGTAACCCCTTTCTGTTTCCTGCAAGCAACTAATTGTCTGTGTAGCATAGTGGTAAGTGTCCCTGTCTGCTACGTGGGAGACTAGGGTTTAATTCCCTAGCAGGGAACCACTGTCTGTTTAATATTAGTTTAGGTCTTTATAGTTAGTTGCCTGTTTAATACTTTCTTATATCAGTTTATGTTTTGTGATTAATTGTTTTTATATCCTTTTATATTGGTCTATATTTTATAGTTAGTTGTTTGTTTAGATGAGTATAACTAGTTAAAAATCTATATTACTCCTGTTTTTATAATAAACCTCATTTATTCCCTAACTGACTCATTATTGACTCTGGGGGATCACTAACCTGTCGGAACAGTTTTCACTGAAGTCATAGTAATGATCAAGTACTGGCACTTGCACCATTCATTGAAAATGGATTTCAACATACGCCGAAGACTGGTTCAGTTTTCCTTGACCTGACGGTGTCATGATATGGTTTGGTACAAAGGCCTTTATGGTGAAATTGTCTAGAACTATGCCAAGCTGGTTAGTATATGCAATGGCTCTGTTTTTGAGAAATCACCATTTCAATTTGCCTATTGGTGATAGAACAAGTGCTTGGGGGCACCAAAAGAGAGGCATCCCACAAAGATCAGTATTATCTCTAATGTTATTCAACTTATATTTGAATGACCTACCATATTCAAGGCCTCACAAGTTTGTTTATGCAGGCGACATATGCCTCGGCACTTAGTCACACTACTTTGACATACTTGAGATCATTCTGAATGCAGATAAGGCTACTATTGCTGATTATTGACTTTGGTGGCGGCTGATATCAAGTGAAAGTAAGACTGTGTTGAGTGTCTTCCTTCCACTTACATCATGAATAGAGAGCTGAATATAGTTCACAATGATCAGCAGTGAATAAAGCATAATTCACATCCTGTCTAACTAGGCATCACGTTGTATACAATTCTCACATATCACGACACTCTTAGAATGACAGTGACTAAGATCAAAACACACAACAACTTGCTTGGAAAACTGGCCGGAATGACATGCACTTCTGTTATGCACTTCTGTTATTCAGCAGTAGAGTATTGTGCTCCAGTATGCGCTTGTTTGTTTCACACAAAGATGATCGACGTACAACTAAATTCCACCATGCACAATATTTTATGCACACTTAAATCTGTGGTGAAGGAGTACTTACCGGTTTTCTGCAATATTGCTCCAGCCAGTGTTCGCAGAGAGGAAAGCCTAGCAAAGCTCATGATGGTAGAGGATGTGTGGCAAGCTTCATGGTCTGTGGAGAAAGTGACAAATAATTGTCTTGTCTCAGACCCCACTCAAAGTCTACCCAGATTGATTTACCATGAAGGCAATGGAACCTTCTGAACCAGTTTCATACCAGACATAGAATTTGTGCTGCAATGGAATTTCAGTGGTGGTTTAGAGACAGTCCACTGTGTTGATGTGGGCAGCCACAAACCATGACACATATTGTTGAGGACTGTAAAATAAACCAACTTCCTGGTGGTCTTTGTGCCTTGAACGTCATTGATAAAAACGTTGTGGGTTGGCTTGACTGGATTACATATGCCAAATAAATACAAATTTAATCTGCTCCTTTTTAAATTAACATTTTTCATTCAGGGTGATACCAGCTTGTAAGAAATGTCTTTAAAATGTATGTAGCTGCTCATCATGTTCATTTTTATCTCTCCCATATATCAACACATCATATGCATGACCTATGACACCAGGCAAACATGACACAATCTGAGATATTCTGTTTTTGAAATTTCTGATGATGAAGATATGCCAAATGGGTAGCTGATTGAAATAGCCCTTCCAAATGGTGAGTGATGATTGCAGTTAATGGTATAGATTTTTAGCAAGGAAAAATTACCAGAGCTTGCTGTCTCATCTAACTTTGAGAACTTTGTTTTTTGGTAACTGAGCTAATGTCTAGTCAACTGTATGAAGCACAAGTCTATTTAAAAGCAAGTGAAGTGACAATTTGTGTAAGGTCAACACAAGTGCATATTTTACGATTGGGCTTTGCTACCACAAGCATCCCCACACACCAATCAGTTGAGGATTCGTCTGTCTTTCTCTATTCCCTTTAATTCTTCTTTCACTTTCCTTAGCAAGGGAGGAGTGCTGTGGTGTGGGCCTGAGAGAGCAAAAGGGAGTTGCTGATGGCACCAGTTTTATTTTGTATTCCCCTAACAACGTTCCTAACCCTATACTTGTGGATACATCTTCAGTATAGTTTGTGTTTAGTCATTAATGCATTCCATTTTTTCTTTGTATTGCTGGTAATCCTAGCAGGGGAGTTGTCAGTCCATGTATTACAAGTATTATTTGCTGAGGAACTTGCTGTCCTTTCTCTAGTTTCCCAAGAACTGGCCACAAACATCCAAACAGGCTACTGTTATTAGTTTCATGTAGAATCTTATTTTGTCTTTGAGGATCTGCATCCTGGGATTGATTATAATTTTTTTTTTTTTTTAATTGCAGTGACTGCTACCACAGTATTAATTTAAAGTTTCAGATTCATTCATTCATTCAGATTCATGTTTGTGTACTAATGTGTTGCCTGTTGTATTGAGGATATAATCCCTAGAATTATGGACTCATTGTCAATTGATGATAAATTTCCTCTATGGTTGTTTCCACTATTCTTAGTGGTCTGTATGGTACTGCAAAAAAGTGTTCCATTGTGTGCCATCTCCTACATTCTACCTCTTTTGCTGACAGGGTGTCCTGCCAAATCTTCCACACCTTTTCCAGCCTTCTCTTCTATTAAAATTCTTTACTCTCCCGTTTTCTAGTTGTGCACTATTCTTATGTTGTAAAAGAGGTCTGACTCCCCTTTCACATTTGTGCCTTTCCTTTTAACTGTATCAGTATAGTCTGATGCAGTCTCCCATACATTGCTAGTATGTAAGTCACATTACCATTTCTTTATGGTGTCTTACATTCTCACTTTTGCTAGTGAGAGATCTGGGTCTAACTGAAGCTGTGCTGATGAATTGGTGTCTCTTACAAGAACAACTATCCTTTCTCTTATTAGTTCTTCTAACACTCCATATTTGCAATGCTCAGCAAGACTGTGAACTGCAGAAATATAAAAGCCTCAGCTGCTTCCCCATTTACCTGGTACCTCCTATTATATTTGGCCCTTTCATATGTAATATTCCACTGGCCTATGAAAGAGCAATCAAAAGCCATTTTCACTTTGGAGTATTTTTTTTTTCCCTCATCAGTGAGGGCCAGGGCACACAGGATATCAGCAACAGCATCATCCATGGCAAATATCAGGGCAGTTACCTGGCATTCTTGTACTCTCTCTTTTTAAACCTGAGGTCATCTGGAATCATTAAAATCTCTGGCTTCAGCAAGACCAGCTGCCTAAGTTGCCAAAAAATTAAACTTGTCTAACAGGCATTTGCACAATGGGCTCCATTGCTGTTGCTAAGATAGGGGTGTCCCCCCCGATTTTTCACTTTTCCCACTCACTCACCCCTCTGGCAGTCTGGAGTCTCTTTTCTTTCCCACACTGCATCAAAGAGAGAGATGTACCCACTTTGGACACTATGTAGTGTGACGACAAATAAAAAAAGAGTCATGCTTTAAAGCAGCAACTACAGATGTCTGCTTCACAATGCATTAATACTTTAATTTTCCATAGTGAGTATTATGGTTTTCAAGAATCCATAATGGGATCTACCTTGCATGAGACACAAAAAGAAATGCCAATAATCATTCCAAAATAATCAGCTTCTTTCTGTGATTCTCGACACCCATGCTCAGAACTTTTGACACATACTCTTTGCCCCAGATTTAAAATAAATTATTTTTTACAAAAATCAGAGAACTGAAACCTCATCTGCAGATGCTAACTGGAGGGACAGTTGTGTATATGAATGTTAGTTTCTAAAGCTACAATTTTCATTTAGTAATTTTCTAAAGTATACCTGTTCCAGCACAACTTCATTGTTTGTAATACTGGATTTTGTTGGAGTGGCTGTTTTTCCATGAATACAGTAATTATCCACTACAACGAAAGCAATCAGATTGTTTTGTTTTTTGACATACTGTCCTGTTTAACTGGCTGTTGATAAAATTGCAACCAGCTTAGCATATGGTTCTTTTTTTTTTATCTTCTGTAAAGGAAATTTCACAATCTTTTGAGCTTGTGAGCCTTAGGGCAAGCTTAAGAACAATGGAGGACAAAATTAGGAGATACTTTAAGGCTCACAAAACTTGAAAAATACAGCTAAATAGCTCATATTTTGCTATCTGTGGTCAAGTTGTGGGATCATTTTGTGACTATTTCAATATTCCTTTTTTCTGCTCCCAGATACTTCGTGAAAAACTTAAAAGAAAGAAAAGGTTGCTCAATGGAACTTCCCATTCTTGACCTCTCAGTGTCAGATCCTAAGCTAGTGAGAATTAGCATAGCTTCTTCTTCACCAATTTACACATAACAAGCATTTGTTTAAATTAATCAAAGGAACAGAAGGAGGTATTAAGATGAATGGAAAATGGGTGAACAACACGTGCTATGCAGATGACAGAGCTGTTGGCTGATTGAGAAGAAGTTCTGATGAAGTTACTGGAAATTATACATGAACGTGGCAAAGAACATGGTCTAGAGTTATTATAGATAAGATAAAATCTGTGGTAGTATGCAAGGATCCTGGGAAAAAAATGCAAGATTCCAGTGAACCTCACAGTTATACAGCAAGTAAGAAACTAGTACTATTTAGTAAACATTATGCAAGATGAAAGATTGGATATGGAAGTCAGCACTATAATAGCAAGAGAGAGACACTGGAAGAAAACATATACAAAGAGAAGACACAAATCTGAATATTAAATTCTGATTCAAAATCTTAATTTGATCTATGTTAAATTGCAGCTGTGAAACATGGACATTCAAACAATCAATACTAAAGAAACTACAACCATTTTACATTATAGAAGAATTCTGTGTTATAGAAGAGTTCTAAAAATATCATGGATAGACTGCATAACCAATAAAAAAATATTGAAGATGACTGGAACTCAGTAACTGCAAGTCAGAGATCTTATGAAAAGAAAGATTTGATTTGTAGGGCAATGCTTGTTTACAAGCAGTAGAAGGGAAAACTGATGGCAGAACACAAGGCAGAAAAAGAAGATCTTGGATGGACAATGTGGCATCCTGCGTGGATCAAAATGAATCCCCAAAGAGATGAGCAGAGGATTGTACAGAATGGACTACCATGGTTGCAAACCTCCAGTAATGAAGCAACCACATAAGAACACAAGACTGAAGGATATGTTTCAATTCAAAGAGCCAATTTAAATGGCTTAAAAAAATGTCTTTTAAAGTCCAAAGTGATATTTTAGGTTTTTTCTTACTCTTAAATTTCTCTCTGATTTTATTTATTTTATTTTTTTAACAAAACAAGGACTTGAAATTCTCTTTTGAGAGTCACCTTTCTTTTATTGTCTGTCTATAGTATATTCAATACCTTGCTGTGTCTCAGTCCTAAGCAGTTGTGTTCTCAAAAAAAAAAGGCAAACACTGGTAAGGGCTGTTATTCTTCCTTCTCAAAATCTTTGCCACATCAATCGGGCATTACCATGGTTATGTCCTTAATGCTATGAATTAGGGTCCTTATGATATTGTCTTTCTCCTCACTTCCTTTCTCCATCTCTGTCTGACGGAGAGACTTGTGGGTCCACTTCACACATCCTTTAATTTTGAAAATATGCTCCCTCCACAGAGGAAACTGGTGAAAAGTTATGTTTCCTCAGTTTGTGAACGTTTTACATAACATTCGATTATTTTTGAAAAAAGAAAAGGCAGTTTTCATATGTGAAACAAAGTGAAAATTGGTAGTTTCAGACAGTTTCAGTAACACGCCAAAATAATCATGTTCAGTATGATCGCAGCAATCTCTCTTTACATTCCCCTAGGTTTCATATCCTTTGCCTTCCTCTGTTTGAAAGCGTGAAATTTTGAGCATGAGCAGTTTTTAACCACTTTTCATTGCAAGACAAATGATGTGTTTGTGAGGATAACACAAAAAATTACATCTATAGTAATTTTAAGATTAGTTTGAAAGAAAATGGGTTAAAAGGAAAAATTGTGCTCTGAGGATTTCAGTAACTCAGCCAGAGGTTAGGGATCTAGTTCAGGAGTGGGTGAGTGAGGTTTTGTGCAGGAGGTCACACTAGATGATCATGATGGTCCCTTCTGACCTTAAAGTCTATGAATCCATATTGCTGTGGATCTTTTGTGTGCAAATTGGGTGTATGTTGCAAAAGTGATAATTGAAGTGAAAAGCATTTATGAACTAGCTTGGAGAGAGGTTTAAGCAAAATATTTTCCCTTGAGAAAAGTGTAAAAAAATTGAAAAGAAAAAATGTTTACATAACTTAGCTGGGTTCATTTTTCAGAAGATACTACCTCATAGAGCAAACATATTAAATGTACTGTACCGCTTACTATTGTGGTTCACGCCTTTATTACTTACATTTACATTTTATGTACATTCACACACACACACTAAGTATATGATGACAATATCTACTCAATTAAATGTGATGGTACATTACAGAATCATGATTAATTGTAGGGCCTTGTGATAACCTGCATTAATCATGAACCTTTGACCATCTCACTTGCCTTCTGTTCAGTGATTCAGCTCTAACAGAGGTTATTTTAGCAATTTAAACCTCAGAGCCAATAGCAGTCAATATTTCCCTCTTTTGCCCAAATGCAAAAGTTACCCCAAAATTACACTGGTTCTACTGGTTAACAGTCCGTCCTGCAGCAGTTAACAAATTTATAGGTAGATTTTGTATACCTCTTCAAAGCCAACAGGTGAGAAATAATAATTGAAACGCTTGTTCTAGGTTGGAGGATATTCTAAAAGATGAAACCAGCTATATCAGGTACACTTTTATTTTTTTAAATCTTTCTGATGCTTTACAGTTTTCATAAGAGAAAATAGGTTGCTTAAACCTATCCCTCCATGCTGCTTCATGTAAATTTCCCACTTTTGTGCTTACCTTACCTTGATCCAACAAAGCACTTAATGATGTTCATAACTTGAAGCATATACTCTCAATTATTTTTAGGAGCTTAGATGGATAATATCAATGTTCATTTTTAAGCATTTTGTCTATTTTTATTGATTTTAAATTTTCAGAGTTGCAGCATATTATGGAGGTAGATGTCAGAATTGTTTAATGATAGTAGATGTTGAGATTCAAAATGTTAAAGCTTTATAATCATTATAACACACATTGCCAACATCACATGTCAAAGTATACAAAGTAAATATCTTTAAATCAAACTCTTATACATTCTCAAGTAGCATTTTTCTTACTTTGCCAGTCTGTAAATTTTGATCATCATCAATGGAAATATTTTTTCATCAGTTAGTGTACATATGTAAAATGTTCATTTTTGTTTCTTAATTTAGAAATTGAAATTATTAACTAACTTGAAAACATCTTTCTGTCCCTTTAACTGCTCTTTGAAAGTTCATACTCTTATTTTTTCTCTTTTCCTCCTTCCTCTTTTTCTTCCAATTGTTTGTTACTCCCACTTCTGTGTGATTGTCTTAAACCCCGTTGTGATTTGTTACACAAGAGACCATGCAGAGCTCCATTAATAACAGTAGGGCTCAGAGTGTGTACAATAGTCTGCCTGCACACAACAAATTACATACTTGGAGCCTTAGATTGTAATCCTTGTAGGACTGTGACTGTTTCTTAGCCTGAGGTAGATTGTGAGTTTACAATTTTGCCTATCTAGTGTATAGATATTTGCTAGGTGAGGCATATAAGTTAAGACAATAAAGCAATGAACCTACAAGCTTCAAGGCCTGTAAAACAATAGCTTAGCCAAACTAATTAAGGCATAAGGCCCAAAAAAGCCTTAAGCATAAGTATCAAACCTAGACTAACCCTAGATCATACGATATAACAAGATAAAATGTTGTAATGACTAAAACTACTGGTAGATGATTACAAGATGCTAGTTTATACCAGCTTGGGATATTTTTAGTTAGGGACATTAGCCAATGTCTGAGGATGCCATAGTAACTAATTGATGCATATGCTAATAAGTTTGAGGTAAAAGGATTAATAACCTAAGGGAGAAGGGTACCCCCATTAGTAGAATGAGAAACATTAGTAAGGTGAGGAACATTAGTAAGGTGAGGAACTACAAATAAGAACAAGAAATATGCATTAAGCATAGTAGCATCAATGTGACACATTATAAAAGTTGTATCCCAGCCTATATGCTTTGGAGATGGAGAGATACAGCACTGGGGAGATTCCAGGGTGATACCCACTGGTAATGGTGATGATTGTGAGGTGGAAGATGAGAAGATTGATGGTAACTAATGCTTCCAGTTGCTTTGCAAGGAATGGTATAAGTATATGGACACTCAGCTCATTTTGCCTTACAGTGTTTGTGAATTTGTTAATAAAACTATTATAAATATAGTGTGATTTCCTATGGGAGAATGTTGCAACCCTTCACATTGGCACTCTCAACTGAACAATAATTTTAATAATATTGGGCATGATTTTGGGACAAGAACCTACCAAATTTCAGAATGCTAACTGGGGAAACTAAATAAAAAATGAAATCAATAGACCAGGCAAAATCTAAATATAAGTTAATGCATTATTACACTTTCCCTGGAATATCTCCTGACCCTTTCCCAGTCTCCTTGTTGCTTTGGAATATTCTTTGCTAAACTTATACCTGAAGCACTGGCATAGCAATGCTTCTGGGTGCTGCAGGAAAGGCAGAGTGCAAAACCCAGACTCCGTGCTCTCCATGCCTTCTCATGACCTTTCCCATCCCTCTGAACAGAGAGAGAATGTAGTGGCTCTGCAGAGCCAATGTCCCCATTAACACTGCTACCCATGATAGGGGTAACTAGAACAGGGAAATTCCTGACCAGACAGACCAGAATTTGGCCTTATGTGTTTGCACAATGCCCATCACAATGGTGCCTAACTCTGATTGGGGCCTGTAAGTGCTACCAGAACATAAATACTATATTTTTATTTATAAATATAAATAATAATTACCTGATGGCAGTGTCACTTTATTCCTGCTAATTTTGACAGCTCCATCCAGCCCCTAGGTATTAAGAATCTGATCCAATGTCACTGAAGTAATTCAAACAAATGTTGGATCATCTAGTCTGACCTCCTACAGATGAATCCTGCTTCCACTGAAGCTTAAAATATTCTACTAATTCCCACTTGTTTCTAGAAAAGAAGAATCAGACCTATCAGAGAGCAACATATTCTACTAGTCACCATAACTGAACTTGGGCCTAATCAACACTGGTGACCCATTATCAGACAGTTCAGGGTTAAATAACCTTTTTATAAACAAACAAAACCCCACAGAGAGATCCTGAATCTTTTATTTGACATTGATGGTCAAATGTTAGCCTTCATTAGTGAACACTTTATATTTCTACTTCAAGAGAGTTTGCAATAACAAACAAAGAAGGTTGCCAAGAAGTTTCTCTATTATGATCTTTAGAAATAAACAGAAATGGCCTATGTCATTTAGAGAGAGTTTGGTTTGGGGCAGTGTATTTTCCTACAGAGATGGTTTCTGTACTTGATAGGAATATTTTAAGGTTGCCCCTGTTCAACAAAGCACTTCAGGTAGTTGGTGACATAAGCTTTCCCTTACTTCACTCTTTTTTTAATTTTTAAAATTTTATTAGCGCTATGGAGCCAATTGAGCTAGGACTGAGTAAGTTGGATTCTTTTCTAGATCATTCATCAAGAAAACTTAACTACATTTTAAATGCATAATTTTTACATCAAAATGTAAAATTACACTTTGCTGTGCTCTTTATTGCACCCTAAGAACACTCTAAAATACACTTCTGCTGAGTCAAGTTTACTGCTGATGCACAGAGTATGCAAGCTTAGCAGTCATGAAATCTTGGAGTGATTGAGACAGAAACCTAGAAACCCAAATGTTGCTTTTACAGAGTCACTTTTCAGAGGAAAACTACACTTTAACAGTGTCTCTGCTGGTCCCTCATTCCAGTATCTATGATGTGGTGATATGAACTTGGTGTGAAATATGGCATTTCTGTGGCAGAAATTAGGCAACAAAGCAGTACATGATACACTTATTTAATGTTTAAGTATACATACATATGTTTTATGTGGAAGGGGACATGATAGACAATTTTAATTGGAAACAAAATGTGCCATATTTCTTCTGCCTTTAAAAATGTATTTTAGATTATATAAAATTTCAATGTCATTTGATTCTGAAAGTGAAGCAAGCTATATTTCTGAGACCTCCCACTCAGAAAAGTGCTTCTGGTTGCTCTGAGCAAACAATCTGGGAAACTAGAGTGGCATAGTTCAGAAAATTGTTCTAATGATCATTTTTGTCTTGGAAGAGATGAGACAAATGATTTCAATCAAGAGTTGCACAGTTTATGGACTGATAATTGGGCAGTGATTTTATGACAGCCACTAGAGACAGACTGGTGTGGGTCAAGACTCTTAAAATCTTCTAACCCACTTTCATTCTTGAGTTAAAATAGATTTCAATCAAGCCTTAAAATTTAGGAGGAAAGGGTCTGGAATGCTATCTATAAATTATGTGCCTATTCTGTTGTGATTTTACAGGCACTGAGCTTATTTAGTGGAAACATTTCGTAATTAAGAGAATTACATCACCAACAAACCTGCTGAGGAGAAAAAAAAAGTAGAATTCACATGATTTCAAGTAGCAAGCAGCTTTCTTATGGAAAGTTATCATTTTCATACATGTAATATAAAGCATATAAAACAATTTTATTTTGCATTTTTCTTAGAACTATGATTTTTTTAAAATATCCATACTATTTTTATTCTGGAATTTAGTTGTGTTTATCGAAGGTGAGTCTGCCTATAAGGCCTGATCCAACTCCCATTAAAGTAAATGGAAAAAAAAATCTGATTGACTTCAACGGGAGTTTGAATAAGCACTAGATTATAAACTTTGAAACAGGGGGACAATGCCTAACTGCAGCATTAATCAGTACTTAGTAAACAACTAGAGTTTTAGTATTCTTATTCTATACATCCAATGCAATAGAATATTCATGGCCCAAAACAAAATGAAAAGAAAAGAAAACCAAAACAACCCACCTGCCTAACTTAGATTGTTTCAGGCCATTTGTGTGCACCTTTGAACCTTAGCCAATGGGGAATTGTCTTACGAAGCATTAAAAACTCTATTATTAATCTATGATTAAGGCTGATCCAGCAGAAAATCATATTCTGTTCACACTGGTCCCCACGTTTTACAATGCCTGGGCTTTGCTGGAGCTGTGATTCTTCTGGAGTTGCACTGGGTCACAGGTTTTGGGATTCCTCAGGGTACAAGCTAAGAGTAGGAAGGAGAAATAATATGATTATGGAAACTTCCTTAAAAATTACTTCCCAGAATGGTGTTTTGGGATATATCCCAACATCTTGGAAACTCTCTAACTCATGGGAAGTTTGGTTCACCAGAACAGTGCTTGTAGCCAAACTTCTCATATTGCTTAGATGGAAGAGCAGACTGCATCTAAGGATAGAAGCTTGGCACAGAGACTTGGGAGCCCTGCCAGCTAAAGAACAAGTAATGTTTTGAAGAAGGGGGACATCAGACAAATTTGAAAAAATTTGGTCTGATGTTTCAGAAACCTTTGATTTATGCCTAGCAAATGGAAACAGCTTCTTTTCCTTCCTTCCTTCCTTCCTTCCATTTTTTCCTCTCCCTTCCAATCCTTATGGGGTTTTTTTGTTGTTGTTCTTTTGTCTTTTTTTCTGTTCTCCCCTTATTTAAAAAAACAAAAACAAACATAAATACAAATGTATTTAAAATAAGATCCTGCCAATCCACATGATGAAAGACGGTGCTTCACAAACTAAGTTTGGGCTGCAGGATATTTTAAGGCCTGATTCAGAAATGCTTCCTTATTCAGTAAAGATTACCCTTGATTTCCCTGAATTTGGATGGATTTAACATGTGCTTAAGTAGTTTCCTGAATAGGAGCCTAAAGCCTTGTTTACAATCTATTAATGCAGACGGCCTGCACTTATGGAATCCATTGAACTACCATATACATTTAGGTCAAGTTATTTGATTTAAGGCAATTGGTACATTTTTTAGGAGGATCACTGCAATTATAAAGAAGTCAGACAAGAGATAATTATTCTCTTACTGAATCAACAAAGGAAAATATACCCCAATATCGCAAAATTTCCTGACTTCTCCGACAGACAGTTAAAATAAATGTATCTCCTTTTACTTGACATAGGCAGGTAAACTCAAATGGCTTTTTAAAATGATGTGTCCCTGCTTGTTGAAATGGTTTTATAATCCTGATGTGTGAATTCAGTGCAAGATAATTACGTGATTGGAAAGCCTGTACAGCCAGTCAGATTGCAGCTTACATCAAAAACCATTTTGTTAGGTTAAATATAGTATTAGTGCTACCAAAATGAAAATGAAGTTGTGGGACAGGCAACCCCTAATCCCTGGTCACAAAATGGTTTCTGTTCAGAGGTGAACTCAATATCCTCCATCACAGCAGTTACAAAGAAAAATAGCCTTAGTATGATTCATAAAACTGCAGCTACATAGCAAGTTCCTCTGAAACCTTGATGGAATTGTAACTTTAAAGTACTCTCTCAGGTATTGGACTGAAAAGACTTAAGTCATTTCAGCAAAGCACTTAAGTACATATGTCTCTGTCACACTGATTACAATAGAGTCAGCGGGAGCTTTGGTACTTCCCTGAATTGGGCTCAAATTCAGGTTTATGAGTGATACTTTGCTTTAACTCCCTAATTGCAATTCCTCACCATTTTCCACAGGGTACATCTCCTTGCAAAGTTCTTATTGTACATTTATGTACAATTCTGGTATCTTCCTGGGACATCTCCTCCCTTATTCCTACAGTCAAACAGGCATAACAGGAAATGAGTACAAACTAAAAAAATATTTAAACAAGGATTCAACGTATACATTGTTCAGATATTTCGCTATGAATCAACAAACTAAATCATTTGTGGATATTCCAGCCTACAAATAATTAACTAATTAACCAACCATTTCTAATCAAACCCATTTTTGCCTTTTGGGGAACTTTTGAAAGCACTCTTCAGTAGTTCTCAGGCACCTTGAAAACACACTTTTTTTTTTTTTTTTTTTTTTGGCAAATTAGCCAACCGGCTAATCTGCCAAAAATACTTGATAAAGTTTCAAAAGGAACCTTTTTTACCTTCACTTTTCAGAATAAGGGGACTATTTTTTTTCTTCTGAAAATACATTTTTAGCATCATTTCCCCAAAAAACCAAAAGTTTACTTTTTTCATGAGGGTGGAGGTGGAGGACGAGAATAAAATTCCTCAAATATTTGGATGGGGTTCAGAACATCACACAGTCTTTCACTGACAATGAAATATGGTGACACCCAAGGACATTTTGATGTGATGGCCTTAACTGAACATGATGCAGCATATATTCATATTATAGCTGGCAGTGTTCTCGCCTGGTATGGTTATAACTCCTTGGATTCAGACACTTCACAACTTCTTGAAGCATTCATCTTTAGTACGGACATTGTCTATACTTCGTTTCTGCTTCAGGTGGATGGTGATTGTTGTTCTGTGTGTGTAATAGTAAAAATTAAAATAATAATAAAAAAATCAACCCAAAATCCTATTATCCCCAAAATAGAAGGAAAAAAAGATTGTGATTATTTATGTGATAAAGAAAAAAAAAATAAAGTTCAAAAAATAAAAGTTGAAATTTGTCATGGACAATCCTGTAGTGAGTAGAGTGTGCTTTAGAACCCCCTGGGGGTATGCAAGACACAGGCAGGGGCAAAAAACCCAGTAAATGGAGGCGCATGGCAGCTGCCAAATTCTGGAGAAGCCAGGTGGCAGACACCCGCTTCCCGCCTAGTCCCAGCTCCCAGATGGGACGTAGAGAGCAGCAGCAGCCCCAGTCCTGGGAAGCTGGGCGGCAGCCGCTGGCTTCTTGGGATGCCAGGCAGCAGCTGCTGGCTTTTTGGGAAGCCAGCTGGCAGCTGCCCACATCCCGCCCAGTCCCAGCTCCCAGGTGGGAGACCGGCGGCAGCCTCCTGTGCCCTGAGAGCTGAGCTCGCCACTGGGTGGTTCGCCAGCTCTGAGCCAAGAGACAGCCTCCCGTGCTCTAGCTTGAAGATGGGCAGCAGCTGCCTGCCACCTGCCCACATCCCTGGGTCCCAGCCTGTGCGGAAGCCTCCTCTGACCCACCTCGGAGCAGGTGGCAATCGTCCACCTCCCGGGCTGGCAGCCAGGCGTCAGCTGCCTGCAATTTTCCCAGGTGGCAGCTTCCCTACCTGGCTCAAAGCCCGGTGCCAAGAAAGCCAGGCGGAGAGCCCAGTGGCTTGCCCAGTCCTAGAGCCTGGCTCTACCCATAGGTTTACCTGTCAATTTCACTGCTCTAGCTGAGCAGCTAGAGTAGTGAAATTGACAACTATGACAGCCCGATTTTTCCAGAACAAAAATCTTAAGAGGGGCACACACAGTGTGATTTGCCACATGCCTGTAGCCCCCACGGATGACCATGGGGAGCGCTGCTATCCACTCTGGTGGGCCGCTAGTGCCTGCTTATACCTCACAAGTTCCTGCCTGTGTGAGGAGAACACCACCTGACCCTGCCATCAAGCAGGTGTTGACTTTTGCTCCTATATGGAGGAAGGGGAGGAGAAACATCAGGGGGTTTTGTGATCTGCCACAGTCACACAACACTACAGAACTCAGAACTCTCCTGCTTTACAAGAAATACAGTTGTCCAGCGGTAAAGGGGAAAAAGATTGTATTTCTCAGAGTTGGAAATTGAGTGTTGGGATACTTATTAAAATTTTCATAAGTTAGGGGGTACTTGTTACTTAAAAGCTTGAGAAACACTGCTCTAGAAAATGAATGGGAAAAATAGGATTGGAAACAACAAAGTTGTTAACATTTGAAAATGGCAGGATTTTACCCATGAATGCACTACTCGTGTGGATGTAACAAAATGCTTAAATCCATTCAGATATTGTCAACTGGCCCTGAGATATTGCAAAACAATTTTTTTACCCACTAAGCTCCTTGGAACCATCATTTTGTTTTATGTGTATGCAGCCCCCAGCATGAAGGAACCCTTCTCCTAATTCTGTTTCCACATTAAAAATAAGGAATAGTAATAATTCTGCTGCTCTCCCACCATGACTTCGAAGGCTGAATGCCAGCAGTTCATGAGTTCTGTTCTTTATCACTTCCACTGACTAGTGCTAACTCTTTGCTCTGATATGTACAGTGAACATTCCTATTATTATTAGAAGTAGCTGGGAGTGACAGAGAGCAGCTGTGCATAGGGATGAACAAATCTCCCAGGTCTGCTTTCTGCCACTGATCAGGAGATACTTGGCAAACGGAAACAGGCAATGAGAGAGAAAGGAAGAAGGAGGAGGAGGAAATCGCCTTTTCTGACAGTCACTTTTATGTGTTTCAGTCTGTCTGTGAACAACTGCTGAATCCTTCTGAAGAACCTTAGGGGGTTGAGATTTAAAACCAGATGGTAAATTTAGTGAACTTTGGATCTGTAAATATGGAAACTATCCATTGTACTAATAGATTTCCTTTCCAGTTAAGGTCTCTGGACTTTAAAACCTATCAGAACTTCTCTTCCTCTATATTCTGGGAGACATTTCTTCCTACATTATATTATCAGGGTTGGGAGGGGGGTGAACTTTGCCCCCATTTAAAAGTGCAGTTTTAAACTCTTTGATACAAATACAATTTTAAAGATTTAGATTTGAAAAGGAAGGAGATGATAAAAGGAAAATAGTTTCAGATTTTGCTGAGTGGGGGAGCCCATGCTCACCACTGTCTGCAAATATTTCATAAGAGAGTATTGTGCAGAATGAAGTGCTGAGATGGTGTTTTCCCATGTATCCCCAAGAGTCTTCATAACAGAAGCATTGTTAGGGAGATGGGCTGAAAGACAATTACAATCAGAAGTGAAAAAGTCTCCAAGACCACATACTTCATAAAAACCATATCTGAAAGCATCTAAGTTGGGCAGAGCTAACACTCCTCCCAAGGCTCCATCTGACGGGACTGGGATTCCTCCATGTGGTACTATGTTTGATCCATTATTGAAGATTGATCAATCTTTTCAGGTGGTGAGGAGAGTTCAAATTTTTGGCACAAGGGATCCCTTGTTCCTCATTAGATATTGTTTTAATGATGCAGGCAAATATACTTGCAGAAGAATAATATGGGAAATTATATTTTCCAAAATAGAATTTAAAAAATAGGTTGTGGCATGCTAGAAAATTAAGAAACCCTATGAAGAGTTTGTAGCAATGGAGTCACAAGATCATCAATAGTAAAAGAACAAGTGAGCTACTTTGTTTCGAAAAAGTTGCAACTTGGCTCCCACAGGTACTAGTAAATCTGCAAGGAGGCTAATGGCTGTAAATAGAAAGAACTAATGCGGCTGTCAAATAAGTTTTCTAAGATGACTGAAAAAAAATGAAACAGGCAGGTCCCATTAATAATCAATAATTTCATCAAAGTACTAATATGGGGATTAAACAGAATGAAATAATAAAATGGAATACAATAAAGTAAAATAAAATAAATGAGATCAAAATATAAGTTTATACCTACACTCTATATCACATGAAAAAATGTGGGGAAAAATCAAGTTATAATGACTTGAAAAGACGAATAATGCCAAAAAAATTGATTTCAGTCTTATCCATGTTTTATAATAAGAAATTACCATACAACTATTTGGAGACGTCACTCAGAAAACAAGAAATGGAGAGCAAGATTCTGAGGAAATACAGAAAAATAAATATAAATCTGTACTTCATTTGCATCTGATAATGAAACCTTTAGCTAAAAGTAAGTGGCTTACATAGCTCACTCTAGAGAGACAAGTTAGGTGAGGTTATATCTTACTTCTGCTGGTGAGAGACAAGCTTTTGATCTTACACAGAGATCTTTTTAAGCTCACTCTATACATTCCCTAGTTTATGGGTGGGAGCCTGCTGCCTTCCTCCTTACCTTCTACATAATACATTTTGATTAACTGTTTCTATTGTGTCATAACCCCACACACTCAGAAAGCCTGGGGCCAGGACAGGATAGTATTTGTAAATAGTGTGAATTAACATATGGTGTTGAATTTTTTTTAAACTATCAGCAGATGGAGCTAGTGTTTCAAAAAGTCACACCCCTCTCCTCCCTCCCGCTGCAATGGAGCTACCTGCTTCATTAAAGATTCTGTTGTTAATGGCCAAGGGCTCTGGGAAAGTGTTTTACTCTTCGGAAAGAAAATGAACTGTCAGGAGGTACATGGGAGTCCAGAGTGCTACAGGAAATAGCTTTGGTAGCGCTCTTCTTTCAGAGCAGTTCTGGATTAATGCCCAGCATGGTGTTATAGGGAATTGGGCTGTTTGAAAATATAGAACTGAATTTGGAGAACTATGGTTATGAAAGATGCTATGATACTTTTACAGACATGAAGGACTTAATTCCAGTGTCCTGCTTAAATGCCATTGGGTTAATTACATTCTGCCTATTTAAATTTATCTCCACGGTTTTAGCTGTGTGCGGTAGTACTTCTTGACCTAAACTATTGTCTAGTGTTCCTGTGTGCTGTTACACACTCTCCATGATCTAACACAAGTGGCTAGGAAACAGAGAAGGTTAGATAGTAAAGTTATCTGAGATCCTTAGGGATGAAAAGCACTCTCTCAATATAAGTTATAATCATTCTAACCTTTTTACCCTTCCAGTTATTTTTTTCCTGAAAATTCTGTTCCGCCAAGAGAAAAGTAAGCATTCTAAATATTTAATTCACTAATTAGGTAAAATACTAGCTCTAGTAGTGGCTTAAGTAAACTTATTCCTCTTCACCAAATTCCTTTCAAGGGTTTTAGCCCAACTCTGAAAACATTAAAGATTTTCTTTTAACTTCATAACCAGTAAATATTTCATCAGTACTTTAAAATTTAATATCACCCATTTAAGAAGGATGTTTTACCTTTTGAAAAATAGTTTACAAATCTGTCTTCCTTCGTGTAGAACAGATTTTATATTTGAATCATTAATGTGCCTTTTCTAGTCTAATTTTTAATTCTAGGGGAGTTTTTCCATGCTAAAACATCCACATTTCACCAGAAAGATTGGATTGAAATACACCTGATTTATGTCACAATGGCATTTTTGTGGGGAAAGAATGGTTTTGCAGAACATAATTTATTGGGCCACAATGAAATGGCCTCAGACCATCTGTAGAAGTTCCCACTCCTATCCAATTCTTTTTTCATCAGTCTACTCTTTTCTGCCCTTTATCTTGTGCTCCTCCCCAACCCCTCTCCGTATCCCTGGTTTTGATCAGTTTGTCTGTTTCTCCCCCATGCTAGCAAAATTTACTTTTAAATAGTTTCCCAACACATATATTTCCTGTTTTGTTCATCTTCCTTTGTACACATGATCTCAGGCAAAGATCTCTGGTTGAAGGGGCTGAGGCAGCCATGAATAGCAAGCAGGGGAGGTCTGGAGTATGATCCAGTGATGTCCTTTACAATGTATAAAATATAAAATTCAAATCAACTCTACATTTGCACCACCTCATTGGCAGCTCAGCAGGACCATTAAAATAATCTGTAATGGAAAGAAGAGATCTTGCTCAATTGCCATCATATTAAAAACTGGCAGTCACTGGCACAATTAGTCCCCAAAGGCATGTTTGTGGAATGGAAGTTATAGATAGGCAAAGGTGTAACTAATAATATATATTAAAAAAAAAACTATAGTCGCTTTTATATAGTTTCCACTGATTTCCTGGAGAAGGCATATTTTAATTTGTCATAATTATCTCATATCAAAGAAATAAATACAGAAAAAAGAACAAAGTGAAATGATACTTTCTTTACTAGTGAAAAATTCCTTCAGGGTGAAGGGTTTGTAGAATACAATACAAAGTGGGATGGTTTTCTTTTCTGATAAATCAGTGTAAGTGATGGTTACAGAAATCTTTATCTGGTGGACACAGGTAACTGTTATTAAAACCCTAGCTCTTCTGGCACATTTAAAAATCTCCAAAATGTGTGAAATTAGCACACTGTCCACCCTCTTAAAAGATTCACAGATGCAGTAAACTCAAGTGCTGTTTGTTTCAAACATGACCCAATGTAACCTCTGTCATAAAATCACTTATGATATGTCATATACTGTTGCTTCATTTCATTTTGGCATACAACAAGAATAAAGTGAACACAGACTTTGTGATTAAGCAAATTCTTTGAATGTATTTGTGTTCATGTCAGCACTTCCTTTTTGGTCTTAAAAGGCACTCAGTGGATTTTTTTTTAAACCACAAGTCTGGATAATTCTTGATGAAAGAGAAAAAGTTTACACCATTTATATTATTTTACAATAAGATAAGACAAACAACTAAAAGAAGTGGAAGGAAACAAGACATGATAATTTCTAATAGTCTTTGAACTGAGCTACCCTGGGATTTCTTAGTATTGAAGAACTTTCCCTTTCATCTCCTGTCTTCATGTTAACACTTTAGTTAATGTATCATTGTAATGTATTTTGTTCATCACATTAATATTTCTCTTCTTCAGTCATATGGTGTTTTCTTCTATAGATTTTTTCATTTGTCTCATCTTCGTTCTGCATATTTGTCATTCAGATTTTTAGACTCATAATTTCACTTCTTCATCTTGTTTGCTTATCAGGATTTCATTCATTCTTTTATTCTCCCTCTCTTTTCATCTCTTACTCTCTGTGTTACATTCAGGAAAACACTGACTTGCTATCACTGTACAATTAATAAGTTTCCAATTTGAATCCTGAGGACTGCAGGATTTAGCCATAAGAATTTAATTAAATAATTCAATTGAAATTTTCCCCCCTTATCAGTAAATAGAATGAAAGAAGGGTCAGACATAAGGAAACTAATTATAGTGTAGTTATGTTATAATTACAGTGTAATTACATAGTATATATGCATTTTGATACTTCTAATAACCACTAAACCATATAACTGGAAAGTTCACCATTGAGAATAATTATAGTATAAACACAATGCAATTCTAATATCAGGATTCTAATAATATATGTATTAAGAAGAACAAAGGAGGAAATCATTCATGTAGTTAAATTTCTGGTCATGTAAATTAATGGTAATTACATTTTAAAAAGCAAAACCAATATGATTACTCTGAAATTGCATGTAACTACATTGTAATTATAGTATCCTTTTTATAAAATGTGGCTGAGATGGCGTGAGCAAGTGCATTTAATATTAGATTGCCAAAAATTAATAGAAAAAATAATTTAATTTTACTGTGAAAATTAAAGGACAGAATTAATTGACTGAATCACTGACAATTATTTGTGAGAAAAAATCAGGACTGTTTAGTGTACCTTGGTTTATAGGAGTTCTGCCCTCGGATTCATTTTGCATTATAAAATCCCAAGCTTCACTAGCTCTTTCCTACAAAATGGGTATGTTTAAAAATGTATGGTGGACTAATTCAAAATTTTACACTTGTTTGAAAGTACTACTTATGTTCCCCATTATGTGTGTAAATAGGTCAGTGATCCAAAAAAGGATTGAAAACTCAATTACAGTGCCTGGACTGCAGCTCAGATAATTTATTTGCGCAACATTACTGATGTGTACAAACACACAAAGGTCTTAACAGGACAGCTATAATTCTCTCATCCATATAAAAGGTAAGTGAAATGAGAACTGATTGTATAATTTCAGTTCTCATCTACCTTTATTTAACTGTAGCAAATAACTGATTTATTTGAATTTTTCTGCACATTATCTTTTACTTTTTGCCACAAAACTTAAGGAGCTAATCTTCTGACCATTGAAGTCTGTATGGGTTTTGTCATTAACATAAATGGAAGCAGATTGGGTTTTTAGATTGTATCCTTATTCCAAATGACAATGACATATACTCAGTGTTCCTTATCTCACTGCATTTTGTCACATTTCCATTTGCGTTTGATATGCTATTAGGAGGTTATAAAATAACATGTCAGAAGCAAAGTAATTTTCATAGCACAGAATGGCAGAAAGGTAAATAGGACTACATTTTCAAACCTGGGTGCCTAAAGCTAGGCACTTATATAGAAGTCACATTGATTTTCGTGTCTGGTTCTTTTCAGTTGCATTGTGCTTGTAGAACGTAATTGTCTTGGAAGATTGCAGAAGGTCGGATGAACTCTGAGGTTATCCGTCCTAGTTCAATAGCGACTTTTTATAGATTAAAAACTGAATTTTGCATTCTGTTCTGCAGGTTGTTCTTTCGTTGTTCATGGGTTGCAGCTGAGCTGGTCTTCAGATTGTCTACCTTTTTCTTCATTTTCTGTTGTTTTCATAAGAGGGGCATGGTCATGTGTGGAGGCAATGCAGAGCAAGGGGTTGTTTTGATGCTACCCATTTATAGTGCTCTAGCATTTACAAATTAGCAGAGCTGTTCAATATTTGTTTTAAATTGACAATTTCAACATTTTAGTTTAAAATTTACTATTTGATGTTGTAAAAGGGAGGGGTAATGTCAATTTATCCTCTTTCCCCTATTTTTCTACCAGTTATGGTAAAAACCTTGGCTTTTGGTCGAATGGTTTTCTGTTAGAGCATCTCAGGAAGTTTTATGAGACTAATATCATCAGTGAATTAATTAGTTTGGGGAATTAACTGAAATAGCTAGATCCCTTGAATCTAAGATTCAAGGACTTGGTGGTCTGTTCAGAAGAGTGGAGAAAATTCATACTTCCAAGTTCTAACCATGTACCAAAGATGATAATATCAAATCATCAGTCTTTTCCATTCCTCTCCATACTTCCATTTACCCTTTTTTGAATTGGTTATATCAGTTTCGAGAGTGGTTGTTTACTCTATATGTTTTGTGTAGGACTCACCTGGTATTCATGAACTACCAATCAATATATTTCTTCAAGCACTAGACTTGAATTAAAGTATAGTGCTGTAATTTTTCACATGTCTAATAACGGTATTCAAGTACTTCATATTAAATTGGTAATGTACATCTTAAGTGATTTTATAAGTAGAAAAAATCAAAGTCACTTATTTCAACACCTCTGGTCAAGAGATTCAATCTAATTTTTGTAGATTTTTCCCATGCCTTTAACACCTTCAGCTATTGTGTAATATCCACAGCTTGTAGATTTAATAAAAACATTCAGAGTGACAGCACAGGTCAAACTATACCATATTTGCTTCCACATCTCAGAGAAATAACATTGAAATGTCCAAAGAGCAGGAAACGTATTTGAAAGCTGACATGGCTGAGCCAACAGCTTTAAGTTGCATTGATTTGAATTTCATTATAAAGTAGATTTTCTAGTGATTATTATCCAAAATCTAGTTTTGATATCCAACTTGTAAGCAAATGCTTTTTTTTTTTTTTTTTTTTTGGGGGGGGAGGGGAAGAAGAGGATTAGAACCAATTGTCTGATGCTCTGCATCTATCTGTCTTATAGTATCATCTTGCAAATTTTACGATAACTTCAGTAAACTCAAGCAGTATTCAAATATTATTTTAGCATTTGCTAATTATCAGCAAAGTCCATCATATGGCTTGATTACAGAGATGAAATAAAAAAGCAAACTGCTTTAATTAGTGATATCTTAGCTGATGTTAGCCTTTGTGGACCCTCCATGGTTGTGTTTATGTGCTATTTCCCTTACATGACAAGGTTTGCAATATTCTGTTCGGTTTAAGTGAAACATGTAAATAATGAAGTGTGACAGGCATATGAATAATTAATTCTCAGTCATTTTTGGAAGATATTTGATGAAAACCTTGTGCTGTGTATTCACTTAGACTTACTATCCAGTAAAACGACAGTTGGACTTCATTAGTTATGCTGGTTGGGGAGAAAGCAGGGGTTCAGATAAAGATCTTCAGGCAACGTTTGGCAGAATAGTGTTATAAAACTCACAAACATTGAAAATACAATCATCCTGAAAACTGCTACTTATAGAACTCAATGGTTTTTCTTTTAATTAAAGAATATTCATTAGATTTTATCTAAACTAATGTAATTTGATATCTTCTATGCTCATTTTTGTACAGTCAAAATTGTTGTTGTTTTTTTTTTTTCCAAAGACAACAATCTGTCTGGATTCCCATTTCTGGGTATCCACTTCCATGCTGCAAGTCCCTTAGTCTTAAATGTTGAGTCTTTGATGCATCCATAGAGCTACCTTGGACACTTTTCAGCACAGTACCTTCTGTAGGCTCTGCCTTTGTGAGCTCCTTTCTGACTACAAAACTTCCCTTGGAACCTTCTACTTCATAGAATGTGCCTTGTCCTAGTTCACGAGGATGCTCAAAGGCTTTGCAGCAGCTCTTAACCCTATTTTATCCTTTACTCCCTCTATAGGACTTTTTCTTTTATTAAGCTTAATGCATCATTGACATAGATTGACCGCATCATTTGTCTTTCCTTCTTTGTCATCTCTTACAGTTATGAAGGGAGGAAGATGCCTCAGAGACTTAAAGAAATATTTCATATCTGACTAAAATTTTAGCATCTTATAGACATGCACAACTATTGTGCATTCTGTCTAGGAAAGGACCATGACTGGTTGAGTTCTGAGGTGTTATGTGGCACGGACTGTGTTTGTACAATGCCTAGCTCAGTGGGTTATTGCCACACTAGAAATAATGAATAATACTAATAAAGCAAAAACATCGCTGTGCACCATTGGGTTTCAAAGAGAATGCCTGAAAGCCCATCTGGCCATCTCTGACTCCTCAATGGGTTAGCTCAAAGTACCTCAAAACTTCAACTTAGAAGCAAAGGAGCTCCCATTCTGGGTGCTGGGAATCTGTGTCTGAGCTGCCCTATTGGTGCAGCTCCATAGGCCGGCAGGATATCTTGTAAAATGTTTCTAGGCTGCATCAAGGCTCAGGGTACTCAAGGACTCGCTGACACTTTGTGGTTCTCAACACCAAGTCTATTTTTTTTGAGTGAAACATTGGTTTTGTTCTGCCCCAGTCATTTCCTGACTCTCAGCAACTGCTCTCTGCAATGCATCAACCATCTGTCGTGATACAATTTCAGGGCTGTTTGCTAGGAAATTTTTAGTTCCTGGCTATTTTACAAAATCATGTATTTCCCTCCCCCTCTCTGTCCCCCCTCCCCCCCAAATTAGCTGTCAGGAGGGATTGATTTTCAAAAAGATTTAACATGAAGATTCCTTAAGCTAGGGGATAAAGGATGTTTGTTTGCCCTACCTATATGGACAGCTCCCCTATAATATAATATAACTTTGAACAGTTTCAAGGTCACCTGAAAATGAGTTTAAATCATAGATGATGTTAGACAATTACATTTATTTCTAAACATGGCTACTTAAATGTCAGAGTTATTTCCTAAGCTGTTAAAACATATTACACTTTTTCTTCTTCTTCTCCTCCATTATTCTTTCAAAGAAACAAAATAGTTTTAATGTTGTAACTTTACTATATGCTCAGGATAGATCTCTCTCCAAACTTTCAATGCATTGATAAGATACACAGGGAGACCATAATCAATGTAGACAGTGAAATAAATAGTTTGTTAATGGCAGGAGACTGCTTCTCAGGTAGTGTGTTCAATATTATCGTTCTCTTTAGACACTGGTCAATTAGGCCAAAGGCAGGGATGCATTAATAATAGATCTTTTCCTTGTTCACTGGGAAGTGATACCAGCTCCTATCAGTAAGATATCCCAGTCTTTATGGCTTGACATGATTGACAGTGAAACACAAATACCAACCCTCTCCTAGGCTAGGGATGACAATAAATATTAAAGGCTAATATAAGTATAGGATAAACAGCCAACACAGCAGACTTGCGCTACAGGTCCCATGCACTAGCAGTAAGTTCAGAGGTAACCACTGACCCTGCTAACAACTTTGTTGCATAGGTTCAGGCAGGGCCCCTCTGCAGGAGAGTAGACAGTGCATGTGCTTGGACAATAGCAGTACTGAACAGGAATGATCTTCCACAGCCATAGTTGCAGTAACCAGCAAGACAGTAATGATAAATAAGCTTTTACATATCATATGTCCCTTTCAGTTATTCAGTGGTATAGTTACAGTTACACCCAACATGCTGAGAGCCCTTCACTCATGCAAATCTGCTAGTTGGACCCAGCAGGAAGTATCAGAGATGGCCACGCACTGGTGATGATGGGGACGTGGTAGGTGGGGCCCTGTACTTGAAGGCTGCATTAGAAAAGTGTTTTCTCCTTAATTATAGCTAGAATTTCATAGAGTGAAGGGAGCTCACCAGTTGCGGTATTAAATGCAAGAAACACCTGCAAGCATGTGCGTGGTAATCAACTGTGAGAAACAGTAAATAATGAGATGCTACCAAGCACATTGGTCAGCACATGAATGTAGCCATATCCCTTCACAAGCTGAGAACCCTCAACTCTTCATTGTGGGAGAAAGAAATAGAGAAGTGGTCAGGTCCTGTCCCTGAAGATAAGGTAAAAGGTAACTTGGTACCCCATAACTCCAAGCCTTCTCTCACCACAGGAATGGCAAAAGCTTATTGGTCCAGCTTGTAACTTCAGGATCCACTGCAGGCTGTGCAGCTTCTCTGTTGGTGCTTCTGGACATGATTGCTCCATTTTTGTCAAATGTGTTTTGGGAATACAAAAGGCTCAGGAGGATCCTAAGACTAAATTACTGGCAATGCCCAGAGTTCTTGACCGTCAGGTACAAACACCCAGGTGGAAGTTCTCTTATGCCTGTTCTTCATAACAATAATAATGACTAGCATCATTCTTGTGTGTGTTTTGGCAGGGAGAGGACTTACCTTATCTCATAGACTGGAGCAGTTAAAGACATGGTGAGTGGAGCTCTCTGCCCAACACACAGAAGAACAATATTCAATATTACTGTTAGAGAGGACAAGTAAAGGGACACATTATGTTTTAACTTCTCTTCCTTTTCCCCTTCCCCCCAACAGCCACCAGAGGTTTATGATAAGCCAATTATATTAAAATGTGTCTTATTAAATAGTTTGCATGAAATATTCACATTACAGCAATTAAGTCTTCCTATATTTCCCCCTCTTCTAAAATTGTAATGGAAACAGACATCAGGGAGTCAGGGGTCCAGACCTGAAAGTCAGTTTGCAATCAGGGAGCTGGGGAAACAAAAAAGAGTATGTTGGAAAGCTAGCATGCCTGGAAAAAGAGTATGTCAGCCAGAAACTGGGCTGTAGAAGCTGGTTAACAAACTTCCCCAGTAATATTGAAGTACAGACAAGTAAGAGTGTATTATGTGATTTTTCACTTAGCACATTTTTCAGGCTACCTGATAGTGGAGTTTACCTATTATGCTACAAACTATATACATTTAGAGTGCACAAGATGGGGCATGTTAATGAAAAAGTGTCCCAAAGTGTAAAATATTTATTTTGGTATAGAATTTATTAATTCATTTTCCATAATGAATGTTAATTTTGCTGATTCATTTATTCTTTCATTCATCACAATCAGAATTGTATACATACTACAGTATAAAAACACATGATCTTAGCTGTATACTGGTTGGCATTTGTATTTTTCTAAAACTAGTTTAGGAATAAAGTTAACCCTTGCAACATAAATAATTGGAACAAACACATTTAGTGCATAAATCAACAAAAATTATGTATTTTGCTTTATTATAGTGCATATGAAAGCTATTAGTCTATTTGAAAAGTGTCCATTTCTGTAAATATTTAGCTACAGTAGTACTACAGAAATGTTTATACAAAAGACAGTTCAGCCACTTTTGGTATTTCCTGATGCTACTTTTATTTCTAAGCAGATTAACATAAGTATAAAAATCAGGGCTTAAAAGCCATTTATTGTATCCTCTTATCTGACAGACATCAGGCTTAAGGAGTTTTCTTAAGATAAGGCAATTCTAAAAGCTTGGATTATTCAGTTTTAGTGCATTGAATTTTTTTAAAAAAGAGCTTGTACAGTGAGCAAGATCATAAAAATGATAGATAGTTCTTCGTCTATATTTCATTGTTTATGCTCTATTAGAATCTAAAAGTATTTTAACAGAGCAAAGTATACATATATTATGTTCAGTCTGCTGATGTTTAAAATATTTCTTTGGATGAAATAATGTATTAAAGTGTTGAATTGGTTTTAATCCTTTAGAATATGGTTAGCTTTGGAACAAACAGCATTTGGTGATATTCTTAATGCAATGCCATCAGTGAATGATAGCTCTGACTGACATAATTTACATTCCAATGCTACATCAAGAAATAAAGATTAAAATGGTCTGCACCCCTAATGGGAATTATAGGCATATTTTTATGTTACAGTGGGCTGTTTCAGAAACTGCAATCCTTGAAACATGAATTCATATTTGTTTGAGAGAGAAGAGATGATGGTCCAGCGGCAGGGCAGCTACTTTGAACCGCAGCAGCAGAATCTGTATGTCACGGCTGAATTACCTCATCATAGGGGGATCCTTAAGTGTTATACAGGTGGAGTTTGGATTCCTTTACCACCTTGTTCCCTATTATCAGTGTAGGTGGACTTGCTAGGAAACAAAGGTTGTGGACAGAGCCCCATTAGACCTTGCTGATCCCTATCTGACTTATTGGTTCCTTGGGTTATTGACATCTGGAAGAAATTAGAATGTCTTTCTGACTGCCATGTTGTACCATGGGACTGGCTCAGTATTCATTTAAGTTCATCTTTGCACAACGCCCCAGTCCTGCATTGTGCTCTTGTCTGCCATAGCTAAAGATCTGGGCCATTGTGTCCCAATAGTCATATGCTTTGGATCAGTGGTTTTCAACTAGAGGTACATGTAGAGGTCTTCCAGGGGGTACATTAACTCATCTAGATATTTGCCTAGTTTTACAACAGGCTACATTAAAATGTACTATCGAAGTCACTACAAACTAAAATTTGTTAATCCTGCTCTATGTACTAAACACTGCAAGTACAATATTTATATTCCAATTTATTTATTTTATAATTATATGGTAAAAATGAGAAAGTAAACAATTTTTCAGTAATAGTGT
Source organism: Emydura macquarii macquarii (assembly GCF_026122565.2). Lineage (NCBI taxonomy): Eukaryota > Metazoa > Chordata > Testudines > Chelidae > Emydura > Emydura macquarii. The sequence goes on along the minus strand of NW_027130849.1, from coordinate 934,682 downwards.
GCTGTGACACTTTTGTGTTTGTCTGATTTTGTAAGCAAGTTGCTTTTAAGTGAAGTGAAACTTGGGGGTACACAAGACAAATCAAAATCTTGAAAGGGGTACAATAGTTTGGAAAGTTTGAGAACCACTGCTTTGGATCATATCCTTCCATTGATTCTTGACAGGAATGCATATCCAATGCCAGGATATGACCCATTTTTATGTCTTACAGCTTGTTGTTTTCCATTGTACTGTGGAAATTTCATTAATTCGAAGGGAAGAACCATTGTATATTACTAAATGTTGTGAATTAATGAGTTTGGAAACATACGCTATATAAAAGCGAGTATAAGTAGCCCAAAATATACTTTGACAATTGTAGTTTAGTTTATTATTTATCTCATAATGTTCTAACATACTAGTTTATGACAGTATATTTTATAAAAAGGTATAAAGTTTCAGTAATATGAGGCTTCTCATTAGCACCCTGATATTAAATCTTTGTTGAGAGACAGAATGACTCAGCCATCTTTCTATGTGGATTATAATATGTGCAGATCAGCAAGATTCTGCTATATCATATTATGACATATACAATCAAGAAATAAAAGTGTAAAATTTTCAAAGGTGATAGGGGAGTATTACTTGTCCTTTATAGTTCCAATCCAAATCTCAGAGTCAATGGAAAACAAGCCCATTGACTTCAATGAAAATTGTATCAGACCGTCTATTCTAATAGGGCCTGATTCAAATTACATCAAAATCAGTGGAAATCTAATCTTCACCAGTACAATGAACATCATTGGTTGAAACACTCTGGGATTTTTGGTGATGAAGTTGCTGAAATGAATACTCTAATGTTTTCAATGGACACAGTTCCTATCTAATTGTTAATTCAGACTATTGTACATCTGTTTGTCCTAAATTCCCCATTTTTGCTAACATCTTCAGAATTGTAGTGGACTTTTTTTTTATTATTATTATTATGCTGAATCAAGTAGTGGCAGTTGTGAAAATACAGCCACATTGTCATTTGCAAGGAACTAAAACATAAAAGCCACCTCTGTTCCAAACAAAAGGAAAATGCATTTACAACCAAAATGCACTCGATTTTAAGATTTTAATTTACTTGAGCTTTGTAAGATATTTGACAATAAAAAAGTAATATGAGCATGTTACAGGTCAGGGCAAGTGCACCCATATTTCCCCCTTGAAGATGGAAGAGGCTAGGCTCTAGGCTCCTGGCCCTGCCCACCTCTCTTGGGCAGATACCCACATCTCTCACACTCCTAACCTAGATGTTAAGGCTGCATAGCTCCCTAATTCACACTGTGATATCCCCAGCATAAAAGGCCAGTGTCTGCACTTTGCTTTCTCTCCAGACGCTATGCCCTGTGTATTGCCTGCAGTTATAGGTTACCACATAGATCGTTCTAAACAAGCAAATGTATTTTTAAGGGGAGAGCATTACAAAGAAAACATATTAAAAACAATAAAAGAACCTAACCATATGCTAAAAAGTTTATAAGAAGTCACTTCCCAACTCTAACCTCGGGCTCTCGTAGGTGTCAGTCCCTCAAAACCCACAGCTGAGTTTCCCCCATGGTTACAAGTTCATAACTGTCAGATTCAGAACCAGAACAACAAATTGGGCAGTTCATACAGCATGCGTCTTTGATCTCCAGTCTATGGGAACAAGTAATCAGTAGACAGAAAATGACCCAATCCTCAGAGCATAGCTTCAAAAGGCTGGATATTTTGCATAACCAGAGGTGGGGGATTTACATTAATCTATCCTTCAGTATTCCCCAGGAAATCCACTTCACACTTTGTGTCCCAAAAGTCCATTCTTGCCTGCCACAATTTCAGTATAGTCCTTTGAACTCCCAGGACTCAAACAACATCTCTCCCCTAGAGAGGTTGCATGTAATCCTAGCTCACAATATATATATATATATATATATATATATATATTGCATTTAATCCAATGGACCATAAAAATATTAAAATTTAATTTAATATTTTTTTTCAAGGATATTGCAAAAAATTGCCATATCTGTCACAGAGGGAAAGTTACTAAACTCTCTTATGTTTTTTCTATTTGTTTGGCAATATTACTTTGAGGAACAGCAAAACAGCAAAATTTCAGCGGCAGTACCACTTCCACTTTTGCTTTTCCAGTTTGTGATCAATTAGCATTAACTTTCATTTGTTTCACTTGTTGTTTTTTCTTCATAGTTTGACATTCTTCTGTCATTTCAGAGGACTAGGTTGTGCTACTAAAGGTTAAGAAATTGGCATCATGTTTTCTGTTTTACATTTTTTTCTGACATAATGAATGTCTTTTCTCCACTTCTGCTGCAGTCAGCATTGGCCAATATCTAATACAGCAAAAACATACTGTTAACTTAAAATTGCCCCTGTCATTATCTTGTCAGTTGTACCAGACCTTGAATGTTACAGATGAAAATCTTTCAAGAACATTTTGATAGAGGGAACTGTGTTCATGAAACCACCAAGAATTTAAATCATTTGGAGACACAGAAAGTAGTACTAGCTCTGTTTGCCCAAAGCCAAGAGGTTAGATCATAAATTCTAGAAATTCCATTCTTCAGGATTAGAGTTTAGTGATTTGACAGTATAATGGGCATCAACCACAGTACAATTTCATTCATGTAAATTCAAGAGATTTCAAAAAATCAAAAATACCAAACAAAAAACTTTATTCAAAAATATATATATCAAGAGATTTTTCAAATCCTTTTTTTTTTTTTTTTGGTGATAAACAATGTGGAATACCCTTGTACTGATATACATAGGATTTGTCAGGTAACTAAGATGTACATAATTCTAAGTTCATTGAGATATGGACATACTTTTCTATTTCACTTTTAAGGACTTGAGGCACACAGATTTTAGCACATAAAAAGTTATGCTTAAAGTCCCCTGCACAAACAAAATCAGAGTTTGATATAGTTATATTGGTATAAACCCAAAGTTGTTTCATTTAAGTCACTATAGATAAAGGATTTCAGGTGGTGTAAAATGGTCTATTCCCATTAGAACACTTTTCCCAATTTACAATATAATTCAGTGCTGAGTTCAATTCAACTGGTCTAAAACAGAAAATAAAATAAAAACCTCTTTCTGTGGTCATGGGAGCATTTTATTATTCTTTTATTTCTAGAATTTAATCTAGGCAAAAAATGGATTAGCAATGGTACATCCCCTTAACCATATGCCCATAACCTTATGGTAGACAACCATCTGGAATTTCCTGGCCAAATTTCTGCCCTTCACAAACACATTTCATGCTTATAGTTGGCGTCTTGGATATCTGTACTCATATCCATCTGCTCAGATGGCATTAAGCCTGCATTCATATCAGTCGTTTTCACTAGGACACAGGTGCCAGACACTGATGGGTTTAGACTGGCAGCCTCGATAAAATTGCAAATACCATATTTTCTTCTGGACATACAAATCCTTTCTTTGTGACATCAATGCCACAATGGTCTCACATGTTGCTTTACATCTGATCACAACTATTAACACAACAGTTATGGCAAAAGTATACATTAATAATGGAAGAAAAGGACATGTAGTGTTTCAAAGCACTGATAACCCCACCACATTATAGGAAGGCAAGCCAAGATCAGAAAAGGAAACCCCCGCAAAAAATAAGACATTATATTATATATAGTAGTATTATTAAGAGTTTGTATTATGGCATTGTTCAAGGCTCATTGTAGGAACTCCAAGAGGTTCACCTGATCAGCAAAATTTTTAATGGACCCAATAGATAATTATTTATTTTTTATTTTGTGGTGATACACAAAGGCCTCAAACAAGAACAGGTTATCGTTGCCCTAGATGTTGTACATAAGAAGAAAGGAGAACACAAGAAGACTCATAAGAAGACAGGATTTTTGTCTTGGAGAGACTGGAGTCTAAGGACTGATTTAAATCCCAATAAAGTCAATGGTAATCTTTCCATTGGCTTCAGTGAGTTTTGGATTAGGCCCTAATTCAAGTCAAGACATAGTAAGTGAAGAAAACAAAAAAAAGGAGGGAAGTTATGAATCTGGAAAAACAGACAAATGGTATACAGATAAACTTCAATAAGCACCGTGAGCAATACACTTTGAAAGGTATAAATTAAGGTATGTATATTTGAGTCCTTGTTTACTTGATTTAAATAGTGTACTCATGTCAAGATGTCACTGATGTTAATCTTTGACCCTAGACCTGATCCTGGGAGTTCTTTAGGTTTGAAGAAGAGCACTGTGTAAGATCAAAAGCTTGTCTTTCTCACCAATAGAAGTTGGTGCAATAGAAGATATTACCTCACTCACCTTGTCTCTTTAATAACCTGGGACCAATATGGCTGTAACACTACATACATATTTTTAGGGGCTTTTTGGTATATGTAACCATCCAGTAGCTACATTTATATATCAAAACCATTGGGAAATGTATTGACTCAAATAGCTTTCGCTAGTAGTTAGACCTCTAATTATGGTCCCCTGGAAGAACAAACATGGGCAAAGGGCTGAGAACTAATTCAGTATGGTGCCAGATGTGTGGGATGTAGGGGAAAAAGGTTATGAAAGATTGTCAAACCAACCCCTATTTGGGACACTGGGATGACACAAAAGTGGAAACCTTATCATCATGCCCACTTATGGTGCTTCTGCATTTCCTATTCTTTCCATAACATTGTGAGTATGCACAATGCAAGAGGTCATTTTGCTATACTTATTTTGCTTTTCTGAGGTTGCTACTATACTTGTATGTGTTTGGGTCTAAAATAAGTCTTTGAGTCTCTTCTACATGACTCACTAGTCTCATTTCCTATAACAAATCTCAAGAAGCTTCCTGAGTAAAAGAACCTGTTAGTGACTTGTTCATTGCACCCTAAATTAATCAAAGCCTACACTAATGAGCTATTGCATTTCCATTCCAAAGAGGGGAAATACTTAAAAGAAATCAATTATACATTAAGTTTAAATGGCGTCTTTGGAGCTGAAGTAGTGCAATTTAGAGAAAGATGGAGAACTATACTTTCTTACAATGAATACATATTTTTGTATCCATTTACAATGGGATTTTTTTATGCAACAGAACAGCAAATCAGAACTAGAACTAAAGAAAGGGGAGTCCTTGTGACTGTAATGAAATCACCATGATCACATGGTATAATTCGATCCAACTGACACTTGCAGTGCAACTTTTCTTTAATCATGGATTTCTCTCTTGAGGGGAACACCATCTTATTTCATTACACCACCCACACTGACCAAACAGCCAAAACTGACTGGATCCATAGAAAACAGGCTCACATGCCACTGGACAACTAAACTGTTTTGGGAGTGCTGCACTTAGCAGTCAGTTAGTTAATACTTTGTCATACTTTGAATAAATAGCTTCAGTGCCATTTAGTCTGCAAAATCATCAATCTGCAAGGTAAAGTAACAAATCATTCCTTTCCTTACATTGTTGTGAAGACAAAATGTGTGGGTAGTATTTGTTCTTGTGCTTAAGGTCAATTGGCTACAGTCTAATCACCCCCCCCCCCCTTTTTTTTTTAGTCTGCTCCAGAAGTGTCAGACAGGTGAAGCATAGGTAAGTTACTTGAGTGACAATTTGGTAAAATACATTGGCCTGCTTGAAACATACCTTCATTTTTTGGCAGGTTTTAAGAACAAATTAAATAAACTTCTACTTTAGGGTTAAGGATCTCAGAGCACCTGCTGAGTTCCAGCTCAGATGACTATTTAAACTCAGTGAACATCTTGCTCCTAACAACTGTACAAATTAAATTCTTGTGATCAGACAAGAACTTCACTTTTCCTAGTCTGAGAGAAAATGGATAGAAAAATCTAATGAATGAAAGAAAAGGGCCAACCAAGTCATAATCTTAGCTGTACTGTGTGATAAGGGAACATAGCCTAAGGTTATTAGATGCATTTGTATCAACAATGCTGTTCTAGTTACCAAAGCAATCTTGCAATATCAAACTATTTACACACATGCCCCCTCCCATCACATTGAATCTTCTATAAATCAATATCTTTGTAGTTCTATTTGGACAAAGTGTTAGTTTTTTCCTGACCCAAACTATCCTGCAGAATTGCTGTGTACTGTCAAATATAGTTTCCACATTTCACCCATAGGTAGCTGCATTCTTTGATGGATGAAGTGATTCCTATATATAAACAGAGATTGTAAAGTCCTTTAGAATCTTGAACATAACATTTTGAATCCAGGAAGAGTCCGTGTGTTCTGGTTTAAGCCTTCTCATCTGGTGCAACATGACGCCTGTCATCTGGGAAGGATCATACCCACCCATGGAGAAAAAGAAAAATCACTTAAGACACTGTGAGTGCCAGGACGCAGAAAGAGCAGCTTACATCCTTTCCATTCCTCTTCTTTCTCCTGTCCCTTCCTAGTCCCAATCCCACATCAGCTCTTTCCCTTCTTTCCTCCCCCTGCCTGCAAAGCAGTCTGTTTAGGAGGAAGGGAAATGGCTCCTCAATCTCTTAAAGAAGTGGTACCCTGGAATTGAGTGCTGTCAGACAGAACGCTCACCCACATATAGTCAAGACTAGGAATATGGCCTGTATGATCAAAGCCACATTGATTTTAATCTTATTTCTTCTTCAGTCATGACATAGGCCATATTTAGTCTAGACATAAATAGGTGCTACTCCATTCATAACAAAACTATGGAATTAAAAAGAACATTCTGGATTCAAAGCAACACAGTACAAATGGAACAAATGGTGTCGTTGCTGATAAACACATGGCTCATGAATGTGTATGACATACCAGTGTTATGAATTCAAAATAATTTAGAGATATAGTGTATAACCAAATCCATGCGTGTGTCACTTTGGTTATCACATGCAAATGTGTGCAGGAAAGAGGTGAGATTATGTAAGAATAGTACAAGGAGTTTTATAACCAACAGCTGAAGCATTATAACCTACAGCAGGATTTTATGGAAATAGTATATGATATTTTGGGCTAACTGTACAATAGCTCCATTGCAAACATTCAGACTGCCAAATCTATTGTGGCAATATGATAAATAAGTCATGACACCAATAGAATTAAATTATGAAACTATATAATATATTATACCTTTGTTTGTGACTGAAATGATAGACTTAAGACCAACTAGAGAAAACTAAAAGAAAGAAAAATCAATAGCTAATAAAGTGGGTTGCATAATACACTGCCTAAAAAAGATCCTAAATGTATACAATGTACATTTTACTGAAAGGTGACTTAACATTCTTGTTAATGTTAAAGATAAGTTTGTATAAAAGTTATCTATACATAACCAGGAAAAGTGAGCAAACAGCAGAACTGTTCAAATCTACATTTAATGATGTTTAATTAATCCTGCAGGGGAATGGGGCATTTAAGATAAGAGCTGAAATCATTCCAGTTTAGAAGAGAGCTGTGCTGAAGAATCTATCCTCTTATTTATCATATTGCATAATGAACATGCAGACTTTCCTGTTGTTGCTAATTTGTTCAGATCAGCTAGCCAGAAGGTTCTTTTAGGGAGGGACTGTGTGATTGTGTCCAATAATTTTTCAGACTGTGGAAAATCAAAACCAGGACAAAATATCCACTTGCTCCACAGTATGAATATCGTAACAAATAGTTCTCATCGCAAAAGGAATACTGCACACCAGTTATTTAAATCCTATAGTGATACATGTCTCATGCAGGCCTGAAGAAGTCCCAGACATAATGATCCAAGGTTAAAAAAACCCCACAATATTGGCCCTGATGGGAGCAACTTCAGTAATTGTAATGAAATCCCACTTATTATGTTAAAGAAGTTGTAAGGGAACAGCAGACTGAGAAGTTTCCAGGCAGATCAATGCCAAAATGCCTCATACTGCTCTTTAGCATCAGTCCAATTAGCATACTGCAAGTCATCATGCAATGTATTAGTGCAATATGTGTGTATGGGCTGGCCTAGCTGTCTAGTTGCATCAGTACTGTACAGGGATTTAAATTCATGACCCAATATTGATGTCTTTCTATTGGTGTAGCAAGGGTTGAAAGCACAGGAGAGAGAGCGTGTCCAGCTCTTGGGCAAAGGAACAACCTACAGAAACTCTCTCTGGTGAATGCAAGTAGTGGACTTGACAGGCTCTTTACAGAACTAAGCCTAACATCTCTTCTGCCATGGTTTAAAGCAGAACCTTTGCACATAAAAATCAACTTAAGAAAGAATTCCTATACTAAAATAGTCTCTTCAATTTGGAAAGTAAATTTCCATCTTTGAAGAATTTGCCCCTGCTGGGAATTAAAATAGAGTTCTGTGGATCCAACAGCTGTAGCTTCAAACCTTCAAAATACAATATATAACAGCTCTCAGCAGTGGTACTAGTCAGATCCTCTTTCCAACCATTAGCAAGGAAAAGTCCGTTATAATTCACTGCTGTCTGAACAAAATGGTACCAAGTCCACTCGAAATCTGAGAAGCCCCTTTCTGTACTACTTGGAATTAAGTTAAGAAGCAGAACTTCAGTAGTCCCGGAACTGGTGATGCAGCACTTCAGTAGCACATTTCCAGCTCCCACCAAACTCCAGAAATATTGTGGAAATCCCAGGACTGCTGTAGAAGCACTTGTGTAGTTCCCGTGAAGACTATCAAGTTAATAAGGAGATTCTCCAGCTGTTTAAGTAATCCACTGATTACCTGACACTCCTTTATAGCAGGGATGCTTCTTGAGCATACTTAATGTAAAGACAGGCCTTATGGCACTGGCTTAGAGAATTAAAATCAATAACTGTACAGAATTACAGTAAATTACATCACTTCCATATCACTTTACGTTATCACTTTAATCTACCTTACAAACGGATTATTTTTGTTAATGTGAAAGCGACTGAGCTATAGCAAGGCAAGAGAATATGCCATTTGAAAAAAGAAAAGAAAAAGCTTGCGCTTTTTGTTTTTCTGCCTACATTGCTGAACTCTGCTAGCTATTACCCTGATTATAATTCATTTGGGTCCCGTCCAAAAGTATTTTCTCTAAGTGTTTCCTAGCTATTTCTAGCTTTTCAGTGGTACATTTCCTGTACATTGTGAAAAGAATATTTGAAGTTCAAACAGGAGTCTGAAGCTTTGTTTAGGCAAATTGAAAACTGACATATGATAAGCTGAAAATGTGCTCTGTCTATTTAAGGGATGTCCAAGCCTATTGTCAAAATAGTCTATGAACAAAGCATTAGGTTCTACTTGCCTTGCTTCTCTGGTTCTGCCAGATCCCAGTTAGCTTAGTGTAAATTCATCGTTTCTCCACTGCTCTGCAGATCAGTGCTCAGACCCATCTTCCTGTGCTCAACAAGACAGCTGTTTTATGTGCTTAGTTTATTCTGGATCTCTATCACATGAAACTAAGTTCATCAGCTCTATTTCATGACTTGAATCATGATAGGAGTGTGCTTGGTGTAGAACAGGACTACATATAGCAAGATTACATGTCACACACAATGTGGCCTGTAAGATAACAAAGCATTCGAAAAAGGCTGATGGAATTATGGCAGAAGTAGAATGTGAAAAGAACATGAAGACATTTCTACAGCATACATGACTGTACACATGGGCATTTTTAGAACAACACAAGGTATTTTAGTCACCTAGATATGAACTTTCCATCCCCGCTGGGGAAAATCAAAAGAAAAGAAAACAACGAGAGCTGGTCAGAAAAATTTCAGGTTTTTTGTTGCAATTTGCCAATTTGGCAAAATCAAAATCAAAATGTCCTGATTTCACTGAAGTTCCAGCAGAACACGGGCAGATTTTCATGAAACTTGCCTGGTTTCATTCCAGCTCAATGCCTTGTTCTTTGGCAGCCCAGACTTCCAGAGCCCATATACACTCCCCTGGGGCTGGGGAACCCAGGCATTCCAGTGTACAAAGCTCCAAAATAGCCCACCAGACAGACTGTCCAGGGGCCTCATTCCCTTTTGAAGAAAAATTTTAAAATGTTTGATTTGTGGTCCTAATTGGAATTAAACCAAATTTTGAAATATAAAAATCCTCTGCAAAACAGAATTACTTTTCCCCACCCAGCTCTAAATACAATACTAAAACAAATCCTGGTAAAGAAACAAATCCTGGTAAAGAAACAATTGCTATCAGAAGATACCATATCACATTTCTTGTCCATAATTCTATTAAAATTCTGCTGTGCAATTTCATTAACTTAAAGTCAGCATTCCTAAAGCAGACAACTTTTGTAATGTCTTTTATTGTTCCCCTGCGATTGTAATGTGTCAGATCCAATGCTCATTACATTTAATATACTTCCCACATACAATCTTATTTATTGTAAATGTCTCATTTTGTATAATTATATTGATATTCTGATTTTCGTAGGTCACATTTTTAGCATTCTAGATACATTACAGTAACAACATTTGAATTAACTTGATATTGAAAAAATATTAGCACATTATATAAGTTTCAGTGAACAGTTGTCTGAAGTTCGCATAGGTTCTTTTTCTGTAGTGTTGATTCCTTCAAACACACATGGTCAAATGTTGTGGATTATCTTTTTTCACAATTTTTTTTTTAAATTTTTCAGAGTTACAACTAGGGATGTAAAAATGTCATTAATGAGCAATCCCTTTAAATGTTCTAAATATGGAATGGTTAAATGGTTAAATGCTCTGAGCTACTTCCACTGTGAAATTCAGTTTGTGGGAGAAGGGAAGCTATGCAGAATCATGTGGGGTTGGCTTTTGGAGAGGAGATCAAAAGCCAGCAAGTCATTCGGTTAAGGCCTTTGCTGATTTACTGCTATGACTTGCTACCTTTGTAAGCTTAGATAATGACACACATTGCATTCCAGCTTTATAAATACTTTTTTATTGTTTAACAGTTAAAAGGAAAATGGTTAAAAATGGTTAAAGATGCATAAAAAATTCTTGCACTACATTCCAGCTTTCTAAATAGTTTTAATTAATTGTTTAAAAGTGAAAATGCAATGGTTAAGAATGGGGGAGTTAAAGGGTTAATGTATTGATGACTGGGAGAGTTATTGACTGGTGATTTGTGTTAATGACTGAGTTGCTCAAACTCAGTTAATGGCTGAGCCAGCAGCTCTTTCCCACAGCACAGGATCTCATGCTGCTGCAGCTGGGCAGCTGGGGCTCTCAAGGAGTAGCCAGCCCAGCTCTCCCCGTCCCCACACTCTGGCTGAGCAGCCACCACAGCTGGTCAGCTTAGGCTCTCCGAGAGGAGTCAGCACAGCAGTCTCTCCCCCCCCACTCCCCTCCGCCCACATGCTGGCTGAGCAGCCCCCTCAGCTGGGCTACTCGCAATCTCCAGGACTAGCCTTCCTCCAGCTCTCTCATTTAAATGTTTGATTAATCTTCTAAATGGTGAGACTGCTGCTCACCATTTCAATGTTTATTCTGTTACATCCCTAGTTACAACATCTAAAATCATGATGGGTGAACCTCAAAGCTTCTGAAAATTTGGGTTTCTGATCCTGCACATCCCTCTGTACGTGAGTGACCCTTATTTACACAATAGACCTATTGACTAATCAGCAGTGGTACGCCGCAGAAAGTTAGAGGAAAGAGGAGTGGATTGAATGAGCTCCACTGTGGTGTTGAAAAGTAGAGTAAGAGGATAATAAAATATAGGGGGTAACGTTCTTCTCCTGCCCATTATCTGTGGGTATCCCTATGCAGCACACATAAGTGAAGACTTCTCACAATTGGAAAGGTTTGCAGATTTGAGTTTTTAATATGACTCAGATTCAGATAAGCATTCAAGTGTTTGAAAGATTATATGAAATTTAACCTAATCTCATTAAGACTGTCAAATTGGAATGGAAATCTCACTGGAAAAAAAATACTTCCCTGCTTCTATTTGGGCTGCTAACATATATCACAAGAATTGTCCATCTTGCAGTATTTGGATACTTTGCTTGTGATCCAAACCAGATCTCAAATTTAGAGAAAATGAAATGTATTAAAAAAAAAAAAAGATAACTAGTTTTCTTTGAATCTTAAAGGATTCTGTTCTAATTTTGTGAAAGAGTGGGGACCATGGAATTCTCATTTTAACTCTAACATAAGGGACATACATTTTAGATACATTGTCTTTTTTAGTGTTAATCAATTTATCAGATCTAGTGTTATTATCTGAGAGTTTAAGAAATAATTTGAAACTTTGCTTACTTTTTCATTGACATTTTTACTTTGATGGCTACTAATTCCATGCGAACAGAGAGAACCAGTTGAATTTCTTTTGATTTTTTTTCCCAAGAGACTCCATTTTCACCAGGAAAAGAAGATAGTTCTTGTTCTTTGAAAAACAGTTTCAAGAAGCGTTAAAGGGGGAGCCCTACAATGAGCCAACAACCAGAGACAATTTACTGTAAGTCCTTAATAATGAGTGACTGGAGATCTCTGAAGACATGAACATAAACCTGAAACTACTGACATTTGTGACATTTTTCCTTGGTTTTATGATTGAGGAAAAGTTATTTCTGACACAATGTTTATAGTGTGTCACAAATAGCTTTATAGTTTATAACCGTGAAAATAGTAGTTTGTGTAGTGAAAGAGAATAATGAGGCGTTGAGGCAACTCAAGGTCCACAATACATTTCAGTGGATCTGTAAGACTATTGTTTCGGCCCGGTGTTCAGTATTTATACATATTTATTTTGGTGAATATCTTTTCTGACAAAAAAAAACCCTCACATAATACTTTGGGCTAGGAGGTAGCTCCAGAATATTGAGATGTAATTAATCATTGCAAAGATTTATAAACATTATAGGAATAAGGCATATTGACTAAAAACATACTTGAGGACAATGATAAAGTATTTCTCTTTTAGCATGTTCAGAAGATCCCATTAACCCTCAAGCTGCTTCAGATGCCTACAGTATCTTCCAAATGAATTTACTTTTCTTCCAAACAGGGCAAAATACAAATAGCTCTAAGGTTTCTTTTTATGGAAACAAGTAAATCTATTAGGTCCATAAAGTTATTGCTTCAGTGGCAGAAACAGTAGGTGATTTGTGAGGGGAAAATGCCAGCCTGACTTGTGCAGACTGTGACCCGTCCGTGCCTAGGGTAATCACCTGAAAATGCCAAGGTCAGGGCAGGCTGTAAAAAGAGAGCAAATTCTCCCAGCACTGGTGGATGACACTGAAGTCAGACTTCCCAACCAGCCACAAACAGTGCTTCTGATTCCCCACACTGGTTATCAAGAAGCCAAAATAAAAATATACACAGCCCCCTTTACTGCATTTCAGTCCCTGGCTCCCAATCAGCTACTACATCCAGTAAAGAGACCAGTTATTTAAAACTCTATGCTCTTTACCAAAAAGGTTTCTCCTAAAACTAAAGGTTTATTATAAAAAGAAAGAAACAAACTATAAGAGAAGTGTTAAAGGATTATAGCAATCAGACACATATGATTCATTTGAAAGTCCGTATATATCAGGTTTCTAACAGAATTGTGGAGTTTGCAGGCTTGTATAGTCCCTCTGGTATACATCCAGTACCTGGATGGATCTCAATCCTTTGTTTCACAGCTTAAATTCAGTTCAGTTGTAGATGAGTTGATCCAAAGGTGAGTGAAGGGTGAAGACTGAAGACAAAATGGATGTGGTGCAGCTGTCTTTTATGTCCTTTGGCCTTTGCCATGCTGCTTGTGGAAATTTACGGGAATAAGATGGAGTCCAGGGTCACATGAGTGACTTGTGACTCATCAGGTATATCCCTGGCTTCTCCCCCTGGGTCCCCTGTACCTGTGAATTTTTTAATGGGCCATTAAGCAGGCTAGTGCTGCAGCCATCCTGTCTAGGGTGTTACCCAGACACAGCACAATTTGAAATACACATATATCAACCATATCCATAACTTCCATTACACATATAACACATGAACATAAACATTATAATTTTACTTAGCACATTATAGCCTTTTTAACGGTACCTGACATGGCATATCTCACATGAATTATTATGATTCTGGTGTATTGATGTTAAAAAATATAATAAATGCCTCCCCCCCCCCAAATCCAGCCAGCATCACACAGATGTAGAATTATTTTTCATAATAGGTTTGTCCTCTAAGGTGAAGAACAAGTTTAAAAAAAAAAGTTGGGTTTTTTTGGTACTATAACCTAGAATTCTGAGCATCCTGAAAATTTCCTCTCCTGGATTCCTAAAGTTAATTTTTCTGCATAACATGGTATTTTGATAAACAAATTTTAAAAATAGGAGTTAGGCACCTACACACCTTTGAAAATTCCCCTAGGTGCCTATTTGCACCTTTAGGAACCTAAAAACGTTTAAAAACCTGTCACTGAGGAACTTAAGTCACTTAGGTGGTTTTGGAAAAAAATTACCCCCTTTTAAGTGCAAATTTTTATTGTGTTGGACCAGGACCTTATAGAGTCAATAGGTCTAATTTTGCTTCAGTTGAAAACAATAATAAAACTCCCATCGACTTCCATGGTAAAGAATCAGGTAGAAGTTAACATAACTTTGCAGTCAGTGCAAACAGGGAAAAAGTTGTGTTCGGAATTGCTTCAGCTAATCATGTTTAAACTCGGCTGAGATCAGTTTATCCATGGCTATCTGCCACAATCCTAAAGGCTACTTTTCCTTGTCTACACTGAGTTCAGAGTCATGCCTAGAATTGTGCTAATTGGGTCTTCAATGTTAAAACATGACAATATTTGGTAGTGGAGGCAAGCCCTCTGTGAAAGAGCACAGGAAGAAGTGAGTGAACCTGGGGCATTAAAGACAAAGGGACTTCAATTTTGCTGAGTAAAGATGGCAGAAATAACTCCCTATCTTTTTCAGTTAACAGATTATTCATTACAAATATTTAATATTTTATTTAACTTATTGCAAAGAAAATTAGAGTTCTGTGAAAAGTATAGTTTACTATCATACCTATATTTGCAAGTTCATATTATCTGAGCATTTGTTTAATTTATTTATTATAAATTTAGACAATTAGACCAGTGAAAGCCTATCTGAAATATTTCAAGCACCTGTTGTAAAACCTGGGACAGGACATACCTTATGTAAATGCTATTTGTCTAGATTTCAGAGAGGTGATGTTAAGAAAAGAAAAGAAAACTGAAAAAGAAATAAAAGCATATTACAATCTTAAGAAAAAACAAAATACCCAATATTTGATAAAGAAATATGATCACAGTCCTGTACTTAGCTATAAGTAGAATTTCCATGCCTCTTACATTAAAAAAAAAAAGGGGGGGGGCAATTTAAGAAAGGATATAGAGTTATAAAGGAAATATTGTAATCCTAAACCAAAAAAATGATATTCTCTGAGTTGGGGCACAGCTGTGTCCAATTTATGTTACTTGTCATATGAAATGTACAGAAAGAATTGAAAAGGTTCAGGGCCAATGGTAGTTAGAACCATGGGAGAGATTTACATACAATGAAAGATTAAAAAAACAAAA
The DNA here is from genome assembly GCF_026122565.2 of Emydura macquarii macquarii. Taxonomy (NCBI): domain Eukaryota; kingdom Metazoa; phylum Chordata; order Testudines; family Chelidae; genus Emydura; species Emydura macquarii. The sequence continues at coordinate 919,201 of NW_027130849.1, read as the reverse complement.
CAAACCCTAAGATTATTTATCTTGGAAAAGGAACAAGTTGGATGGGAACTGACTGACGTATTCAAAATTTACTCAGGATATAATGAAAACTAATTAGTCCCTTCCTTCAGTCTTATCCCATTACAGGGCTGGTGAATGTTTATTATTATGATTTAACATATATAGATATGTCTGCTAAAATTAGGACAATCAAATATCATTCTGCAGAGTATAAACTGATCATTTGTGGGGGCCAGAGGGATTTTTTTCTCCAACCTCTGCCCCATGTAGAGTGATGCACTGTTGGCTAGATCAGGATAGAGTCCATGAAACAACGGGGTAAGTTCTATAGCTGGTAGTAAACGATAAGCCACTTTTGAATATTCTGGCGTCTATGAATTAATAGATGTAACTAAGAGACAACATTTTCAAAAAGAGGGAGGCTAAAGTTAAGTCCATACCTGATTTGAAAATATGTAACAGTCTAACTTTAGGCTTGTATTTTGAAATTCTTGTCCTAAACATGTAAAATAAACTGAATATTTTGTACTTAAAATGAAATCACTTAAAAATAATTATTTTTAGCTACTTGCTTCTAAACCTGGGACAGATACTACATGCTTTTGTAAATTCACGTAACTTTGCTGACGATTATGTTACATTAATTCCATGTGGGACGACCAGATTATGTCTGGTCCTGAAAAATGAGTTTCTGGGGTCAGGGAGCAGAAGGAAAAGGATGAAGTCTTCTGTCCTATTGTACCACATTCGGAGCTAGGTGTCGTCTTAATTTTTGTGCTCAGAGAGCTCAAGAAAAGTTCAAACCCTGTTGCTAGCACTGTTAGCTTTCCGAAGAGTTGGCAGAGCTGACTCTCTCTGCAGTTTAAGAATACAATCTTATCTTGTAATTGAATGCTGCGGGGGGTCACTGTGAGTTGTGCTCACTCATATCACCCATAGACATTCCACCCACCACGGGCACAAAGGTTTCAGGAGGTCCTGCTTTATTGGAGCACCTGGCCACTCCAGTACATTTAATGCCTCAAAACTCTGCTTTAAAGGCACAAAACAATCCCATAATGTTGGCATCTGATTGTTTCATATATTCCCAAAGTGGACGTACTCTTCTTAATAATCATTAATGTACCACAATAAGCACTGTTTATATATTATATAATTCTATGTAAGAAATAGATACAGTGAGATTTGTCTGCAAATATGAAACCCTTCAAGCATTAAACTGGGGAATATAGTATGCTGCTTTACTCATACTAATAGTGCCTGCTATACTTGAAATGTTGCAGACATGTAAAGAAAGAGATAGATGTACATCAGCACAGGTAATGATCCTGATTGCATTGTTTTGTAGCTGAGTTGCCTTTTCAGAAAGATTAGTCCTGGGATGAAGAAAGAAATTTAATGGATCACTACACATAGTACATTATGCACAGAAAGTACACATCCAGAATTACATTTTACTATCATTTACCACAGAACAACTCTATTGTCTTTAGTGTATTTACAGCAGCATCACAGAGGGGAATTTGGTCAATCATATTTTTCTGGCAATTCTTTTGTGATGTTATGTTCTGTGAGAGTTTTGTCTCCTTACTCTCCCCCAAAGAATATTTATTTTATAATTTAAATTAAAATCCTTCTGAGTTTTTCTTTTAAAGTAAATTGATACAAAAGAAAATAAGTACCCTAAATATAGCCCCTATTAAAATAACCCTTTCACAGAGAGTCTTCCATTTGTAGGCATTTGTTTTGCTGCACCAGCCAGAAAAAAAATTGGCATGCTCTATTGTCATGCTGTCTGAATGAGGGGGGCCCTGGAGGTGTATTCAGGAGCTCTGATTACTCCTTTCTACACCAGTCTCGTGTTGGGGGTGTCATGCTTGGTAGATGGGGGGAGAGCATTTGTTATATAGTTTGACATCAATATGTCAGTCATAATATTTCATGTGAGATATGCCATGTCAGGTACTGTTAGAAAGGTTATAATATGCTAGGTCAGATGATAATACTTATGTTCATGTGTAATGTGTGAAATGGAAGTTATAGATATATTTGAGATATCTGTATTTCAAATTATGCTGCCTAGGCAACACCCCAGATAGGATGGCGGCAGAACAATAGCCTGCTTAACGGTGCATTAAGACACTCACGGATGCAAGGGGCCCTGGAAAAAACTAAAGGCATACCTGAAGAATTAGCAGGTTTGGCCCATGTGACTCTGGACTCCATTTTAGTTCTTGTAATATTCCACAAGACAGCATGGCCAGGGCCAGAGGGTATATAAGGCCAAGGCACAGAAACCATTTTGTCTTTTTCCTGTTCAGCTAGAAACACATACCTGCCTCTGAATCAATTCACTTGCAACTGAACCAAAGGACTAAGGCCCATCCAAGTACTGGATGTACACCAGAGGAACTGTACAAGCCTGCAACTCCACAATTCTTCTAGAAACCTGATGTATATGGACTTTCAATCATTTGTATATATCTGATTGCTCTAATCCTTTAACATTTCTCTCATGGTTTATTTCTTTCTTTTTACAATAAACCTTTAGTTTTAGTTACTAAAGGATTGGCTGGCAGCATGGTATTTTAGGTAAGATCCAAGCTTATATTGAACTGGTACTGTGGCTGACTCCTTGGGGTCAGAGAGAACCTTTTTAGTAAAGAGCATAGAGTTAAATAACTGGTCTCTTTACTGGACCCAGTGCTGATTTGGGAGCCAAAAGCTGAAATGCAGTAAAGGGGGCAGTGTGTTTCTTTGTACTGGCTTCTGTGGGGATTCAGAAGTGCAGTTTGTGGCTGGTTGGGAAGTCTGGCTTCAGTGCCACTCACCAGTCCTGGGAGAATCTGCTCTCTGTTTTCAGCCTGCCCTGACCTTGGCATTTTCAGAGGGCTACACTGGGCACGGGACGGGTCACATCTACCTGCCCAAAGAATTACTTATTTACCTAAATCTTATTGCAAGTAACTGCATTAATACTTTTGTACAGAATATTTCATACAGTAAGAAGTAAATGCTTATCAGATAACTTCCTGTCCTCTAGAGTAACTGTACTGCATGTTGTATTCATAACCTCAAAAAGTCCATCATATCTCCCGGAATCTATTGTTATTGGATGTTCGTTGGCTTTAATGCAGTTGTAGAGAAAACATGTCAATGAAGCATTAAAGCTCAGTGGAATTCCGAGGTATAGTTTTGATTAAAAGAATCAATCTGTTCAACAATTGGCATCAATTAACAAGCACAATGTAAGGTAAAGTAATATACATTAAGGTTCAGTTTGCTTCTCTCATATGGTCTTCCATTTTATTTAAAACAGAAGAGTTGAAAGAAACAAGCCAAATTCAACGTAATTTTGTAAATAGTGATAAAGTCTCTCAAATACTGAGGTGTAGGAGGCTTTTGGACTGGAACCACAAAGTAGATAATATATAAATAAGCAATATTTGAAGTTCTAAGCTTAATTCACAAAATAAAATGAAGCCCTCTTCATAATAGGCCACACTGTCTTCCCAGTTACACAAAAACCATCCCAGTGAAACAGTAGCTAACATCTAGTCACAAGTAATTAAACTATATTTTTATATAAGTAAGGATTTAGAATAATTTGGGGATTGTACTCTTATTTATTCCTCACCATGTATATTAAACACAAATGAGAGACTAATACATTCTATAGAAATATAGGACAGGAAGGGACTTTCTGGATTACAGCCCAGTTTCCTGCTATCACAAGCTACTTATCATATAATCCCATTCATAAAGGTATCAAGATCTATTTTAAAACTAGTTATATTGTTTGCCCCCACTGCTGTCACTGGAAGGGGTCTTCCAGAATCTCACTCCTCTGATGGTTCTGATTTCCATTCTAAGTTTATTCATTGTCAGTCTATACCCATTGGTCTTTGTGCTAACATTATACGTTAGCTTAAATAGCTTTTCTCCCATCCTGGTTTTTATAAAATGGATGTATTTAGAGAGCACTCTGATCCCTTTCAGCCTCTATCTTGCTAGGTTAAACAAGCTATGTTCTTTTAATTGCTTCTCCCAAGAGAGGTGATCAGACAAATGGAGAACCTTAGTACAGCTTAGTTCTCAAACTTATTTGATCGTGCACCCCTTCTTTGTGTCTGTAGTATTTTATGCCTTCCCTCACACCACACAAGTATATATACCGATAAAAAAAACAATGCAACTCTCACTAAATACCGTGTACCGTGCAGGTAACCCCATGCACATTCAATAATTTCTCAGGGAGCTTCCACCATCCCTCCCTCTTTTTTCATACAGGTCCCCCAACCAATCCATTGCTGGGACATCAACATGTATGTGATCCCAGTCCTCCATCAGCCTATGTACTACGCTGACAGCATGTACTGGGTTGCCAGTGACACCATGTACCACAGCACACACTCCCCTGTAATGGGCCATATCGGTGACCAGCATCCCAGATCCTGAAATTGCAATGAAGTCATTAAAAACTTTCCTAATAGCTGAGCCATGTGCCAGAGCCACTGATCTACGCACCACCAAAACCACCAAATATTGAGGATTCATAGTGGTAGCAGCACCTGTTTGGGTTCCAAGCTGGCTCCTGGTGCAAGCTCCTGAAATGTGTCATACTGAAAACAAGACAAGACAAGGCATCTGCTATGCCATTATCCAACCCAGCTTTGTGCTTGGAAGAAAAACAGATGTTAAGGCTTAAACATTGCAGGACGAATGTCCTCACTAACTTCATGACCCTGTGTGATGTGGAAGTTGGCGATTGATAACATGTACCACTGCCAGAAACACACCCTTTATTAGCTAACTTCGATCCCCAAATAACCACAATGCCTTTGTAAAACACCCTAAAGCCCATACTTGCCCAAAGCATCTGAATGATTTTCAAACCAGCCTCCAATAACCATTGCTCCTTCCATAAAGACATCCCATGAAACTGGCCTCAATATGTTTCCACACCTTCAAATCTTCCTTCATCTCTCCAGTAACTCATATAAAATGGTGTGGCTTTGCTACACCTGCTGTAGCCACCCCTAGCCAGGCACAGAATGCTCTTCCTGAGGCAACCACCCTGCATGCAAAGTTAAAGTGCTTCATAATAGACTGTAGCACTCAGAGAGTGAGTTTATTTGCTTCTATAGCTTTCCGAATCGAACCCAATAGCTCCTGAAGCTTATCCCGAGGGAGCCGCGATATGCCCACCCTTGTGTCTAGCTCAATCCTCAGGTAGGTCAATGTAGTGGAAGGGCCCTCTTTCCTCTGCTAAGGGTACACCCAACGGTTTAGCCAGGGCCTGAAATGTGTCCGACAGCTGAACACACTCATCGGACCCCGCCTGTCCTGCAAACAAAAAATCATCCAAATAATGCACTATTTGGTGTAAACAAGCTGCTCGCATCATTGCCCAGTGCAACACTGTACTAATTTTTTCAAATGCTGAACAGGATACCTCACAGCCTATGGGCAAAGCTTTGTCAAAATAAAATTGTCCCTCAAAAGAAAAACCCAAAAGTTCAAAGTCCAACAGATGCACTGGCAGAAGTTGAAAAATAGACTTGATATCACGCTTAGGCAGAAGCATCCCTGGGCCACACAACCTAACCACACTCATGGTTCACCAATGAAGGAATAGTGAACTGAACACAGAACCAGGTCTATTCCATCATTAATGGAGCTAACTCGTGGGTATGAAAGGGGATGAATTAATCGATATTCTTCTGAAGGCTTCTTGGGGACCAATCCCAATGAGGAAACCTGCAAGTTCTCTACACATAATTGCTTGAATAGCTACTCTACACAGGAATTAAAGAAGGGTAATCTTTTTCTACACAATATGGCCCATCCCCACCACTGATTTTAATATTTTTTGGCACTACATGGGTTCTAGTTCCCATAAAGGGGATACGAAATCCAACAGTAAACCCCTCTTACAAATAAGACCCATCTGCTTTGTTAGGGTAATCGCAGATGAGCATCCTTAACACCTCTGTCTTAACTGGTGATGGTGTCCTTGTCCATTGCACTGCTTTCAGCTCGACCCCAACCCCCACTCATGTTCTATGCACCATGTCCCTCTTTACCTGAGCCAAACCTGAAGATGGTATTTGAATCCAATCCTGTTTCTCCCCTGCAACCTTCTCCTACTGCTCTGGCAAGAATGGGTTGAGTGGGCACCAAAACACATTTTGCAAGCATGCTTAAATTTACAGATGCTGTGAAAACTACTGCTGTCAATGTATACCCAGCAAATATTGTTATGTGATTTGTGCCCCTGCCGATCTTGCTGTGGAATGAACAGGCCACCATCTGCGTGGTCTCTCGGTCCCCATGGTGTCATCCACTCCAACCACAATGTATGGTGTGGCATATCCTACCAGATTTTAATTTGGTTTGCTGCCCTCAATCTAAACTGCTCGTCATAATTAAACCAAGACAAACCCCCAAACATATTGTATGCCCGCCTGATTATATCCATTGTGGCAGATGGCCGGCTTCCCCTTAGTGAGCCTCACGCTTTCTTGTTTGTAGTGGGCCAGGAAGTTGCCCGTCACCCCATCTGCCCAGGGGAGGGGGTAGGGACCCAGGCCCTATAACACAAGCTTAAATAAGGAAGGCAGCCTCCCAGTTTTCCCATGTTCTAGGTTCTTGGCTGCCTGGGCATCTCCCTATTCTGCTTACTGTGTCCAGGCTTACTATCTGACAGCACCTCCCTATGCAACAGAGATAATATGTCCACATATTGCCTCCTCAGGATTTATCGCCCCCCTTCTCCTGGCTCTCACTTCCCTGAGTCCTGGCTCTCACTTCCCTGCGTTCTCATGGAGCCATGCTGCCCGGTGCGTTGTACTCCCTGCTCCTTGCTGCTGCTTCCTCTGCATCACATAGGCCATCCCTTTTAAACTCTTCAACCCATTCTGATTCCACAGGATGAGTCAGTGCTGCTTCTTGTTCCCTTCTGCTGCAGAGATGACCTCTCCCTGACCAATAAAGCACTGTTTCCTTCATTTGGTCAGCCAAACAAATCCTTCCCCCTCCCTCCCTTTTGACATTTTTTTTTAAAACTATTGTAGAAGTTTCATTTCATTTTCTAGCTAGCTGTTGCAGTCATGGAAACAGAACAGGTTTGTAGGTGCAACCACTGTGGTGAATATTCGTTTGTTCAAGGTTGGCAAGTCCTGCTGGATACTGTGGTTATAGATATTTCAATTGCTAGTCAAAGTTAAAAAAAAATATATCAATGTGGGCTTGATCCTGGCCTACTGAAATCAATGGTAAGACTTACAGGATATTGGATCAAGCCTGATGAAAATGCCTAATCAGATTGGAAGAACAGCAAAAAGGTACACAATGAGCTATATCCCTCCATCGTAATGGAACACATGATAGAAATTGGTAGCAAAATCATTGTAAAATAATTTAATTATTTTCAATTTTGTCACCGTCTTTAAGATCAACTTGACCACTAAGAAACTTTGTACATGATCTTTCTACATCTGATGGGCAAAGCCATTGTTGTTGCAGTCATTTACCTTGTTTTGGTTATTTACTGCAGAGTCACAATTACCAGGGAAGCAGGTGTGCATTGCATATGTTCAAATAGCATTATATGAGCATTCTGAAATTTTAAAATACTTATACATATATTGCAATTTTAATTTTCATGTATGTTGAACAAAATAATTACATGGGAATTTGCAATATTACACGTATATGTTAATAAACACCTTAACTGAGATATAAGATTGTGTGTTTGGATGATCATACCTATTGAAAATAATTCAGTATTTAATGGAAAAGTTAATGAAACAGAATTTTTTGTATAATAACCTTAAACTATAATTAAAATAATACAGTACTCATGAGAAACTCCAGATTTCATACTTTGGAAAATGTAAATGGCATGTTATTATATGACTTTAAATCCATATGGTGCAAATTATATATGGAAAGGAGAAGTTCAAGGGATACAGACATTAGTGATGTTAAGCTACATTTAACTGTCCTAGAAACTGAACAGCATGTATTTGTAAAAATAGAGGAAACTAAACCACATTCATTGAACACACACACACAAATATCCATTGCTTTTTCTAAATAAGGCCTCATTTTCAGGAAGCCAGATGACCTATGCTTGTTACAACGACTTTTGACATAGTCAGTTCAAAAGTTAATTTGCTACATTTGCATGTGATCCTTTTTCATTCTGATATTTTAACTGAAACCCTTCATATATTCATATGCTCTTTACAGATATTTTGGAAATAATTTCACAAGCATACAATTTCATCTTCTGCCCTAGGAATAGCAGCAGGCTGGGAGAGAACATTTATATTTAAGGGCTTGCTGTGAAGCAAATGCAATACTGTAGTAAATATATTCTTTAGCTGCAATGTGTAAGTGCTAAAAATTAGAATTTATTGGAAAATAGGAAGAGGTATTTGAGAAACCCTCATGCTTAAGATTTCAAGAGGAATGGAAGATACTGCCCTTCTACTGAACAAATGAAGTAATATTATGCTGTTCACTGAATGTGGCATATATGAATTATAAATTTCAGTCTAACATCAGTCAATGAAAACACAATTGTTTCTGTTCTTCATGATTTAGCTTGTTTCATATCAAATAATATTATTGGAAAAATCACTAATGCAGTGCAAATATGTGCATACATTATTGAAACAGCATCATCAATCATGTTCCTTTATTATTTAGAATATAACTTATGATACTGCCTCGGTGCCCCAATCAAGATCTAAGCCCCACTACACTAAGTCCTATAAGAACACACTGTAAGAAACAATCTCTGGTGTAGTACCTAATTCGATTTTATTGGGTAGATTTTGCATCAGTGTAGACAGAGAGTAATGTAATTCAACGTTAATGACCTCCGGGAGATATCCCACAATGCCCCATTGTGACCACTCTGGACATTCGCACTCTGCTGTTACATGATCACACAAACCGGAAATGGCCCCTCTTCTCATGCTCTAGGAAAATTTGAATTTTCATTTCCTGTGCAGCCAGCATGGAGGGAGTTTGTAGCTGAACTCATCATGGCTACTGCAAGGCCCAAACACGCTCCAGCATGAAGTCAACCAGAGGTCTTAGATCTCATCGGTCTTTGGGGCAAGGAGTCCGTTATGGCTCAGCTCAGAGGCAGCAAAAGAAATTTGGACATTTACGGGAAGATTTTGCAGGGCATGTTGGAGAAGGGACACAACAGGGACGCGCAGCAGTGCTGCATGAAGATCAAGGAGCTACAGCAGGCATATCAAAAAGCTAGGGAAGCTAACAGCCATTCTGGCTCCTTGCCCAAAACATGCCACTTCTACGAGGAGCTGCATGCAATTCTCGGCAGGGATTCCATCACAGTGTCGCCATGCATCATCGATACCTCTGCTGCATCCCAGTCCAGGGAGAATGATGAGGACTCCATGGATGAGGATGAAGATGAGGAGAGCGGGTGCAGGAGAGCAGGGTGTCTCTTCTTCCAGACAGTCAGGACCTGTTCCTGATCCCAGAGCAGTCCAGCAGTACACATGACAGCAATAACGATCCCGGCTAAGGCACATCTGGTGAGTTTTTTTTCTTCTTAGCAGTTATGTCCTTTTAAATGGGGTGGGAGGGGATTTCAGGGGTTTAGCAGACTTTACTGGGGGGTTACTCCCGGAACAGATTATTTATGTGCAGAGGTATGCTCCAAGAATCATCCGTTGATATCTCAAGAAAACTTTCATGTTGGTAATCTGTTATCCTTTGCACAAGGTTTCGGGGGAGGGCAGCCTTGTTCTTTCCTCCCTGGTAGGATACTTTGCCGGTCCACACTGCAATCAAGTGAGCTGGAATTATGGCGGAACACAGCATAGAGGCATAAGGCCAGGCCGGTACCCCGTTGCGTGCAGCAAATCTTCCCTTTCCTTGTGCGTTACCCTCTGAAGACTGATAACAATCATGGTCACCTAGGGAAGACGGCGCATGTTTAAAATACCAAAGCTATACAGCCGATAGCCTGTACCTCTCTATTCCCCATTGTGTTGTCCTACAGAGTTCCTTTAATTATTTTGCTTTGGTTTATGATGAGACTATTAACCCCCCCCATGCTGTCCTCAGATCCCCTGTGGACACCTCGGGACAAAACGGTCATCTTAATTATACTGTGGCGCCCGGGCACCCCTCTCATACAGGGCATTTGAAATTAACTTTTTAGAGATCATCAGTCCTCTCTGCAGCACAGTAAAGTTCCCCTGGCTTACCATTCCTGTAACAGCACAGCGAGCTAACCCTTCTGAGATGTTCGGAATGGAATGAGGGTCTGGTTTAGCCTTGTGAACAGGAGGGGGAGTATTTTATATATTGTTGCAGTTTTCATTTTCCTGGGTCTGCTAACAATGGCAATGTTGTTCATTTATTTTCGTTCTGTAGACACCTCAGCCTTGGCGCCCCCCTCTCAAAATGCTGCGGAAAGACTATCACAGATTAGAAAGAGGAAAAAAAATCAAGAGACAACATGTTTGGCGAGCTCATGAACACCTCCACAGCCACAGAGACAGAGCTCTGAGTGTGGCGGCTGACCTTGTCCCAGAATATGGACATGGTCAGAGAGAGTTGAAGAGCAAGGCAGGACCATGATCACAGTACCATGCAGGAGATTCTGTGAATCATGCGCGACCAGGTAAACATGCTCCAGTGACTTGTGGAGCTTCAGGAGGAGCAGCGGCCGGACAAAGTCCTGCTGCAGCCCCTCCAGAATGCTCCTCTGCCTATGGCTTTGCTGCCCTCCAGCTCCCCCACTCCCATGCGGTCTCGGAGGAGAATGACCAGGCTGCAGTACGTGTTGCACTCCACCCTGGTAGAGGTGAGAAGAAAGCAGCAGCGGCCCTACTGACAGCTGGGCTGCAAGCAACCACTCTACCCCTTGAGACTGTGAATGAACACTAGCCCTCCACCCCCCCGGACTTGAATGTTCATAAATAAAAGTTTGCATCATTTCAATACATGTTTCTTTGTTAAATCATATCTTGTTTGGGAGGGATTTGGAGGGTACTGATATTGATGGTAAGGGGGGATGTTAAGCAAAGGCACATAACATACAGGAACAAAAAATCAGTACTGCATCTCAATGCAGAACCTGGTTTTCAATCCTTCCCTAATGCAAAGCGTTCCGTGGTTAGCTCTCAGTGTATTGCTGGCATCTGGCTGCTCATAATTCGTGGCCAGTCTTTCTGCCTCCACAGCCCAACCCTGGAGGAACCTTTCCCCCTTCGCTTCACACACATTATGAAGAACACAGCATGCAGATATAACTGGTGGGATGTTCTTTTCACTCATGTTCAGCTTAGTAAGGACACTTCTCCATCTGGCCTTTAAATGCCCAAACGCACATCCACAACCATTCTGCAAGTGCTTAGCCTGTTATTAAAATGCTCCTTGTCACTGTCAAGGTGCCCGGTGTACAGCTTCATTAGCCAAGGGAACAAGGGGTAAGCAGAATCCCCCAGGATCACTATTGGCATTTCCACACCCCCGATGTGAATTTTTTGATCTGGGAAGAAAGTGCCCAACTGCATGTTAGAGAACAGCTTCGAATTCCGAAATACGCACACGTCATGCACCTTTCCAGACCACCCCACAAAGATGTTGGTAAAATGACCCCTGTGATACACAAGGGCCTGCAGGACCATGGAAAAGTACCCCTTGCCGTTTATGTACTTGGTTGCTAGGTGGGCAGGCGCTAAGATAGGAATGTGTGTACCATCAATGCCACCCCTGCAGTTTGGGAACCCTATCGTGCCAAACCCATCCACTATGTCCTGCATGTTTCCCAAAGTCACTAGCCCTCGTAGCAGGAGTCTATTGATGACCCTGCACACTTGAATCACAGCAGCTCCCACTGCAGATTTACCGACTCCAAACTGATTCCCAAACGAGCAGTAACAGTCGGGGGTTGCCAGCTTCCACAGAGCTATGGCTACTCTCTTCTATACCTTCAGAGCTTGTCTCAAGCGAGTATTCACACGCTACAGGGACGGGGCCAGCTCTGAGCAAAGTTCAAGGAAAGTGGCCTTTCGCATACGAAAGTTTTGCAGCCATTGTTCATCATCCCACAGCTGCATAATGATGCAGTCTCACCAGTCTGTGCTTGTTTCCCGGGATCAGAACCAGCACTCCATAGACTGCAGATGATGCGTTATGGCCTGCAGCAATCAGGAATTCTTCTGCTAGATGACTTGTAGCAGGGCAGTCTGAGTGGCATAGCAGTTTCCTGTGCTTCGGGTTTTCGCTCTACTTTGACAATACTCAATGATAAGCCGCAATGTATAGTGCAGAGTTGAGCTGGCTCCATGTCTCTGCAGCAATGGCAAGCGCGGCATAAACAAGCAGTGCGAAAATCGGTTTCCTGTTTGTTTGGGGGAAGAAGAGAGAGGGAAGGAGCATTGCATCCTGGGACGATGAAGCTCGCCCCAACAGCCACCGCGGCTAGTTGCACTGTGGGATAACAACCCACAGTGCACTGCTTTGACCACCGACAGAAGCGTGGTGAGTGTGGACGCACAAGCCCAGGGCAAGGAGTGTGGTGTGGACACAATCCAGTGACTTCTAAAAATCGGTGGGTGAAAGTCGACTTTAAGTAAGTCGACTTCACTCTGCAGTGTAGACATACCCTATGTTTCTTGAGTCTCAGTCCAGTGCCCTATCCATAGAACTATGCTGACTATCTATTAGTTTGTGTTTTAATATATGCATTGGTAAAAAATGGGCCCCCAGTCCTATCCCTGCCACTTTACTAGCATGGAAGACAACCAGAGCTGTGTGACCTGGCCAGGCTATGGAATTGCAAAGTCCTGCACATATTATTGGAGATGTTGGAAAGGGAGTCCATGTTGTGCTTATTCAGCTATCAAACCCTCCTTTCTTCCCAGAGGCAGAGTCCATGTGTTGTACAGCACAGAGAGCTCAAGAGAATTATGACATTGTCCCAGGAGGTGATATGAGATTCCTCTCAACTGATTGAAAGCTAGAGAAAGACTGAATCGGCCAAACACCAGAAGACCCTGCATGGATGACAGCCTTTTATAAGGTTCAGTTGTGCAAGTCACTGAACACCCTAGCCTCAATCCAGCAAAGCATTTAAGTAAATGAATGGGCTTTGTACATCCTAACACACACTTTATTTTTGCATAGTTAGATCCAGGTATGGTCAGCAGCCTATTAATAACAAGGATTTAACCCTATTTGCTTTTCATCCCTAGTCCAAGGAAGACTGTTTAAAAATGGAGATGGGAAATATTTGCCAATATCATAAAGTATGAAAATTTCTGATATTTTTCATTATTAGTGTTATCCATTAAGCCAAAGGGCTTATTGCTAAGAAAAAGCTAATTGTTACGTGAACTAATCCCCTATCAAGATTTAAGAATAATTTGCAATGAAAATATGAGTTGAGTTGCTTAATGTTTATCATAATATATCCAGTGCAATGTATGCTTGAAAATTAGCAACATGTACCAGCAAAAGGGGATATGGGTAAATATCTTGTGTGTAAAAAAAGAAAGTTATGGATTCTCAATAGATTGTCTATAAAAGATTGTAAGTTTGAGATTGGTCAAGCCAGACAGGACTGGGAGTCCTGGCTGCAAGTTCCAATTCCATAAGTACTGGGTATTATATAGCTATTATTATTATTATATGCTACTCTTAAATAATAAAGACAAACAAGCTTGACTACTCCTGTCTCATGATTTTATTATTACTGGCTAACACCCAACCACTAAAAATCATTTTTTATCTCTTTCTGTGTATCTATATATATATATATTATATAAAAGGTAACAGTTGCCTTTAGATTCCAGCCTGTCCAACCTCTTCTATCAGTATTTGGACTTGATTTACCCTGTACAGACTCAGGATTATTCCCTGATATTGATCTATGCATGATATTCTCCACTGAAAGATGATTCTTTCTAGACCTGACATCAGACTATGGCCCACTGACTAAAATTAGAAGGCTTGTGTAAGGTAGGTTTAAAAGTAAGTCTTTCTCCTGGGCTTCAAAAGGTGTCTAATCAGTATTTTTAATAATACGGATATGTCTGGGATGTACAGAAGCACTTTGAAGAATTCGATTAAAATCAATCAATAAAGAAAATAGAATTAGAATATATGGTTTAACAAGAACATTTTAAAACATTGATAAAATGTCACCAATAATTGACATCAGCTTCAGATCTTGAAAAAGTTACAGTGGTCTTAGTTTTGGTTGCTTTGAGTTAAAATCATTTGCTCGATCGGTGATTCATAAAGGAGAATTCAGTGGTGCTTTCATTAGGAAATTTGAATTCTTTGTTTTTCCATCAAGGTCAGCACTCAGTCAAAAAATATATCTACACTGCAGATGGACGCGTGCTTCCCAGCTCAAGTAAAGAGAAATTCTCTAGCACTGCTCAAGCTAGTGCTCTAAAAATAGCATTGTATCCAGTGGTAGCACTAGTGACAGCTTGGGGTAGCTGCCTGAGTACTGGCCTGCCCGGACCCCCTGGTGCAAGGGAAACTCTGGGGGGCAAAGATTAAAATGATGGGGAAGTGTGAATTAATCAGAGAGTGGAAAAAACATCTGATTACAATAAAGTGTATTAAACACCGATACTAAATCAGTTTCTGCCTAGTTAGGGCTCAGTGTGGGATTTTCAAAACAATCTGATGGATTTAAATGCCAAATCCTATTGGCTTTCATCGGGAGCTCATAACCTAACTCTCTGAGTGCTTTAGAAAATTCCACCCTTAATCTGTATTTGGAACCTTGTCTTTTAAGAAAATGGATTTAGAAATTCATACCTATTTAAAAGCTTGTTAAGCCCAAATTAACCACTTGGCACTAGATAAATTCATCAACTGAAATTAATGCTCAAACCCTGCTGATTGAACAGAAGACTAAATCAGTTTTCCACGGGATCTCTCAATGAAGTTGCTGTACCAGTTCAACCTGTCTTATAACTACTAATATTTTACATTTGTATAATACTTTTCATCCCAAAACACTTTGTGTATCATACATGTAGCACCAGAGCTGCAGTGGACAAACAAAACACACCATAATACCAGAGAGTTCAATTTTAAAGGTCATTTCTTTAAAAAAAATGCACAGTAAGCTTCATGGAACGCATTTTGTTTACCTTGAAGATATAATGATGAAGGGCTGAGCCAACCCTGGGTAGATTGGATGCTGTGGCTCCAGGGAACCCAAATATTTCAAACCAGTTGTTTAGACCACTAAGCCACCCCCTCCAGCAGTGTCTAAAAGTTCTATGGTTATTGTATGTACCTGCTCACTCAATTCTTTTTAAATTCACTTCTATCTCTGAAGAAAATACATTCTGCTAAACTTTGCATCTCTTCCAGTCTCTCCTATTCCTTCTCAGTTATATACCCTGAGCAACTCCAGTTCCTTTCTGAGCTCTGTCAAATGCACTAGATAGAAAGATAGATGTTTGTTCTCCCTTCAATAGCCCTTCTCTCTGTTCTTTCAAATCCCTTCAGTTTGGATCACCTAATAGTAAAGTAAACACTTCACATTTGCAAAGCAGTGAGTAAATAATAGCTAATTAATCCTCATAAGCTGCCTGTAATAAATAACATCCTAATTATACAGACAGGAAAATGGAGACATAAAAAGGACAAGTGACTTTCCAAGGGTACACACCAGGCAACTATCACAATCAAAATTAAAATAAAAAAGAAAAATGTAGTAGAATTTAAATAATGTTAACTATTGAAGTTACTAACTACACATTTCAGATGCAAGAGTAATGAGATACAACATATGTTGACAAACAAATGAATCACAATGAGTTCTTGGGGATGAGGAGAAATCACATGATCACAAACCTATTGCTATCTTGTATGGTACAACTTAATGTCAGGAGGAATCAGAGTCCATAGGCCTAAATATTTAAAAGTGATTAATGATGTTGAGTGTTTCAATTTTTGAGTGTCCAACTTTACAGAGGCCAGCTTTACAGATGTTGAGTAATCAGCACTTTCTGAAAAATCAGGCCCTTATAAAGGGTCTCAAATTGGGAACTTAAAAATAATGGCTTCCGAAATCACTAATCACTTCTGAAAACTTAAAATGTACATATTGTAAGCCCTTCATACTTAATTACATGTTCCCTTCTGGGAACCACACACTTCTAAGAATGATGAATTGTTAGTCCAAAATTAATCCAACTTCTTTCTATTAGTAATAGTACAGTGACATTTGGAATATGCACCTACAGTATTGATGTGGTGCAATGCACCCGTAATTTCTATTGTATTCAATATTATACTGTGATGAAGAAAACAAATAGCAATTACATGATTTTGCAGTCTGTATGGTAAGTTACTGCCTCTTGTGATGCTTTTGCAAGTTGAAAATTCTTCAATCTGAGCTCGGACACGCATCTCTGAGTTACATAGCTGATGACATGCTAGGTTAATATGGCTTTTATTGTCATTTTTAGGATATTAGGAGTTTGTCAGCAGTATATAACTTGAATCTAAACTACTGTTTGAAATTGTTATGCATTAGCAACAAAAAGGTAGCTTGAAAATATTTTATGGCAGGATGTGGCTGTATGGCAGGGTTTTTTTTGTTTTGTTTTCTTGCCATTTGTCAGTCTGTAATTAAATGAAATAAATGTACATACACACAACAACTTGATATGACACCAGTGGTTGTTACACATCCAAGAGCTGTAGAATAACTTCTTTCTCTTTCTTTGAAATAATGCTATAATAAAATTAAATATAAAACACACAGAAAATATTGAAACATTAAGTGTCTGATTTCTAATTTCTAATGAAAGGAAACAGAGTTCAGGCTGAAAATACAGGCCAGATCCTAAATGGTGTAGATAGATATAGTTTCACATAAATTAAAAGATCTAAATATGCTCACATTTTATTATTTTATTAGAATAACATGGGCAAACAGTCCCATGTTGTTATTTCAAAGCAACTGTTCTTCTTACCTAGAGGGTTATTACTATTAGATCAGTTTGAACTCTTGCTTGTTCTTACCCTTTCCCTTCACTAATTTATCATCTAGCCCCAGAAATAATTGCACTTGGATTCAATTTTTGATCTCAGGTTACAAAAATAAAATAAAATAAATAAAGTCAAGAATATGCATTAATAAATTGACTATTGAAATGAAAAGGGTTGAGCTTCCCATACATTAAATGAATAATTAGATTCATGCTTTATAATCAGACTGCACAGGTAGCTCAGTTATTCTTTATATGATTACTAGATAAAAGTAAAACAGCAACCTTAAAAATTCCTCCTCTAAATTACCATATTTGTAGTTGCTAAAAAAGTACAAAAATGAACATGGAACCCCCAAAAGGACTTTCAGAATGTTTCTTACCCTCCTCCTGAATGTTTTGCAAAGAATTATCTACATACCCAATTACCGTGGGGCACACTCTGACCTTAGCTAAACTCTCATGCAATAGGACATAAGGAGCAGCTAGGTGTCTGCATGGACTACCTTTATTATGGTCAGATGTGCCTCCACCACCTCATCAGATGGCACATTATGAGCCAGTGCACTAAAGAAGTAATCTGCACCAGACATAAGGTTGACACAGATTATTTCCCTCCTACTCATCCCCCACACACAGCATCATACCACCTTCCCTCCCAACCCCTGAACAAATAAACAAAACCCAAACAAACTTGGAGCAAGGGGGACACCAGGAACCAGGTTGAATCACAGTCTCACTCCTGCTCTGCTTCTAGGGTAGCACAGCTACACACTGCTCCTTAACTCAGGACTTGTCCAAAGCCTGAGTCTTGTATTTATTTTATTACTCAGTCTCATCATAGCTGTGCATTATTCTCCTATTTCAGATTCTTTAGCTTGCCTTTTTTGTACTATAAACTGTGTTTACAGACAACAAACAAAGTAAGGGTAAAATTCTGACCCCACTGAAGTCAGTGGGAGTTTCCTTAAATAGAGGTTCCTTTTGAACATATGGTCAACATGTTCCTAAGAAAAGGAATCAGTTTTCATGGGCTGCTGTCTGCTTTACTGTATAAAAAACAGATCAGAGGGAACAAGTGAACCTACTAGTATGGGAGTTCAAGGAGCAGGACTCTCTCATCATGGGTAAGACAGAGGGGAAAACCAAAGAAGGAAGATAAAGAAAAGGGAGAGTTGGAGCGATCAAGAAGGGGCAGGTTCAATTATAAGAAATAGAGAGGGTGGGGAAGGAATAAAACATATAGGAAAAGGTAGCAAGAAGGACAAAGAGAAGGTTATGAAAAGGGATACAAAAAAACAGTGAGAGGAGATATTATGACCTGCATTTTTATCAGAGGTTATTGTGTCTCAGTTTGGGGGCCTGTGTGTCTCACATGCAATTCAGCAATTCAGTAGATCCCTTGGCCCATCCAAGATGACAATAGTTAAGGTATACTGTATGATTTATGAAGCTAATTTCAATTATATCTGCAATAGAGAATCCTTTTATCTGCTGCCAAGTACTTAGTAAGAGTCACCTCAGGAGTAGGTAGGATCAGTATTGGTGGCAGTCATTACACACAGAACCATAATACCATCTGGCTCCACTGAACACCTCATATTGGGATAGCCAATAAAATCATTCATTCACCTAATTCAGCTTGCCCTTAGTATACGTTATGACTGTGGAAGAGGTGGAGCCATTGGCAGGGGGCAGAATAAGATAATTACAGGTAGACACAGAGAGATGGAATGAGGAAGAAAATAGGGGTGAGGAGTAAGAGTGAAAGAGACAGAATGAAGGGAGAGGGATGAAGGGGCAGAACAATGAGAAGAGATAGAAAAAGAGGTCCATTTGAAAGGCCAAGACGTTAATTGCACAAAGTTATAGTATGCTAGTAATTTCCCCATAAATACTAGTTTGAAATCTCCAAAACTTATGACATTTGTTATCTGTTCTAAGAAAAACCTTGGGATTTGAGAAGCTTATATGTTATCCATTAACCCAAACAACTCAAAGTACGGTTATATTCTAGAGTCAAAAGGGAATTTTATGATGAAACTTTTTTTTTAATTGAAAACTGCCAATTTGTTCAAAATTGAAACTTTTGGCAGAAACATATGGGTTTTGACAAAACTTTCATCAGAAGGTGTCTCATGTCCATTCAAGCCCAGAGTAGCTAATAGGTTAGTGGTTAGGGCACCTAGAATGCAGGTTCAAATCTTGCGTTGACTCAGTCAGAGAAAGGTCTTGAACCTCATTCTCCCACTCCCTTGCTCTGTGGCCCAATAAATATTGAGTTATTTATACAAAAAGTAACAATTCCAACTTGAAAGCTATAGGGAAAGCAGGGACCTGAACAAGGTGATCTTACTGTTCAAATGACTGCCCCAACCATCAGGCCATAGTATTAGGCTTGCTTTTTCCTGGAACAGTGAATACTCAAATAACTACTGGGCTATTGGCTATTCTGAGGTGGGTCACTGTTTTTTTGTGTGAAAAACACTTAAAAGGTCTAATTTTTGTTTTGCTGTAAAACAAAAAAAAAATGTTAAACCTAATGTTTTCCCATGAAACTGAATTTTCATTTTCTGCCCATCCCTAGAGTCCTTTTTCAAACAAAGATTGAAATTCTACTTATCCACAGCATTCAGGTAAAATCTGCTCTTAACTTATTGGTTAGATATAAAAATCCTGGGTTTAGGACATCAGGATCCATAAAACAAATGGATCTGTGAAAGAAGAGGTGATGTTTCATACAGCTTATTTTTAAAAGATTTCATAGAAGGCTAGCAAAACATTCTGTCTCAACAGAAGCACAAAGACAAAATATATTGGGGTAATTATTCATCCAACATCAAATTGTGGCTAGCACTGAAAGGTGAATCTTATGAAAATGCAGAACAATTTTATTTTAGAACTTTAAAAATGTGGCAGACATGCATAAACCATGATTCTTATGAAGTATTTAAAAATTAAAAAGTAAAAATCCTTCTTTTGACAGTGTCTGACCTTTAAGCTTATCTGTTCCTAAAATACATCTTGCCTATCAACCAAAGCTTTAATCACTTTCTCATTTCAGATATTGAGAGAAAGATTCCATTTAAATCAAGTAAAGGTCATCTTTCTTTGAAATATAGATTACTCACCTGTACTTTTTAAATAAGCGGGGATTGGAGAGCAAACTCAAAAGAGGCAGCTCTCTCCTGACACTTTTAAAATACTGAGTCAGCAGTGGAAAGGATTAAAGATAATTATGCATAACTCCCAAGGACAGTAAGGTCCAACCCCAAACTGAAATGTAATTCAGTTTCAAGATGCATGATCCGTATTCTGAAGAAGGAATGAACTGCTACTTTCTTACTCTGCATTTGGTTTGAACTATTTCTTAAATCAGAGTTAGGTTAAAGTGGCACCAGAAGTATCAAGAGATAAGAACATTTGGGTAATTCTTCTGAGACTAATTTAAACGAAGGTGAATGCCTCCTCTCTCTGTTTGCTTGCAGGCTAACATCCTGAAGCAAATGATCAGCTTCTCTTAACTCTTAAATTCATATTTGGCTTACTAAAGAACTTCATTACCTTCTACGGAAACATCAGCCTCAATGTCCATATTTCCTTTAAAACTAGAAGTGCTTTTTTAAAAAAGCAGGTGTCATTTTACCAGCAGAAGTTCAGCATTTACATGGGAACTCACCATGGAAGTTCAATGGGAGTTTGCCTGACTAAAAATTGAATAGAAAAACTCAGTTGTGAATGCGCAAAAGGAGTTAGTCATTGGGACAGCCACTTTTTGGAAACAGTGGGGCCCCTCAGACATGGGCATGACCTTTCTTAGAAAGAACCACAACAGGTAGTGCAGAACTATATTTTGGATTGATGCTGCATTTCTTGACAGCTAGACAACTCAGATAGACATCAACTTTCTCTCTGGATCATGCCTCTCAGAATAACCACATGAACCAAAAGATTCTTCTTTGTTACAGGGTACATTGTGGTCACAGGTGGTTAAACTTACATCTTTACTGTTGGGGCTTCTGAATTGCCCTCTTTATCATGCTGATGTTGGATGGATGTGCTTGATGTCTGTTGATGATTCTGTCATGATAAAGTGGCTGCATCACTTACCCAACATCTATTTTTTTTTTTGGTTTGTGCCATCAGAAGTCCTTTGTCAGAAGAAGCTAGGGGCCTGGGCTTCCTATACAACAAATGTGCAGAATGAGGCACCTTACACTGTGATTTACAAAGGAAAGCATGATGAGTGAGGAGAAGCCTAAACTAGCCAATGAGAGATGCTGACAAGGGGAATGTGTCATGAGTGTGCTAAGCCCTGCCCCTCTCACAGAGATAGGCACCTAAATCCAGGTGATATTGGTAGCTAGGCATGAGGTCCCTAGCATGTCAGATACTCAAGCACTCTCCTCTGAGCTGTGCTAGCCCTAACTTCACCTTGAAGGTTAACAATAGCGGCACTCCAATCCTCGAGTCCATTTGAATCATTCCCCAGTGACATCCAGCCCCTATCACTGGCTGCTCACAGAAATCCTTGATCCTCTGCATTCAAAAGTGCAGTGTACCCTAATTTACCAGTTTTACCTTAAACCACCACTCCTGTAAACCACACAGCACTTATGAGCAGTTATAATAAAATAAAAGTAGGTTTATTTCAGAAAGAATGAAGATTGACTTAGAAATGCGAGAAAGTGATGGAAACAACTTGTTACAATACCAAACAAAATAATAAAACACGAACCTGGGTCTATGCTTATCAATAGTTACCTTTCCTATATAATAAAGCAGGTTTTCCCACCAAAGTTCAGTCAGTTGCAGAGATGGCTGGTTTCACAAAAACTAGGATCCAAACATTTATGAAAGTCCCCCTCATTCGCTCCATAAAGGTTTTCCTCAGTGAATGGGTACAGAATGCCTTTTCCTTACACTCTGTTCTACAGAAACACTATTTTGTCTTTATCTCCTGACTGCTATAATGTTCCTTTTCATTCCCAATGGTTTAGATCATTTGCAGTTGTCTTTGACAGTTTTCCATTGACTGTTTTAGTATGTAGCAAGGTTAGACAATAGAATCTTGCATTATCTTGCCAGCTGACGAGGGACAGGGGACAGCTCTCTCTTGCTTGAATAGGTCACAATTCCCCAGGTGACTAATCTTTACTCCAAGTCCACAAAGCATATTTTCAATATAAATACATCGTTCCTTAAATACTACCATAAACACATTTTACAACAATTTGGCATCTTGACAAATTACGAGTAATCTGTAACCTTACACATTACTCTTTATACATAAATATTCTGTATGACGTGTGTTTGGTGTAGTGAGTTTGTTAGGTCTGAGGTGAGAGTTGTTTACAAAAGGACAGGGACCATTTGCCAAGGGTCTCTGTGTCAAAACAGGTTAATAAGTGTTGCACGTCCATCCCCAAGTCCCCTCAAAGCATTCCCCTGTTATATCTAGCCCCTGACGCTAGCTAGTCACATAAATCCCAGATCCTGTGCTCCTAAGGAAGCAACGTATCTCAGTTTACCAGTTTTAAGTCACTGCTGCTGTACAATGCACAACACTTATGACCACTTATAATAAATAAAAGAAGGTTTATTTAAGAAAGAATAGAGGTTTAAATATAAACAAGAGAGAGTGACGGAAACAAATGGTTTCAATACAAAACAAAATCATAGAACACGAACTAGGACCTACACTTTATTAAGAGCTACCTTTCCTATCTAATAAAGTAGTTTTGTCATCCAAAGTTCAATCTGTTGCAGAACTGGCTGGCTTCCCAGGAACCAGGACACAATCTTTAATACACACCCCACTCAGCAAGATGTCTCCTCAGTGAATGGATGCAGAGTGTTTTTATCCTCCTAGTGATATAACGAACCAGCCTTTTTTCTTTATTCACAGACAGGCAATCTGCTGTCTCTTATAATGTTCCTTTTTACCTCCAAGTTTGTTTCTACATTTATCTTTTATGGTTTTCCATTGACTTTTCTGGGTTATTGCAACAGTTGACAACTGAGTAACACATTAGTTAATTGGCTAGCCAGGGAGGGGTGACAACTCCTTCCCACTTGAATGGACCATCACCGAGACACAAGACTCCCAGGTGACTCAGTTTCACTCCAAGACCATAAGGGCATAGTTTTCAATCTAGGTACATTATTCCTTAAATATTACCCATACTCAACTCTCATAATGATTATGTCATTATGAATATTGATAAGTTATGCTCTTTCAGTAGAGACCTCACATTCTAGCTTTATGGGTAAATACCATGAAAGTGGTAGTGAGCTTGTAGTGAGTTTGTCAGGTGTGAGAGAGGAGTTGCTTGTAAAGAACTGTGAATGCTGTGCCCGTTGGCACCATGGGACTCAGTAGCACGGGCGCCTATGCCATTTTGCAAAGCAGGAGTTTTGCATTGTAAAGGAGATGTAATGCAACATCAGTTTACCAAAGGTGGATCATGCCAGACTAACTTGATTTCTTTCTTTGAGAAGATAATGATTTTTTTAGATAAGGAGAGTGCAATAGATATAATATACTTGTAGGACGCTGGCAAGCCAGATGCCAGCTCTTGTCCAGGCTGCAGCCATAAGATAAGAACTAATAAACTCATAGATAGAGGCCATAGCAGTTCACCTGCATGTTAGTTTTCCTCAAAATAGGTATTAGTCTTATTAAAATGTATTTAGTGTTTAGACTCTATGAAATGTTTATAAATTGTTTAATTTATGAATCCCACTTGCAATGTCTGTATCTGGTGCTATAAGAAAATATGTAAGTTTGTCTTTATAACTTTGAACATATTTGCTCTGACCTTGTGAACCTAGGCATGACGAATGATTCTCCCCCTGCCCTCTCCCGGCTCATTCAGAAGGGCTATCAAAATCAGATGGGCCATCAAGGAACATCACAATACAAAGGACTGGTCAATGGACCTATCACACCTGGGAAATGCTATCTGCAAGGAAGTTCATCCATTTTTTGGCTGTTTGAACACTGATGGGGCTCGAGACTCTAAACTGAAGCCAGAGACCCCCAGGGGCTGTCTCCTGAGTCTGCCCTGAAAGACACTTTGAATTGACAGATCACTACAACTCTTAGGATTTAGACAGTAATATATTTGTGTGTATATGTTTGCTTCCTTTAACCTGTAAATAACTCTCTTTTTCTTTTTCCTAGTTAATAAATCCTTTGATAGTTTATTACAGGACTGACTACAGGCATTGTCTTTGGTGTAAGATCTAGTGTATCAACTGATCTGGAGTACATGACCAGTTTCTTGGGACTGGAAGCAACCTGAATGTGGTGCGATTTTTGCTGTAAGTAATCCAGTGGGGTACCGAGGGGGTGTGTCGGGGGGACAGCCATGCCCATTGGTGCTGGTCTGGCAGGGGGCACCAGGCCACCAGCCAGGCCTTCACCAAACCCTGCTCCGGCAGGTTCCATGGCACCAGTGGCACCAGTGACAGTCGCTCACAGCTAAGTATCCTGGGCTGGAGCAGGAGCCCTTCCCCTCAGAGTGCCAGCTCTTCCCCAGACACAGCTCTTCTCCGGCTTCCCTAGACTGATGGATTAAGAGCGGAGGCAACAGGGGATGGGGGATTCCCTCAGCAATGTGGTCAGTAAGGGAGGAGGAAGGAAGGGGAGACGGGACTCCTGGGGCCGGGCACAGGCGTGGGCTAAGTAGTGGCCTGGATTCCCTGGAACCTGCTCAGGTGGGAGCTGCCCCCAGGCCTCCCACTGCAGAGACTGAGGCTGAAAAGCTGCCTCAAAGCCCTGAGGGAGCTGGGGAGAGCAGGGCTGAGGGCTGCGACCTCCCCTCTACCCCCCTAGAGCTGCACATAGGGGACCTCAGTCAGGGCTTCCAAGTTCCCAGACCTACCTGGCTGGGTGATTAATGACACAGCTGCAGATGGGGGATTCTCTCAACATTGCAATGGGGTAAGGGAGAGTGGGAACCAGGGGGACTCCTGAGGCTAAGGGGCACGGGAAAAGGGATGGCTGGAAACTGCTTGGGTGGGGTCTGGCACTGCCCCCAAGTCTCCTGCTGCAGGGGGCCAGGGCTGAGGCTTAAAAGCTGCTTCCAGCCCTGAAAATCTGGGAGGGGAGGGGCAGGGCTGGGGGCTGCAATACTCTCCCCATCCCTAGCTGTCCTGCCATCATAGGTGACCCCGGCCAGTGCTTCACAGTGTTCTTCTTCCATGAGGAGTGCTGCTGGCACTGCCGGAGCCTGTGGTTGTGCTGTGGCTAGCTGCTACTTGTGACGTGCAAGGTGAATGGCCACTGCTGCACGGCAGGGAAGAGGGATAACGGGCAGCGCAACCCCCAGTTCGACTGTCCTCCTGAGTGCCCCAATTATTTCAAGAAGGTTAACAGAGAAAAAGCTTTGCAAAAATCAAATGAAAATGTAATAAGTGGGTGTGGTAAATTTGATACAACTTTTAAATATCTGAAAAAAATGGAAATGACACTAAGCCTAATACATAAGTGACATACAGCAATTTGATTAGGTTTAAGATATGATCTTTCATTGGTGCATGAGGCTTTCGGATATGTGGTTGTCATAAAATGTTGACTGATTTTCCCTGCAAATGTATTCCTGTTGTTTCAGTTCCCTCACAATTGATACACCATGGTGTGGCTTTATTTTTAAAAAAATCTTTTGATAACTAATTGTATGGCATGCCAAGGGTTAATTAGAGCCGCGGAAGCTGAGAGTTAACATTCTAGAGTCACTCACAGGAATAAAATTTGTGTGATGGGGAACAAAATTAATGGCTTGTTTGTAAGAATGCAGGCTCTTGAATAAAGTATGCAGAGGAATAGACATATCAATCATTTTGCAAGACTCTAGAAAATATAGGTCTCATTCTCCATTGCCCTGGACCTTGTAGAGTCATTTATACAGGTGCAAAGTGGTTGTCAAATCAAAATGATAGTATTTTACATTCTTTGTGCTAACTTCACTCCAGAGTACATAACTACACATCAAGATACAAGGGAACAGAGAATCAGGCCTTATATGAGGTCATACAAAGGCACAGGCATAGTTATGAAAGTGGGTGCTGTTAGCAGACTGCAAAACAGAAAGAGAGAGGACAATGTTTGTTGTATTGAGAAAGAAGATACCGTTGTCTGTAAGAGAAGCAGGAAAGTAAGTACTGCTGACTGTGAGTATGCTCGCTAAATCAGGCCTATGATAGTTGTCCATACATGTAAATGAAATGGTTGGAAAAAAATGTAGAATAAAGAGATTTAAAATCTTTCCCCCCACTATTTTAATGATGTTTAAAGACTATCCTCTGGGGTTTGCAACAAGAGCAGCACGTTGCTCTTCAGACTATAATTTCTGTTAAACTGTTTCTGATTTTGCTGTGTCAACTGGACCAAAAAAACCAAATAGAACCCTGCTGCCTCTGAGGAACTGATAACTGCTCACATTTCAAAAGCTAAGCTACATTCAAAAGCTTTCTAGCTGATATCACATTCTCAGTAACTTTCACTATTCTAGCTGATACCACATTCTCAGTAACTTTACAGATGCCCCTTCAGTGTTGGTTCCCTCCTCTCCCAACCAGAAAAGCTAAATTGGGAGTGTTACCTCCTGCTTACTTATTTTTTCCTTCTTTTTTTTGGATGAAAAATTAAAGTTAAAATAATTCTAAGTGTGTCTACAAAGCACTAGGGTACGTGCCAAGTGGGCTATAGAGGGGGAAGAATTGACAAGGGATTTCAGAAATCTCCAAAAATGAGAAAAAGGTAATAACACATGGCTTTAAAGAGCAAAACATTATTATAAATACTAGAAAATGCCTTTACTCCTTCTAGAATGTAATTCCTTTTGTCTTCCCTGTATGAACTATTTCCAGCCATGAAAATATATCAGAACTGGAATTTCTCTTCCTGTACCAGGTTAATGTGCACAACTTGCTTTCACTCCATCACACAGTTAATAAGCAGGAGCACCATTGAAACTGAAAAATGTTTAACTTGTAGTGTAGATATGATCACCACCACCCAGTCTCTCTCAAACTCTCCAGTTTTCATTTGTTTCTCACAGGATGAAAAGATTAGCAGCCTTTCTTCTCTGTCCTTGCTACATTTTCATTTAGGGTAGCTTAGTGGGACACTCTGAAGATATCCTCCCCGCCAACCTAGTTACAGGTAAGGCTCACATTTAAGCTTCCCAGAGACCCATTTGTCAAGGTCACATCAGCTTTTGCCTCTGTCTGCTTCCATAAAGAACCACACTTTAAATACTGTTGACAAATCTTCAAGGACTTAGTTTACCTTTTCTCTCCAGCATGTTCCAAAACTCCCTTGATAATCCTACCTGGAAGAGTCATCATCCACAACTGACACTACAAATAGCACCCACCCTTGTTTCAGAAATGGGCAGAGTGAGGCAACTTATATTTGGATTTGAAATAGTTTCACTGGTGTGTAGCTACCAGTTCATTAAAAACACAATCCATACATGAAATCACATGCATCATCCTAGCAGATGTTGAAGGTAACATTTTATCTGCACAAGATTTATAGGGAGCTACCTACTAGCATCATCAGTAATTCAGGTTTTGCCTCAGGACTCTTGACTTTCACCTCTTCTATCCACCTCTTTGGGTTAATCTTGGCCTGTAGGATCCTGATCAGACCAAAGCTGATAGCAATCATGCATTTGACAAAAAAAGAGAAGTGGCGATTCCTTATTTGAACAGCAGTGCTGACATCCTCTGTCCTGGACACCTACTCTGTTGTGGAGAGATCACTGGAACTTCAAGAGACAAGGCTTCACTTTCATCAAGGTCAGAATATTCCTTGTAGTCATTTAGAATCTCATACCCCCTTGGCATGTTCTTATGGATCCCCAGGAAGTCTCTCATCTGGAAGAAATATGAAAATAAGAGCTTTAAGAGGTTCTGCATGGTCTCTACTTCATAGGCATCTTGGTATCTTGCACAGAATTTATTCTGTGGATTTGCTTCAAGAACTCCAGGGTCATGTACCATACTGCAAGTAGCAGGGAACATGAAATAGTGCCCCTAGCATTTTTGTTATTTCTTTTCAGTCATTGTTCAGAACTGCTTTCAGCACCACTGAAATGCTCTCCCCACAAAAATAAATTTGGCTGTTCTAAAGATCGTTGTTATTCATGATGGGCTAGACTGAGTGGTGCAGAGATACAGTCCCCCAGAAGGAACATCAGGAAGGTATAGGGAATCTGCAAGTCACATTTTCTCCTCTGTTCTTTTTTGGCTGTGTTAGAGGAAACAATATATTGCAGCCCTGAAAAGGGTGCATTATACTTCACCCTTGAGCCCAACCCAATCCACCAAATGATACACTGGCAGAAGGGTGGAAACATGGCTGTGTGCATTCCCGTGTCCCTTCCTCATACATTTGTTCAATGGGCAATGAGAAGAAATATGGACAGATCAAAGACTGCATCCACAAAGGATCTTGAACTGTTGTCTAGGTAGTCCTGATGTGTGGCTTAATGGAGTTGTGGGTGTAGAGGGGCCTTTTTCCCTGCTACTTTGCTGTATGTTGGCTTCAGAGCTGTGAACAATCTAAACTTTCATGGTTTTGTACCTATAATAAATGTCTTACCATCCAGGGTTATCCACTGAAACTCTTTGTTATATTGAACTGATTACAAAATACTAGGAATAGAGTTCAAAAGTGTCTCTTGCTCTATTCAGATTTTCCAACTGGTGACTAAAAACATAATCTACCAACAGATAATGTTTATTTCTTACCAAAAGGGCAGTTTGTTTACTTCTCACAACTCACTTGAACAGAACTTCTTTTCCATGGCATAGTTATAGTTGGCTTACAGGCAAAGATTTGTATAATGATATGTTAATAAAGTACTAGAAAATGTGGCAGCAGGGGAGAATTGATAAGGAAGGAATTTAGAGAGTTGCAAAACTATGGGTGGGATAGGTTTTTAATAAGTGAAGTTTTGTGTTGATTCTGTTTCCATTTCCTCCTCCTGGTGAAGACAGATGGAATTTGATTTTAACGCAGTTGCTATGAGCCAAGAATAACAACTCTTAAATCAGCACTGAGGTGGTGGAGAGCTATAGGAACAAAAACACACAAGATCTCTGTATTATGTAGAAATATGACTTGACATTCAAAATAACCACAAGTGGCACATGATTTATTGATTACCTCTCACCATAGAATAGGATAGTTATTTATACAGTGCCTTAAGTTTAAATGACACAGATAAAGTATGCCAAGCAAAGAACAGAATTCCTGCATCAAAGAGCTTGCAATCTAAAAGGGCAAGAGAGATGTGACAATAAAGCATAGCACAATAGAGAACAAATACAGAGTGATGAGTGGTTATTACAACTGGAATGCTTCAATTAAATAGACACAACAGATAAAACAGATACATTAACATTGGCTATGGCCTACATTTTCAAAAGGTATAATTATTTTGGATGCCTCAATTTTAGGATACCTATCTTGAGCCATCTTAAAGGGGTCTAGTTTTCAGAAAGTTCAAGAACTCACCCTCTGAAAATCACACCTTCTATGATGTTTCAAGTTGGATACAGATAATTGGAAGTACAGATAATTGGGATAAGACGGAAGATCTTTTCATGGTTCAGTAACTGGTTAAAAGGCAGAAAACAAAGGGTAGGAATAAATGGTCAGTTTTTAGAATGGAGACAGGTAAATAGCGGTATCCCCCAGGAATCTGTACCAGGACCAGTGCTGTTTAACATATTCAGAAATGATCTGGAAAAAGAGGTAAACAGTGAGGTGGCAAAATTTGCAGATGATACAAAATTACTCAAGATAGTTAAGATAGTAGACTGTGATGAGTTACAATGGGATATCACAAAACTAGGTGACTGGGCAACAAAATGACAGATGAAATTCAATGCTGAGAAGTCCAAAGTAATGCAGTTTGGAAAACATAATCTCAACTATACATACAGAATGATTGGATCTAAATTAGCTGTTACCACTCAAGAAAGATATTGGAGTCATTGTGGATAGTTGTTTGAAAACATCCACTCAATGTGCAGTGGCAGTCAAAAAAACTAACAGAATATTAGGAAGCATTAGGAAAGAGATAGATAATAAGACAGAAAATATCATAATGCCAATATATAAATACATTGGTACGCTCACAATTTGAATACAGGATAGTTATTTAGTGAGGTTGGTCCTTCTTTGAGCAGGGGATTGGACTAGATGACCTCCTGAGGTCCCTTCCAACCCTAATCTTCTATGATTCTATGAATACTGTGTGCAGTTCTGAAAAAAAAAGATATAATAGAATTAGAAAAGGTACAGAAAAGGGAAAGAAAAATGATTAATGGAATAGAAGAGATTATAAAGACAGACTTTTCATCTTGTAAAAAAGATGACTAAGAGGGGATATGACAGAGGTCTATAAAATCATGACTGATGTGGAAAAAGTGAATAAGGAAGTGTTATATACCCTTTCACATAACACCAGAACCAGGGATCACCCAATGAAACGAATACATAGTAGGTTTAAAACAAACAAAAGGAAGTATTTCTTCACACAACACACAGTCAACCTGTGGAACTCATTGCCAGGGGGTGTTGTGAAGGCCAAAACTATAATGGAACTAAGAAAAAGAACTAGATAAGTTCCTGGAGGATAGGTCATCAATGGCTATTAGCCAAGATGGTCAGGGATGCAACCTCATGCTCTGGGTGTCCTTAGCCTCTGAATGCCAGAAGGTGGGAGTGGATGGCAGGGGATGGATCACTCAGTGATTTCCTGTTCTATTCTTTCTAGGGCTGTCAAGTGAGTAAAAAAATTAATTGCAAGCAATCTCAGTTTTAATTGAACTGTTAAACAATAATAGAATACCATGTATTTAAATGTTGCAATGACTTGTGCTGGAGGAGGGTAAGGGAGGTGTCTTGCTGCAGCTTCTGGAAGCAGGGGCATAGCCAGATATGATCTTCTTGCAGGGCCTCCGGCATACTGGAGCCAAAAAAACCCAAACTTCCTGCTTCTGATCACATGATCGGAAGCAGGAAGTTCCAGGAGCCACTTGCCGAGAAAGCTCCAGTTGCACAGGTAGTTTAAGCGGAACTTGGGTGGGCCTGCATGCAAAGTGGGTGGGCCCTGGCCCACCTGGGCCCACCTGTAGCTACGCCCATGTCTGGAAGAGTGGTTTCTGGTACTGGGCTTGCCAGGCTCACCTCCTTTTCCTAAGCTAGGTGGGCTCCCTTCAGTTGAGATACCTCTTATTTGCAAGGCAAGATGGATTTTACCTCAGACTCAGTATGTGGCAGGGGAGGAGATACTGGTGCAGGGAGGCTGAGCTCACCAGCCCCTGTTTTCTATGGGGTTCCCCCCCAGAGCGAGGGGCTGGACAGGAGAAATGGGGCACAATGTGAAGGGGTGGAGGTGCTTGGTTCCAGAAGTGAGAGGCCAGTCAGGGCAATGGGGCACAATGTGGGAAGGGGCAGTCCCTGGAGCAAAGGACCAGCCAGGGGCAATGGGGCATGGTTCAGAGGGGGATCAGTCCCATAATGAGGGACCAGTCAGGGGCAATGGGACATGGCCCAGGGCAAGTATGGGGGGGTCGGTCTGCTGCCTGGCATGGTGTGTGTGTTTGTGTGTGTGGAGGGAGTCTGTCCCCAATGTAAGGAGCCAGCTGGGAGCATTGGGGTACAGCAGGGCGGCAGAGCCGGGATGCCTAGTTCTCCACCCAAGCCAGGATGGGAGCCACTTCCTCTTCTCTCCTCTCCTCTTCTCTTCCCATCCTCCAGAAGCATACTGGGTTACTGCGCCTGACCAGACACTGTCAGGTCCCTCTTTCCCTGCCCAAAGGTATGCAATTAATGGCATTAAAAAATTAACATGTTAAACTGGTTTCAGTTAATTGCAGATGTTAACTACAATTAATTGACAGCCCTTGTTCTTTCCCTCTGAAGTACATGACATTGGCCATTTCAAAAGACAGGATACAAAGCTAGATGGACTATTGGTCTAATCCAGTATGGCCGTTCTTAGGTTCTTATGTACACAAAATTAGAGCTGATCATAAAAAGAACAAAGAAACAGTTTTTCTCAGAATTTTCTAATCTGTTGAAATCAAGTTTTGTGGAAGTGGTGAGATTTTGAGGATATTTTGATGAAATTACTGTTGATTTCCTGCTAACTCCCCACTCATCCTTGGGCTTGGAAGTTTGGGCTTCCAAGGTCTATGGAAGCCCACCAGGCAAGACTTCTGTGGTCTTCAGCTCCAGGGCAGCCCACCACGTAGACAGCATTGGAGTCAGCAACCACAGCTCTAGAGAAGCCTTGCCAGCCAGGGCTCCTTTTCATTTTGTGGACGTTTTAAAACAAAATTATTTTCGCTCCAAATTTGAACAAGACCAAATTTCAAAATATCAAAATTCTCTACAAAATGGAATTACCTTTCTCTGCACGGCTCTACCCAAAATCACAGGTGATTTTTGAAAATTTATGAGGAGTATCCTTCTGATCTGATATCATTGTTGTTACAGATCAGTTATCCTTGGGAGAAGATGCCACACACGTTATAATCTTGTGAAAATGATATTAAATTTGATTAGTTGAGTAACAATAGATTATTTAAAGACTAGTGTTATGCATACACAGAATGAGCCAAAGTTAAGCTTGTGTGTATAATCAAAATTTTGTCCTTTCCTGTCTTCTGAATAGTTAGCTGTGCAAGCTTAATATTCTCTTAGTGTAGAATTTTGATGGAATATGCAAATAAGGAAAAATGTAAATGTTGGATACATGCATTATTTTCAGCTTGCAAATTTTCCAATTTTTCAGCATCCAAGATGAAGGAGAAATATGGAAATATTTAAAAAATAGGACCATTAAATTACAGGAAAACAAATCTTTATCACACTATGAGTCTCACAAAGTTCAAAGTACATTAAATTCCTCAGTTAATACTAATACGTTTTGGTGGGAGGGTTCTAATCAACCACAGCAGGTGAAAGGAAAAAAACATTGTTTCAATCAAGTTGGTAAATTTTCTTCCTTCTGTACACATTTCTAACCTTCTTCATCAGTTTAGAGAGCTCATTTTTTATTTTATAAAAATGATTTAAGGGCTCCAAGATTCCATAGTCAACATGGCAATGTCCTTATTTTATGAAAGTTCCTGCCAACTTGGAGGATACGTGTGCAGAAGGGAGAATATAACCAACTCAGGAAAGCATCTCTTCATTATTGTTTTGGTAAATGTCTAATCTCAGAATTCTAAAATAAAGACCCAGTTGTCCCCTCTGCTGCATGGTGGTGACAGAAACCACAAAACAGGAAAATCATGGAAAGTATGTGGGTGATCTCAGAGGGGAAAGCGTGCTACAAAGTACATCTTCTCCTCATTGCACAGCTCCTTCCTTCATCTCTGCAGCTGCTACAAAACTTAGCTATGTAAGCTCCATTTGACATGGGGCATAATAAGTGGCTATCCAATGCTAGGGTAGGGGAGAGGAGGAGTTGGGGAATAGCAATTTTTCCTGCACACTTAGAACCAGATTCTCTGCTGAGTCCATTTTCCAGAGAGTGTGACAGAGAATGGGGCTGTCAGGGAGTTCGTCATGCTCTCCATTTCTCTGCCTTGGCTCAACCATGTGTGTGGTTGCATATTAGGAGCTGGTTCTTCTCCGACATTTGTCAGCTGGTAATGGTCCATCAACTGGGGATTAAGAATATAAGAATGGCCATACTGGGTCAGACTAATAGTCCATCTAGCCCAGTATCCTGTCTTCCAACAGTGGCCAATGCCAGATGCTTCAGTGGGAATGAACAGAACAGGTAATCATCAAGTGATTCATTCCCTGTCACCCATTCCCAATTCCTGGCAAACTAAGGCTAAGGGCACTTCAGAGTATGTTTTTGTATCCCTGCCAATCCTAGCTAATTCTGCTAATAGCCGTTGATGGATCCATACTTCATGAATTTATCCAGTTCCTTTTTGAACCCTGTTATAGTCTTAGTCTTCACAACTTCCTCTGGCAAATAATTCCACTGGGTGACTGTGGGTTGTGTGAAGAAATACTTACCTATGCCGTTTTAAACCTGTTGTGTCTGTCTTGAAGAGGAGTCAGAGCTTTCCTTCATTTGCATGTTCATATATCAAACCTCCACTACACCTCAAAACATTTTAACTACATCCCTTATCTCATCTCACAGTAATAAAGAAAATACATCTAGTTGTGGGTAGGCAAGAGTAACACCCTATGTCTTTGTTCTTTATTTACATGTGTATCTTGAGGACCTTAACTTTTAGGCAGGCAAGCAGGCCAAAAATTAGGCCCAGAATACTATCTCAGGCAGATACACAGGCCTAAATACTTATAAAAAACTAAATTGTATACTACAAATCCTAACAGTTCTGGGTCTGGTTCTGTTCACTATCTTCATTTAGATAATGATAAATTTAGATAAATTTAGATTTAGATAATGGCAGAGAGAGTACACTTATAAAGTTTGTGGGCAATACCAAGCTGGAAGGGATTGCAAGTGCTTTGCAAGATAGGATTAAAATTCAAAATGATCTGGACAAACTTGAGAAATGGTCTGAAGTAAATAGAATTAAATTCAAAAAGGACAAATGCAAAATATTCCACTTAGGAAGGAAGAATCAGTTGCACACATACAAAATGGGAAATGCCAGCCTAGGAAGGAGTACTGTAGAAAGGGATCTGGTGGTCATAGTGGATAAGAAGCTAAATATGAGTCAACAGTGTAACACTGTTGCAAAAAAAGCAAACATCATTCTGGGATGTATTAGCAGGAGTGTTGTAAGCAAGACATGAGAAATAATTATTCCGCTTTACTCCATGCTGATTAGTATTAGAATTAGTATTGTGGAGTACTGTGTCCAGTTCTGGGCTCTACATATCAGCAAAGATGTGTACAAATTGAAGAAGGTCCAGAGACGAGTATTAAAAACGATTAAAGGTCTAGAAAACATGACCTATGAGGGAAGATTGAAAAAATTGTGTTTGTTTAGTTTAGAGAAGAGAAGACTGGGTGGGGAGGGGGACATGATAACGGTTTTCAAGTACATAAAAGGTTCTTACAAGGAGGAATGAGAAAAAATTGTTGTCCTTAACCTCTGAGGATAGGACAAGAAGCAATGGGCTTAAACTGCAGCAAGGTCAGTTTAGATTGGACATTAGGAAAAACTTTCTAGCTGTCAGGGTTGTTAAGCACTGGAATAAGTTGCCTAGGGAAGTTGTGGAATCTCCATCATTGGAGATTTTTAAGAGTAGGTTATACAAATACCTGTCAGGGATGATCTAGATAATACTTGGTACTGCCATAAGTGCAGGCCACTGGACTAGATGACCTCTCGAGGTCCCTTCCAGCCCTATGATTCTTTAGTCCACTTATATTGCCGAAAAAAAGTTAGCTCCTTTTCATAGACACAGGGCATTCACAAAAGGATTTCATCACCTAACTGCCACTTTAGGCACCTAAATCCCAGAATCAGGCTCCGCTAGGATTTATAAAGTCCCCAGTTAGCTGCTCTTGAACACTGTATGTGTCTAAACACATTCAATACCTAAATTTTTGCAGTAAAAGTTCCCTACATGCCTATATTTCTTCCTCTGAGCATGTGCACTGCACCTCCATGTCAGGCATCTGGAGACCTACGTCCCTGAACAATGCACAAACCACGGGAAGATAGCTATTCCTCCACCTAAGTCACTTGCAGAGCCTGATCTGGTGAACATACTCAGATCTTGCCTACCAAATCAATCCCTATAAAGAAGCTTACACAAAATACCAGAGGGAGGGAGTGAAAGGAATAGTAGGCCCTCACTCAAAATTATTAAGCCCAGGGGTTAGGGTACTCATCTGGGATGTGGTAGATCCCCAGGTCAAGTCCCCTCTCTGTCTAAAGGGGGAGAAGGGATATGAATAGGACTCTTCTACCTTCCAGGTAAGTGCCCTAACCATTCAGCTATGGGATATTCTCATGGTGTAGGGGTCCCTCCATTTCTCCTGTTGAAGCTGAATAATTCACTGGAACAGGGAGAGTGGATCCTGGGTCTCCCACAAGTGTTCTAACTACCAAGTTGCAAAGTCATTCTCATATTTTATTTCTCTCTCTGTCTCTCTCTCCAGCCCAATGTTTCTTTTATTATTTAGCCGCAATAGAACAGCTTCATCTGCTGGCGGGGCGGGGGGGGAAAGCAAGCAAGAGAATGACTTTGTATGTTGCCGGTTAGAGCATACACCTGGGAGGTGGAAGACCTAGGATCCACTCTCCCTTTTCTAATTATTTTTAAATGATTTATTTACAGTTGAACAGCTTTAACAGAAGAGTCTGCTGGAGCCCCACATCAGAATATTCCATAGTCCAGTGTTTAGAGTATTCACCTAGGATGTATCAGATTCCTATTCAAATCTCTTCTCCCCCTCATTCTGAGGAAAGACTTGAACTGGTGGTCTACCACATCCCAGGTGAGTATACTATCTACTAAGCTAAAATTTATGAAGGATGTCCTTCTCCACCACTAGGCTTTTTGCAAAAAGGATGTAGGCATCTAACACCAAGAAAGGGTTTGCAGCTGAGACTTTCAAGCAAAGGAAAGCACCTCCCTACAGCCCAGATTTAAGTACCTATTTCCAAGAGAGGGATGGAATTTAGCACCCTCCTCAGTTTAGTATCACCCATTGTCTAGTTTATGTAGGGAGCTGCCTAGCATGCTGGCTTTTATGAAACCCATTCTAAGGTGCATGTCTCTCCCCAATCATTTATTGGGAGCTTACGAGCTGTACTCAGGCTTTATGAATCTTAGTGATTTTCTAGGCACCCAAAATTTAGCTCAGCATCACCATGACTAAGTTTCTTTGTGCATGTAGCCTGGAGTCTCAGCTTGGGTCTAAAATAAAAAACTATGATAAATAAGCCATTAAAGGACAGGGAGAACAGGGAAAAACTACCCAGCAGAACTCTCATCTCCGCACATGGTCAGTTAAACGGAGGAAGAAGGGAGTAGATAGCATAGTACTTATGCAATGACATAGAGCAGGCCTACACTAGAAGTGCTACATCAGTGCAGATGCATTAATGCAGCTGCACTGCTATAGCACGTCTGGTGAAGACGCTCTATGCATATAGGCGAGCGGTCTGCTATTGACATAATTACTCCATTTCTGCAAGAGGCAGAAGCTATGTCGGCAGGAGATGCTCTTCCACCAACTTATTGCTGGTGTGGACAGTGCTTAGGTTACTGTAATTTCCATCGCTCAAGGTGGTGTTTTTTTCACTCCCATGAACGACATAAGATAGATCAACTTAAGCAGTAGTGTAGACTGTTCATAGATTCTTCACCATGACACAAAGATTCCATCAAAGATTGCTTTCCATTTCAGCAATTCTCTCTTTCTAACAAAGCAAATATGCCCATTCAGACACACAAAGTGAAATAAACCTGAAAAGTAAATTACTATATTGTATTAAACAAAACAAAAAATCTGAGATTCAACATATCATTGCTGCTCAATGGAAATTGTCCTTCCAGTCATTAATTAAATATTACTTTGTACCTGTATGTATTTATAAATAGATGTATCATAGGTAATTGGTGATTTATTATGATAGGAAGTGAGATTTGTTTGGTAATGTTTGTCCTTTAAGGAGAAAAATTTAAAATTTATTTGAAAGAACAGAATAAGTTGCTGGGCAACATTTAATGTTATAATTTTATGTTTAGATGTTGGAATGATAAAGTCAATTAGATAATTCAGAACAGTTTGAGCATACATTCCAGTCCATTCTAATCAGTGTTAGATACACACTAAGCTCAAAATATATAAACATAAATTCAAAATGAATTGAACTGAACAAGAATAGAACTACTTTGAAGGGACTTTGGAGCAATATGAGCTATTAAAAAAAGCAGTATACATTTCACAGAAACAATTAATAAAGTCAGCAGATTGCAGGAGTATATTGTTACTAAGCTGTAATATAAACCATAGGAAGTTAAGGTGATATACAAATCTACATATAATTCCACTTTAAATATTAACTGCAGTTCTTATTATTAAAAGGGTGTATAATTCTTGAAAAGAGAGTTCAGCATTGATCCTTGTACAAAAGATTGGAGTAATTGCAATTACTAAGGGTCATATTTTGATATTGTTATTTATACTGAGTACCATCTTACTCCACAAGTAGTCTCCCTGCCTACCCATGAAATGGTGCTACTCAGCATGGCTATAGGTATCAGACTATGTTAATTGTTTTCAAAGTTTTAGATGACACCCAAATTGGTGGGAGCAGAACTGACAAAAACAAACTGCAAAGACATCTTGAGGCATTAGAAGAGTATAAACTTTAGGGATTGAGGGGGAGATTCAGATCTAATAAATCCTACACCTGATGTGACAAAACAAATTACACAAATAAAAAATAGCCCTACCTATCACTTTATAGTAAGTTTATTTTCAACTTAACTTTTTAATTCTGTTGTAAAAGATTATTACATTTTCATGTAATCAAGCATTATAGGCCTGATACAAAGTCTACTGTAGTCAATAAAAAGACTCCCATTGACTTCAGTGGGCTTTGAATATAAAGATGAATAGTCCCACTGAGGTAAATGGGACATGAAAATACATATGTACCTTGCTGAATTGAAGCCACAATGATCTCAGGAAAAGTAAGACTGAGATTAGGTGGTTGCAGGAAGAGCTGCCTAAAATTTCTCTGATTTAAAGTGGTTCACAGCTTGAAAAAAGTCTGAGAACCATTAAATTAATACAATTCAGAATATAATCCTTTAAATTATGTGGACAAGATTTGTCACACTCACCTCCCTAATTGAATTTCTGGCTCTTGATTATCCATCTCCAGATGGCCTTAGTTTTTTCCTTATGTAAATGTCACAACTCCTGTTCATAACCTGTTTCATGTTAAGGTAGCCAATAATTTAGGCATGTCTCACAAGCCACTGTTAAATATTCTGTGAATGTGTATTCCTCTTATTGTGCACATGCTGGTAGATATTATTTTAGCCACATTAAAAAAGTGTATGTAATGAATATTAAAATAGGAATCTAATTGTCCTTTTTCACAAAAAGATAATAATGTATGTGCAGAGTGATTCAAAATAACATGCTGAAGACAATTTAATGCATTTTGAGGCATGTAGTGCGAAAATTAAAATTCTGGTGGCCTCTTATGGTTTCCTTTACAAAGTTTCTTTGAGACAATGCCTGTAAAGATTTCTTGATGACACAAGTATCCAAATTGCTCTTCCCATCATAAAGGGTCATGAAGCTAATAATTCAAAGTCAAGTCAGCACGACTCGCATTGACTGTAAAAAGGAAACCAGTGGTAAGGTCACAACATTATTGTTTTTTTTTTTTTTTTTTTCTGAAAATTCACCTCATTCTTTCAATTAATTAAAAATGGAATTATTTAACCTGGTGAGTATCATGCACCGACATTTTCAGTCCTGGGTGATTTATGACGACCCCCATTATTTTCAGTGACATAGTAGGAATGAGTGGATGTATAATACATAGCCCCAGGCTTCATGAATGCTGCTTTCTTGGTTGTACAGAAAGGGGTGATTCGGCAGTGTTAGATGAGTCTAGATGATCTCTGGAAAAAGTACAGCACAAAGCTAACCGTTATAGGGACTTTTCTCTATACGATACAGAGCAAAATATTCCTTTTTAATTTGGCTTTATTTTTTCATTGAAATAATAATTCTAATCAGTATTTGTTGCTGAAAGTTATTTAAAATGGACAGTTATTAAGATGAAACAAGGAAAAAAGATATCCATCTTTTTCTTTTCTTTTATCATTGAAAACCTGTGAAAATCATATAGTATTTAAAATAAAATCAATGAATATTATTTATGAGCAAAATATCATTGTAATTGTGTAGGAAAGAGTGGTCCTTTTAAAAGCTGTAAGATTTAAAATACAGCTCATTTTTATTCAGGAACTATGTTAGACAAATGAAGGTGAAGAACAACATAGTAAGTTCTGTAGCATTTGACTTTAGTGCCATTCCTCCATAACTAGAGACAGAACTTGTGAATTACTGATATATTCTGACAATACATGGCCTTGAGCCTTAAGAAAAATGGCATTGCTCTAGCAATTTCTCATTATGTTACACTTACATAAAGCACTTAATGGAGCTATGGAAGGTGTGAGTGCATCAACCCCACTGCAGGGAAAAAATGCAGTACTAAATAATGATAGGTTAATATCATTTGTGGAATGTAAAATATGTAAATAACATAAGGAGGTGACATGAATGATTTTTTCTCTAGCCATCAGATAACACAATCATATTCTTTCTTCTTATTTGCAGGAAATATTGTATGCTATTGTAATATTTAGGGTTATAATTCACTTCATCACTGTAGTAAATTAAGTCATACACAATTTTTCAGCTAGTCAAACAATACTTTCAGGTTTGCATTAAAATTTCCAGAATGCATGTAGAGTGGATATTATGAATATTTTGTTCTTATTTCTTTACAAATATAGCAGAAAGCTACACAGTAGGGGTCTGGGATGATATTAGGTGAAATTCTACAATGAAGCAAAGAAAGAGAAGCTGAAAAATTAGCATTAGAGACAATACTGTTTACCCTTATCTAATGAAACTCCTCATTCAGTGTTCAAAGAAAGCCACTCTTTCTATGAGTCTTCACCACTGTCACATGATGCAGTCTTATAGCTAACTTGCTTTGAACCAGCATAAGTAGAAGAGGAATAGATGCCAAACCCTCCATAAGATTTTTCAGTTTGAAAAGCATGTGGGATGTCTTGAATGGAAAGAATGAGTCATCAGATTCCAAACAGGTTTAAAGAGGCAGCAGTGAAATGCAGACCAGGTTATAAATTTTGTGCAATTAAAGTGAGGCTGAAAATATTTATGTTTCATATCAGGAAGAAGAGAAGAATAACTATGTCATCATTCTTTAAGAAATTTGATAGGTCTCTCATTCCTCATAGGACTCCAATACACAGATGGACGTGGTGGAAACATAATGAGCAGGTGGCTGGTGTAAAATGTCATAGCTCTATGGAAGTCAATATGCCTTTTAAGACCATTGAATTACCTGGGTATAAATGTGGCAAGGGAGATCATAAGGTATAGGAGGTCTGCCAGCTAGTGGAAGTATTCTCAAGAGACAAAATAATAAAGCTCATTGGGTGCATGTCTGTTGAAGCAAATGAATCAGGAATCTTGCCCAAACAATGGTGGGTGGTGTCTATGTTCTGGTATCTGTGTCCAAAGTTTGCATTAATGGACAGGCTTGGACTGTTAATCTCAACAATTACAATACTGTTGTTAAACTTAAAATTGATTCAGGAGCAAAGGAAACTGTGATTTGTAATTAAACTTTAAAGTATATTATTATCTATTTGCATTTATGCGGCCCCAGCCATGAATCAGGGCCCCACTGTGCTAGGCACTGAACAACTAGATAACAAAGAGACGGCCCCTGTCCTGAAAGTTTACAATCCAAGCATACAAGAGACAATAGATGGCTACAGCTAACAGATGAAGGGGAGCACAAGGTAACAATGAGACGATACTGGTCAGCACGTTAAGCAATGGTCTCAGCACACCAGCATTGTTGAGCTTTTTGTAAGCATCGTGGAAGAGAAGAAGTATAAGGAGAATGTGAAGAAGGACAATGAACTGGATTTTTAGGTGTTTAAGTGGAGCTCCTCCAATGCACAGAGAGCAGAATGATAGAAAGCACAGAAGTGCTCGTTTAAAAAATGAGCCCTAAAGCAGGACAGTGCTCAACAGATCAGTTGCATAGGTCAGTTCAAAACCTGCACTATGAGGGTAAGGAGCTGTTAAGAAGCACAAGCTATAAGCACAAGCAAGGTAAAGAAGTATGGGTTGGATAAATGGACTATAAGATGGATAGAAAGCTGGCTAGATAATCGGGCTCAACAGATAGTGATCAACGGCAAGATGTTTAGTTGGCAGCCGGTAACAAACAGAGTGCCCCAGGGGTCAGTGCTGGGTTGGTTTCGTTCAACATCTTGATTTGGAGGTTGGAGTGGATTGCACCCTCAGCAAGTTTGCAGCTGTCACTAAACTGGGGGGAGCACTAGATATACTGGAGGGCCGGGATAGGATATAGAATGACTTAGCTAAATTAGAGGATTGGACCAAAAGAAATCTGATGTGGTTCAACAAGGACAAGTGCAGAGTCCTGCACTTAGGATGGAAGAATCTCATGCACCGCTACAGACTGGGGACCAACTGACTAGGCCAGTGATTCCCAAACTTTTCTCTGCTGTGGGACACCTTGATACCTTTAATTATTGTGAGGCACACTACCATATAGTCTCCAAATGAACTCATGAATATTCATGAGCCATTTCAGAACTCTTCAAGTAGTTTTTCAAAAAATTCCGTGACACACCTGCTCAGGCCTGACGGCACACCAGTGTGCATGGCACACCGGTTGGGAAACACTGGGCTAGGCAGCAGTTCTGCAGAAAGGGCCCTGGGGGTTACAGTGGACAAGAAATTGGATATGAGTCAACAGTGTTTCCTTATTGCCAAGAAAGCTAATGGCGTATGGGGCTTCATTAGTAGAAGCACTGACAGCAGATGGAGGGAAATGATTATTCCCCTCTATTCAGCACTGGTGAGGCCTCATTTGGAGTACTGTGTCCAGATCTGGGCCCCCAACTACAGAAAAGATGTGGACAATTTGGAAAGAGTCCAGCGGAGGGCAACAAAAATTATTAGGGAGCTGGAGCAAATGGAGCACTCCTCTTATGAGGGGAGGCTGAGGGAAGTAGGCTTATTTAGTCTGCAAAAGAGAAGAATGAGGGGGGATTTGATAACTGCCTTTAACTAGCTAAAAAGGGGTTCCAGGGAGGATAGAGCTCGGCTGTTCTTAGTGGTAGTAGATGGAGAACTAGGAGCAATAGTCTCAAGTTGCAGTGGGGGAGGTCTAGGTTGTATATTAGGAAAAACTTTTTCACTAGGAGGGTGGTGAAGCACAGGAATAGATTACCTAGGGAGGTGCTGGCAACTCCATCCTTAGAGGTTTTTAAAGGTATGGCTTGCCAAAGCCCTGGATGGGATAATTTAGTTGTTGTTGGTCCTGCTTTGAGCAGGGGGTTGGACTAGATGACCTCTTGAGATCCCTTCAAACCTTAATCTTCTATTATTTTATTTTTCTATATAGAGAACAAAATAACAATACCATTTTTTAAAATGTAAGTAATCTATAAGCAAGAATTTTTAAATTTCAATTAAAGCTGTGTAGAGGATGGAGATTCCATTTCAAGGAAGATTTTGAGATTTGAGAATTTTTTTTCCAATTAGGAACAAAACCTGAAAAATTCAAAATTCTACACACAAACAGAAGAAACAATTTACAGTACTCTATAATACAGATTTCCTTTAAAAAAAAAACAAAATGAGAAGCAATTTCAAAAGAAAAATCAAAATATGACATTTTGACATCGTTGGAACTCCCCCCCCCCCTTTTTTTCTAAGCTAAGAAATTTCTGTAAAATCTGCACAATTTGGGGAATTGTTTGGTTTTTGATAAAACTGTATTCTCTGATAGAAAATGAGTCATCAAATTTTCTCCAACCAGCTATAATCTGAACATCAAATACAATTAACAGTTTGTAAATTATTCACA
This sequence comes from Emydura macquarii macquarii, assembly GCF_026122565.2. Taxonomy (NCBI): domain Eukaryota; kingdom Metazoa; phylum Chordata; order Testudines; family Chelidae; genus Emydura; species Emydura macquarii. The sequence goes on along the minus strand of NW_027130849.1, from coordinate 875,480 downwards.
TGGAGAAAAATATGGTTCAGAAATGAGCAAATAAAGCAATTAATAAGTTTTATAATATAGTAATTCATTATGAATGCTTCACAAATGGAAAAAAAGAGACAACATTTGATAATTATTTGTTATGAATTATTTACCCAGCTCTAGTTTCAGATATATTAAAGTTTATCTATATAAATATATAGGTATATATTTTGTTTAACAGATTTGAGTATATTTGACTACTGGAAGACCGCAGAAAACTCTTTTCATTCAATCTTCCTTACACAGCTCTCTTAATAAACATCATTTCCAACAAGTTCAAACTATAATATTCTAGTTCTAGGCCTACCCTTAATACAAATTAGATACACCAAATTGTAAGGTGGATTCCACATGTGAAAAGATACTCAGTAAGGACTAAGATGAGAACACTATCTCATTTTCCTTCTTATCAAATTCCTCCTACATTCTGGTTATTATAGTTACTACTCTCTTTGGGATAAATCAAGGTCTTGATTGTGTATTGTCCATCCCAAAGGAATTTGTATTAAAGATGTTGCCAAATTTAATTTTGGAATTCCTAGTTCTCATACACTCTAAGGTCAGAAGGGACCAATATGATCATCTAGTCTGACCTCCTGCACAACGTAGGCCACAGAATCCCACCCATCCACTCCTATAAAAGACCCCTGACCTATGAATGAGTTATTAAAGTCCTCAAATCATGGTGTAAAGGCTTTAAGGTATAGCGAATCCACTAGCAAATGAGACATGTCCCATGCTACAGAGGAAGGCAAAAAGCCCCCAAAGCCTTTGCCAATCTGCCCTGGGGGAAAATTCCTTCCTGACCCCAGATATGGCTATCAGTTAAACCCTGAGTAAGTGGGCAACACTCACCAGCCAGACGCCCAAGAAAGAATTCTCTGTAATAACTCAGAACCCACCCCATCTAACCTCCCTTCACAGGCCATTGGCATATCAGCCACCAGTAGTCAAAGATCAGTCAATTGCCAAACTAGGCTGTCCCATCATACCATCCTCTCCATAAATGTATCAAGTTTTGAAGCCAGCTTGGTTTTTTTGCCGCCACTACTTCCCTTGCAAGGCTATTCCAGAACTTCACTCCTTTGACGCTTAGAAACCTGCATCTAATTTCAAGTCTAAACTTTCTGATGGCCAGTTTATATCCATTAGTTCTTGAGTCCACATTGGCTCTTAACTTCAATAATTCCTCTCCCTCCCTGGTATTTATCCCTCTGGTGTATTTATAGAGAGCAATCATATCTCCCCTCAACCTTCTTTTGGTAAGGCTAAACAAGCCAAGCTCTTTGAGTTTTCTCTTATAAGGCAGGTTTTTCATTCCACGGATCATCCTAGTAGCCCTTCTCTGCACGTGTTCCAATTTGAATTCATCTGTCTTAAACAATGAAGACCAGAACTGCACACAATATTCCAGAAGATGTCTAACCAGCACCTTGTATAACACCTCTCTATCTCTACTGGAAATACCTCGCCTGATTCATCCAAGTACCGCATTAGATTTTTTCACGACCACCTCAACATTTTAGAACTAGGGTTTTCTGTAGCTTTGAGAACAATGATGCTTAATATAGTGTAACAATTTTTCCCTCAGGGATTCCAAACTGCTCCTTTCTTAGCCTGTCCACTGAATGCCACCGTTCCCTGCATTTCTTCCCAGACTGAAAAGTGCTCTCCTTGGGTTCCAGTGGAAGAAGATATGTTTACATGGAGGCATCTGACCCTTTGCCTTCTATATTTATATATGAATGATTCCCTTTGCATGGTAAATTTGGGCATACGATTGGACCTTTGTTTTGGGGTCAGATGCCACACATAAGAGTTGTGTTGTGGGTTAGTGTGAGATGGTTTCAGCTGGGAGCCAAACAGAGAAGGTGTTTGGTGCTCTTACTCACATGGTGATGAAAGGAAGGAATTTGTATAAACTAAGATAGACTATCACAGTCTGGAGTCTTTAGCCAAAGATTAAAGGGGAATTGTACAGATTCATAGGAACATAGGACTTGAAGGGACCTCCTGGGTCATCAAATCCAGTCCCCTGCTATCATAGAAAACCCCATAATATCAGTCCATTCATAAATTTATCAAGCCTCATCTTAAAACTAGTTAGGTTGTTTGTTCCAATTACTCCTTTTGGAAGATTGTTCCATAAACTTACTCCTATGATGGTTAAAAACTATCTTTTAAATTCCAGCCTAAATTTATTCAAGGCCAGTTTATACTCATTTATTCTTGTGTAAACATTGTCTTTTAGCTTAAATAGCTTTTCTCCCCCTCTCTCCTTCCCCCTTGCTGCAGGGGTGCACACAAGGGGGAGTAACTAGGAGCACACACCCCAATAATGTATAGGGGCACAGAACTCCTCTGGTCCTGGGCTTTTCAGATTTTCACCTTACAAAAGGAAAAAAAGAGTAGAGAAAAAAAGTCCTTCCTGCTTTGTCAATCATTTAATTTAGTTGTTGCCTAACAATTCTTGAATGGTTACCTTGGAATAAGTTAATTTCCCTAGCTGCAATTTTATTTGAAAAGATCATTATTAACCCAAAAGTTCTGCAGTGAGTGCCATTGTATTGGCAGTTAGATACTATTTTTCTCTCTCTCTTTCTTGCTGGTGTTATAGTACAATGCTGGCAACATAGGATAAGAAAAGCAATATGTAGATTTTAATCCTGATGCTGTGGTTCAATGTGCAAGTACAGTTAACTTGTTCCCAAAGGCTTCATCCAGACACTACTGTGTTTTAACCTTGGTCATAGCTACTCTGTCTAAGTATACAAGAGCAGCAAATGCTGCCTTTCAACCTCTATTCTTAATACACTATTCAGGGAGATTGGCTTTTATCATGTCTTATTCATCCTTTTAAACTGGTATGTGAAGGTGATAAGTATCGCCCCTATGGTATTATTTAGCTCTTAAAGAAATAATTTTGCTTAAAGTGTTATAGTGTTTATGTTCTTTGGGTAAATAAATAAAGAATGTAAGATGAAAATTGATTGGCTAATGGAAAGAAGTGCAGGGGAAATATAAATGATAAAACACGTCCTTTCAACTTTGAGGAAACAGCATCCTTTGATGTCCACAATCATCTGAAATACTCTTCTTATCCCATCGCACCACATTACTGTTATCTTTAAGCACCACTAGTGATAATGTTTCTGGCAGCCTAACATCATTTAATCTTGTTAAAGCCAAGTTAGCACTAAGTTTATTAATAGTACCTGGAGTCTGAGAAAAAGGTGAACTTTTGGATTTAGTTCATGTTATTGTTTGTTGTTTCTAACTAAGATTTCTCTAGTTAGACACTGAATTTACTGGATTTTTTGTTTGTTTTTGTTAAAAAACAAAACAAAAACCCTTTATTAGAAAGGAAACAGCAATATACCCCTACTGACCAGTCACTTAAACTATTCAGAGGTCTGAGATTTTCAAATAGCATTCACATCATATTACAAATATGCATGTTTATAATATGCTGACACCAGATACCAAGGCAAACACCAACATCTGGCACTGGAACAATAGTGTAACCTTGAAAAATTGTCCAAAGCATGATGGGTATTATCTATGAATAGATTAATGGTAATTCCTGCAATATTATTGGTCAGTTAAACCGACAGTGTTCTGTCTGTTAGAACTGAAGTATCATGCGCCATTCAGAAAGCAAAACTTCTTTATTATGTGTTTGTACCGTCCCTAATATAAATGGGCTCTAATCCTGATGGGGTTCGATGAACGGTAAAAATAGAATATTTAATAATCTGTTAGAAGGTTTCCCATTTATGACATTATACAAAAGTAAAAAAAAAAAAAAAAAAAGATTAAAAAGTGGTGGGATGCTTTCCAAAGATGCTTTCCAAAGATTGAATAGCAACATTTCAGGGGAGGGAAGAAAAGAAAAGATATATTAACCATTTGGTATACATTTTTTTAAAGAAAGGGGAGGGTGTCAATTTCATTTTTCAGTATCTTGGCAGCGTTCTCCACCTAAATGCCTATTTTATCTGCAATGGTTGAAGGGCTGGATTAAGCATTGCCAGAGATTAGAAGCAGTTTTGTCACGCCACACATTCAACATTCAGCATTTAGGCCCCCAAAAAGAATGGTTTTCACTTAAAAATCAATGATATTCCTTAAAAAAAGAGGGGAGTGTTCTTTTGCGGTATTCTGGCTTTTGAACCTTTAGGATTCACATTTTCAGGCTTTTCTCCACAACAATGAACATTAGAAACTTACTTTTTTAAATATATAATTTTTTTGCATATGATGTGGGACTCACCATTTGGAAATGACAGAGGAGAAGGACCTGGGTGTATCTGTTCTATTAATTCCCTCTGAAGCACCTGGCCTTGGCCACTGTCAGAAGACAGGATACTGGGCTAGATGGACCATTGGTCTGACCCAGTATGGCCATTCTTCTATTCTTATGTTCAATTGGAAGAGATACAGAGAAGGGCTACTGGGATGATCCAGAGAATGGAGAGCCTATGAGATGAGACTAAAAGAGCTTGGCTTCTTCCACCTATTTAAACGACGTCTGAGAGAGTACATTATTGCTCTCTATAAATACATCAGAAGGGCAAACATCTGGGCAGAGGCATGCAGAAGCATTTAAATTTGACCCCTTTTGGAGTTTGTTCTGTCATTTCCCCCACATCCCCCAAAGGAGATTGCTTCCCCCTTTCCCCTACCCTGGCCCTGGGAGGAGCTTGCTCTTCTCCCACACACACCCTGGCCTTACAGGAGCTCATTCTTCCTCTCCCCACCCCCACCCTTGCAAGTGCTCTCTTTTCCCTCACATAGTTCAAAGGAATTTCACATTTACCCCTCAAACCGTATCAGGTGTGGCCAAATCAGAATTTCACAATTGTATTGTATATTGTATACATATATAATTGTATATATTGTATAGTATACATACAATTGCATGTGTAAAATATATTGTGTGTGTATACATATATATACAATGTATTGTATGTATACAACGGTCTAGTCTATATTGTATAGACTTCACCATTTTATTGTATAGCTTTTGAAAACCTTTCCCTCAAATCCTTGTTTTAACAAAGTCAGAAGTAAAAAAAATTAAAATCTTGACTAAGCAGTGATAATGTTGCCTCAATCTCCTTTCATTTACCATTAAAAATATTTTTAAAATACTATACTTCATGCAGTTGGGAAAAAGCTGACCTTGTTTATTTCTCTCTCCTTTTTGATATATACTGACCCACCAGACATTGCTATTGTTGACTGAGTCCAAGCCTTCAAATACATTAACTTGACATTATTTTATTTGACTTTTACATAATGTCTCCAATTTTGCACAGTAATCCTTAGAAATATTGTGATAAAATAAGGTAAACTGTGGGTCAAAAAATGTAAATGTAGTGTACTAAAAACGTCTTACTACTTTATGAGCACCTACAGTACAGAGAGAAACTTAAAAAAAAAAAAAAACATTGTGATTTTGGTAGTTCAGACCCTGAAAATCTGCAGGGCATTCGTCTTCTTCATCTCACTTCCTTTTTTATGAAGCTTTTGCCCAGCACTGCCAGGTAATTATGACTCCAGAGAATTCATGCTATTTTAGGGCTCAATTCATAAGGTAATATTCCAAGGAGTTATGGATCTTTTAAACAGCAGGAGGTTGCATGTGGGGCACCTGATTCATAAGAAAAAAACACAGACTTATACACTCACTGGCTCAAATTTGAGGAGGAGGAAACAATTAAAATTACCTGAAGAAAAATAACCCCATATTCTAAACTGGTAAAAAATTCCTAAATCATTTGTGAATAATTAGTTGATATGCTTCTGCTTTTGCAAAATATAATATTAATAGAAGTTATACACTGGCTTTCCTACTTTTTAGAATGTTTCATGCTGTTTAAAAGTCAGTACATTTCAAACTAGAGAGACAAAGATTAGTTAATACATGAACAAAAAAACCAAAAAAACACCAAATTATTCCTGGAGGGAAAATGCTATCTCTCTTACACTCAAAACATAAGAATTAAATTAATATGTTTGCATGGCAGAATTTGATGCAAAATGTTGGTTTCTTGCTATTTCCCTGAGCTTGCCAATTTTTTTAGACCAGATATTTGTTTTCTACCCCAGCTGTGATTTCCAGAGACATCTCTTTCCAGCAATCAAATTACAACTTGCATGATCAACATGTTAGCATGTAATAAATGGAGCATTCTGACCCCTAGAGCCATTAATTTTTACTGACAAAGGAAAAGTTTAGCATCAGATGAACAGCAATTAAACATTCTGCCAACTGCTATATTCTACAAGCAGCAGTTTATAAGATTCTGAGAGATTCTCATTGTTACTCCTGCTGTACTTGGTCAGTTTCTTAATCTTAAACAATGTAAATTATAGGTTTATGATAGTACTTCCATGCTGGCAGGAAATATTTTAACTTATCTACTGAAAGTGCAAATACAGAACAATTTATGTGACTGACGGCTAGCAATCTTGAATGAAAGTCAGAAAATGACCTAGAGTGTGAAGCCTCAGAAAATATTTTAGAAAATGTTAAGGGTTATGCTCTGAGGAAGTGGCAGTATGTAATTATACTACACAAGGAAGAGAGCAGAAGCATGGTAGCACAAGCACATTTCCTGATGCAGGCTACTTCCCCCGCCAGACTTGCCTTAGCTATACTGGCCCGCATGTTGGTGGGGATGCAGCCAAGGTCTACTGTGACTGGGGAGAGGGAAATAGCTGCCTGTCAGTAGCTATTCTTACTCCAGCATTGTAACTTATTATGGAAGTGGCCCATGCAGGAAAGTAAGCCACCTTGCTCCTTGATATTGGCATGTAGGCTGGCTTACTATTGAGCCCTAGAGTAAGTTTCAAGACCCATGTAACATAAGGGCCAGCTCCTCAACTGGTGTAATTCAGCATAGCTCCATTGACTTCAATAGCTCTACGCCAATTTACACCATCTGAAAATCTGCCCCATGTTTTGTATAGCACATATTTTCTTACATTACAGCAATTGTATTCTGCACAATTTACTCTAAGTAAAGGTGTAATGTAATGCATAGCTGAATTAAACAGTGCTATACTGTTAAGAGTTTAAATTTTGGGGTAGTATTTAAAAATATATTTTCCACTTTACACATCAGTGGACTGTTTGTTTAATTAATAAGTTAAAACACACAGGGCAAGTCCTGTAGTCGTTGGCCAGTCAAAATTCCCATTGACCTCCTTGGAAGTGTTACCTGAGTAAGGTTGAGATCTAGGCATTTTCCCTGAATAAGGGCTGTGTAAAGATTATAGCAGTTGGCCAAGAGGGCTTGGCAAGATCAAACAGCTATCCTAGCCACATCTAGATATAATTTAAAACTCGCAAAGTGCACGGCCTAGATGAAACAAAATCCCATCAACCAATACCATATATCCCAGAATTCTAATGATAATATCTAATGATATCTAATATCTAATAATAATTCTAATGATAATATCTCTGCAGATATGCTTGAGAGTAACAACATAAATGGCAGGGATTTTTTTGTTTTGTTTTGTTTTGTTTTCATATGCATAAACATTACTGCAATACCAACCCACTCTGGTTTCAAGCTAGTTGCTATGTTGGTTTCCCCTCACTTCCAGAACAAATCACCTGCCCACATTCTCCTGACCTTCCCAGGAAAGATTCACTACCCTATCCAGAGTCTCTCAGGCCCTTTTGGAGCACCATTTTATTAATTCAAACAAGATTAATAAAATAACAAATTCACAATTGATGCCAGCTGCCTGGTCCAACTTTCACTTTGCTTCCCTCCCTCTGCAGTAGGGACAGTCACAGGAGGAAGGTAGGGCAGGAGTGATGAGCCAGCCACCTTCAACCATCCCCTTCAACTGAAGCCTCTCAGCTGTTTATATAAAACACCTGAATCTGACACACACACAGCACAGTACACCACCACCCCCTCCCCTGCTCAGCTGGGTCTGAAAAAGTGAACTGAGCCAGCTGAGCCCAAGACACCTTGTCCTTAAAGGGACAGGCCATCCTGTTACAATGTGCTTACATAGTCCTTGTGCCTGTGAGACTCTATAGTGCCTTTTTTCACAGGTTCTCAGGATGAGATTCGAAAGGAGATCTAAAGTGTTACTTTGCCTAATGTTTAGGCACCCTAGTGAAATTCACAGCCCTCAGTTAGGCACCTAAGCTCCACATACATTCTATGGACAGCACTAGCTGCCTAAAAGAGGAATTTATAGAAGCCAGCAAGCAGAGCAAGAAGCTTTCTTAATTAGCTAGTAGGCAATACTAGGGAGAGGCATGACAGCTAAGCTATGTTCCTCAGAGGGAGCTGGGGTTCTAACTCCAGGCCAGGGGGAATGCCTCCCTCTACTCAGGATTCACAGTCATGAACCAATCCTGCAGTTGGGCACTAAGCCAGGTCAGTTCTTTCTTTCATAGAAACAAGGAGAAGGAGGCACCGATCTCCTTATATCCAGTAGCCCAATGGTTAGGGCACTAACTTATGATGCAGGAGACCTGGACTCAGATCTCCACTCTGTCTGATTCAAAGTAGGGATTTGAACACAATGTAATAATTATAACTGCTCATTGCCAGACTATACCAAACCCTGAAGGTGCCAGATGTATTGCAACTTCGAGGCAAGCACTGCAGGGCCTTTAGTTGGAAGGGTTTGTTAGTGTTAGTCCTGGTGGATCCCAGTAACCACTGAGACATATGGCCAAGTAAAGGGGATTTTACTAGGGATGGCAGAAAAGGGACAGCTTGCAAATATCCTAAGTACAGAGGCTTAAACAGTTATAGTTTAAAGTAATCAGTAGTGGTTCTTGTTTGGGCTTCTGGGGAACATTTGTGGGTTAGGGCTCTTCAGGTCCAGAGCCTAGGGTGCTAGTCCAGTCCAGTATCTATTCATAGGAGCTTGTCAAGCCAGTCTCAGGTTGTGTCTCTCATTGGAGCCCCTTCTCCCTGGCTTGCTCCCCATCCAGTGCAACTCCCCCAGAAGTCCCACACAGACCTGCATGAAGCTGTAAAATAGGCATGCACAGCCTATTCCACACACAGCTCTGCCTACAGTTCCTGGGGATGCTTCTCTGTATTCAGCTGCTCTGCAGCTCCTGACTCACCATGCTACTGCTGCTGTTTCTTGTTTCAGGATCCTTCCTTCTGCCTGGCCAGGCAAAAGGGAAGTACAGCTGGGAAGGGACTGATGGCAACTGTGGCCCCCTGCTTAGCAAATCCATAATATCTAGTTTACCACAAGAATGACCTCATTGCTGGTCTATAGATTCATTGCTGGTCTATAGATTCATTCTCACTCTCTCTTTCCGACCCAATGACTGTGTATGTATTGCAAAGTGTAACAGCTTCAATTGAAGAGACAGAGAGATCTAGCTTAGCATACCCTATAACACATTACTTAGAGCACTCTCCTGGGAGATGAGGGTCTTGGGTTCACATGTCTGCCCCAGTTTGGACAGAGTGGAGATCTCAAGGTGGGTTTACCACATTCTGGGTGAGTGCTTTAACCATTTCCTTCGTTACTTTTTGTGCAGGTTAGGTATGCTCTGAGCACACTTACTGGTCCAGGTCCCACAGGCAAGATAAACAGGGCAATGTCTAGTTTCTGAATCCTGGCAGGGCTTAGGCATGAGTTAGGCATCAACTTGCTTGGTGTCAAAATTTAAGCAGCATTGTGCATGCTTCCCAGCAGAGACTTAGGCACCTAGGAGACTTCACGAGTGGAAACTTAGGTGCCTACAGGGTTAGGAGGCAGCTGAGTGGTGGTTTTGTGAATGCCAGTGGCACCTAAATATTGGACTTCAGCACTTAAAGAAGCAGTAAGATGCCCAAATTCCCCTTGTGACTCTAGCACTTGGTGTAATTCAATGGAATTCACCCTGTAAGAAAGAATGTTCTCTGCAAGACAGCTAGGATTTTAAAGCTGCACAACTGTAATATCTATACTGATAAATGGGCTTTTTCAGTAGCAGAGTCTTGTTATGTGGATGCTGTTTCTATGATTACAGATAAATGTCCTGGGATATATGTAGTAAAATAATTATTTTTGTAATTTATTTTTGCATCAAAAAGACTTTAACTGGACACTGTTCTATGGACTGTAACAAGGAGCTTGGACCAAAGACACATGTATTAAATGACATATAAGTAGTAAATGTGCATTGTTGGGGTTTTTTTTAAAGTGGAAAGCAAAATTGTGAATATTTTTTAGATGCTTACTGATCCACAGAACAGCATTAAATGAGTACAGCAGTTCAGTGATTAGATTAGCATCCTTAGGCCCTGAGCCAACAAAGTGATTAAGAATATGCAATGAATTTAAGCATATGAATGGTCCCATGGACTTCAGTGGAATTACTCACGTGTTTAAACATCAACTTAATTGTTTTGCTAGATCAGGGCTTTATAGAATATTTGTTCAATGAACTGAGATTCAGGATGTAATACTTTAATGTTCATATATTAATTTGTCTCTGAAACATGAAACACTACATTGCAAGACCATGCAAGACTTCCATGGATTGCCAACCACTTATGTAGTGGATGATAAAAAGAATGTAACAGACATTCAATGTTAGTAAAGCTACTTATAAAGTAAACCGTTAAGTTACTTATCAAAAAGGAATGTCAACAACGTGAAAGTTTGTAAAAATGAATATTTTATTCTAAATACTTTATTTGGATAGCTTATACATCTTTTATCTGGATTCTTTTATCTTTATCTTTTATCATTGCATGATCCTTGGTCAGTAATATTTTATAAATGAATTTCTCTTTTTTCTATTACTCTTAAGGGAAAGAGAAAACCCTAATTAATGCATACGGAACAATATTTTGCAGTACACAGAGGTCACTATGCTGTGTGTATATGTCATTTTATCTTAATGAAATAAAAAGTGACATATCACTTTATAAAACAATCAAAAATAATTAGTATGTTTCATGTTGGTAGTTTTATTTTCTGAGCTATATTGATTTGAAGCTCTTTTCTAGTTGTAAATTTTGGATCATGCACTTTCCACTAATCCCTCTTGATATTTTTTTCCCAATCTCTAGAATGCTGATAAGGGATAATATATCTTAATCGCCTATACCAGTAAGTAACAAACACAGATAACTATAAGCCCAAACCCTCTCTTCCATTCAGGTCTGATTACATCCAACCATGTTCTGAGTACAAAGCCCTGATCTTCCAACCCAAGAAATCAACATGTAATCAACAATAATTAAAATGACCCCCCCACTCTTATAATGAAATAGACTACTTGTATTCAATAATTTAGTTGTCAGTATTTAAAGGCCACCTGCTTCCCTCCAGCAATATGAATGAAAGGAAAGCAGATCTTTGTAGGGTGTGTGATAACTAAATCGTACTACTCACTTCCTGTACACTACATGAAAGTAGCATCTTCATTGCATCGTCCATATTGCCTTTCAATACACTATGGTACCAAGGGTCCATAAATCAAAAAGGATACATTCAGGTTAAGAAGTGTCTGTGAAGTGGGGAGCAGTCACTGTGATATGTTCTTATTCTTTCCCTGCTAATATCTTGTTAGATATCTTCCCAGGTCTCATTGCTGCTCAATTCTGAACTAACTTCTGTAATTTATTCTATGGTATTATGGAACATTGCAGGGAAGGCTTTGGATGAGTACCATGGGTGAAATTCCCATGGGACTTATGTAGTGCATAGCCTGGCTCTACTCTAAGGGTTGAATTTCATCCCATGGGTACACTTAAAAGTCAAACCAAGACTGTATGTATAAGATGGATAAGGACTTCTGTTTTGTATTGTATATTGCCCTATCTTGACAACATGGAGATCATATTTTAAACCAGAAGCACAAGGTGGCAAAATTCTGATGAGCTGTCAGTCTTAACATTGAGAATGTAAAGACACAAAAGACAATGTTCTTGATATATTAAAGACAGATGACATTTTGAATGGGATGTCCTTAGTATTTTTGTTTATTTTAAAAGGAAGAAAAATAAAATCATAATAGTAAAAAAAAAAAAAAAAAAAACAATGCAGCTTGTAAGTTTCTTGCTCTGCAAGTATTTGGATTTGTGCCTCCTCCACAATGCTGTTGGACTTCATCAAAACCTAATGAATGAGGCCCCTCAATGACAGGTCCTACTGACTGAGGCAGGGATGAAACCAATGGGTAGCAGGATTCCCTCCAGAATATTTCTTGCTGCCCCTTCTGTTACTCCACCTATGAGAGAATCAGAGGTGGTTTGTCTCCTTACTATAGAGTGTGAGATGTGATTATGGAATCAATTAATGAAATACAAGTAGGTAGTTCCTTACCTGAGAGCGCAGGGAAGTGAGATTCAAACTAGTGACCATCCTGTGTCCCTGCTTGCTTGGGGAATATCCCCAAAGGCTATGTGTCTGCAATGAAAAGTCGCAGTCATAGTCTCTCTCTCCCCGCCCCAGGGAGCAGGAGCCAGTGAAGGTAACTGGGAGGGAGGCTGCTCCCAGTTAGGCCAGAATCCCTATCTTGGCCCTCGCAAGAGAAGGAAGTTGCATGGATCTTTTCCTTTTCCAGGCAATCTCTCCTGCAGGGTTGGGCTAGGAGTAGCACTGTTTTCCTCTCTCCCTTGCCTGATGCATGGTCTCAACCAGGAAGAGGAAGCTAGCCCAAGAGGTCTGGCCTAATCTAAATCAAAACAGTAGCTCACAGGTGCGGTCTGATCTGGGCCCCTGTCTGTGAGGGCCTCCAGTTTCTGAATACAAGTAGCTAAAAAATAACCCAAACCTTTAAAAATGTCAAGCAAATGATATCTGACAATTTCAGAACTTTTCAGCAAACAAAAATGCATCCAAGAAAAGCAAGTCCTCCAAAATTTGACAAGACTTACTCTCAGCTTCAGTAATAGGCCTACTTTTGGACAAATTAGTAGATGTGTGCTCTCTCAGAATTACCTCTGAACTCTGCAGTTTAGGATAATGATGAAGATGACTGTCTTGTAGAAAAATTGGAAGTGGAACATTCAGAATCCGTTGAGGAAGAGGTAAAAGGAAATGGCTAGGTGCTATGGTACAGGGAATGGAAACTGTAAGAGAACCCACCCGATAAGAAGGTAAACCCAAGGAGTAAGATCCTACCAGACCAAGTGATATTGCACAAATAGTATCTGATGGCCCAAAACAGCCACAACTAAGGTCTTAAACTCAAATGAAATACAAAACTAAGTGGAGAAATTTCAAAAGAGAGTGGTTTATCTTATACCCCTGGGCTGAATAGAGAAAAATAATAAATGCAGCTTACTGCTTTCTGGTGTAGATTTTTTTCAATGTCCATTTTTGTAGAAAAATCTGTTTATTGGAACTGGAAAAAAAGCTCTGGCAAAGGATGCAGGATCCTGACAGCATGAAAGAATTGTCAAGCGGCATGGGCTTTATTCAAAGATATTCAGTCAAAAGGTGATGGTCTTTCAGTTCAGTTGTAAATTACTGATGCATATTTTGCTTTAGTGAAAGAGAATCCCATGTATATTGAAGCTTTGGCAGATGTGGCACTGAAGCCTGGGCGATTGCTGATAGAGGAAAAGATGAGAGTGAAAGCATTGATGACAAGGGCAACTTCCTGGAGCTCCTGATTCTAATAGCCAAATACAATGATATGGGAAGAAAAAAAATTGAAAGTGAACCATGCAATGCAAAATACATCAATACAATTCATCAGTACAAAATTAAATCATTCACATTATGTCAAAATGGTACTTGAACACATAAGCCAGGAAGAGAAGGAGGGCAATGTTTTCTGTATAATGGCTGATGAAATTAAAGACATTAGCTAAATAGAACAGGTGTCAGTTGTGTTGAGATACTATTTGCATAGCTTAATATAGGAAAGATTTCTTGGTTTCCTCCTGCCAAGTCACTGCATGCAAAGTTTCTCCTTCAGTACATGAAGAACACAATGTCATTTTATGACACTGATATACAGAACTCTATTGCCTTGTGTGAGTGGTAGTCCACCCCAGACAAGGTCAGAAGGTGTAACTTAGGCCAATTTACCTTAGGCTGCACCTGGAGGAAACCTAGGAAATGCTAGGGTCTAATTGCTGATGAAGTCTAGGTGGAGGAGGAGCTGAGCAGGATCTATAAAGAGAGGAAGTTGGTAGGCTACAAGGGGGAAACCTTCAGTAATGCTCTCTGATACACGGGGGTGGGAAGTTGGAAGGACAGAGAAGGAAGCAGTCCAGAGAAGGAAAAAATGGCTGGGAAAGTACAAGCTCAGAGTTGCTGAGTTGAGGGTCTCTGGGCTGGAACCTGGTATATGAGATGGGCCCAGCTTCCCCTACAAGTCACTGCTGCAGTCTGCAATGCTGGAGTGATTTGTATAGTGGGGGTGCTGACAGCTTCTCTGGCTCAGCTATAGATGCTAAATTCATAGTCATTCAAATGAAAGTACAACCCAAAAATAAAGTATTGGAATTGAAGAAGCTCTGTGATTCTCATGGGCATGCCAAATTTCTGCTTGTAATGTTGTAAAAAAGACAATTCCATCCGTTCTGACGACATTCCCTGTAACATATTGAGATATGTCAAAAGATGACAGGGCAGTGGGTGTACTAAGTCTTAGTTCAGAATTAGACTTTATTGCCCTCCTTTACTTATTCACAATATTTCTTGACTACTTAAAGTTATATCTAACTCCTTGCCAGCAGATGAGTGTGACCTGTCTCAGGCATGCTTGTCTGTGGATGCCCTATTCAGTGAATTTCTGAACATGAGAGATTTGGCAGAGGCATTTGATGAAAAAGGAATTGAAGCAGTTACCATAGCTTCAGAAAGTGATTTGAAGCTGCCTGAAGTTTGGGAAGTACACAGTTGTGTATGAATGTTGCCTAAAAAATCAGGAATACATTTTGACTGAAGAAATGTCAAGATAAAGGAGACTTTCTGGAAGACACCCTTTTGCCATCAAATAACTGGAGGACTTCAAAGAAGATTTTCTGAAAATAAATCTGTCCTTGTTGGTGTCGATTGCCTTAACCCAAAGTATGAGAATTTTTTTGACTTTCCAAAATTAAAACTACTCACAGACCACTATGGATGTGATATAGATAGTGTGAAGACTGAGGTAAAACTCTTGCCAAAAATAATCGAACACTGAAGAAGAGCAGAAGTTTACGACTGACAGTTTGCTGCAACTGCTAACTTTTTTTTGCATAAATACAAACAAGCCTTCCACAAACTGCACAAATTATGTGTAATTGGTGTGAGTATTCCTTGTTAAGTGCTACATCTGAAAGAACATTCTCACACCTTCAACAGATAAATGATTAACTAAGAAACCACATGACAAGTGACTGGTTAAAGGACTCGGTTCTCATGGCTATTGGGAAAAAAAATTTGTTCAAATCTCCTGATCTGAAGATAGTTGTTGACAGATTTGCTGCTCACAACAAGAGGTGTATCCAGCTTCAATAAGGTAAATAATTTGTTACTGATTTTATTTATCTCCATTCAATAAAGTACACGAACAAAATCCTTGTTCTCCCAATAATGGTCTTTGCTACTACTTCACTCCCCAAACTAATTCTTCTAGTATTGCCCCCTGGACGGAGACCATCTGAACCTAGCAGACTCAGAAAATTATGCTTTTCTTACTTACAGAGGTGTAAATCAGAAATAACTTAAATGAAGTCAGTGTAGTTACAGTAGAGTACAAGTTGTGAAAGGGAGAGGAGATTAAGGCACACAGGGTGAAATCTTGGTTCCTTGAATTCAATAGTAAAACTCCCATTAATGTTAGTGAGGCAGATTTCACCCTCAGAGTTCAAACTGACTCAAAAGTTTACACCAGCTCAGAAGCTTAGATCAGCTCAAAATTTTACACTGACTGAAATTACAGTGCTTCAGAGCATCCTACTCTTCTGAAATATGCTAACTTCAGCTCAATCAATAAAAATACCATTGTGCATGCATGAAACATCTTTAAACCAACAACTTTCAAACTAATCATCTGGTTTTCTTCAAACATGACTTACGTCTTAGATCCTCACAAAACCAGCATGTTTGAACATAGTCTGTTCTGACATTTTGGAGTTCTGTGCACTTTTTCTTAGACATGTAACAGTTTCCTTTTTCAAAACACAACTAAAAAGAAAAAAAAATGCCACTGGTCTGAGGTCAGACATGGAAAATATCATCCTGGATGGAATTTGCCTGCAAACATATTACATACAGGAAAAGAAAAAACAGGATGGGTTATAGTGGAAATTGGGTCTCAGACTTGATTATAACATGTACTATGTCCAGCTACTGTAATAATGTCACCCCTTTTGACCTGAGTCGCTAGCCAATTTTGGGAGTCTTGCAGGTTGTTTCTGTTAGAAAGACAAATTGATGATGGCATGAATTTATTTCTTTGATGCAACTGGTTCATTTACAAAGAAAGTATAAAGTCCTTTTTCCCTGAACACAGTAAGAATTGAACTGGAGGAGATAGTTTCTTTGCTCCCAGCACCAAAATTCTTTCCATCCAGCACTTTATCAAAAATATTTAGCTTTTCTCATGGTGGTGTTTCTTTATCCATCCTGGCTTCCTTGCTGTCTTCTCTGTGTGCTTCTCTGAGGTTTTTGCTGTCTCTCTCCCACCCACATAGATGCAGAGCTACAATCAAATCAAATTTCCTTTGCCTGTTTTCACATCTGGAAGCCCCTTGGACCACATAGCCCAGGCACTACCAATGCCTCCATGCAGTCTAGTCCTGTGGTACTGTTTTTTCCATTTTTTTTTCAGTTTTCACTAAAAACTGTTCCCTTGTTTAGCCTGAATGGTAGGTAGCTGCTGTGCCCAACTGGAGATGGCTGAAACTCCAGTTTGAGAAATTGCAACATTTCAAAATTTGATTTTTTTAAAAATCTTTTTAAAATTTCTTTTGAACCAGAAAAAAAAAGAAAAGAAAAATAAATATTTTGGCATTTCCAAAAGGAAATAGACCAGCAACTGCTGAGTGCAACTGATATTCTTGCCTGTTTCACCACAGCTAATGATTGATAGGAATGTCAGTTTCACTTAACAGCTGCCAGGACTGTGGCTTCAGGCATGCCTCATCATGTAGAGCCAAGAGACTAAATTCTGGAAGGTATGGCAGGATTTTCTCTGGGCCACAGCCCCTGGAAACCCAAGTTCACTGGCCCTGAGGCAGTCCATGTGCCAAGACGGCTCTGGAGCTGCAGACCCTGGAATATTGGGGTCCCCCCTTCCAGAGTGGCACACATGGTGGGGCTGCAATAGACCTGCAGTCACTGGAAGCCCAAGCTCCCCTTCAGTCTGCCGAGCAATGGGGAAGGCAGGTATGGTTCTGTGGAAAGCCTGCCTGAGACTTGATGAATGTCTATCAAATCCAGCTCACTTTTGCAAGAGATATTTCAGAGTTTCCCAATGAAATTCTGTTTCAGCAGAAAAATTTCTAACCAGCCCTATAGCCAACTGCTTCAATGAGGCAGTGTGATTGCCCACCCCCCAGCACTACAATAACTCTATTAAAACACCTGGCAGAAGGAAAGCATATCTTATCTAAATTAAATGCCAGTTTAAGAAATATCAGGTTAGTTTGAGAAATGAGCACAGCTGTAGGAAATGATTATTAGACAGGTTGCCAAAGAAAAAAGTGGAAATATGCAATTGCTATTTTGTGCCATATTAATGTGATTTTACAGAAAGATCACTTTTCACTAAGAGCTGCGTAGAATGAAAAGCACTGTGCCACAGAGGAAAATGGAAGAAAATTTTTAAAGCCCATGTGTGAAAAGAAAAGGAAAAAGAAGTGGGGGAGGTAGAATCTGAGGGAATCTGGTGAAAGCAGTGGGTCAAACTAGATGACTTCCTGAAGTCCCTTCCACTCCTAATCTTCTATGAAATCCTCATCTTTCTCCCAAGCCTATTATATTTGCTTACTTGCTTATCTATTATCTACTCATCACCATCCAATCTAAGCAGCAGCTTATATCATACTACTTGCAGAACCCCCACCAACAGGAAGTGCACAATAGGAGTTAGGGTATAAGTTGTACAAGCAGAAGGTAGCCATGATAATACTACTATTTCTGTGGGAAGGAAGGGCACAAGTGGTCAACCCAAAATAGATTAGAGTGGTTGAGAAGGGGATAGCCAGGGCAGTTCTAGGATGCACTGATTTATTACATACCACTACAGCCCTAATCAAAAGGGTTCTTTTATTCCTCATCAGAACATCAAATGGTTTTCACCTGGCATAACCCCTGAGGTATGGTGTTGATCAAAATGCCACTTGCCTTCCCAGCCAGGGATTAATCTCCTTGAATGCAGCAGGCCTCACTAATGCAGGCCTCTGCAATTTGTTCCTAAATAGGCTCCAGCCCATTGACTTTCATTTACAGAGTTCTCAACTCTAGATCTCCCAGTTACTGACCTCAGTCACTGTGTTTTGTAAAGCTGAAGTATCTTAGCTGTCCAAAGGGAATGTCTGTGAACATTCTGTCATTGCCCAGGAACAAATGTAAAATGCAGTTGACACCCAAAGTAAATGACTAATTAGCCCAATGAGCAATCTCGGAGCATAAATATGATCTTCAGTTCAGTTCAGAGGTTTTAACACAAACAACATAATCTGATTGCCACCTGCTAGCAGTCACTCTAATAAAAAGCAATTACCTTGAAACCCCTGGTGTAGCTACAAGATAACCAAATGTACCATAGCACTAATATTTCTTTCTATAACATTAACAACAAAAAGGTGATAAAAAGCATAGTGCTGCCAGACACTGTAAGAAACAATAGGATGCTGTACCGAGAAAATGACCCTTCCTAG
Organism: Emydura macquarii macquarii; assembly: GCF_026122565.2. Lineage (NCBI taxonomy): Eukaryota > Metazoa > Chordata > Testudines > Chelidae > Emydura > Emydura macquarii. The sequence continues at coordinate 856,629 of NW_027130849.1, read as the reverse complement.
TTTATATCTTTCAGACTATTGTCTCTGCAAGGTTAGGCAAGCACTGTCATTTTATGCACTGAATGTCTGTGGTCTATATTAATGAAGGATGACACGTCACTGCTTAGTTAGTAAAGCTCTGCACTTGTCTCCCTCATTCGCAAAATGTTCAGATTTAAAGAAAGAAAGAAATTTTACAAGAGAACAATTTAGGAAACTAAATCAGTCCTTTTCTAGCAATAACATTTGTCAGCTGGTTTTCCCTCTTCTGTAAAGGGAAGGGTTTATCATGAATGGTTAAATGAAATGTAGCTGCTGAGAAAAACAGAGACCCAGCTTGTGCTGTAAAGATAAACTTAGGTGTTTTATATGAGGGCACATATTAATTTATTTTAATGTTAAAAGTTTGCATATAAATGTGCACATAGTATAAATGTTCACATGGTGTTATTACCACTACTGGTTGCATATGCTGTGTCATGCAAATGGGTGAGTTGCTACTCCTACTATTTCTATTCCTTTCCTTCATACTGAGCCACCAAGCTTTTAATAATGATTAATAATTCTGGGAGACTGAATTGTTTGCCACTTGAGATGCCTTACAAGGGTTTGATTTTTCAGAGAGAAAAATCAAATCCCCTTTAAAGTATCAGGACAGGCACCCAATATCACCAGTCACTTTTGAAAATCTTGGCCTTAACCTCCTAATAGATACTATGGCACTGAGCATATTATTCAGGAAATTTACTTATAGTGAGACACCTTTGCTCATAGTAGCTGTAATGTTTTAATCCATAACTCTGCTTCCCTAAATTCCTGCATGTATCTTTTCCTATTTTGTGGGATTTTTTTCCTTATTTCTACACAGTTTTAATGTCCACGATGTCCCGATCGCATTTATTATTCATTCTAAAGATAGAGGGGGAAGGGAAAAATAATTGATGCAGTGATTTTATTAGTGTGTCTGTTCTGAAAGGCCTGGAAAAATAAATAAAATAATTTGATAATTTCCCCCAGAATCTGACACAGAGGTCGTTCAGATTTTTCTTCTCATTATTCTGACACCTAAGCATCCACTCTCCCTTTCCAAAGTTTCTGCTGTGTGACAGAGCTATTGATCACACGACTCAGGCTGAAAACCTGTGATACAGAAAAATTCAGCTCCTGACTTTCTACCTGCCTTTTTTCCCACCCATCCTTTTTAAGGAGCCTTACTTCTGGGCATGCAAAGTGTCTTTTGTTGGCAGGAATGGTTTTGGCTTTCGACAGAATAATGATAATAAATTAATAATAATATAATTCAGATGTAAAGAGATACAGGAAATAGGAGGCTATTTTTTCTGAAAAACCTTTAAAAAGCAAATGTGGCTGGTTTTGCTTTTCATAAAAACAAAAAATTAAATCTGTTTTTAGTATTAATCACTAAAGTAGTACAGTCAGCTGACATTGCTCCTTGATCATTCACACCAATCATCATTACCACATTGGACTAGCATACAGCTAAAGGGGAGGCAACTTCCACATTCCCTGGAGCAGTTAAATCGTGCCTTTGTTTGGACAGAGATATAAAATTGCCTGGGTATTGGTCTATCCTCTCACTTCCCACAATACTCCCATTCCCTCCTCTGGAATGCTCCCCAAATGCCCCCACTCCTGGCCACGCCGGCTGTTTCAGCAGAGGAGGCACAGTGGTTTAACTGGCATACTGGCCTTATAGTCCTGTGCTATTCTTTGAGTTGGAGGAAGGAGATCTTAGATTACCCTACAGCCCCTATGAGGCGGCATAGTAAAAAACATAGGTAGTTTAAAGGAGCCACAGGGAAGTGATGAATAGAGCCCATTATCTTCACTCTAATGTAGAGCCCGTCTGTCAGCCCAGTTCTTCAGGAAGTCTGCACTAGGCACTTTACTAGAGGAAGACATCTCACTTGTTCTTTTTGTCAAAAAAGTTTCCATTTTAAATGATGCTATTCAAAGAAAGGGGCAGGGGGAAGCCAAAATCTAAAAACAGATATGTTTGTACTGATATCTACAAAGCTTGTCTACATGAGGAAGATGCACTGGTTTAACTTAATAAGTGGTTTAACTTAAGGTTTGAATTTAAATCAGTTTAGTTAACCTGGTTCAAAAGGCAGTGTGGACTGTCAATACTCTTACATCAGTTTAAACCAGGACTATTTCAATTTAGTTTAAATTGATTGGCTATAGGACTAAGCTAAACTTTCTTACCAAAATAGAAGGGTTCACACAAGGTTTTGAACTGGCTTAACTAAATTGGTTTAAAAACTGATTTAAGTCACAGCCACTGCAACATCTGTCTGAGAGACTAATTTGAACTACGGATTACAAACAACACTTCAGCAAAGGATGTTTTATATTTGGGGCTCTTGGGACAAGTTCCAGCTCAGATAAATTAATCTACAGTATTTTAATATTTTCCTTCCAATATTTGTACTGAATATGCACTATTTTCATATTTTGCATCATTTCACCTTTTATAGGTTAGTATTATAAGTTGCAGCTATTTTAAATATGTGAAATAGGGAATTCTTAAACTAGTTACTATTAGTGTAAAGGGACTGGGAGAGAGTCAAGAATGAAAGTACTGGATGCATTAGGAGATATGGATGCCATATTATTGTTATTTATTTATTTTCCAAAATACCCATTTGAACAACACAGAACATTGAAATCTTTGGAAGGGGTGAATGAAGGCATTTCATTCCTTATTTGGGCACTTCAACAGCTCTAGCAAGGACACATGACCAACACGGGGCTCTTTATTGTAGGTTCCGGCGTATTCTAGGGACTAGGGTAAGGGAAGAAGGAAAATAGTAATTATCACAGGCAAAACACTTGACAAATAGAATACTATAATTGATTTACATATAGCGAAAATCAGGCCAAATTGTATGTTGATGCCCCAAGGCTCTTAACTTCTCTATCAGGAAATAATAATAGAAGCAATTTCACCAAGCCTCTAATAATATCCTGGATAAATCGGGACTACACTCTGTCAACTCAGTAATAACCTTATGAAAGACCTTTTACGATGGATGCTTGGAAAGCTCTGCAACCCACAGGAAATAATACATTTTTGTTTCTACCTTCACAACGTGTACTTATGGATTCATTTATATTTAACATTAAAAAAAGTACTTGATACTTTTAGTAAAAAACAGTCTTCAAGGAAACTGAGTGCCTGAAACAAAGCCCAATGAGATCAGTGGAGTCTTCTTGTTGACTTTAATGGGCTCTGGATCAGGCACTGAAAACTTATTTTATGATGCATTCTCTTCTCCTTAATAAATTTAGAGACAGTATAATCAAGCCTATTGCATTTAAGACTCCCCAGAGACCCACCCACATTTTTAATGGGGAATACTTAAAACACCTATTAGTGGGACATAAATCTGTCTAAGTTTCTCCTGTGAATTCATTGGGAACAAATTGCACAGATTTAAAAATTAGAAACACAGTTAAATTTATAAGAATAACAACTCCCCAGGTGTTCTTTTTGAACTTATTACTCTTAGTCTTAGGGGATGGCTTAATAATCTCTTAATTGAAAAACAGGTCATTTACTTTGCTTAACAGCACAAACATATTAGGAACATAATAATAAAGCTAGCAAAATTCTTGCTTGCAAATTATAAAATTAAAATCCCACAAAATACTGTATGATGGAGGTTAGGCACTACATCTAATTTCAGAATGGCATTTCTGTTTTAAAAATGTTTTTCTTAAACTATACATTTATTAAGAGTTTTAGCTAAGAACATAGACAAGTTTCCTACTTTCTAAATAAAATTACTTACCCCCCAGAATAAGATCTCATAAATGTTGTGTGCTATTTCAGATATCATAAGACCCACAGCATTGGGGTAATTTAGGATAGTATGGGGCTGGTCCATTCACTTACATAGTAAAACTCATTGCAGGAGGCTCAAGAGGCATAAATCTTAATGAAAATCCCCTTTGAGTCATCTCCAATTTTTTTCATTGGGAAGAGCAGGGTATGCTCATTTATGGAATGAGCTATGGGAAGTAAATACCATTGATTCCAGGGGAATCCATATGAAGGCCAAGTGACTCCCCAGTAGCTCTCTACTTCTCTTGTTTCCTTTTCATGAAGGAGTTACCCTTAACCATAGCTGACCTGATAACCATTGTGAGTGACCCTTATCATAAAGTGAGAGAAGGGGAATTTGTGAGAAAGGTAGCACAGTCTGTGATTTCATGTGATTTCTACAGAGCCAGAGGGAGGACAATTTGCATCTCCCAATACCAGTCACCAGTCTGACCAGTCACCACCCCTACCTCTGTGTGGAACAAGAGACTAGTGGAGAGGACCTTAATGAATGGCTGAGCCACCTTCCATGTGAGATAAAGTGAGATCCATACACAAGAGCTCTCATCTGGCAACAGATTGGGGATACAGTTCCTTTCTTTCGCGAAGGTTAATATTTACAAAGTCATTGTTATCTTAATTTATTTTCTGTGTTTCATGCTCCCTATTCCAAATTTACACTCATTTACTGCATCTCTTGGAAAATAATTTTTTTAAATTTTGGCAGGATGGGGGAAAATAACATGGATGAAAGACTAGTTTTCAATTAAATCCAATGAAATTTCAACTAAATTAGAAAATGAAGTGACTGGTTACAGGGAGAGCTGCACTTTCAGTTCCTTTTAGTTCCTCTAAAGTGCACTCCTTTGGGGACAGGTTCCACTATCTTCACCCTCTTTGGATGGAATCACATAGCCCTTTCACCCTTAATCAGGGTCTCTGGTATACAGCTATCCTGTTTACCAATTGTGCTAACCTGACAGATTATTGTGTTGCCTTGTGTTGCCACCTGTAAGCCCTTTTCTTCTAGGAGCTGATTAAATTGATTCAAACAGCTTCTTCAACATTGCTCAAAGGTACTCAGTTCTCTGAGCAAAGGGATCAAACAAACAAAAAAGGCCTGTACTCGTATTTCCCCTTAACCTTTCCTTGCAAATTTTGGTAAATTCCATTCAGACCAGGTACTTCCATTTGTGGGTTGGGAGAAGCAGAGTTCCCTGCTGCAGCATGCTTTCTGATTCTCTCTGTTTGTCTCCTTGAATCCCTGGCAGCTCTTACTGACATTCCTTGGGCTACTCTGCCCTTCCCCTGCACCTCATTACTCCCTAGACCAGCATCTTTAGGTTTTAGTATTTCTTCTGATTCTTGATTTATTCTTGAAAAAGTAAATTTTGCCAGTCTAGTTGGACCCCGATGGGGGTATTCCCCATTTAATACCTTTCCCACTGCTTCCCCAAGGGATCCTTGTCATTCTTTATAATAGCACTACAATAGGACAATGGAACAGACTGCCTTGGAAGGTTGTGGAAGTTTCTTCTGTGACCTTGTCTGCTGGGGGGGTCACATTGAGATTGTTCAGTCAGGGCAAACTGCAAAGAATGGGGCAGGCAATCCACAAAACTGGTAGTTATTCTGATAATTAGATTCACCAAGCCAGCAACAAAACAACTTCTATACACCTCACTGGTTACCCAGGAGCCAAAAAGACTGTTTCCTTAAAGCAACCTCGCTCTGGGCTTCCATCCAGACAGCCAAGTCAAATATGATGAGGATAACTGAAAATCTTGTTCATCATATATAAAGTTCTACCAATCCCAAAGAATTGGACACATTACCCACCAGATCAATGAATATTCCAGATCTCACTCAGATCTTACAGCCAATTCTTATTAATTAAACTAAAAATTATTAAAAAAAAAAAGAAAAGAGTGAGTATTGGTTAAAAGATCATGATACATACAGACATGAGTACGATTCTTAGGTCAGCTTCATAATAGAGCTGGTGTTCTGCTGATTTGCAAAAAATTCTTTCCATAATCAGTTCATCATGTTATAGTCCAAAGAGGCAGTCCATGTGCAGAGTCAGTATAATTTCCTCCATGAGAAATTGCAGGGTAATGCAAACTGGAGCTGCAGACCTCAGTTTTACAACTCATGCTTCCCCTGACCAAGGACTTCTGAGATAACAGGATCAGGGATTAGAGTTCTTTTATAGACCTCTGGCAGGTTATGGATAGTCTCCTGACAGCAGCTATTCCTTGAGTGATGAATAGGTGATCACCGTGCCTTTAAAGTAAAACCTTCCATTTCCTCTGCACACTCTGGTAATTAGCTGCATTGATTAGCATAAAGTAACTACCCATCTCAAAAGCCATTTACTACAGTTTACTGTAGTTTACTACAAACTTCAAAGAGAATAAATACAATGATATTATTACATCCAAATTCCATCTAGAGTGTCAATATTCCCCTTTGATCTCTGAATTAACAGAATATAGTGATGGACAGGAACTGTCTGGTTACATTGTTAACCTCTCACAATACATAGATACACAGACAAATATAATTAGTATTTACTTCTAATTCTCTAACAATATAGACATGAATTTCAAATGCTCAGGTCTACTAACATGGCTTGGCTAGTTATCTACAAGGAATGGCCCTTTTTAACATTTCAATATTTTCCTAATAGGTCTTCATGGGTTGAATTTGGGTCATTTAGTCTACTGGTGGTTTAACTATTTCTGGCTCAGTGTCACATCTTCCCTAGAGGTTCAAAAAAAGAGGCTGAATAGCCATGTGTCTTGGATGGTTTAGAGACAACAAATCCTGCATCTTGATGATCCTTGTGGTCCCTTCTAACCCTATGATTCTATTTATCTTTGTCATTCTTCCATTTTCTTTTGGTTCCCCCTTCCATCCTCCTTTGATTTAACTCTGTGAGGCCTGGCAGGATAATTACATCTGACTCTCACATTCACCACATCCTGGGACACTACAGTGGAGTGTTTTGTTCCCCAATTCCCTTTTCATCAGTATTTCCAAACACAAAACTGCATCCTTCCAAATAAAATCAATGAAAGAAATGCATAATGATGAGAATATTCTTTCCCTCTTCTCTAATACTAAGTTATAATTTCCTCAGTTATACAATGCAGTACTAAATAATGAGGCGGGGGGGGGGGGGGACTTTTCCCATCTCCACAATGACTATACTTAGAAGCTTGGAGATGGGATTTTTAATTGTCTTAGATTCCCTAGAAATACCTAAGGAAGAAGAAGAGGCAACAGACTGATCTTGCACAAAAAGCCCAGAATGCTATTTTAAAACCAGCTAAGTACTTCTCAATTTCTTCACACACCTGGAAACCCAATATTAAATCTTCTTATCATTTGTAGCATCATGTCAAGATGTTTTCCCCATAGGATGCATTGAAAGTGATATGCTCTGGCATAACACATTGCTAAAGACTTCTTTCGTATGTGGTGATCATACCTCACCAGTGACAGCTGGAAGATTGTTTCAATATATCGAACAGATAACTTGCTCTTATAAAAGTTTCTTGTTAGGGAAGCTTAATTGGCCTCACTAAGGTTAAATTTATAGATCACAACACAGTAATGGCCAGACTCACCGAATTTTTGCCATTGGGAGCTAGATGAGTATAGCCAATTTGGAAAACCATATACTCATCTAAATTGGACTAGTAGTTCAAAAAACCGGGAACTTGTTTTGGAAAAAAGACTCACTTTAAAAGAGGAAATTTACAGTGGTGCTTGACATCCATGTTTGGACTACATTACGCTAATAAAACTCAGAGAGCCAAGAAACTAGGCTCACTCTAATCTTTTAATCTCAGGTGGAATCCCTCTTTGTTATACAAACTCTTTTTATTTTTGTATAGGCATAGCTCTGGAAAGATTGCACATAGCATTATCTTCCCAACTTCCACACTTCATTTTGATAAGTTTCATTGTGTGTATATATACACCAGAGAAGTTGCTTGTTTATAAATTCTGGCTAGATTTGCAGAAGGATGTCATTGATAATTATTTCTATTTTCAAAAGGTCAGATCCTTAACCCCTCTTAAATCCCTTTTGTGATTCTCTAGTGGTACCAAGGGGACATAAAGCTGCTTTTGACTTTACACAAATTAAGATATTGGGGCAGTAGAGGTGACGCTGGAGTACACTGTGTTCAATCAGTCCTACCCAGAGGAGCATTCCCTGAAGGATTTTTATCCACCAACACAAATTAAAGCAGCCTCAAGTCTGTGTCAGTCCCATAAGCCCCCATATTGATGAGGTGAGGTAGGAGGAGGATGGAAAAGTGTGGGAAGTTAGCTATATTCTTTCCTTCTAGGTGCATAAAGCAGCCAATATGGTTATGGTGGATTCTTTGTTAGATTGAATTTAGTTCATTACAATGTAGTGCACTGACTGGATGGAGTGATGTTTCTTGTACAATTACATAACATGAATCTCATGTTTAATTAATGATGTCACATCCTTATGATCTTATTGTGTTATTTTCTTATAAAGTTATTGCTCAAAGCTTTAATGGAGCTGAATGTACATTTGTTGACCTGTACCTGCAGCTTAGTGAAATAGAGTCAAATCTGCTCTCAGTTACTCCAGTGTAACTCTGTTCAACTCAGGATTTAGATTTTTTCTTCCTTGGAGACTCGTGCATAATGTCTTTTACCAAACCATAGGTCCCCAGAATGCTTTGGACATATATAAAGATGAATAACCATATTACAATCATCCTCAGAATACTTCTGGCTCCTCAGGACCCAAAATCACCTTCCTTGTTTTTAGATCCCTCCAAGGGCTTACTTCAGCCTAACTCACAGAATTTGTCTCTCTGCACTTATTTCTGCTCCTTTGTCTCATCCAACACTGTCCCTTTTCTCTCTGTCTGTTGCACTTAGTATGAGGTCATGCCATACCTAATAGTCTTCCTCTAACTCTCTGACTTATCAACGCTAATTGAAAAGCATCCCTTGTGTCTTCCATAAGCCTTTTAATTTCTCTCTCCCTCTGCTGTTTAATATATTAACTTTGGCTTTGACTCTATGAAGCACTTTCTGGCATAGTTTCTCTGAAAGACATATCTGAAAATAACATTGTGTTATTGGAAAATGCACTAAATTATTGCATTTCTTCTGTGAAACTTTAAAAAAATGCAATGGGAAAGCCTTTTCAAAACTTTGGGATTCTTGCATTTTTAACATACAGCCACCACAGTGCTTAAAGGTTCATATTGTACATTAATCCATGTAGGATTAATAGGTTATCTTTGAAAATTCCCCTCATGTAGGCTGTTCCTAGACAGTAAATGGCCTAATACGTTACAAGACTTTGAGGAAAATTCATCCCATTGTAACCATTGACTTTAGTGGTGCTGTGACAGGCAGTGAATCTAGCTCTGTAAGCCTATAGTTTAGGGGCCACTTAGGTAATATACATATCAGAGTATATCAGGAAAGCAATTCTGAGTGAAAGCAAACACAGGAAGGTAGCGTAAGATATAAAATAAAATGCTATGACTTAAAAGGTTAAAAGCAAATAATAGGAAGTGAAAGTGTGATTGAACTCTGGGATAGGCTCTTGCAAGCTACAATGATTTGAGCTGATATAATAAATATTGACAGATTATTCCAATTTTCAATAGTTTTTGAGGTTTCCTAGGAGTATGATCCTGCGAGTCTAGATTTTTCCATGGTTCAAGTAATGATTTCCATAATTCTTCTATAGCTTTCAGTCCAGTAAATGTATTTATACAATACTAGTTTTCTAAGGATATATTTCTATATTTAATACATTACAATAATTTAAAAAATCCATTTTTTCCTGTCTTACCAGGTTTTGTAATGTGGGACCAGCTCACTTAAGAAAGGGAAGCCAGGAGGCATGTACTAGAGATCAGTTATATACCCAAAATTCTGATCCTTGGTTTTGGTTTGGTTATTATAGCAATAGTCACCAGATACTAAATTTGCATCCAGATCCAAACATCCTAAAGTGTTGGGCTGTTTCAGATCTGATCTTTTGATTTTTGGCCCACCGCTAATATCTCTTTGTATACAATACAAAGCTGTATTTATAAACAGCTATACTCCTTGGGTCCAGTCCTCTAGAATGAACAAGTCCTGTGAAGAAAAATCAATTCTCAGAGGACAGAATTGAGCATTTTGCATGACCTTGCAAAATCAGATTCCTTTTTTTCTGGTTAAAATGGCATAGAAAAAAATTAGAAAAGAAATAGGTTCAACCAATACACAAGGAATTGTGTGGGCAGACAATGTTTGCAATACCTCTCTCTAGACAGACTCTTCATTGTCTAGAGTCGGGAATAACTGGAGATATGACTAAAATCTTTTTTAATTCGGGGGATATGTTTTTCCCTTTTACGTAATTATAAATTTCTAAAGTACACTTTTATATTTTTTAAAAAATGAAAATATTCCTTCTAAAGCTGAAAAGGTACAATTCACGACCTCGACAGTTCCTTCACTTCAGTGCTGCAAATGCAAAGTTACAATGAAATCTAAAATAGAATCTTCCCCTAGTCCATAGGCCTGAGGAGTATCCTCATTGCAAATGAGATTCTGAATAGCACACTCAACACAATGCAGTAGGAATCTTGCATTTCTGAATATCCCAAAGCCTTGGATTTCTATTTTAAGGCAACTTTTTAGGGAAAAAAAAATCCTGTTTTTTCTTTCTTTTTTTTTTGGATGTGGAACTTTTTGTAACAAGTCATTTTATATATGTCACTTTTTAAAATGCAGTGATCTTCCTCTCACAGCCACTGACTACTCATCAATAAATGCTTTTCCCCCAGCAGAATCAACTCCACAAGGGGGATAATCACTCTTAATAACAATAGCATTTACTGTGCCACTGTAAGAGAACTGTAGAGACATGCAGCTGAAAACAAAATCTGAATGGAGTTTTCACTTCCATTCTCTGAGTCATTTATAGAACCTTTATTAATAATCAATGTTGTCTAGAAATATGCCGTGTGACGCTTTTGAAAAATCAGATCATTACAGATTTGTAAATTGTTCTAAAGTTTTGTATAAACTCCTGAGGATTTGAGTGAAGGAATTTCACATTTTGATTTTTTTAAATACAGATTCCATAACTATATTCATTGAGAAGAGAGGTAAATAAAGCTTGATAGAGAGTGGGGTCCTAACCAACCTTTCCCATGGCATCGCTAGGGTCTAAGGAGGTAGGAAAACTCTACATGGTTCCTCAAATGGAGTTTTGTGATAAGTATCTTCCCAAGGGGAAGAAGATGGGAGACTAAGGAGTTTGTAGGGATGAAGCCTGTGAACACTTCCAGTCATGGAGGAGCCCTGCTTTCATTCACTGGTCCACTCTATGCTTGTTGATGAGGTGACCTGGAAGGATATGATGTAGCTCTTCCTTGTATTAATCCACTCTGGTTTCATACAAAAACTTGATGTGACAGCACAGTATCTGTCATAAAGAATAATCAGGCCCCTGCTCTCTGTCCTTAAAACCCTGTATATACATGAGGAAGAGTTACTCAGAGACACCACAATATCTCTTTTTTGTGAAGTAGGAGCACTACTCCCTCCCATCTTCCATCAGATAGAACACTCAAGACCGAGGATTTTTATGTTGTAGAGCTGAAATGCTGCAAACATTAGTTGGAGCATTTGTAGTTTATTTGGTCATAATATCAAAGTCAAGTCAAAATTCCTGACTGTTGAAAAACACAGGGATTACAAACAAGCTGAACCACCAGCATCCATGCACTGTAATATACATTCTCTAGCTACAACATTTTGCACTTGAAATTAAAAACCTGAATTGAATAGTTTGAGGAAACCTGAGATGATTTCAACACTGTGGACTCAAGGAGTATAAATGTTCTGGACTCTCTCCAAATTTCAGTAGTAAAACTGAACTTAGATGTTTTTGGGTAATGATCCCACAATAAAGATTCAATACTATGCTATAAAAGAGATGCTACATAGTTAACTTCTTAAAGGATAATAAAAAATTAATATATTTCCTAAAACCCCATAAAAATACAACACAAATTTTAAGCTACTTTAAATTACTTTATAATGTTATCTTGAAATGACTGGGAAAATTTTGTTTTGTTTTGTTTTTATTGCAAACTTTATGAACTGATACAGGCCTGGAATAAAATTGTAAATAAGCTTTGTGGCAACAACTTCACAAACTTCTATTTTCTCAAAAACAATAAGAAGAATTCAACTCTAAGGTGCAATACATCTATCTTTACATATTTAATAAAATAGACTATTGCTTATGTATCATTTCCTTCTTTTATCTCTTTGTGATATCTAACAAATATGTCTTTTTAAATGTTAAAGGATCTGACACCGGGATCAATTAATTAGACAATTAATTAGATTCCATATGGAATTGTTATTAATTTACTAATCAGTTCAAATAAAGCAATAGATTCCTGATCTAGCTCCCACTGAAATCAATGCAAGTTGGATCAGGTATCTGAACCTTTTAAAGTTTATTTTTGTCCTCTCTGTTGCTCACGTTTCCCAGTTCAGTATGATCTACAAATTCTACCAATCTGATATTTACCTCTTGTAAATGGAGATGTGACTTTGTCTCCACTTGTTCATAGAGCAGCCATCCTTTGCAGTTTGAAATTCTATTCCCTGGGTTTTGAAAGGCCAGTGAAGGATAATGTCTGCCTAGGATGTCCTTCCTGTAGCTGAGTTTGTGGGTACTTCAATCAACAACTATCCAATTTGTTTCCAGAAAAGGATACTCAGATTTGTACACAGTCTTCGTACAAATAATATTTTGAAAGGCAGTGGGTTCTTGTGGATTTAGCACTGTAGAGAAAGATAGAACCATTAGGCACAGGTCTGTCTTTGGGAAGTCATGTACCTATCTTTATCTTAGTTTGCTCATCAGTAAAATGGAGATTATGCTGGTCTCCAAGGGATGTTATATGGAATAATTAGTTCACGTTTAAATAGGGTATTGGAGATACATAGTACTTGGAGATCTGAGCCCAGATGTGGCTCACCTCCCCTCCTCCTGCTGCTCGCTACTCAGTCGAGCCCATCTGTGGCTCTCCTCCCTCCCCCTGCGCTGGGTTTTGCACTTCCCTGCCAGCGAGAGCAGCCTAGCTGCTCTGGTTGGTGGGAGCCAGCCCAGCTGCCGCTCCCCTTCGCCCCCCAGTTTAAGCAGTAAGCAGCTGTTTAAACATTTTAAACAGCTGATTATCGTTTAAACGGTTGAACGGTTAACCTTTCACATTCCTAGTATCTAACTCTTCATTTTGTATATCACCTTGGTACCCATGTAGTATATAGCTTCTTTTGTAAAATGCACATTCAGTTCTGCCTCAATTATCCATTTGCCATCACTAGGTTTGGCAGGCTGTCAATATAGGCAAAATGGGTTTTCTTCCTTTGACTCTGCTAAGTCTTGCAATATAGCCACAATAGTCCAGTTTTATTATCTGTTTTTTAGCTTTCAAGTGACTAATACAGTGACTAGTGACTAATACAGATATTTAATGGGAGTAAAAATATGGAAAACAGTAATGCCAAAAGAAACTTAGGTTTGGTAGTGGAGAGCAAATTATGTGTATGTCTGCAATGCATTGGAGCAGTAAAAAATATTTTTTTTTATTCTAGTCACACCATGGAGTAGGGAGGCAATAATTCCACTCTAAACTGTATGGCCCATGTGTGACTGCACCTAGAGTTTTACTTTCAGTTCTGAGCTTCTCATGGCCAGAAATATATTTAAAGTTGGAGGAAGTACAGAAAAACAAAAACATTATTAGAGTTGAAATCCACATCCCTCTTGCTTTAGCCCCTTTATGTAAGTAAGAAGGCTCCTGTGGCATAAAGAGGCCCTATATATAGGGGGTTTCCTTATATAGCATTATATAATGCTGTTTCTAAACTGGTTACTGGGCCTGATTTTCCACTACCTTGGGCATGTGTAATTGAACATAGAGTGAAAGAACGCTACCAAGCACACTGGATACCAGCTTTGCATATGTTTAAATGACTATACAGGGTGCATAGCAGTGGAGAGTAAGCCCCAGGGTCTGATATGGCAACATAATTTCTGAAATGCTGCTTTCTGTGGCATTGTTTTCAGGAACGATAAAAAAAACAGCAGAGCTCTCAGTGGAGAGGTAAGGCGGGGATGTACCATAAGCCTCTAATTATCCTCATTTTTTTTTTAAAGTAGCCAAAGATTTCAGAATTAGTTAGGCTCATTTCCACTCCAAGGTAACCTTTATGTTATAACCTGAGTATATGGTAGAGCATAAAAACTCAAGGCATCAATTCATTGTCTCATTTATTCTTCTAATTCAAGATTACTAAAAATGACCTTTTGCCTTCATTAAAAATGGCCTCTTTAAATAAGCATTAGAACAAAATTCTAAGCATTGAATGTCAATTACTGCTAGATTAGGAATGAATTTATGTAGGCCACCAGGGAAATTGATCCTGTACATCTGATCCAAACCAGTAAAATTTCAACCTTTATCTCATTTAAAACAGATGCGGATTTGTCCAGACACATTGCCTTTATTACTGTCTTGCTAGAATAGCTAATTATGCATGATATATTTTATGTGGGCTTTGTTTTAATATTGTTTATTGGTATTACTCCACTCAGGCATTCAAACAAAAGAAAATATCTTCATTCCACTTCTATACAGCACATCTCCATGATACTATCATCTAACCAACGAGAGCATGAAAATGTAATTAATTTGTTTCTGACTGAATTGGACTTCCTTCAGTGGAATTGACCACTCCATTGATAAGTAGATAATATGAATGTCCAATCTCTCACTGCGTCTTTGGTGAAAGGACTGTCTTCCATAATGGTCTGTACAGTGCTAAACACATCATTGGTGCTTAATAAATAAGAACCAGATATGAGATTTCTCCTTTCCAGAGAAAATCCCAATCATCTGGGTAGGAAGAAAGCTCTACTTGCATTGCTTCCTCTGGATTCTTCTGTCCTGGGTGCAATTTGCCTACCGAGGAACCAGAAAATTAGCTTTTGAAAATCCATGGATCCCACAGGATCTGCCAGATGTATATTTAAAACTGTGTTAAAATTGTGCTCTGTGTCTGATGTTGTCCTGAATTCTAAGAAATGAAGTAGTGCTACACTGCAACCTTCCAGCAAGAGAATTTATGTTTGTATTTAACTTCTACGCATATGCCATTAAACACACAGTAAAGATACAGGCTATACAAGCAGAAGCCCTGGGAATCAAACTAGCTCCTAGGTCCTATACTACTGCCCCTATAATATGCCTGTGTAGAGGTGGCTCATCACAAAAGTTAATTCAGGCTCAGGCTCAGACTGCATTGCTTTCAGAAGACAAAGTTGATTGCCAGGGCAATTAAACCTGTTCCACTCCACCCTCAAAAAGACCCACAAAAAGAACTCCAAGGGGAAAGAGGATGATGCTTCAGGAGTTGCTGACTTTTTCCCTCAAAATGGGAAAGGAGAAAGCCACAGATAGTGGGCTGTACATGTGT
Organism: Emydura macquarii macquarii; assembly: GCF_026122565.2. NCBI lineage: Eukaryota > Metazoa > Chordata > Testudines > Chelidae > Emydura > Emydura macquarii. Next base: position 841,232 of record NW_027130849.1, on the reverse strand, counting down.
ATCTTGGGAAAGGATACCCACATTATTCCTCTAGACTACAGTATGATTCTAAAAGTTTCTTTATCTCATTACAAATCTATAAGAAATAATATCCTTTGAAAATAGTGTGTTTCTGAGAATAGGGCACTATCAATTGGTCAGACAAGAACCAGGTGCAATGCAAATCTTCCTAGTTGAAGTTTTGATAGTTTTAAAATATCTTTAAATAAGGTGTTTGGGTGAAGAAATCGGAAAGAGATACGCACTGAGAAAATTGAGCTTTTAAGTGAAAAGTGAACTTTTAAGAAAAAAGATGCTTAAAACTTAAGCATTGATGACGCTGCACTATAACAACATGCTAGCACCCAAGCAACAACTGGAATTCCTAACTATTGTGATGGCTGAGTTTGGAGAGAGATGGTATTTTGTCTTGGAATTTATCCAAAAATAACCCTAAATCAGTGTCTAAAACATAGTAGAGAGATACACAATGTAACTCATCTTTGTTCAGGACATTCTGCCTGTTGTATTTTGACATGTAAATTATATATTTCATGTATAATCTTCTGAGGGGCTTAATATGCTTCAATGATGTGTTTTCTGAAAGCCTTCAAGGAAGATATTCATTACAGATGTTTTGGAAGTTTTCTAGTATCATGTTTTCTGATAAATTGTCTTAGCATAAAAAAATCACATAAGCTATGCTTTGGCTGAATGAATCAAATAAGCCTTTAAATTGTTCATCATAATAATGCCTTTAGGTATGTTCATAGATAATACCCATTAGCCATTACCCAGTGACTAGGAGGAATAATTCAAGCCTCAATAAACTGTACATATTGGGAATGAGAAATGTTGAGACTGGAGGTATGCCAAATGGTTCTGAAGTAATTCAGGCAATGGGGAAGTTTCAGAGCTTTTCTGCTGGTGAGCATTCAGTCACGCAGACACTTATTCAATGTTCTCTGTTGATGAAGCAAGGAAATGGTGCTATAGTTGCAATGGACCTAAAGTGTCCGGCTTGCCACTATTTTGCCTTTTGCTGTAAGAGCAATGTAAAATGGCTGTTGCAGTTGTTATACATCTAACACACGAATGTGGGCTCAATATACATTAATCAATTCTTGTACATATGAATTAAAGAATTTCTCCTTACCGACATTTTTTTTTGTGTGCAAATCCTAATTGCCTATGAAAAAATGTAAGTGTTATGTGGGGACTGCTTATGATTATGTGTGCATGGAAGGAGAAAGAGGGGGGCTAGGATTCAGTAAAGAAAACAGGCCAAATTTTACAATTTTGATACCTAAAATTAAGCAGCCAAATCCATATTTAGGTATCTATTTTCAGAAGACTTCCATCCGGCAGTATCCATAGATTAAGATGGGAGTTGTAATGTTCAGTATCTATGTAAGTCAGATCTGTTATTTGTTAGTTATTGGTATCCATGTTTGAAAATTTTGTCCAATGTATTTGTTCCCAGAAGGATTAAAATAAGGAAAAAAGAAACACCTAAAAACAAGCATATAAATAGGCAATTAAAATAACCCATATAAATTGGTGGGTTGCTTTTAGAAGGAAATTTTATATCTTTTGTTGTTTTCTCTTTTGATTTGTTTTCCTATTGATCCCACCACATTAAAGTTGTTTGTTTCAGTGTTACAATATGTGTATTGCATTGGACCACTCTGAGCAGACTGTAAACACAGTCATGATTGTATTCAGTTTGCAAAAAACAATAGCGCTTCTTAAAAGCAAATCTCATCTACGGATCTTTACAGTGCTCAATTGTAGCTTTACCATGAACCCTGTGTATGTAACAATGTGTGCTGTGTCATTCCAGTAGCATCTTGGGAAGCAGATTTTGACTCAAAGAGATTGGCTTCTGGCTACATGCCTCTCCACAGCAAGTGGGTACCTGGCACCAGCCCTGTACCTAGGGTGGGCCAGTGCAACTGCACGGGCCTGTGTATTAGGGTGAAGGAAAAGGACATTATGAGGAAAGGATATGCACACTCTCTGACCCCATTCTTCCTCTTCCCACCTACCTATATAGGAGTAGCAAGTTATTGAGACGGCCTGCATTGCTACCTGAGATACACAGAGTCCACACAGGGGGGTTAAGGGAAAACTTCACTCCCCTTTAGTCCCATGTTGTGGCCTTCCTGTAAAACCTTCTGGTGCTAATAAAAATGGTAGTCATACAGCTAATATTTTAAAACTAAAGTAGCCACTGAATTAATATATAGATGAAAGAGAAATTACCCTCTGATCCTGGGGAAATAAAGTGCTTTTCTCCTCAGTTTGAATGGTCCTATTTGCTCAGCTATCAGAAAGCATTCCATCAATCATTGCTAAGGTGCAACTTTTGATATCTTCTACCTAGTGATGCATGACCAAGTAATTTAATTTAACCTATTTATGGCTCTTTCAGAATGCCAGAGCATAAATAAGAATCAAGCCCTAACTTTTCTCATCCATTTCTTATCCTTTCTCTGTAGAGAGTGAATGGGCCAAAGCTTTTGCCAAACTATTTTGAAACTTAAAAAAGATTTGGTTTCATAACTATTTTTGGGTTGGTTTGTATCTTAACTGTTTAGTGGATGTCTTTGCCCTTCCATTGAGAATTGCCGAAGGCGGGTAGACAGATGGATTTGGTTGAGGGCTGTGTCCTGAAGTCCAATGGGAATCAGTGAGTGTTGAGGACTCACAATTATTCATAAGTTCTGATCCTTATTGAGTGTCTGCAATAGATCCATGTTCAAACATTTCATCTTCTAACATTACCCACACTAATCTTTAATTATACTGGGAAACCAAAGTTAGGGTTAAAATATGTGGTTCATTTGATGATACTTAAAACAAAACTGATTCATGGCTCATTTTCAAGTAAAACACAAATAAAGTGATTTGTTTTCTCATATTTATGGGGGAAAAAAAGAATTCTCACTATGCATCACTGATAGCTTGCATACAGAATGAAGTAAGGTATAATTAAAGAGGGCTTTTTTAACTTTCTGAAAAATAAAATGAACTCAAATATTGTTTGCAAATGAAAGATGAACTATCCAGTTCATCTGTTTTCTGATTCTATGCACTTGCACCTAAAATCCACAATGAAGCAACATGAATCTATATTTACCCTCGATCACATTTGCACACTATCTTGCTAGATAAGTGATCAGTTATGTTATCAAATAAAATCTCATTATTTTTTCTTTGCCTTTGCACTAGCAGAAGTGAAAAGTTCCTCACACTGGGTCTCAAGTAAATGAGGTCACTTCCTACAGTTTACTGAGAGGGAGAAGGTGGTAATGAACATTACATGTGCTAGCACACTTGAAAATAATGTGATCCACATTTTGTTTTTAGAGTAGTCTGAACAAAATATATACAAAGAGCTGAAGCATAACCTTTTGGCGACCTGAACCTGTAGTGTTGAGAAGGAAAATGCTTATGGTATAAAGCAGTCATGCTGATGACACTAGAGTTATCTATATTAATTTAGGTTAGAGTGCTATCTTCCTAAGGCAACAAACTGTTTGTACCAGCTCTTGTCAAAAACAGGATCCATTTGTACATTCTTGATTAGTGACACATATTAAGGTTTCATTTTATTCTTTATACTTAAATTGCTTTTTGCCAAAGGCAGTCATTTAAGCCAGACTTCATTAAAGTATGTTATTCCTTCTCAGTTTTTATTACAAGGAAAAACTTTGATGAAAAGTGAAGGACTTTGAGACATAATTTACTTCAACAATTATGCTGTTATAGCATAAAAGCTAACAAAAATAATTGTAGCAGGAGCGTGATACAAATTGTTTTTTTTTTCTTTCACAATTATATTGTATCAAATCAGAAAACATTAAAACTTTATATTACCCGCCAAAAAAGAATACAACAATAGATATATTTAGGATGATTACATTTTTAAAGCCATCCTCTTCAGTGGAGCCAGGATGTCACCCCCCCATTTTACATTTTCAGTGACCTTTATGGGTTCCTGCCTATATGTATTGAACACCCATGAACATGTCCTGCTTTGTCAGAATTTTTTAAAAACAAGTTGGGCACCTGCTTTATTTTAAAAGTCTGATCTGAATATTTTTTGCAGGGAAGTGTGCATTCTGGGTTTAAAAAACAGCTGCTTTGGTGAGCTAGAATATTTGAATGTGCTCTCTCTGCAGATTGGTTGCAGTGATGCACACAGGGGAGTCAGTAACTCAGGAGCCATTGGCTGAGCATGAGAGTACGCATGCTAAACCAGATCATATATATCAGTGTGTGCTTGGTTGTTTGGGATGATTTTCAAAAGTTAGGTTCCTGAATGGTTGCATGCAGAGCAATTTGCTGTTTCTCCTCCTACCTGTATCACTTGTATATGTGCTAACTGTAGTCAGGATCACTATCTGATGGTGGTGATGGTAGTGGCAATGACACTGTGGCCATGCAGGGTGAGATGGCTCAGAATTAGAAAGTAAAATTTACCAAAGGACAGCCTGACATGCAACCCCGTCTGATGCCAGACCATGAATCCATTCTTCTATAGAAAATATTGGGTGGATATGGGGGAAATATAGGACTAATGAACACTTTGGGTAGCCATTAGAGGGATTTAGAGGACATAAACAAGCAGATGGCCTTCACTTCAACACTATATGCAAAGCGTCTGACCAGGCTGGGAGGATGAGTAAAATCCTAGACCTATCAAAGTTTACAGGAGTTTTCCCATTGACTTCAATGAGGCCAAGGTTTCAACTGAAATCTCTATACCAAGTAGACGAGAACTGGGACTTAGACAAAAGCCAGCACTGTCAGGAACTAGAAGTTGGCATAGTGTGTCTTGGCATGTCATTAAGAAACAACCCAGGTTCATGAGGGGACTATGAAGTAGTGTGTATTAAACAAAATGCTTGCATGGGCTAGGGAGTTTAAATATCACGGCCTCTCACAACACACTTCTTCTCCAAATTTTCCCAGTATTTCTTTTCCCTCCCCCCAAAACCTGGTCAAGCCACCAAAGTTTCCTATCCTCTTCAGCGACCCTTGCCTTCCTTTTCCCAACAACTACACCAACACTGCAATAAAAATAGAGCCAGGAAAAGCGGTCAACAGCGATGAAAGTGATTGCCACCAGTAGGATGACACTTACTACATGATTGCTACAGCAACAAGAGGTCCCCATGACAGCTAACCGTGTTTAGCCAGGAATTCCAGCTGAGAGCTCCATCAGATATTGCAGATGACCCTGAGGTGACAAGAGAGAAACATCATCAGCATGAAGCAAGAAACATTTTTACTTTCCTTTCAACCCTTGATAACGCTTCACAAGAAAATCAGGCCCTGCTCCCCATACACCTGAATGTGGAGGAGAACAAAGCTCTGACCGACCCTCTGGATTTTTGGCCTGACAATTCATCCACACAAAAGGTTGTCTCCCAAACAGGCTTCACTACAACTTGGAGCATGTGAGACATCTGTCCTGCAGAACCCATCTATCTTTCAAATTAGAGCATGTCTATGTGATAGCTTCCTTTCCCAATTGCCACCTATTTTGTATCAGCATTACATGTTCATTAGCCAACGAGGAACTGCTTCCAAGTCCATCTTCATTTATGTTGAATGAGTAAGGTGTGACCTGACTGTCCCCAAATTTAATTTGCTTAAATCTGCCCAGGCGATCTCTTGCCTAGTTACAGAATTCCAGTTGGGTACTTTTCCTCCTTTAAAAATTTCTTTGAAATTTACACTTTCCTACAAAACATTTTGAGGAAACGACATTTGTTGCTAGAAAGTGGTTACAACAAAAAATGTTGACCAGCTCTAATCTTAACCCAGCTGACAATACTCCCTATAGAGCAATCAATGTGAGTAAAGTCAAGTATGTCTATGTTTATGATTATCAGGACAAAGTATGCATGCGTTATTTCGATATTGGCATACCCAAATATATGATGTGTTTGTGCACATATGTGCTTGTGTAAATGTGCATGCACAAACACACACTTCGATACTTCAGATTTTTTAATTCAATAAATGTCAATCAGCTACCATTCAACCTGTCCAATATTGGGCACTTGTTTGGCATTGTCACAGAAGAAATTAGCCATAGGGAATTATATAAAAAAGGAGGCTAGATCAAAGCAGACTCATGAAAAATCCATATTCCACATACATTACAGTGTACCTTATGTTATCTTTAAAAAATTGTATTTAATGAAGATCAAGGCTACAATATAAAATTATTTGTAGACATCTTTGTGGAAATAATAAAACAAAAAAATCAAAGTCCACTGGACACATATCAAGCAAAGGTCATTCTAATATATCTATATATAAAGAAACAACTGCCAAAGTTGGTAATGACCAAAACATGTTCTGAATTTGAAACAAATCAAAACCGACACATTTAATGCAAGGAAAAGAGGCCAACATGCACTATACAATCCCTTTTTTGCTTACTAGTACAGAAGCAAATATCAGTATGTAATGATGCATTGTGACATAAAACAACAACGAGGAAATGGGGAGGGGGGAGGGAGAAGGAGAAACAGACTAAAATCCTTCCTCCAAGTATTTCCAAAAGATTCAGTCATTTACTGATGTTTTTTGCTGGGCTAAGCATGAATCAGCGTAACAGCTCATTTTACTGTGTTACTGATCATCAAACTTATAAAAAAAAAATTAGTAGAGCTTGGAGAAACCTGTGCTAAATGAGAAATTAACAATTTTCAGTGCTGCAAAAGAAGTCAGATTTATTTGTTTAAATAAGTTAGATTTGTGAATAAGAAATAATTACAAAAACCTATATATTCAATTACCCACACACCTAATCCCAAAACAATGGCAAACAGCATCAACAGACAGCCTTAAAATGCTGGTAACTGTAATCATGCATTACAGTTGATACAGGACATATTTCAACATACACCTAATAGTGCCCACTTAAATCCAGAATGCTAAACACTTTGCAAAATAAACCACAGGTTGATAACTTTGTATGCTTTTAAGATGACATTTTCCATATTTGTTCACTGAAATTTGAAACCTGGCACAGACACATTCTCACAGAAAAACAGTCTTTCTGCTTTGTTTGGCGGAAATATGTTAAAAATTACATGATTAAATGGTCAGTGGGCATGTGATCAGGGTGTTTTTTAGCAGAGATTAATAAATCATCATCCTCTGGCATACTGGGAATGTTATGGTTTTATGTTCGTTGGAATGACCAGCAACTAGCCCAGACAAGAGGGTAGTGGTGCTAATGGGAAGATGGAATTTTTTGCACAATTTCACCAGTGCACAGGATTCCCCATCTATCAAAAGCATTTGCCTTCATTTTCTCAAAGTAGCATAAAATGTCAAGTCTTACTGGACTCATCACTTATCCTGGTCCCAATTCTTGCCCCTCGTCTTAGTTCTTTTAAGGCCCAATGGACTTCAACCCAGATATATCAAATATTGTCTTTATTATCCACTAAAATAGTTAGATGTCCTGGGAAAATTTAGTTAATACTGTCAGAATTATTTGAGGGTCTTCTTGGTATAGGATAGACTCAGTGGAGGTTGCACACGTATAAATGAGAGCAGAACTTGAATCAGTGGTTCCCAACAGAACATATTCTACCATAGCATGAAAGCGCATGTTAGAGTAGAAAACAAAACAATAAGGAGTCATTGAACATGTGCCCATCTTTAAAAAAAGGAAAAAAGGAAGTTCTGGGGAGCTACAGAAAAGTCAGCTTCACCTCAGTCACCAGAAAAATCATGGAGCTGGTCATCAAGGAATCCATTTTGAAGCACTTGGAGGATAGGAAGGTGATCAGTAGGAGTCAGCATCAATTCAGCAAGGGCAAGTCATGCCTGACTAACCTGATTGCCTTTTATGATGAGGAGATTACTGGCTCTGTGGATGTGGGGAAAGCAGTGGATGTGATATACCTTGACTTTAGCAAAGCTTTTGATATGGTCTCCACAGTATTCTTGCCAGCAAGTTACAGAAGATGGGTTGGGTGAATGGACTTTAAAGTGGATAGAAAGCTGGCTAGATCATTGGGTTCAACAGAAAGTGATCAATGGCTCGATGTCTAATTGGCAGCTGGTATCAAGCAGAGTGCCCCAGGGGTTGGTCCTTGAGCCAGTTTCATTCAACATCTTCATTAATGACCTGGAGGATGGGGTGGATTGCACCCTTAGCAAATTTGTGGATGACACTAAGCTGGGGGGCTGTAGATATGCTGGAGGATAGGGATAGGATACAGAGTGACCTAGACAAATTGGAGGACTGGGCCAAAAGAAATCTGATGAGGTTCAACAAGGACAAGTGCAGAGTCATGCACTTAGAATGGCAGAATCCAATGCACTGCTACAAACTGGGGACCAACTGGCTAAGCAGCAGTTCCATAGAAAAGGACCTGGGGGTTACAGTGGACAAGAAGCTGGATATGAGTCAACAGTGTGCCCTTGTTGCCAAGAAGGCTGACGGCATATTGGGCTGCATTAGTAGGAACATTGTCAACAGATTGAAGGAAGTGATTATTCCCCTCTGTTCAGCACTGGTGAGGCCACATTTGGAGAACTGTGTCCAGTTTTGGGTCCCTCACTACAGAAAGGATGTGGACAAATTGGAAAGAGTCCAGCGGAGGGCAACAAAAATAATTAGGTGGCTGGAGGACATGACTTATGAGGAGAGGCTGAGGGAACTGGGCTTATTTAGGCTGCAGAAGAGAAGAGTGAGGGGGATTTGATAGCAGCCTTTAACTACCTGATGGGGGGTTCCAAAGAGGATGGAGCTAGGCTGTTCTCAGTGGTGGCAGATGACAGAACAAGAAGGAATGGTCTCAAATTGCAAAGGGGTAGTTCTAGGTTGGATATTAGGAAAAACTTTTTCATAGGAGGGTGATGAATCCCTGGAATGGGTTACCTATGGAGGTGGTGGAATCTTCATCTTTAGAGGTTCTTAAGGCCCGACTTGACAAAGCTGTGGCTCAGATGATTTAGGTGGGGTTGATCCTACTTTGAAGAGGGGGTTGGACTAGATGACCTCCAGATGTCTCTTCCAACCCTAATTTTCTATAATTCTATGTTTGTAAAGAAATGATAAATATAGGGCCTGATCCAAAATTCACTAAAGTGAATTGTTGTCTTTCCTCTGACTTTATTGGAGTTTGGATCTCGCCCATAGATCATTAGAATTTTAACATGGACTTTACAAAGGTAAGACACTACTGTATGGAGCTGCAGGTATGACAGAGTTTTTTCCAAGAACTGTTTAGGCAGAACACATTTTCCATAAAATTTGCTGGAAAACAATTTCCATTAGCTGGAAATTCTGATATTTTGGAAAATTGTTCCAAATCAAAATGCAAATCTAAATTTCCTGAGAAGTAAAAATTCTGGGGAGAGAAAAAAAAAGTTTAATTGTGATAATGTTCAATCATTTTCTTTCAATAAATTACATATACTATTAACATTGAAATTAATTGAAATGATAAAGTTGAACCAAAACATTTTACCTTTCCAAAACAAAAATATTTTGCCTCTCTTATTTCATTTCAATAATGAGAAAACAAGTTTTATTTTCCCATTGAAAATTTCATCAAAATTGATACATTCATGTAAAATGTTTTGATTTCAATTGTTACATTTTCTGATGAAAAACTGTTCTGTAAGAAAATTTTTGTATTCAAATAGAGTATACGATCCTGCATTGTATTGGTTGTTGCTGTAAAATGGTACTTCTCATGAATATCTGTAGAATTTAGTTATTGCAAATAAAAGTTGATTAAATTATTTAATTAACCTTGTTTCGTTTCTCTATTCATTTTCTTTCCCAAAAGCAATAACCATCTTCTAGTCCAAATTGTATTAATTGATCAGTGCTGCATGAGACAATCCTACAGTTGTATCATTTGCTGAAGAAATGCCATGTTTGCTAGCAAATTAAACAATACTATTCAATGAAATGTTCTCCATGATAAAACTAAAGGCTGCAGCCGTGGCAGATCAGAATGTTGCCAAGGTAACATCAAGATACAGTTTTAGGGGTTAAAAGAGAGGTATGAAACCAGTTGTTTAGGTAGGGTGACTAGATAACAAGTGTGAAATATTGGGACACTTTCTTTTCCCAGGGGAGGGGTTATAATTGCGTATATAAGCCAAAGCCCCTAATATCAGGATGGTCCTGATAATATCAAGACATCTGGTCACCCTATGTTTAGGGTACAATTGACACAGAAGTATATTTTGGATTGTCTATTTGGCGTCAATATACAAAAGGAGTAATTCTATTTTATTTATATAGGTTTTTATACTGGGCTCATCTCTGTAGTCTCTGAGCACCTTGCACTGCATCATTAAGCAACATGACTACACATCTGTCAGGTGTTTGTTCTCTCAGCTTCTCCTCAGAAGGAGAAGCACATGCAGTGCAGTGTCTTGTTTTCCTAGTGTATGTCTTTTTTAATATAAATATATCTACGAATTTATATTAGAGAAGGTAAAGTCAAAGAAACCCGCTTTGCACTTGGACCAGGAAGTGGTGACGTTTGTGATAGTTCATAGCACATGGAGGACTTCATTCCACCGTCTTGGAGTGCCCTCGGAGATATTTTTGTCTCCTGCATAGATAAGTTCTTTCTCTTATTGTGTCATTATGCCAGAGGAGCATAGTTGTTGAGCATTGTCTTTTTCCCAGAGCTTTAGATTATCTTTTAGATATCCTGAACCCAGATCATGAAGTGCTTTCAAAATTTAGCTGTTCATGTATCCTGGGAAGGCTTAAAGAGGAAGATATTTAACCAGAGAGACTTTCATGGAACGTCTGGGAAGAAGGTTAATATAGGAGAAACCAATCAAGGTACTTCTGACCAATTCAAATCAGAATAACTTCTTTTGAGATCAATTTACACCAATTTAAAAGTAGATTTTGAACTACATAGTTATTTAGAGCCAGACTCTGAAATCATTGGGACTTGTGGCTGAGCAAGGTACATATGTAACAATGGCAATGTTTTTATTCACAGAATAAAGTTTTCCTCAACATGAGTAAGGGTGGCAGAATCTGGCCCTTAGAGAGGCATACTGTTAAATTTGTGTATATTTTAATCATTTTCCTGTAAGAAACATAACCATGTCCTGTATATTGTGTTCTTGGACATTTTATATGTCTGTTATTTTTCTGTACTCTTTGTTGATATTCTATATACATAAATACTTTTGTCATTTCACATAATTCTAGTAGACTGTTACACAAATGAAGAACATAGAAAGAATATGTAGTATAAAGTGATCTGCCCTTGACCAGGTGATATTTCAACACATAGATTAAAGAGATCAAGTATGCCACTTATCCCTGAGAACTATGAGGAGTGGTGCAGGTATTATGGTTATTAATAACACACTCTTACAATCCCCTACTTATTCACATTCTAGACCCACTAGAGGTTTGCAGCTATGACCCTTTCTTATTAGCACCCTAGAACTGACTTCAGGCAGAGTTCTCTGTATTAATGAGCTAATACACTCACTTATATGACTAAATTACCTCCTTTTATTGGACCTTATTTTCTGCAGAGTTGTCTTTGTAAAGTATTTCTTAAAACCATTGTGGCTTATAAGGGAAGAATTTTTTTTCATAAATTTCAAAGATTATTTTGTTCTAACCAAGGGTCATTTACTGTTCTTAATCCATGCATATAGCTGCATTTGATGTCATGGAGAAAACCACTGTAGACTGAAAAATACATATGCCAAAAGTGTTTGGAATCATAACTCAGATATACGTTAAACAGACTGTCAATTTGCTTATAAAGCCTCAGCAGAGTTGAAAGAAAAATATGCAAGAGCCAGTGTCCACGATTTAATATTAGTCTAGGCTGTATCAGACATCTGAGCACAGAGTTTTGAACAGACGTGTTTAAAAATAGAGCCTGACTAGCAGGAGAGACCTCAGGGTTGGAATAAAAGGGTTGGTGAGTTGAAAAGATCATCAAATTTTTGAGTGGAAAGTGTGCTTTGTGAAAAGGATATAGTAGTGAAGACAGAAACAACCTGAGAGGCTCTAGACTGCTTGAAGGACAATTGCTGCCACAGAAAAGACTTATTGAGCCAGATCCTCAGCAGATGTAAATCAGCATAAATTCTTCTAAATGTGTGATTTCTTACTCCATTAATTATTTTTACTGGACTATTAGACTACTAGAAGACTGCAAAGTGAATGCACAAAAGCGTGTAGAATTCAGGGATTTCCTTAGCTTATAAGAAGATATCTCAGAGCTAATAAGTGCTTTTGAAATGAAATAGCATGCTGTTGTCCCATAAGATTTACATTTGCTGAGGAAATTTCATAGAGGTTAGAGTAAAATTGCTGATATAGTACCAAGAGAAGCAAAGAGCATGGGTCAAATAAAAAAAAGAAACCTTTATAACTAATTTTCAGCCTTGGTGATCAGCTAACCAGAGTCCCCATGGAGAATGAGCCCAGCAGAGAGCAGACTGCATTAAGGTACTCAGATACAGTAAACCCTGCACTGAAAGTTAACCACTCCTGTGTTACATGGGAAATACAGAAACAACCATTTGTGACAGAATTCTCACATTAGGTCAGCACCTATCTATTTACAACCAATAGGGACATTTTATAATTAACTGAATCCCCAGAGGTACAAGCAAATCTTATTGACATTGAGTAAATACTGCATGTGATGTCAGTGAAATACATCAGCTGATGTATTCTTAAAACAACTTTCTATCATTAATATAATTTATTTTCATAAGCATCTGAAATGGCCGCTTGGATTTCTTTATTAAAGCTTATTTTTTAATGGAAACAAATAGCTGGTTCACAGGAAGTCAGAAAGTGAAGTTACAGTTCAACATCATTTCAGGCCAGCAGTATGGAGCCCAAATCCAATGTCCACGGAAGTCACTTTCACTGACTTCAGTAAGCTTTGGAACAAACCTTATACTCTCTAGTTACACATGCGGTGCCAATTTATTACTGTGCTCATGGAATATTTATTCAATTGAGCAGGACACACACCATTTGCAATAAGGCTGAATATAGGCACTTAAGCCAAAAGGATCACAATAGTCATAGGAGGTCAGAATAATTGTAATCCATTGGCAGCAATGTTGTTACACCATGGATGAATTTACCAAAGGGTGCTTAGTTAAATCATTTAAAGAAGCAAATATTTGCTATCAATAATAAAACTTATCATCCTGTAAAGCACAAATGTAACATATCTAGAATACTGCTGGATTCAGGGCCCTACAAAACTTAACACCTGGAGGAGCTCTCATTTTACTTTTGCTGAATCCTGATGTTCCTGTCACTCTGCTATTTTGGAAGCAGATGTATTGAAGAAAGAATATGCCTTTTTCGTAGAATGACTTTTCTAACAAACCACTCTATTTTTTTCCATCCCTTTTATTAAAAAAAAAAATCAGTATAGAGTTATGAAGACCTTAAAAACTCATTTCTGATTGGGGGTAGGGGGGAATTAGAAAAGCTTCTATCCTGAAAAAGTCCAATTCTCTATGAGCTGCAGGCAACTTCAAAGAAGCTAGCAGCAGAATGACAGCTGCTCAAGTTTAAAGGAAGTAAGATTCAGAGCTCCTACAGGCTTTAGCCACTGCAGGGCCTTAACTGCAATAAGGTTTCAGCTCCATTTTCCTGATTGAATTATTTCATGCAGTGTTTAATTCCCATTCTCTCCGGCCTTTCACAAGTTTCTCTGCTTTGCTTCAGGACAGATCCTTCATGGCTGCATCTGATGGGGTGCAAAGGTTTCAGTCAAACATTGGGGTGTTACGTATGCTTCGACATTAAAACACAACAGGTTTTGTCAGATCACCCCTAAACAGCTCCACTTCTGAGCTCAGTTTCCTCCAATAGTCAAGATGTCTCACAGCAGAGCTTACTGTTCTGTTCTCCCCCGCAACACACACATACACCTCTCATCCAGAAGACAACCTCATCACATGCACTGTGATAACTTCCTGGACATGCTGACTCATTGTTACAGAATAATGAATTTTTGTCCAATTTAGTGGAGCTGTGTAAAAGAAAAAAATGTGAAATTCACCTATAATTCAGACAGTACTCACCCGATTTTTCAAGCATATACAGGAATTGGGAGGGGCAAAGGAATTGTGGCCAGAAAGCTTTTGGATACTAGACTCAGATTTGCAAGATGGTTGGTCCAAATGATAGATAAACTAGTAGTTCTCTGGATTCTTATAGGGATTTTTTCCCCTCATTGATAGGGGTTGAATGGGAGAAAGTACCAGAGATGTTTGACGGAGAAAATGTCCGGTGATAAAATGGTCAAAGCAGTTATATGTATTCCTAACAGCAATAGTATCTCACATTTCCATTAGAAACACAAGAGATGAAATGGAAAGGAAAGTTGGAATCTTACAAATGTATGACTAGAAGGGAGATTGCCAGGTCATCTAGTTCAGTCCCCTGCACTGAGGAAGGACCAACTAAATCTAGACCTTCCCTGACAGGTATTTGTCTGACCCGTTCTTACAAAACTCAGTGACAGGGATTCCACAACCTCCCTTGGTATCCCAATACTTAATTATCTTTATGGTTAGCGAAACCTTTCTAATATCTAATCTAAATCTTCCTTGCTACAAACTAAATTGTTTACTTTTTGTCCTACCTACAGTGGACATGGAGAACAATCTATCACCATGCTTTTTTATAACAGATCTTAACATATTTGAAGGTTATAAGGTCTCTCTCAGTTTTCTTTTAAACAGGACTAAACATACCCATTTTTTAAAACCTTTCCTCATAGGTCAGGTTTTCTAAACATTTTATCAGTTTTATTGCTATCCTCTGGACTCCCTCCAATTTGTCCACATGTGGCACCCAGAACTGGGACAGCAGCTGAGGACTCACCAATGACAAGTAGAGCAGGACATTTACTTCCTGTGTCTTACATGTAACACCTGTTAATACATCACAGAGTGTTGGCCTTTTTCACAACCGCATTATGTTGTTGAGTCATATTCAATTTGTGATCCACTATAACCCACTATAATCCTTTTCTGCAGTACTATCACTTAACTAGATATCTCCCATTTTGCAGTTGTTCATTTCATTTTTCCTTCCTAAGTGAAGTTCTTTGTACTTGTCTTTATTTAATTTAATCTTGTTGATTTCAGACAAGTTCTCCAATTTATCAAGAAGATTTTGAATTCTAATCCTGTCCTCCAAAGTGTTAGCAACCCCTCCCTGCTTGGTAACTACTGAACATGTTTTAAGCATACTCTCCACTTCATTATCCAAGTCATTAACAAAAGTATTGACTAGTACTGGACCCAGGACTGACTCCCGTGGGAATCCACTAAATATGTTCTCCCAGTTTGACAGAAAACATTTGATAACTACTTTTTAATTAGTTTTGCACCTACCTTATAGTAATTTCATCTAAACCACATTTCTCTAGTTTGCTTATGAGATGAGACTGTGTCAAAAGTCTTAGGCCTGATCTACACTGACAGGCAAATTCAATGGCAGCCAACGGGAATTTTGCAAGCTACATAGAGTACCTTGTGTAACTTACGTTGACTTCCTAAATTCCCTTCTGCATGCCGTCTCCACTATGCTGTGCCAATGGGAAATGTGTGCCCGTAGATGCAGCGCTACGCTTTTTGGGGAGGTGGTTTTATTAAATCGACTTCTAGATCAATTGAGAGGGTCTTCACTTCTGCTCAACCGATCTGGATAAATTGATCTGACATGAAGACATATCCTTAGTGAAATCAAGATCATGTCTGTATCATTCCCTTATCCAGTAGGCCAACAACACTGTCAAAGAAGGAAATTAGGTTGGTTTGGCATGATTTTGTTCTTGATAAATCCATACTGGCCATTATTTATAAGCCTTATTATCATCGAGGTGCTTACAAATTGATTACCTAATAATTTGTTCCAGTAAGTTTATAGGTAACAAAATTAGGCTGACTAGTCTATAATTTCTCAAGTCCTCTTTTGTCCACTTCTGAAAGACAAGTGCTATGTGTATCCTTCTCCGGTCCTCTGGGACCTCACCAATCCTTCATTAGTTTTCAAAGATACTTGCTAATGGTTCCAAGATTGTTTCAGCTAGTTCCTTAATTACAATGGGGTGCATTTCATCAGGCCCTGCCAATTTGAATACATCTAACATATATGAATATTCTTGAATCTGTTCTTTCCCTACTTAGACTTTGGTTCCTTCCCCCTTGTTGTTAATATTAACTATGTTAGGTATCTGGTCATTACCTGTTTAGTGAAGACTGAAGGAAAATAGGCATTAAACACTCAGCCTCATTGATGTTCTCCATTACAAGTGTAGAGAACTTACACTTTACTTTGTCTGTTTTCTTGCTCCTAATGTATTTATAGACCCTTTTGTTTAGACCTTTAATGTCCCTTGGTAGGTGTAACTTGTTTTGTGTCCTAGCCCTTCTGATTTTGTACCTACATACATGTGCTCTTCTTTTTTATTCCTCCATAGCAATTTGTCCATGTTTCCACTTTCTGTAGGATTTCTTTTTGATTTTCAGGTCATTAAAGAGCTGCTGATGGAGTAATATTTACTTTTACTATTCTTCCTATCTTTCCTTCACATTGGCATATTTTTCTGTTATGACTTTAATATTGTCTCTTTAAGAAATGACAAGAACTCTTTAACTCCCTTTTCCCTTAGATTTTCTTTCTATTGGACCTTATCTACCAGTTCTTTGAATTTGTTAAAGTCTGGTTTTTTAAAGTCCATTGTCCATATTCTGCTGCTCTCACTCCTTCCTTTCCTTGGAATCATGATATCTATCATTTCATGATCACTTTCACCAAATTGCCTTCAACCTTCAGATATGCAACCAATTCCTCCCTGTTAGTCAGAATCAAATCTAAAATGGCTGTCCCCCTAGGTACTTCTTCCACCTTTTGAAACAAAAAGTTGTCTCCCAGATATTTCAATAACTTATTGGAAATTTTGTGTTTTGTCATATTACTTTTCCAATAAGTGTCTGGTAGTTAAAGTCCCCCATTACTGCTAGGTCTTGTGTTTTGGATATATTCTGTTATTTGTTCTAGAAATACCTCTGTCGTGCTGTCTGAATGAGGGGGGGTCTTGGGGTGTATTCAGGAGCTTTGATTACTCCTTTCTACACCAGTCTCACGTTGGGGGTGTCATGCTGGGTAGACAGGGGGAGAGCATTTGTTATATTGTTTGACATCAGTATGTCAAAATCATAATAATTCATTCGAGATATGCCATGTCAGGTACTGTTAGAAAGGTTATAATATGCTAGGTCAGATGATAATACTTATGTTCATGTATAATATGTGAAATGGAAGTTATAGATATATTTGAGATATCTGTATTTCAAATTGTGCTGCCAGGCAACACCCCAGATAGTATGGTGGCAGAACAATAGCCTGCTTAATGGTCCATTAAGACACTCATGGATGCAAGGGGCCCAAGAAGAAACTAAAGGCATACCTGAAGTATTACCAGGATTGGCCCATGTGATTCTGGAATCCATTTTAGTTCTTGTAATATTCCACAAGACAGTATGGCCAAGGCCAGAGGATATATAAGGCCAAGCCACAGAAACCATTTTGTCTTTGTTCCTGTCCATCTGCAGACACACACCTAC
The DNA here is from genome assembly GCF_026122565.2 of Emydura macquarii macquarii. Classification (NCBI taxonomy): domain Eukaryota; kingdom Metazoa; phylum Chordata; order Testudines; family Chelidae; genus Emydura; species Emydura macquarii. The sequence goes on along the minus strand of NW_027130849.1, from coordinate 823,586 downwards.
CTCTGGATCTATTCATTCTGCAACTGAACTGGAGGACTGAGACCCATCCAGGTGTTGGATGTATACCAGAGGAAATGTACAAGCCTGCAAACTCCACATTCTTCTAGAAACCTGATGTTTATGGACTTTCAATCATTTGTATGTATCTGATTTGCTTTGACCCTTTAACATTTCTCTTATGGTTTATTTCTTTCTTTTTACAATAAACCTTTAGTTTTAGTTACTAAAGGATTGGCTGGCAGCATGGTATTTTAGGTAAGATCCAAGCTTATATTGAACTGGTACTGTAGCTGACCCCTTGGGGTCAGAGGGAACCTTTTTAGTAAAGAGCATAGAGTTTAAATAACTGGTCTCTTTACTGGACCCAGTGCTGATTTGGGAGCCAGGAGCTGAAATATAGTAAAGGGGGCTGTGTGTATTTGTGTACTGGCTTCTGTGGGGATTCAGAAGCGCAGTTTGTGGCTGGTTGGGAAGTCTGACCTCAGTGTCACCCACCAGTGTTGGGAGAATCTGCTATCCTTTTACAGCCTGCCCTGACCTTGGCATTTTCAGAGGGCTGCCCTGGGCACGGGATGGGTCACAACTTCCTCTTTCTGATTTGACAGTGTATAGTAGATCCCTACCATGACATTGTCCCTGTTTTTTCTCCTTTTATCTTCACCCACAGAGTTTCAACTGGTCTGCCTCTCACCTTCTTGACCTCAGAACAAGTATATATTCCTTATGTAAAATGCAGCACTTACTCCCTTTTCCCTGTCTGTCCTTTCTGAACAAGCTATACCCCTCTATACTACTGTTATAGTCATGAGACTTATCCCATCAAGTCTCTGATGCCAATTAAGTCATAATTTAGCATATGTACTAACACTTTTACTTCTTCATGTTTATTCCCTGTACTTCTTGCATTTGTGTATGAACATCTAAGATATTGAGCATATTCCCCCACTGCTTTCACTGTTGTTGCCCCTATGACTCGATTGTAATTTTTCATTTCCCCCTCCAACATTCAGCCTTGTGTTAACGTTGCCTTTTTTTATGCCTCCCTGTAGGCTTTTGTCACCAGTCCCCCTTGAATCTAATGGCACTCTATACCTCAAAGCAGCACCCTGTACCATATAATTATATTTCATAAAAAGCATGTCATGTGAGATATCATACGAAAGGTCATGATCTGCTGAAACCTATTGTTCTGTCCAAATATGTGTATCAGTAATGTGAATGAAGTTATAAGATTTTGCTGTATGGTTGTTACTAAAACATGCTGTAAGTTTGCTATTGACAACACAGGAGGTAATCCATGCCCAGGAAGGTGTTAAACAACCATAAATCAGCAGGGGTCTTGTAAACAAGGGATTTACAATACTGCAAGAGGGCAGCACAAGCATCTCACAATAGGGGATTGATCAACTCTGACTCAGCAAAGCCCACCCGACATGTCTGGGTTAGTGTTTTACAGGCACGTGAACTGAGGATATAAAATAGGGAAGAGGGGCATCATGCTTTTGCCTTTCTCCTCCCAAACTATGCTAGAAGCAACAAGAATGCTGAGAAGACAAGACTTGAACTGAGGAGACTGGCCCATGCTTAAGGGAGAAGCCTGTGTTTTAAGAACTGGAACATCCAGTTGGGGGAGGGGGGCGAGAACTGCTTGATCTAAATGCTGTCTAGGGTTGAGATTTAAATCGTGCACTTACCTTTTATTTTCTTTGATAATGATCTCTAATTTTATACCTACCCCTTATAATAACTTAAAATCTATCTTTCTGTAGTTAATAAACCATTTTTAAATTTTACCTAAAACAGTGTGTTTTGGTTGAAGTGCTTGGGAAATCTCAGCTCAGGTTACAAAGGCTAGTATGTGTCCTCTCCACATCAAGGGAGGAGCAGACTAGACTTACTTACACTAATCAGGCTTCTGATCAGGGAAAGACGGTACAGCTCTGGGGTGCAAGGCTGGAAGAATTGACTGATGCCTTTCTCTGGATGATTCACGAGTGGCTCTGGGAGCATGCATGCAATCTAGCTGGGCGTGGAGCTCCATATGCTGTTGTGTTAGGTGATAACAACGCCTGGACAGTTGCTTGTCACTAGCAAAGCATTATGAGAGACAACCCAGGTTGGAGAATTAAGGAGGCACAATGGTATCCCAGTTCCAGGTTGCAACCCAGGGATCCAATCACACTCTTCTTGGTTAGGTGGGCCTCATACCTTCCCAGAAATCCTTCTTGGAACAGTGCCCTGTGGTCAAAGGCGCCAAAGCCTTTTGTGTTGACACCATCTGTGCAGCCATATATTCATCTCATGGATATGAGTGTCCCAGCCTTGGCTCTCACTCTCAACTAGGAGGATGAACAATATCCTGGCTCCTTCACCCTCACTTCCTGAACTCCTACAGCAACTGCTGATCTACTCAGAGACATATCTGACAGTATCATTAATGCCCACATGGATGATCAGCATGGGGTAAGTAGTTAGAGGGATGGATGAATCTCTGCAACTTTGTTATGTAAGAGCCCCTACCTCTAGCCATGAATATGGGATTTTCAGCACAGAAAGCACAGGCCTCTACAATTTGAGATGAAGGAATAATTGTTAGCTGCAAGTATTAGAAGGATCTTTCCTTCTATATTTACTGGTCCATATGGTGTATCACAGCATACTTGGTCAGTGTGTAGAGAAATATTTGAATTGTTTGCTGTCTTTATAGCTGTGAAATAGAACTTTTTCTTATTACCACTGGTACCCCATTGTTTTTTTAAACATGGCAAAGAGTTTGGAATTGATCACTTAATCCTACATTCTTTCAAATAATTCCTCTCCTCATAACTGAATTGATGTTGTCACTTTATTTCAGTATTATTTTTATGGAAGACTGGGATAAGCAGCTAGAGCCAAAACAAATATTTTAAAGATAAAAGATTAACACTGTAAAATTATACCATTTAAAAAGTCATTTCATTGGTTAAATAGAAGAAAAAGCAGAACTGAAAATGCCATAGTACACTTAACCCCAATTATGATTCTGGAAGTGAAGAAAGGATAGAACAGCTAGATATCAGGTAATATATTTGAAAAAAATAAGTGTAAAGAGTAGGAGGAATACAGGGGCCACTATTTAAGAGAATAGAAAGGTAAAAATTCACTGGGGAAATAATGCAATTATTTAAACAAAGTAATATGGCACATCTGCATTTTGAAATAAAAGCATAGCTATGTAAAGGTACCAGGAAAATGCATATATTTTATAATGAGTTCTAAAAGTGGAAATAAAAACAGCATAAACCATATATAAAAGTATTTCTCTCTCAAACTGTAGGCTCCACTGCTCCTCTTTATGAATGTGTGTAAGCATGTGCATTTTAAAATATTTTTCTTATGGTCATATATTATTTAAATAGAGAATGATGGCCTAAATTTTCAAGAATGACTGGTCATTTTGGGGTACTCTATTTTTGGGTGTCCAATTTCAGGCACTTTACATGAGCCCAATTTTCAGAAAATGTTGAACACCCCCCACTGTTAATATGGATTTGTAGCCTGCTAGTCAACAGGTGTGACATGCCCCTCTCCATGCTCCATCCATAGAGAATATGGGCTGGTTATAGCTCTCAGAGAATATGGCCTGGCTTTTTAGTGCAAACTGCATAAATACATTCCTTTAGCTCTGAAGGTCTCTGGTGCATTTTCTAGCTCGTGTCCAAGATGGCACCATCACTGAGGCAACTAAAATCTCTAGTCACTTTTGAAGAATGTATATTAGAGGATATATAATTGGGGCTTGCTCAGAGAAGTCATCTGGACTGAATGAGCATAGGTTCAAAAACCTCAACCAAAACCATTTTAAGATGAAACTGGTTAACTTTTTGTCCATTTTTTTTTCTCCTCATGCTTTTCAACTGATCTCATCATCACTAATGTCAGAAACTCCCATTCTGTTATTTCCAGCATGAGTAGTTGTACAGTTTTACTGCTATGCTGTCTTTGCTGCCTGTTTTTAAAAAATGTGCAATAAGAGGCAATAGTATGCAGAAGTGTAACTTTGAAAGAGAAGAAAGAGGACTTCAGCTACAGCAATTTGTAGTCACAACTATTAGTAGTAAAAGCCCAAACCCATGCTCTGTGTTGAATGGGTTAGAAGTGTTATTACACAAGCATAGAAGATTAAAAAAGGTATGTCTGAGTCATATACAATTATTGAGCTGTAACATAGAAAGGAGTCAGGCAGTTTTGGAAGTGTGTGAGTACATTTTTTTTTTAAGCCTAATACACTCTTGGTGGTATATTAATATATATGGGTGGGGAATTAGAATGAACATAACAATGATATTTGCTAAATGATGAAAGCATACCATACATACCATATCTCCTCATATAAAACAACAAGATATTGGAGGACTGCATTTTCATTTGGCTTAGTTTTATCAGACCCCTTCTAGCTAGTGCTGATTTTCCTTCTGGTATCTGCATAGAAAAATAATTCCAAATATTTCAACCTTTTGCAAGATATGCAAATAAAAAGATTTGATGCATGAAAACCATCAGCTAGTATACTAGCTCTCAACAATTCTATAACTGTAAAAAATGTTGCTGACCCAAATGTTTCCTAGACACGTATTAGTCTTAGTTAACACTTAACTCTGTACTTTGAATCTGTATGAAAAGTTGTGCATAAAAACCTGTATAGCTGGACTTACTTGAGTATTTTCCTGTTTCTTACTGTAGTCCTGTTTGCATACTCTCCTTTGAAATACAAATCTATAATTTAAAACAATTAAGCAAAAATCCAGATCTTCCAGTTGTGTGTGTGCCTTAATCAGAGGATTATCCTTCATCAAGTAGCATGGAAGTTACAACAACTTTCTATGTCCTTGAAAAACCTGTATTTTCCAATTTTAGTGCAAATGGCTACTACTACAACTGTGCCACAATAGCAGAGTCACATATGGACACGATTGTTGCTCTAGAGCACCATCCCACTTTTTCACAGTTATTTAAAAATAAGTTTGTTTTTACATTGGGTGAGAAATTCATTTCAGCAATATTTAACTTAATGTATGTGTAAACGTGATTGTGACTGGAAAACTGTATAGAGCACTCAGAGGAAAGGCGATGGCACTTTTGAACTGATCATGCTGCCCCAGGGCCTAATTCCGCCTTCAGTTATCCTGATTTTACACCTTGACTTACTCAGTCAAATTACTTTTTATTTACTCTGGTGTAAGTAAAATCAGGTTCCAAATCTTGGGAGTCGTTTCTGAAAGTGCTACTGAAGGATGACTGGCAAGTTGATATTATTGATGGAAATATGGCCAAGAGTTTTGAAAATGAGAGTCATGTGGGCTTGATTACCCATTAGTACATGTCTCTTTTTGGTCCTGCAGCTATATTTGAGGATAAAGGACCACACTGGATTCAATGAATGTCTGTTTAGTTCTCTGTGGCTCTATGGTTTATTTCTTTAGAAGGTACGAGAGTGAATTTACAGGCTCATTTCTATTTCAATAGGTGATTTTTTCTCTTTTAGACAGACAATATATTTGGACAGAAATGCAACGCATCCTTGTGTTGTTGTTGTTGTTGTTAAAAAGGCATATTTATTTCAAAGAGAAATCTTTTTTCAATAAGCAAGGCATCTGATTCCATAGCCAGCATATTTAGAGTAGCCAATATGTCTACTTCAAAAAATGTGAAGCACCTGTTCCAACAAGAGACATTTCTAATTTAATAAGAAAGGACTTTGGTTTGACAGTTGATATAGAATATCTGTTGCAATATGAAATCTATCTTATTTGCAGGTTTCAGTGGGTGATGCACATAATATCTGTTCTAACAGTCAGTATATATGTTTCAGTAAGAAATATAACCTACTCAACTGCAACATATCTGATTCAACAGGAACACCATCTCATATAATGGGTAATTTATGAATACATTGCAACACATGATGTATCTATGAACTATATCAAATTTACCATACAAAGTATTTTTTCCTGATCTCAGTAATTCATGGTTTTTATTTCTGTATGTATTCCAATATAACCATAGCACTTCTACATTTTCAAGTGAACACACCTGCATGTGATGTGAAGAAAAAGATTACATCTGCAGCACATTTAGCCTCAACTGTTCTGGGGTCCATTTTAAAATCAACTTTAATATTCAGGTCTCCCAATTAACCTCACAATATTCTACTACCTGGCTAACAGCACCATTTTCTCATAAACATATCCCTTTTTCAGTGTTAAGCGTACAATTAATACTTGTTTAAAATGGTTTTAAAAGAGCTACTTACAAAATTTAGATACGTAGAATGCCTAAAAAATAAAAAATGCTTGCACCTAATATATCCCAGCCCACAGTGGTGAGAATTTGCTTCCTTGTGATGTTTCTGTTTGGATTTTCTATGTGGCAGCATTAGTCTCTTTTAGTTCATCCAAACCAAATTAAAAAACAAAAAAACAAACAACCTTTGACTATGTTACCATCTACTTAATGACATTTTAAAGCTACAAAGTTCAAATGAATCAGTTTTGAGTTTATGCCAGAAATACACATACATTAGCTCTACTTTTTGGGTCCTATTTTTGTTTTATAGGTTTTCAAAGAACTCCATTAGGATTGGCTATTCTCAACCTCTGCTTTATTCCAACTCTGCACTGATGTAACTCCCTGGAAGTCAACAGCCTTGGTTTCCCACTGCTTTACACCACTTTTACCCTGATATATCAATTAAAGTCAATGGAGTTACGCAGCCGTAAAATTGGAGTACTGGAGTTTTGCAGTCCTAAGGAATTCTTCGATATACTGTAAAAATCAGAATATTAGAGAAATATAAATTGTGAGAAATAGCTTAGATAATTCTCTCATCTTAATTTCCCCCTATCTACACTAGAGTGTTAAACACTGGACCTCTAACACACAGTAATTAAAATAACTATATGTGCTATTTCCCATTCAAAGTATGGGGAATACTGCAAATATTGCAAAGATGATAAGTACCCTGGTGTGGTAAATGGCCATTTTTAATGGAGTGCCCATTGTCCTCATAGCATGAGAGAAACACAATGATAATGGCGTGCTCTCAAAATGCATGCCTAAAGTGTCTTTAAATTATGGTTTGAGGCCTGATGCTGATAACTCAGGCAAAACACCTCATTGCAATCAATGGGGAATTTTGCCTGAATGCAGGAACTGGCCTTTTTTGTCATTGGATTGGGAATCCTTGAAGTTAGAGGGACTGTGACAAAGCTAATTTAACCACATCACAAAATCCAATCTCTGAAGCACTGGCTGTATAGTGAGTTTAAGTCTTACTGTATAAAAATTTTCAAAAATGGAATATTTTAAAACATTTGCTGATATTGGCTAGTCTGTAACCAGTCTACCTCTTGTAGTTTAGAATCCTAATTGGCTAAGCATATTCTACTGGCTCAGGAAGTGACAGATTAATTGTGAGAAACACATTATGGCTTGTGTTAAGAGAAAGTAAATACCTTAGAATAGAATGTTAAACTCTTTACCCAATCCCTCAGTGTAAATCATTGGCAGGCTGCATTAGACAATCTCATATTTAGTAACAGATACCACACACAAAGCAATTGATCAAATTTGAAGAAAAAAAAAAAAGAATGGCTAATATTTCTTAATAGAGAAATCTGTCCTCTGCAAAAGATTCTATATAAAGTATCTCTAAAGGGATTATATATATTACTTAGGGGAAAACAGATCTAATTCTGAATATAGGGTTTTGGGGTTTATTTTAAGTATTTGCATTAGGATTTCAAATGATGGTGCATTTATTGATAATTTATGGCTGAACATTTATTTTTTATCTCTAATGCTATTAATTTAAAAGAATAAAGTGTTAAAATACAAAAAAGGGTCTATGGGATAAATTAAAATCAGTTAAAAACCTGAACCTCTCTGTTCAAACAATAATTAATTTTCTGCTTAACTGTGAATTGAGAAGCTTGAAATAACATGCAGATGGTCATTGTCACTGTGAATTGAACCTCAGCGCGATCTTACTAAAAGAGAAAAGATATATTCTCAGGTGAACACAGGGGTTGTCATTTATGCCAAAGCTCCCTTTCTCATACACACAAAGTGTGCTCGTATCTAGAGCCAAGAGGAAACCTCTGTAACAAGAATAATGGTTGGGACAGAACCCGCAGAAATGATGAGGTATACTGTGAAGCATAACTTCAGTTTAGCACAAAGCTGATTTAATAGTTGTGTTGTATGGACTTTATAACCCCAATTTTAGAATGTTTTAAAATAACTAATAAAATTATCTTGGGCACAGCTTACTCAAGATTTATAGGGTGTTTTCTATTCCTGCGTTTGAAAAGATCAACACACTTTGGGGGCCAGATTTTGGTCTCATTTGCACAGGTTTCAGACATAGATTTTGGTCCCATTGAAGTCAATGAGTGTTTTGCCATTGACTGCAAGGGGAGTAGCATCAGGCCCTGAATCCATGACATTATGCTCTGAAGGGTTACCCAATATCCAGATTTCTGTGTAGAGGAAATGAGATCAGCATCCTCCCTGCGGTTAACCAACCACCCACAGGGGCTAAAAGGGACTCATGGGGTACACCTACACTCTGACTCAGGCTGGTTCCCATCTAAGAGACAGATTTTCAGAAGAGCCTGGCACCCACATCAGGGCAAAGATCAACTACGGCAGAGGTTGACTTCTGTGTTTTCCTCAGATAGTAGCATGCAAGGATCACCCCAACCTAACGTGAATTTACACTCTGCCGCTTTAAAAATATTTAAATAGCATTTTCCCCTTTTTCTCATTCTCATGTTTCTCTATACTACCTGTTTTTAGTCTGAACTAAAAGTAGAAATACAAAAACACTAAGAAACGTACCTCACACGATTTTTGTCATGATCCTTGTAGGCTGCTCCTTTTGTGGCATTTTCTAGTCCCCTGAGTGTATCCCTTTCAAGTGACAAGCCTGTGTCTCCGCTTCTATTTGGGGTCAGCCACAATAGTCAAGCCACTCTTCGACTTTGTCTCTGGGTTATACCCCTCTAGTTGCAACAGGCTTTGCATCTCTGAGTGCTCCCTCCAGGAGTCTGTGGACAGTAACAGTTTGCAGTGACAGAGAAGCAGTTTCTTCAGAATAAAATGTGATTTGTCCACCAAAAGTTGCCCAGCACTCATAGAAATGGATTTCAAAACAGAGAGGCTGATATACATACGAATTGCCTTTTAGTTCAACCCCCTTGTAGACATGACTTAGTCTTGGTGCCCCTCATTCCACTGGAAATCAAGTTACCGCCTACTTGCTGAGGATCCTGTATCTCAGTCAGTGTCAGCCTGCCACAGCTGATAGCTTCCCTACATCTTTTCCTAGAGGTCAGGATAATTAAGGTTTAGGATTTATTTTGATCTACATTTGTCCTTGAAAACAGTAAATCATACTAGCCTGGATGGACCCAGGTGTGTGTGTGGTGGGGGTAGGGGAAAGCAGAGGTATTCCTCGGTCAGTAGCTTCCCCACTGTTTCTTCAAAGACCGTTGGTAGTCCTTATCATAATTCCTTATATTTGCCATTGTTTCATTTCCTGGTGGTTCCCTCTTAGAACTTCCAATATTCATAAGAAATAATATAAATGTTTCTCAGTTCCCAATTTCAGTCTCATTTTTTTCAGCTCATGGAGTCTGGATAGTTTGGATATGCATCACAAACAGTATTACTCTCAAAGCTACTCTGTCCCCCTCTTGCATTAACAAAGACTAAGGAACTTTAGTGCATGCCAGCAAGGTCCACACAGGCCCATTAGTGCATGACACTAATGTGTACTAGAATTTACACCTTTCTGGTGTGGTCTAATGCACTGTGTAGACAACCTCTAAAAGTTTCCACTAACTGATTAGGTTTAACCCAGCAATTTTGAATTAAAGAGTCAAAAAAGAAGCTAAACCTTGCTCAGCAAGCATATTTATTTCTGATTCCCAGGATTGTTTTTATGCACTGGGCTGGATTGTGCCCTCCCCTTATGCAGGCGTGAGAGGAAATAAAGACTTCCCTCTGTTTGCATGGCTTATGTAAGGGGCCAGACACAATTACAACCCTGTGCTTCTGGGAGAGCAGAAATAATACTTGAGATACTCCTTCCACCTCTTCAGTAGCATTTTGGTTGAATGGGAGCAGTGAGCTGGTGGAACTATGGCTTCACTCCCCCTCATGTTCCTGTCAGCATAGCCAGGCAGCTGCCTGCAAATGGGAAGTATGTTGCACCCTGAAGAGACAAGGGGTAGTATTTTCTAAAGCACTTAAGTGATTTAGGAGCCTGAGTCCCATTTCCCAATGAGACTTAGGACCAGATATTCAAAGGGATTTAGGTGTCAAGATTCAGAGAGGTAACTAGTGTCTGGAATAAGGGCCTGAAGCTACCCTACCTACCTTCTAGCTTAACCCGTAGGCAGTCTAATGAGAGTAGCTGGGCCCCAGTTTAGTTGCCTGATGAGCCAAACTGCCCAATCAGCTGAAGAGATTAGCAGATCTCCTCCTCAGACCACCACCAGCAGAGCACTGACCACTCAAAACATTTACTCACAGGCTGCATTAGCTTCTGCTCCTGCCTTGTTCCATCTCTGTCCCAGCCTTGGACCCAGTCCTGTTCCTGCCTTCCCTGACTCCAGATAACCTAGTTTTGACCACTGGCTCTGACTCAGACTCTGGCTGGACTGTTGACTTTGGCATACAGCCTCTGATTCCAGTCTGACTGTCTCTTCCTTTTCCCCACTAGATCTGATGTCTGCGCTGCCCATTAGGCCTGATAGCCCATGTCCCGGTCCCTAACTCCTAGTGGGATTTACAAAAGTGCCTAAAAGCAGGATAGATGTGCACCTCACATTGATTTCACTTCCATGTCACTTCTTAAGGGTTTCGTGCTAAAAGCAACATCTAGCACTAATTAAGTCATTTTCCTCTACGCATAAAGTAAGGAAAAGATCCTGGTTTGAGATTGTTCTCCAATAAGTTTTATTTCTTTATTTATTTTGCTAAAATGTCTTTTTTTATTGTCTGAGAATAATTTAACAAATACATCAGGACAAACATTATAGTTGCTGTAGACAGAAGTATATAGCTTGGTTTCAGTTTCACTATTGTACCACCTATTCTCAATCAATTATCAACAGGACAGATGCAAAATGTATGTTATTAGCAGAGTAACTCAATTGCATCAACCTTGTGTTAAAAAGTGTTTTATTTTCCAAGTCTAAAAAGGAAAGAAATAAGAGCATCTTCTGTTCAAGGATTATCTAAGTGGTTCAACTCAAGGTCATGTTATCAAGTACCTCACAAGGGCTCAAGGTGTTTTGGAATGCTCCAGAATGCTGTTCCAATATGTTTTTTGGGAGCCAAAGTGATGTTCTAGTACTTCTGAAAGTTTTAAATGAATGATTACTCATGCTAAAATAAGAGCCCTTTTTCAAAAGCCTGCATCACATGCTTGCGTTCTGGCACTTTTCTCCTTTTTAGGATTTGAGCACTGAACAAATTCCTATTTAAAAAAAAAACAACAACAAATGATGAGCCCTACTTTATAATATTCAAATGTCTGCATTACAGCAGTAGGGAAAAGAATCCTACATTCGGAGAAGCAGCTCATAATTAGTTTACAATTCAGGAAAATGTTCCCTCTTTCTGGATGACAGCCTGCAGGTACAAAAATAAAAATAATTCCTAGAAATAGAAAATTGAGAACCAACAATATTAGATACTCAAGGAGAACAGAATTCAGAAACAAAGCAGAATTTTTCCACCAGCCCCAAAACTATACCAAATTTTGTAGGTTGTCAATTATCTAAAAAAGAACAAAACTATTTCAGATACAGGAGATACAGGATTCAAGAGAATGAAACAAATATTAATATAGAAACTAAGTTATAAAAATCTCTTTTTTAGCAAGGACATAAGGAGCTTCCATGAAAACAAATAATAAGTAAATAAAACAAACACTTGCCTGTTGTCTGAAAATAGTTATGATTTGATTACCATTGTCTTGAATATGTTAAATACCTAAGAATTTTTAAAAAACAAATATTTTGTATCTTCCAGTAAATATGAGTTGAATGACATTAATATCAAATTGTTTTGAATGACAGGATTGGTGTTTGAGAGAGAGAGAGAGAGAGAGAGCAACTTCCTGAAATATATTTGGGAGACCAGATTGTATTGAGTGTATGAATAGTTCATGTATCATTGTGGAACAGGGATTTTATTTACTCCACAGGAGGAGATTTACTTCCACGGGGAAATGAAAACAGTAGGAGATGATTAAAGCAAATCACTCATGTTAGAACACCTTTGGAGAGGTACCAGCTCCTGGGGAGGCTTGCATACTCTGGTTCAAAATGGATTCTCCAGAGACCAGCAAACAAAAAAGGATGTTTGGATAAATAGCCTGAGCTTAAAGTGATTCAGGACCTTCATTCTAGTTCCTGATCTACAAGACTGCTATAAACTTTTAACCACAGGGGAAACCAGTGAAAGACTGATTTCTACCAGAGTTCAGTGTTGGAGCTGGGAGTGAACTCTGGTATGCTTTTTATTGTTTTAATATGCTTTCTCTGTAATGCTTTTACCTTAAGAATAAATGTAGTTGCTTCGAAGGAGCTGTGTGGTAACTTGTAACTGATCACGCAGAAAAAGCAAAGCAGAGGGGATATTGCAGTGTAAATTAGATGAGTGTACAGTCATAAAAAACCCTGTTCAGAAGGGAGTGAGACGCCCAGGTATCAGCCTAGGAGAAATAACGGCAGGGAGCTAGAAACCTTTAAGTGGGATGCCCTCCAGAGGACACAGAGGGGGAAATACAGGTGCAGTTATCCTAAAATTGTGACAGGACATAGAATAAAATCAAAAACGGGAAGGAAGAGAAATAAATTAATTACATATGGAGAGTCATGTGGTATTGCTTCTATTCCCAGAATGCATGATTCACACAACTTTACTTAGATATTGCTAAAGTTATCTATGCCAAGGAGTTATAAACACTATTAATCAAATAAAGAGCAATGTAAAAAGGAACTTTGCCCACAAATCATATTGCCAGTTTATATACATTTCTTGTAGTACCAACATGAAAAGTAAAATCTGCTACAAACATTGGTGGGAATCCATCCAAATACTAATCGGAGATACTACTTGGCCAAAAATACTTAATAAAACAAGAATACCTATACATACCCAAATGAGAATAGATTTAAAAGGATACATGGATCTAGAGTAGATTGCTGCATATTTTAAAAAGTGTACTGAACCTTTGTATGTTGGACCTGAAAGTGCTAAACATTAAAACCTGATTGATATAGAAATTTTTATCTATGGTGGTTGAAAATTAAATAGAACCAAAAACTCATCTTTTTTTTTTTAAATGGTTAACTATGCCTTTACCGGTCCCAGGGAGGGGTTGGGATGGTGGGGAGAGAGAGAAGTTGAAGTTAACTACTGAAAACTGGCATCTCCTTTGAGGATCATTTTTTTTATGTTTTATGATAGGGAATAGCCTCATTCATTCCAAAGAAGGATAAAAGGTATTAATATTGTTTCAGTAGACAGGTCCATTATTCCACCTGGAATTCATACTCATACTTTTTTGCTTACTGGGGATCCTTTCAAGAACCTATTAAAAAAGAAGCTTCTTTAAAGAAAAATATATCAAAGACATAAACAGAATTCACAAGACTAAGTCTGAAAGTTCAAAGACTACAAACAAGGATACAAATACCTTAGCTGCCACTTATAATAATAAAAAATCATAAGTTTTGAAAAAAATTCAAAGTCTTCTTTGCTATGAAACACTACATTTTTCCAGTGAAAGAAAAAAAAAAGCCTGTTTCCTTTTCAACAGAGGTCGCTGTTCACTGACCACTTACATACTGCTCACATCCCTAAATTACACTATATGTGTCCAACATATGTCCATGAGAATGAACTACATACTATACACTGCCTGCCAGGAAGTTAAAACTATACTCTGTGCATCAGAAACTACTCCACCACTGCCAGGATTGCTGGAAGGAACCAGCCCCTGAACTCTGAGCTGCTAACATCCTGGCAGATGGTCTAATTGGAGAGCAGCAGGTCCTTGAGGTGCAAGGTTAATGGTCTTTATTAACAGAATATATTAGATTCCTTAGGAGCTGAAGGGCTTTAAGCAGTCAACATAGAACAGTATACAAATGTAAAAATCACATAAAGAGTTTGCTCCTTGCCTATGAGTAGTGTTCCTAGGTGCTACGGTAATACCAATAAATAAAATCCTCCTCCTCTTCCCCTGGAGGATTTGTTGTCTCTGAAAAACCCACACCTTTGTTTTAGAAAAATGAAAATTTAACAAATTAAATAAATCAAGAAAACTATTTTATCATGAAGTTGACTCACAGATGGCACCCTTCTGCCAAAGACCAACCTCCCTAAAAAGTAAAAAGTTATACAAAGGAGTGGTTACTGCAAAGCTCCCATCATTCACAGGCAGTACTGTACCGATATGTGTAGCAGGTAAGCACACAGAGTGCACCAGCAAGGAAAATACAACCTGGCCACTGGGAAAGTAGGCAGAAATGGAATCCAGCATCCAGTGCCTTGCCCCACTTACAAAAGCCTACTACAGGAGCGATAGAGAATTCAGTGAAGCAGACTTTTGAATGGCATTTTTCTTGGGGAATGCACTGAATATGTTGTTTTATCCAATACATTTCCCAGGAAAGGGAAGTATCACAGAAAACAAAAAATCCTTTTGAAAAGTCAAATTCTAGCTTAGGTGTGCATGTGCATGCACACATACCCCCACACTGTGAGGAAACCAGGAGTAGATGGCATAGATTCATCTAAGGCAATTCCACATGAGACATCTGTGAGATGGCTATTGAAGCCAGCTTTCTTTCCTCATTGGGATGTCTGAGAAATGAAAAAGGAATGGAGTGTGCCTGAGGATCTGGCCCACTATCTATAAATCACACACAATCAAGAGTATTTATAGATAAATATTTCATAAAACAAAGATATAGTAAACATTCTGTGGATGACAGAGCTATAGATCATCAGATACAAAAGGAAAGGCCACAGTTCTGAAAAGAGCAAAGAATACTTCAGAATATCCTGATGCACAAGTGTTTTCGTACCAATATATATATTTCAGTATGAGAAAAATTCTCATGTATAAAAAAGCTTCAGGTCATGAAGTGTGTGTGTGGGGGGGGGAACCTCATCCCCCAGTCACCCACCAACTTAGGTGAATCATTTATCTCAAAAATAAATAAATAACTCACTAGTACCAGAGCAATTACCAATTAAGAAGTCAATTAGAAGCCTTGATACTTTAAAAAGACTAGGCAAAGCCCCAACCTTTGAATAAAATACATAATAAACTTCATTAACATGCAATTCCTGATCAATTATCATCAAGAATAATCAGATAATCATAAAGAGGAAAGTACTAACTGAGGTGTCATAAGTGAACAACAAATTTAATCACAGAAGGGGGAGGCTAATATCTGTGCAACTGTTTTCTCCGTGTAACATTCTGACAATAGCATAGTTGGTGAGACCAAGGTGAGCAAATGAAGAATGTCCCCAAAGCACAGAGATAGTTGAAAACAACAACTGGGTTTAATGAACCATTCAAGTTGAAAGACAAAGGCAAAATTGCCCTAAGAAAATATTCCCACCATCATACACAATGTTCATTGCTTTCACCATCTCTGGTTATTAAATGTATGGGAGCCTGATTCTCCTTTCACTTACACCAGCATAAATCAGGAGCCACTTCACTGATGTCATTGGAGTTACCCCTATGTAATATTGTTGGCAGGGGGAAGAGAATCAGTCCCTTCTTTACAGGACTATTGCCATCAGTCTCATTCTATACCACCATATATATTCATCTTTTCCTCAGAAAAGGAATTCAGATTATAATCTTCATTCAATCCAAGATGTGACACAGTTCAGTTTTAAAATAGAAAAAAGTAAAAAGATTTCCTTTTATGAAATCTCAATTCTATCTCTTCCTCTGATTTAAAAAATATGAGCAGTCCCCATATACTGAAGTGTACTAATATCATTTTTATCTATAAAATGTCTAGCAACTGGAGAGGTGATATCACACTATCTATTTATATATGCACATAACAGATAGTATATCCAGTGCTACTGCAAGCTTTTATTGCTCCATTTTGCCTTAATCCTAATTTAGAAGGAGAGTTTCTGGGGATATGTATATGCTGCAGCTGAAAGCATGCTTTTCAGTGTGAGCAGACAGACACATGCCAGCTCTGTTCAAGCTAGCACACTAAAATAGCAGTGCAGCCAGGGGTAGCAAGAGTAGCAGCTTGAGCTAGCTGTCAGAGCACATATCCAGAGGATACATCTACATGGAATAGTAAAAGTGGGCTCAGACTCAGGCTTAAGCACAAGGTCCCCACTGTTCAAACACAAAGCCTTCCAACTCACTTCAGAAATCTCTCAGGACACAGGCCTGATGACTCACCCAGGAATATGGGTCTGAGCCCAAGTCCTGCTGTGGCATGGGTCCACTCATTTTGCAGTGGGCATGCAGCTAAAGTCCAGATCACCAGGCTTTAGTCCACTGAGTCCACCAACAGTCCTACAGTTCCGAGGACTGTATCCCCCTGCCCTTCTATCCCCAAAGTTCCCACTCGATTCCCAGAAACTGGAAGCAACCTCCTGGTTCAAACACAGCTGCACAGCATTTAACCCCTCCTCTCCACCCAGATTGCTCAAGGAAACATAGTTAACCTTATTGTCTGTTAGGTATGGCCAGCACTACATCAGCGCACTGCTAGCAGGCCAGGGGAACACAGCTGGATTCTGGTAAGTCTCGGGAGTGAGGCAAGCAAGATATTTGACTTCAGAAATGAACATGTTTACACAGAGATATCAAGGTGGCTGGAGGTGTTGAGGATCCACCGCACCAGACCACCCCTCAACATACATAGTGAGTCAAGTCCCTCAAGACCAACTATTGAAAAACCAGGGATAACTGCACTTCAGGGAACTCACCCTTTACCTGCCTCTTCCATGAGGAATTCAATCGGGTGCTGGGAACTGTGCCAAGCACTGAACCCACAGTGGTGCATGACAATCTGCTGAACAGGGATGATACCTTTATAAACCCACAATCACACACAGCAGCAGAAGAGAGCATATAGCCGACACAATAAGCACCTGAAGTAACTCTGAGGCTTATGCCACTCCTTGATCAGGCTATGCCACTGGAGTGACAGCAGCACACCCTGGGTTCACATTCAGAGGATACGTTTGGGGACAGCTGCCTACAACTGAAGTAGCAGCAGGAGCACAGAAAGTTTTGTTTTTGCCGCCGTATTTCTTGTCATCAATATGGAAAGAAAGCTGTTTCTGGGTTATGCCTAAATAAATTATTGCAAATGCCGTTGTAGCGTGCTTCCATTTAGAGTGGAACCCATCCGTCTCCCCCTGACACTATGCGTGATTCAAGATGGATTCTGGGAAGGCAGGAGGGAGTTTAAACAAGCAGTTAAACCAATATCTAATAAAAAGTTCAGATCATTAGAAAATGGGTAAGGATATTAAACTTATGAGCCTTACATTCACTTTTCTGCAACTACAGCACACCTCATAAAATGAGCCACGTTGGACTAGACCACCCTGTCTGTATTATGAGTCCAAATAGTGCAAAGGGTGTATTTAGTCCATGGCTGCATGTATTATGTCTGCATGATAGCAGGGGATGTATTTATTTCCCAGGCTGCCAGTCACATCTGTGCAGGAATGCAGGGTTCTTGTCAGGAGGCTGTAATGAGTCTCCATTCTAAATTAGCATTTTATTGCTTTTATCACTATTTTTTACCTATTCCTGTCTGGTGATGTATGCAAATTTGTCACCTTGTAGGAACTGCTGAGGGCTGATTAAATTCCTGGGAAAAGTATGATTATTATGGCCACCTCGGTAGCTCACAAGCCCCCTCCATTTGTAGATGTGCTGATTAGTCACCAAATACCTACAAACAAAAAAATCTTCTTAGCATAGATAGATGGCTCTCCTCCACTGGCCTGGAACAGAAATTCATGCACTCCCCTCAGGCATGTCCAGATCAACAGTGTCCTCCAGATCTTACCCAGTCCAATTGGATTGTAAATCCATAATTAGTAATGGGGTCCCTCACAGGAGCACTCTACCTCACAGGAAAAGGTGTAGGGATTTACTAAATTATTTTAATCGATTTTACTACAAGCATCGTACCGTGATGTGTCAGCTTGAAGCTTAGCTTGCAGGACGTTCTGAGCGGGACAGTGATTTTGTGTGAATAAAATAAAATTGAATGGTAAACAAACAAAAAAAACAAAGAAAAAAGAATTCTTTTCATCTTGAAGTGATGCAGCCGTTGATGGTAAAAATGTATTTTTTACTGATGAAAAGACAACATGCTCTCTCATTTTCCTTGGAAGGTCCTTCCACCTCTGCTGGGTAGAGACAAGGAACAGGGAGCCCCTCAACTACCGTACAAGGAGGAAAAAACCGAAGGATGAAATGATGGTAGACATTTTGGCCGAAGCCAATTATTAGATTGAGTGAGGAGGAAGACAGAAGAATAGAGAGAGAAGTTGCCCAACACACAGGGAGATTGTCAGTTCCTGGAGCATGACCATACAGTGAAGGAGAAAGACAGAGTGCTGCAGGAGGAGCTTTTTTAGAGGTTGTTCGCTCTCATGGCCACCAGACTGCAGGGTCATGTGGCGAGTTCCCTCCACCCTACAACATTCTGCAGCATATGCAGCCTTTGGACAGTTCTGGAGTTGCCTGGCCCATATCCCAAGCAATGAATTTTACATGGAACAGTCAAATGTACCCTGTACATTCCTCCACTGTTGTTCAGCCACACCCTATGCATATAAAAGGCACAGAAGACCATTTTGCTGTTAGGTACTAATAAAAAGGACTTAATGATAAGCGGCAAGTACACCATCAAAGAAATAATTTTAAGAACAAGTACGCTGTGGTAATGTACCTATGTATTTACAAGTACAAATACAAACACAAATACTTTCAGCTTCCAGATTCCTTGCAATTGTCTGGTCAATATATGGACAACTACATAAATAATATCAGCACATAGCTTCGGGACGCTACTGATACACAGATACTTTTGTTGAATACCTTAGGCAGTTATATGAAACTGCATGCAAAAATAAAAATAGAAGGATAAAGAACAGTTACATCAATTATAAATGCTTGGGGCATATGCAGATAGACTTGGAATAACTGTACATGTGTGCCATAATAATAGTGATTTTGCTGGAATAACCAAAGCCCACTTAAACTAAGAAGGTATTTGGGTCTGTAAATTCAACAGGACATGCAGTCAGTAAGGTTAAGATTTTGTCACTGTTATATTTAGTAAAAGTCATGGCAATAACATGGGGAATAAACAAAAATTCACAGAAGGTGTGACCTCTCCGTGACTTTTACTAAAAATAACTAGCTATGACAAAAGAGGGCTGACTAGGGAGTGGGATGGGATAAGAGCATCGGGGCAGGGTCCTCCACCCACCTGCCTGAAGAGGCAGGGAACTGGGGACCAGGGCTGGGAACTCTGGGTCTGCAGAACCCCCTCCGCCTATGGTGGTGGCTTGGAGCACAAAGGGCCACCCACGGTAGTGGTGGTGGCTTGGAGCTCCAGGTGCTCCCTGCTGCCTGCAGCAGTGGATCTGAGGTCTGGGGGCTCCTGCCATCCATGGTGGCTGGGAACTGCAGGGGCCAGAGCCTCAGCCACCTGCAGATTCAGGGACCCGCCTGTTGCACCTCAGAGCTGCAGGGGCCGCAGGCAGTGGCAACGAGCTCCAGAGGCCCCCCACTGCTTCCTACAGCTTGGAGCCCCAGATCTTCCTTTATTCCGGCCCACAGGGGAAGGGATCTTCCAGGCTCCCTGCCAATTGATAGCTCTTGTCCAGCCTCTCCCAGCTGAAGCAGAAAATGTCATGGAGATCACAGGAAGTCACGGATTCCACGACTTTGTGACCTCCATGACATAATCTTATCCTTAACAGTCATCAGCAATGATCGGCAGCAATGGTGCTAGGCAGAAGCAGACTGAGCAATTGTGTAGACTCAAATTTCCCAGAAGTCCCTTCAGCGATGGAGTGTGCCCAGTAGCTGGTAGGCATTTTGTACCTCCACTCACAAGGGATGCATCCATTGGACTTGTTCTCTGGATACAGGACACAGAGATGCATGTCTGCCTGCTGTGCCCACCATCCCCACTAACTTCCCTCCATGGGGCCGGGTCAGGCAGCTAATCTCTCCACTGCTGCTGGGCAGGAGTATGAGTCTACCCACTACCAGTTGCAGGGAACAATCAGAAGTGAAGGGGGCAGTGCCACCATCTTCCCTGGCTGGTGCACAGCAGGGATAACAGAAAAAAACAGGCCTGGCAGCTGGAACTCAGGGCCTGAATCTCCCAAGCCAGGACAGTGGGTTGATGTAGTAAGAAGAATGCAACTGGAAGGAAAATTAACTTTAAAGATGTAAAAATAGCTCACGAATGACTGAAAATATTAACTTTATGCACATTTTGGTGAAAAAAATTAGAAAGATATAGAGACAGGACAAAACCATAACCGATGGGTGTTAGGACTAGAGAGGGTTCAGTCACCTCCAAATCTAGCTACCAGCTCATCAACTACTCCTCTGCAGGCACAAGGTCTAGTGGCACTGGGGCCAGAAAGGCATGAAGTGGATGTGTCATGAAGGAAGGGCCCTGTCTGTGCACAGACATGTCAAACTGTGGCAGGCTCCTCCTGACAGCAATAAATAAGTGAGCAGGGAACTGGGCTCAGTCCTACAGGACATGCACCAGTGCAGCTCAGGGTCAGAGCAGGGTAGGCTTGCTCTCCATCCCCCCAGCAACCTCCCCTCTGATCCAGGCTGAGACGGAGACTGCACAATAATTGCACACACACACCAGAAATTGGAGGCTGATGCCCTCCCCAAGAGAGAAGGCCCCTCCTGCACACATATAAGGGAGAGAAGAACTGAACCTGCCACCTCACGCATCTTGAAGGCCACAGAGCTGGGAGCATAGTTGCTCAGCATCCCCCAAAGAATATTTTCACTTTCTGCCTATGGACAAAAATACTAAAATGAAGATATGACTGTTTTCCAAGAAACGTGTGTATACAGATGTAAACTTTAACATTAGAGCTGGATCTCCAGGAGAGTTTGCTTCCCATTTAGACACCAAAATAAGTGGCGAGCTAACTAGCTATAAGTCACAATGAGAGCTGCAGAGTGCTGTTCGCTTTTGAAAATCTGTCCCTAATCATGGGGTGCTGAGCACTTGAAAAATCTGCTCCTGAGCAATGCTGAAAATCTGGACCCTAGCAGTAAGGCAGGTTTTAGAGGAAAAAATTGAGAGGGGGGGGGGGGGGGAGGGGTACAGAGACAGACATGCTATTTTATGTAACATTTGTGAAATTGACTTAGAAAAATTCTAGATTCTAATAATCTCTTGGGAAATGGAAACTGTAGCAGCCTCCCTTTGCACATTTAAAATAATGGCAAGGGATGGACTGGACAGATAACAGTAGCTGAGGATGCAGAGATCAGTTACAGGGTCAAAGAAATTTAGAAATGGAAAAACCTGTTAATTATCATAGCTCTGAGATGTCAGTGGAGCTACACTGATTTACACCAGCTAGTCCATTATTATTTTTTTTTTTAAAGTATTTTCCTTGGCTAGAGTTGTGAGGGGTCAGAGAATATTTTAAGCATGAGCTAGTCTCCAGCTTCTTTGTGTTATTCATGAAAAAATGAAATGCTCACATTTGTGTTTACGGCTGTCTGGGTATCTCATTTATAGTTTATCCATATTTCCAGCATTATCATGGGGACACCCTTGTTTTTGACAACAGAAGGGATGATATTCCTCAGACAGAATTATTGCAATATTTGATTGAAGGCTTTGTGTGGTAACTGTGTTGAACTTAATATGAAATGCACAAAGTACTACTACCTCAGGTAGCAACTGCTGTGCACTAAGAACAGTCATAACGGATCAGACCAATGGTCCATCTAGCCCCGTATCCTGTCTTCAGACTGTGCCCAATGCCATGTGCATTGCACAGGGATTGAACCCTGTAGTATTTCTAACACTATCATACATTTAAACTTTGCAAAAGCATACAGTTGGACCATTGGATTTGCAGGAATAGGGTCCAAGTAACAATAAAGCATGGAGTGCAACGCTTGGGAAAGATTAGTCATGTCAGGCCAGGTATATTTCTCTAGTAGTATAAGCGAGGCAGAATGCTGGTGGTGCTCTCCCAGTGGAGATTCATCCAGGGGAATCAATGCTACACCCTGCAGCATTCCTAGAAGAGAGCATGGGGGAGGGTAGACCAAGATGGGCTAGCTCTTCTCAAGATAGCATGCTCAAAATAGCTGTGTGGCCATTGCTGCACAGGGCTATCCACCTGAGTACAGACATGAGGGAGTGGGCAGCCTTGTACTCAGGCAATTAACCCAAACTGCCACACCTGCAACAACATCTACACAACTATTTTTAGGGTGCTAGTAGGCTTCTGTTCAACTGGGTTAGGAAGCACATTCACAACTGTAGTGTAGATACAGTCTAAATAGTTCCCTGCTGCACCCAGAGAATATTAAGTGTAGGGGAGAATCTGGCTGATTCTGTGGTAACAGAAAATATCAACTAGAGCACACACAGTATTCTGTCCCGAGAGTAATTACAAATTTAGCCATATTTATCCCTGTCCCCTTTTAGAACCTTTGGTCCTACAGAAAAAAAACAAAACAAAAACTAAAAAAAGTATTAGCAGAGCTGGCTACGTCTCCAAGATGTGCACTTTGGAAGAGGATATCTGGAACCCATGTAGCAGGAGATGGTTGGTCACATAGGGAAGTTCAGCTTTGGCCGTTAACTAAGCTTTGTAGTAAACAGTAGAATGCAAATTTTCCTGGGTTTAGCCACTTCCAATTCACCTAAGGACTGTTCCTTTCCATATCTCCCTGCTTCCCCCCCTCCCCCATTTTCTCCCCAAGTGTAAAACAGATGTAAGAACAATTCTGAATAATAGAGTAGCTTTTAGCTGTGACACTTATAAAAGAAAAAACAGCAGGAGCTTATTCAGGTAGACAAGGCAATACTCTGTGTTTATTGTGAATACAGAAGTTTCAAAAAGCAATTGCCCCCCCCACACACACACACGTTCTGCAGGCGGGGTATAATTACCAGCTTATAAATTGCTCCAGCCAGCCCACTGACCAGGTGGGCTGAACACGAGGATGGAGCCGGGCTCTGTCGTTAGCAAATACGATGCTCCTGGATGTCTGCGGAATGAACCCAAACTCTCCATGTCTTCATCCCATTTTTACAGATGTCCATCCCCATACAGATCTATGGGTCTTGGTGTCATTCTGCTTTACTGTGATGGTCAATCACCCATCTGTCATTGCAAGCATGACTGTTTCCATGTTCTCTCTCACACTGTCTTGTACCTGTCCTTGGGGTGTACTCCTCTGGACTTGGGGTTATCTTGATCCACATTGTTCGGCCATCTGGATCGTAAAAGTTGTTACAACAAAGTCTTGCTTCACTCCTTTTTGTTATTAGGAAGACAGTTTAGAGTTGCCACCTTTTTACTTCATTATCTCTCGCTCACACACTCACACACACACACCCCATTGATTCCTTAATCACGCTAACTAACTTCTACTTCAAAGAAAAAAAAAATTACAACTTCCAATTAAAATAACATTCCAACTAAATTATATATAGTTTGAAAAAGAAGGGAATAAAAGTTATTACAATCCTAAAAATGCTAAGGTGGAATTAGACATTAATATAGATTAATTCACTGACATAGAATAACAAAGCACATTCCCAGTAAATAGTCTTAGATATGGGCCAGACAGTTGCTTGTGTAACAAAGGCCTCAAAATGTTTCTAAAACAGCAGACTGAACTGTGAGATATTACAGGCAAAATGCAAACAGAACTGCGGGATGCTACAAGCAGAATGTTCCCAAATACATGTAAATATAGCAATAGAGTCCCAGGATGTTACGATTACTTCTGCCCCCTGAATACTGGTAACAAGGCAAAATAGTTGCTCTAGGCCTACACAGTGACATTAATATTAGTTGCCATTAGCCTCTTCAATGGCCTGTTTGAAGCTTACTACATAATTATTATATACACCTTACCAAAGAAGAGAAGATTAGATAGGTCACATAAATTGAGTCTGATGTCGGCTATAAAATGTAAGGAATACTTTTGATACAATGGAAATATAAATGAGATGGAGCAAAGTATTCTGCATGAAACAGCAGATTCTCTAGGCAGTGGGGTATTCCTGGACAAGTCAAGGTGTTACAACATGAATTTGTGGTGTTTGAAGTATCAGCTCAGCAGTAGAAAATAATTATTAATTGAAGCCACTAGATCCACCATTAGTACAGCATCTCCTTCACACCTCAGTATGCTCCTCTTTTCTATTATTTGAAATATGACAGTTGCTTCTGAGATTCTGGACTTGCCTTTACTTAATGGTCATTGGGTCTCCCCTGATGCAAGGGAATAAAAGTGGCTTGATAGATTGGACAAAGTTGTGATTTATGCACAACACAAAAGTTTGTCCTATGCTTTCTCCTAGAGGTTATGCAAAATCATGATATTAGGACAGCTTTATTTTCCAATTTAACACCCAGACTTTAATCTTTATCTTGAGCTGGTATTGGTTCAGATTTCATGAGATTGAAATAATGAACTCATACTGAAATTATAAATTAGGAAGCTTATTTCTTGTACTAGTCAACAGACCATCACTGTTCAAATAACCATTAATTCATGATTCTCCAAGATAATGAAAGTTATTAGTTGAAAGGCTGTGTAAAAATTACTATACTACATAATCTCAAGATCAAACCATTGATGACACCTAAAGGCAGAAGGCATGTCACCAAACACAAGAATTTTCAGAATCTGCATTTTGCTGACACAACTACTATAGTAAGAAGTGAGAGTTTAAGGCCTGTAAAACAGGCTAAGGCCTAAATGGAAAAAGCTGAGTGAACAGAAGTATAAGGAGTCACTCAAGTTAACTGAAAAACTGGTACAGGAAAGTGCTGATACTGCAAGATTGTAAGACTGCCAAAATATTACTAAAATATGTATCAGGTATAGGAAGTACCAAGATACTAACTCTCTGAAATGACACTTATGGATAGGAATGATACATGGAGTGCCCAAATCAGCCAATCAATGGAAAAAGGTAGTATTAGACTACGTCAAGAGGGTGGCAACTACCTACGTCAAAAGGGGGCAGAACGAAAGTGTATGTAACAGTGTATAAAAGAGGGTGTCAGAGGGAATACCGGCGTCCAGTCTAGGGGATAATGGAAAGTCCCACCGTTGGGTCGAGACCATTGTAACGCCGCCTATGTGAAACTGACCCAGAGATACTCTGTAAGTCACTTCTCATTGTGCTGCATGCAATAAAGCTGGCCCGGGTGCCTTCGTTGCTCAGCTAATCTGTGGTTGTGTTGACTCATTCGATCATGAGAGCTGTCTCAGTTTCCTGATCAGAGCTGGGACAGCATCTACACAGGGACACATGCACACAGCCTACACTCATAAACATCAGTGACCAACACACCGATTACCACAACTACAAATAAAGCTGCAATTTCTGATACCCAAACTGCAAAATCCTGCAGACAGTATCCATAAAAATGTGCTAAAGAAACACAGCTGGCACCTAGGAAACTTTTCTCTGAAGATGGGGTGTGTCACAGTGCACATTACTAACCCAACTGGTGCTTCCTGCTGGTCATCTTGGTGATTAGATCAAGACTGGCACCCTCTGCCTGCAGCTTGCACAATGTCATTGCATCTCTGCAGTCCACCTGCAGCACCTCTTGCAGCCCAGGAATCCCAGCATCACCTTTGTGGCTTGGCTCTCTGACCATGTCACTGTCTGTGTTCCCCACATCTGGGGGAGGTTTAACTCCTCACTAGTCCTAGGCAGTCCTCTCGCTCACTGCCTTGATGCCACTCACCCAGTAGCTTGTAGGAAAGCCCTCTTCTCTGGGTTCCAACCCAAGGACCCTCAGCTCAGCAGTCTGGGCCTTCTCTCTCTAACCTCACTGCTCTATCTCTAGGCTTCTTCCTGACACTGGTTCCCCTTCTCTTCCTGAGCCTATCAGATCCCAAAGTCTCTCCCCGCTTTCCAGGAGTGACTACTACCTACAGTCTCCA
Source organism: Emydura macquarii macquarii (assembly GCF_026122565.2). Taxonomy (NCBI): domain Eukaryota; kingdom Metazoa; phylum Chordata; order Testudines; family Chelidae; genus Emydura; species Emydura macquarii. The sequence continues at coordinate 797,281 of NW_027130849.1, read as the reverse complement.
CTCACTCCTCCCTTTCTCCTGAGTGGGTCTGCCTTTTCCCATCAATCCCTACTGCTTTCAGCTCCTGGGCTTTACAGGTACCACCTGTTCCTGCCCAGCTGAGCCTTCTTAATCTGCTGCCTACTGGGTAAATTGGTCCATCTGGCCTGCATTCAAACCTGCAGGGTGAGTGTTGAGTAGTCACCCCACCACTGCGTGGATGCTTGTATTTATATGGAGAATACTTGTAGTTGGTGATTTTAGTTGGAATGGAAAGAGAAAGAAGAATTGAAGTTTAAGGTGTTGGGATACTTGGTGTACTTTTAAATTAATTGTGTACTATATAACCTACAGATAAAGCTGAATAAAAGAAACAAAAATACAATTGGACAAGAGCAAACAATAACCTATGGCAAACAACTTGACTGTAGATGGACACACATATCACTAATGGCATTTCAGAATGTGGCTTGGGAACATATGCTGCAAGGGAAGAATAAAAAACAGGAATTAATTTACCTTTGAAGTCCCACAGGATGGATACTTCAAATTAAGGACACCCAATTCCAACATATCTGTCTCTTTTGCTTTCCGTTTAGCACTCTAGTCTTAAAAATGATAGTGGATTCCTTTACAATAGCATGGTATATTTATTTCTAAAGAGTAATTCAAGTGTATCATATAACAGGTAGAAGTGCAATTTGGCAGGGACTCTGTATTAGTCACATATTCCTGAACCAAGATATTTTAAATTCTGCTGTGAAGTAATTTTGTGGGTTTGTGCTTAATTGTTTTGTTGGATCAGGGTTAGATAGCCTAATAGTCATATATTCCTGCTCCTGTTATCCTTGTACACCCTTCTTCATTTTTCTCCTTTTGACCTCAATCCTGCAAACACTTATGTACCTGAGTTACGTTTGCTGCATGAGTAGTTCCACTGAATTTGATGGGACTAGTGATGTTCATATAGCAATGGGGCAATTCATGTGTATAAACTGCCCACATGAGTCAGCTTTTGCAGGCTAGAGGCCTTTTAAAAAAAAAAAAAAAAAACCAACCACTTACAATGTCTTCTCTGAAATTAAACTGTAAGTTCCTCAGTGCAGGGGCATTGTCTCAGGTGTGTACACAGCACAGTGAGACGCTGCATGATTGGTAACCTCTGAATGATCTCCTCCCCCTCCCCCCCGTATAATTAGGTTACAGAAATATTGAACATGTCCATTTAACTAGTTATCTGCTCATATTTTATCCCTAGCTTTTCAAATTAAAATATTTTGATGAGGTCATTTCTAATTACTTTATTCTCTGCAGTATATGAATACTGAAAAAACAAAAACAATAAAAGCAACCGAGTGAATTAAGCAAAGAAAATACTTCCTCCCCATGTCCTAAAATATGTGTAAATTTCCTTGCATATGTTCTAACCTGTTTAATGAGTTTTCCATAGTATACACTCTCTTGGACTAAGTCACAAAACTGTACTAAAGCTTCTAAAACTTCTGCTGTCAAAAACATTTTTAGAACTGGTTGGACAATTGACTGTCAAAAGTCTCCCTTGTTCCCAGTTCTTAGAATCATCATGACAGCACACCAGCATTTAACCTTTTCACTGATGACATCTTGAATTAATTTGCTTCAAGATACTGCTTACAGGTAAAAACTTCATAACTTTTAGATTATTTCTCTGTCTTCAGCTGAAGAAAGCAACTTGGAACTTTAGTTCTAGATTCTATTTAAACAATCCAAACAAGGAATCTACTAACAAGGTCACCCCATAGGAAATTTCTATTTTCAAGTGGGCAGACTCATATCCAAAAGCAGAATAGAAAAATGAATCATTGGCCTAATGCTGCTTTCACTGATACTGGTGCAAAGCTGGATCTATATCACAAAAAGAAAGAACTAGCCCTGTGTTTCCAGTGTATGAATACTTTAAGTGCCAATAGCAAAATTTTAGTGAAACACTCCCAGTGTTTGCAGCATTTCTTCACCTTTACAATTAGTTCTGCTAGGGTAGCAATGCTGGAGGATGATCTGACTTTCTGTTCTGTTTACCTGAAGCACCATACAGGAGCCTGAATTTGCAGAGAAGCTAAACAAACAGTGCCTGTCTGCAAAAGGGAGAAGATAACAAAAAATTCAAAGAAACTTAATGCTTCAGCATGCACAAGGGAGGGAGAAGACTGCAGGGGAATACAGTGGAACCTATTTTTTGTGAGCTTAAATGTAGTGAAACTATGTATTGTTCATTTTGAACTTCCATCTACTTATTTCAAAGAATTGTAATGTGCAAACTGCTCTTCACATTACCATGTTCCTGTGCTTACAGCAAAGATTTTCAGTAGGAAAATAAATGACTTTGTAAAAGACTTAATCCTGAGAGGGTTTTTCCTCCCCCATTTTTTCCGAAGCAAAACTTTACTTACATGAAGGCATCAGGAGTTTACCAAGGACTAATTAATAACTGAGTCCCAGTTCATTACCCCTACATCCATTTTGCACACAAATTCATATTTGTGAGCAGATCTCCCAAATCTTAAGGGATTAGCAACCTTTATTACATTGTTCCCTCCCCGCACCAACCACTGTGGGGATTTTCCATTGATCCGTGCAGAGGTAGTTGGTGGAGAGTGGGCAGGTTGGACAGAACGTGCCATGCCTCATTGCTTCTCTTGCCTTGTGGAACTTGTACCAAAAACAGATTTAAAAAGATAAAATAGCCCAGGACTGTAAAATCTCTTCATGGAACCTTACATCTCAGGAGTCCTGGTCAGCTAAACTCCACAAAGGGAACATCACTAAGATTTCCTCCATCACAGGAACCTCACGTTTTTTTTCCCTACAGGAAAGAATGATCCAGGCCCGAGCAAAGTCCTGCAGGTTTATTAAAAGATGGTTTCACAGTATGGTTAATTCAAGAGTCCCTGAATACAACATTCTCTGACCACAGCTCAGGGAGGAGAAAATATGGCTTTATGACACCTTTACCTAGGACCACTGTAATATAAATATTGATAGTGTCTTTTGCCATCTCCCTCCGTATTAATGGTTTAAATCAATAGAAATTATGGTTTACCAAACCTGAGGAGGGCAGAGTTTCTGATGGGTTGTGGAGATGGTTGGGGCTGCTCTGGTTCCCTTCCTGTTGGATGAGGCTGCTAATGATCAACCAGCTACTTCTGTCTATGCTCTGGCATCAATTCATCATTATGAGCCCACGTCGAACAGCCTCCAGAAGAGGATTCTGGAGTTTCTCTCTCAGGGGCTGCACTGGGTCTCCCCTCTGTGTCTTGGGGGAGGGTGGACAGAGCCTGGTCTGTATCTGCAGTCAGATCCATAATTTCCACTTTCAGTCTCTGCAGAGATTCCTTTATACTGCACATACTCTGGCATGGAGAATGCAGATGCACGCTTCTTCTGCCACTTCTGAGCACTCCGATATGACTGACAGCTCTTCTATCTTACGTCTCCAGTCTTTTACCATGACCTCCTCAGGACCTGGATGCAAGTTCCAGCAACCAGATCCATAGCGATGGCCAAGGGAGATGATCTCCCTGCAGAACCCCTGCTACACAACCCAGAGCTTCATGTGCAGGTGGTGGACTCCCCATTGGCGTGCCAGAGGATGGTCCTGGCTGATGGTACCAGACTTCGATACACCCTAGACTACAATTGGAGGGACTGGGTGGAACCAGTGGAGTTTGGCCAGTGAAAGGGCTGACCCACTCTGTTTCCCCTGTCTTGTGCTCCAGGAGATGAGGCAGCCTTGACCCCCAACTTCTCTAATTTACCAAGAGTGGGTCCTGTAGGAGGTCATTCCCTGACCACCCCTCACCTCTAGCCATCTAGAGCTCATCATTTGGCCCTTGTCCTGTGAAACTCCCTAACCCCCCCAACACAAAACTTGGGCAGGCTAAATGCCATCCAGCTGGTCCATCTCCAAAGCAAACCCAGTAAACATCTGTACGCACCTGAGATTCAAACTATCCATTTACTTAACCTTGTGTCTTGCCCTGACACTAAAGGGTGGGACCTGTTGCCACCTGCAGAGGTAGAGGAGCCCCAGTGGGCCAGTCTGTACTCCACTCTGGTTCTAAAGGCTATTAGTTGGCAGCTCCTCCATGAAGCCATAAGCCTGGACATATACACAGAATCCCCCAATAACTGTCTCTTCTGCAGCAAGAGGGAGACCCTCTCAGACATCTACATAGAGTGTGTGAGACTGCACTTTCAGCTGCACACTTCCAGAGTGTGTGAGACTGCACTTCCAGCTGCACTTCCAGCTCCTCTTATTGAAGTTTTGGCTTCACTTCTCCCCTCCCTTGCTTATCTTTGGACACCTTAGCCATGATCCCATGAAGTTACAAGACATCACCATCATCAACCTCTTCCTGGTGCTGGCCAAGAGGGCCATCCATCATACCAGGAGGAGGAAACTGGACGGGGAGAGAGGTGCTGTGTGACTATGGGACCAATTTCTAGTCCATCATCTGATCATGCTCTAGGCACAGCTCCTCTGGGAAGTGTCCACTGACTCTTTAAACTCCCGTTTTTGAGGAGCAGTTGGCATTATCAAGGGTTCTTTGTGAGGTGTCCCCCTTTGATCTGATTTTTAACCTTTAGCCTTCCCTTTCCTGGGTATTTTGTTTGTCTGTTTGTTTGTTTGTTGTTCCTAATGTTCTGTTGTGACTTGGGTTCAGTGGTTCCTTTCCCTTGGTTGAGGAGGCATGCTTTTAGCTTTAGGCAGACTTCGGCCCTCCATCTACCGGTAAGCACAATAGAAATGGACCTGACTCTCCAGTACACAAATAGCACCCATTAAATGCCACAGTAGGAAAACTAGGCCCCATATCTATCTTTCCCAATTAATGTAGTCAAGAAATAACAGAAGTGGTTGGTTTCTAGTTCAGAACTGGTCTACTGCTACATTGACTGGTCTTTCAGATGCCATTGGTTTATGTAGAAAACTACTTACCCATCATGTAAGGGACAGGTGCAGGTGTCATGAGACAGGTGTTTTAACAGGTTAAGGGAACTAAAGGAGAAGACTGTCTGGAATGACAGAATTTGTGAAAATCCTCAATTTTTCTAAGAACTGAGAAAAGTGGAGTAAAACAGATTCTTTCACCTGAGGCCCTACTCAGAAAACAAAATAGTCTGATAAAAATATTCACTGTCCAGCCATAAGAGCAGGAATACTTTTATTAGTACATTTTTTAACATGGCTGAATGCAGCTTTTTTATTTACCACTCAATACAGCATAATGAACTTTTTTCCTACTTTCAAACAGGATTATATTTAAGAAAGCACACGAACACTGTGTTAAAGTGTCTACACGCTCTTTCAAGCTTCAGGCTACATACATTATAATACACATCAGCAGCAAAAAAGATAAATGTAAGCTATACTTCAAAATTATTTTTCAGTTGGACAGAATGAAAACTCTGTGCTAACATACTATGGAAATACTTCCAGAATTTTGTTAGAAGCCAGTATCTCTACCAAAGCTCTCCCATTTTTAGCTATTAACTACATGCTCTCATGGGTTTAGTTGTGCCATCTCCAGAAGCATAACTGAAGGCAAATCAATTGCAAGTGATATGTTTGGAGTTGGTAAATCTACACTATACTATTATATCAAATAAATTATTTCAGCTGCTTAAAAATGCTCAAGTTAGATTAATAAACTACATTATATTCTGAGAGCTATCGCTCATCACACAAACTATCAGCGCAGTACGTGGCATTGCAGAAAGTTTTCAGTAATTTGAGGTATTAGGTGATTCTTTGATATAACTATATTTCTATATTTCAAACATTATTAGACTAGTTCATCCCACTTCTAACTTCATATTTTCATACAGATTCATGACACACACACACACACACCTTTAGCATAATGGGGCATCAACCCTGACTGAAGTATTTGGGTGCTTCCCAAATAAAGAATTAATGCTCTGTGTGCAGGGGACTGGACTAGACGACCTCTTGAGGTCCCTTCCAGTGCTACGATTCTATGACAACACCTCGAGTTATAAAATGTGTGTAAAAGAATGTGGCTTAGACTTACGTTCCATAGTTGCACTTTCACTGATGTCCTTGGGACGTGCTGATACTCAAAGCCTCTGAAAATCAGGCCACTTAACAGTAGAACCTCAGAGTTACGAAAACCTCAGGAATGAAGGTTGTTCATGATTCTGAACAAAACGTTATGGTTGTTCTTTCAAAAGTTTACAGCTGAACATTAAACTTAGTACAACTATGAAACATTACTAGGCAGAAGAAAAATGCTGCTTTCCCTTTATTTTTTAAATAGTTTACATTTAACACAGTACTGTCCTGTATTTGCTTTTTTTCCCTCTGCAGCTGCTTGATTGTGTTCTTCTGGTTCCAAATGAGGTGTGTGGTTGACTGGTCAGTTCATAACTCTGGTGTTTGTAATTCTGAGGCTCTACTGTATTTAGATGCCTAAATATGACTTTAGGTGCCTAAGGGTATGTCTACACTGTGGAGTGCAGTCAGTTTATTTTAAATTGACTTTCACCTGTCGAATTTTAGAAGTCGCAGGAGTGTGATAACCCCACGCTCATTGCGTTGGGGGATTGCGTCCCCACTAGCCACGATTGGGTCGACAATCAAAGGAGTGCATCGTGGGTAGCTATCCCACAGTGCAACTAGCCGCAAAGGCTTTGGGGAAGGTTGTCGTCCTCCCATAATGCAATGTCCTCCCTCTCCCTCCCTTTTTGTCCCAAACTAACAGATTCATGCTTTTTTGTGCCATTTTTCTAAACCCTTCAATCTCTGCCGTGCGCAGGCCATTGCTGGAGAGGCATGCCGCCGGCTCAGCTCTTCACTATCATTGTGAGCATCACAAACACTTCATGTCTTATCCTGCAGTATTTTCAGGGTGAGACAGGGGCCACAGCACTGCAAATTGTGATGTTACTCAAGATGCCTTGCTACAAGCCATAGAATGAAACAATTCCCATTTTCATGATGGCTGTCATGCACTATCTGCAGTCAGTAGAATGCCACATCTGGTCCCGGGAAACAAGCAGTGACTGGTGGAATTGCATTGTTATGATGGTGTGGGATGATGAGCAGAATTAATCATTAATCATGCAGAACTTTCATATACAAAAGGCCACTTTCTTTGAACTCTGTACAGAGCTGTCCGCAGCCCTGAAATACATAAATACTTGCTTGAGACTGCTTTGACAGTGGAGAAGCAAGTGGCCATCGCTCTGTGAAAGCTAGCAATGCCAGACTACTACTGGTCAGTTGGGAATCAATTCAGAGTCAGTATATCCACTGTGGGAGCTGCTGTAATACAAGTTTGCTGGGCCATTAACAGACTTCTTTTAAGAAAGGTAGTAACTTTGGGAAACATGCAGGACATAGTGGATGGGTTTTCTGCATTGAGGTTCCCAAACTGTGAGGGGGGAGACAGATGGCATGCATATCCCTATCTTAGCACCAGGCCACCTAGCTACAGAGTACATTAATCAAAAGGGATACTTCTCAATGGTGTCACAGGCCCTCGTGGATCAAAAGGGAGGACGCTTCACCAACATCAGTGTGGGGTGGTCTGAAAAAGTGCATGACGCGCATCTTTAGGAACTTATCTGTTCCAAAAGATGTAAGCAGGGACTGTCTTCCCTGACCAAAAAATTAATATTGGCAATGTTGAAATGCCAATTGTGATCCTTGGAGACCCTGCATAACCATTGCTTCCCTGGCTGATGAAGCCGTACACCAGGCACCTGGATAGCGAGGAGGAGAGGTTCAATAATAGGCTCAGCAAGTGCAGAATGGTCGTGGAATGTGCATTGGGACATTTAAAGGCTCATTGGCGCAGTTTACTCACTGGGCTAGACCTCAGTGAAAAAAAAATCCCAGTGGTTATTTCTGTCTGTTGTGTGCTCCATAAAGTCTGTGAGACAAAGGGGGAGAAGTTCCTGTTGGGTTGGATCATGGAGGCAGATAGTCTGGCTGCCAATTTGGAGCAGCCAGACAACAGTGCAATGCTGAGAGCCAACCACGGAGCACTGCATCTCAGGGAAGCCTTGAAAAATCGGTTTTGCAGTGAGACCCAATGTTTCTGAAAAATCTGTGTTCTGCCTTTCCACCCCCCACCCATTCCCCAGCACTACAGCACTGTGCTACCCTCACCCATCAGTGCTAATCCCCCCATCTCAATAAAGAAAGAGTAATGATCTTTAAAGCAGTGAATTTTTATTGTTGGTTGTTGACAGTGGCGGGAAAGGAAGTTATTTCAACACTTTGCATGCATTGTAATGGGGCTCTGAGGGGACACAGATCAAAGTTTCCATATGCAAATAGCGAAGAACCAGTGCCTCTTTCTGCTCCCCTCACCTGGCGAGGATGGAGCATGTACTGCACCCTACTCAACCTCCTCCTAGATCGCTTGGGGGTGGGGACTAGGAAAGAGTGTGTAAGTTGAGAGTTTTTCAGGGGCTGCAGAGGGAGTCTATCCTGCTACTGCTCTTCTTGAAGCTCAAACAAATATCTCAACATGTCCGACTGATCCCTTATAATGTGCAGCATCTCATTTTGCGTTACATGCTCATGTTCTTGGGCCGTCTTCCTGTTCTCCATTCCATGTTCACTTTCTCTGATAATGAAATCCTCCAGGCTCTAAGGTCTGGGTCAGCAGCTGTGGAGGCATTCATTATCTCGGTGAACATGTGATCCCGAGCTGGTTTTCACCTTCTAATCTGTGACAGGTGGTCAGCAGCAATAGTAAATGCTGAGCTGAAGGCCGCACTGTCCACTGAAAGGCCAGCAAAGCACAAAGTATCCATTGCTAGCTGGCCTCATGGATGAAAAGCAACAATGTAAAAATAACTCCCCTTTATATTCCAAAGGGAATGGCAGACCCTCATACCAATCTCTACCTATTACAGGGGTCGTAGGGCCACTCCAGCCATGATAAGTAAGGGGCTGATGCATTTTTTCAGGGAAATCCCCTAGTGCATGTTGCATACGCTCATGGTTCTCCAACCAGGAGAATTGTTGTGTCCCCCTGACCCTCCAAAAAAGTGTTTTTTGAAAAGGAGGTACAGAGGGGGTGTGTGTGTGTGTGTGTGTGTGTGTGTATGTGTATGGGGGGGGTGAAATTCCACCAGGAGAAATCATATGTGAGCACCCATCTCAAAACCCTTAAAGCCCATTGTAGTCATGTTCTGTCTTGTAACTTGTGGTTTATGTACCCCAAAAGACCTCCCATGGCAAAGGAGAAAAAAAGAACTGATTGTATGGAGCAGTACTGCAAATTTGCACCATCTTCCTTCGGTGACCATGAGTGATATTAGTCTCTTGAGGGTAACAGGTGGAAAGGAAGGATTTACTGCAAGCACATGGGTACACGCCTGGCCCTTATGCTGCTATGCTGTGTTCTTCGATGATGCCTGCACAAATAAGAGAGTTGCAGGGGAAAGTGTCCTATCACAGTGGAAGAAATAAGGCTGCTTTCCCCAGAAACCTTCTGCAAAGGATCACTGAGTACCTAAATAAAAGTTTCCTGAAGATATCCATGGAGGATTCTCGGAACATCCCTTTGCACATAAACATTTTTTTCCGGGGGGAATCCCTTGCTTAGGTGAACTAATGAGGAAGCCTATCCCCACCACTACATTCTTTTTTTCCCCCCACTATGACAAGAAGATGGACTGGGGGGATAACCACAGAAATGAGATTTGCAGTACTCACTCACCAGATGTGCTTTCACTGGTTTCTCGGTGCTCACGGTGTCCTGGGCTGGGCTGTTCTGGGATTACAAAGAGCTTCTGGGTTTCAGAGAGAATGGATTCCCCAGTCGCCTGGACCCTGATCTTCTCCTTCTCCTCCTCATCCACAGAGTCCTCCTAATTTATCCTGGATTCCCCTGAGGTAACTATGCTGTGTGACGGTACAGTGGTGGGTCACCACTGAGAATCGCATGCAGCATCTCATAAAAGTGGCATGTCTTTGATGATGAGCCAGAATGACTGTTCACCTCCCGAGTTTTCTGATACACATGTCTCAGCTCTTTGATTTTAATGTGGCACTGCTGTGGTCCCTCCTGTGCCCCTTTTCCAACATGTCACGCAATATCTTTTCGTAAATATCTAAATTTCTTTTTCTGGCTTGGAGCTGAGCCAGAACAGACTCTTTGCCCCACAGACGAATGAGATGCAAGACCTCAGGTCGACTCCAGGCTGAAGCACATTTAGGGCATGCAGTTGCCATGATCGGTTCTGCTGGAAAGCTCTCTCCATGCTGACAAAACAGGAAATGGGAATTCAAAATTTCCCAGGGCTTGAGGGGTTGTTTCCTGTGTATGTGGCCACAGTGCAGCAGAGTGCAAACATGCAGAGTGGTCACAGCAGAGCATCATGGGATAACTCATGGAGGCCAAATTACATCTAATTACACTGTGCTCTGCCTACACTGCTGCTCATTCGACCCAAATGATTCAATTTCAGCACTACGCCACTTGCAGAGGTGGTTTTATTGCATGGAATTTTTCCACTATTTAAGTCAATGGAACTGACCAGCCAGTGAAGACGCCTACATTATGTGGTCATTGGAAGACACATTCCACTGACCTACCTCCTCAGTGTAGACCAGGCCTAAATTGCATCACCCAAACTGAAAATTTTGGGCTTCACCTCTCTGAGTCTCGGTTTCCACATCCAAAAAATGGAGATAATTGTATTTATCCATTATTAGTAATATTACACCAGTTTACAGACAAATAAAATTGACATTGTAAGTTTTATATAAATAAATAATAGACAAAGGTAAAATGGATACCAGATGATGAGATTTACAAAAATGAAGTATTGTCCATTATGATCATTTGTACATATAAATCTGATTAGCTATCCTTGGTTGTTTTGCTAGTTACATTTAAAATAAACAGCTGAAAATCTGGACTAGAACTCAGTAATAGAAGGCAAACGTACTTCAAAAAGGTGTTGTATAAATAATGTCTGAGTGCTAGATAAGTGCAAAGTATCATTCATCTGTCAGTAGCCAAGATGGAAATATAATGCAGCAGTTTGAAGTGCTGAATACATTCCTATAAGCTATGTGGCCTCTTATACCATCACCTCCGCCACATTTCACACACCATTTTTACTCTGAGTGAAATATTTCTGCCAAATTACTGCACATTCAAGCACACAAACTCAGTAAATTTTGTAAACCCAACAAAGATCTCCCATTACAGCAAAAGAACCTAAATAAGTCTAGAGTGTTTCAGATTTAACAGAGAATGTAAAATATGCTTTAGGCTTGTCAAAGCTATATGTACGTATTTCACTGTGCTATTCACTACTTATCAATTTGAATAGAGATGAATATGAGTAGAAAAGTTAATTCTGGCACAGACTCGCACAAAGTTTAGAAAAACAAAGTCCTTTGAAAGACAATGCTTGTGATTATAATGAATGAATGAATGCCAGAGTATACTTAACCAACAAGCCTATTGTTTCCACATGCAGCACCCTGGCAAAATTTGCAGAGGATACATTTCCCTAGTAGCACAGAGCACAGGATGCAGTTTTAAAAAAAGAATTTCTTCCATTCCATATGACAGATCCCCAAACAAATGACCTAGGTGACAATTCCCCTTTCAGTGAACCAAAGCTTATAATGCATACCCACGGATCAAAATAATCCAACATTTTAACTATTTCTATAAATTAAATGTCTAAAGCCTCAATTCAGATTTCATACAATAACCATCTTATGAGACAGGTTAGTGTATCCTGGTTGGGAAAGGATAATACTTATAAAAGAGACAATTTTCCCCTCTCTGTTCCCCCCCCCCCCCACTAACAAATTTCTTTCCTGCAATAGATATTCCCCACCCCTCTTCCTGATTTCCTTATTTGTCACTTTAGAACGAAATATTTCTCAGATTCTGTGGGGGTTGTGGGAGGGAACATATCTAAAGTTCAGATTGTGATGAATTCCCCAAGGAAAAAGGAAGAATTACATTTCCAGATATAAAACATTGCTGCCGGCTTAGAGCGCTTGCTCACTGGCCCATAAAAGGATATATAATATCATATACAATGTCAGTTATATGTGTTACAGTAGCAACTAGGGACCCACACACTCTGGGACCAAATTGAGCCAATCATTTTACAAACATAGAATAACAGTCATTCCCTGCCCTGAAGAGCTTGCAATGGAAAGAAATGTTTTTGCTTTAAAACTAGTATATAACCCATTTTCTGATCCTGATCTTATTTGAAGCAAAATAATTTCTAGTCAATGTATTGTAAACACAGTCCAGACATGGTGGAAAGTTGCTAAAATGATTACATTTAAAACTTATCTATCCCCACTAACCCCAGTTCTGGACAACCTAAACTTTCTTTCTGCATGCACTATTAGAGTTTCAAAAGTCACCAAAATGTGACATTACTAGTATGTCACAAGTTTTAACTGGTGCTGTTGTAATGACTAAGGAACAGCTGCAATATACCTCGGATTCCAATTGTACCAATATTTTCAGATATATCATTATGTTCTTTAAAATGACTCAGGCCCTGATCCAGCAATGAGCTCTCTGTGGCTGGACCCCAATATGCATGTGGAACACATTAGGATCACAGCTTTGTACATTAACAAGGAAATTTGTTATGGGCCTATATCCCACATTCTTGTCTTAATTGATTGTTACCTCAAGCTTGGATACCAGACTGTTGAGTGTAATAGAAACGCTTAGATTAGAGTGAGAAATTGAGGAATGCCCAGCGAATGAAAAAAAAAAAAAAAAAAAAAACCAACTTCAGTGCACATTTCACTATGTAAAAATACTCACAGGGAACACTTCAGTCCAAGTTCTGCTTTACTCCCTTCGCTTTGCAATCCCGGTATCAGTGAAGTCACATAGGACATGTGTCTGGACAATGTTTGGCCCTTTATATTTATGGAAATTCCAGATACTTGAAGATAGGAAATTAAAAAAAAATATATTTCTGGGGCTTGGGTTGATTTGGCTTTTTTGCCAAAGCTATTATGGAGCTATGTTAAATGACAGTATTCAGAGGTTTATATATCTCCTTTTCTGATTATCAGTTGGCAACATGTTTCCAAGGTTTTTTTTTCTCCCCACAGTGGAATCCTTTGTGTGTTTTTAACTTTCACTACTGTGAGGGAAAACAGTTTCATTTTATAGGACTTGAAGCAAAGATGGAATCCTCTTCCCAGGGTACATACGGACTATCAATAGAATATAATGTTGTCCTACTGTGAAGCATGAAATAATGATTTACTTAAGAAATAGGAAATGCTGGGTGCTGGCAGGGGCTCAGAGTGCTGCAGAGCCCCCTTGATCCTTAGCCACAAAGCCAGGAATGCTTCTCATTACTTTTGAACGCCCCCTCCTGGCTACCCCAGAGCAGCTTAGCAAACTCCAGATCACAGAGAGTGAGAATAATGAATAATAATTTATTAGAGGTGAAATGTATGCCTATGAAGAGGGACCTCAACATTAGGCTGACATGGAACTTGAGTGGTGAAGAAGGCCTCATGCTGTCCCTTTTTGCGGGTTGAATTTCACTCTGTTTGTAATTCTATTGAAACACTGGATCAGACCTTAATTTAATGTGCAAATTGCATCTTCTTTAAAAAGGTGGGGAAGAGAATAATAATACTGTCACTGCATTGTAGCTGTAGTTTTTGCTATAAATAGGGCATCTACTAAAATAATGTTGTATGTCTGTACAAAAATATGAAAGAATCAAATTCCAAACTTTGACACTATCAGCAAACTCCCAGGGATTAACTTTCACATTTGATCCAGTGCATTTAGGAATGATAGTGCTCTTTGTTTACTATTGTGGTTCAAGTTATTATTGTGATTTAATATGTACTCAGACTGGGATATAAAAATCTCATGCTTCAGGTTTTAAAACAATCTCTAAATGTTAGGAATTAGGATGAGACCTCTATGCAGGGCAATTATTTCACATCTACCTACTCTAGGGTTCTTGTACCTTCTTGTAAGGCCTTGTCTACACTGGCAATGGCATGTAGAGTAAGTTAACTACATGACACAGTGAAAAGCAGGCTGTGTCTTCTACATGCAGAAGTGAAAAGATCTTGGAGGAGGCACTGCTTTGGCACGTTGAATATTTACCCTAGGATTCTGGTGTGACTGTACTCTACTCTCCTGAGCAGTTCTTCACCATCAACATTGCTATTAGTACCCATGCTATGGGAGCGTGCAGTATATTTTCTGCACGCTACCATGAATATAGACATAGGCCAGCTCCAGCTGTTTTAGTCTCTATCATAGAGAGGATACTGTGATGATGGACCACAAGTTTGATTCAGTCTGGTAGTCCTTCTGTTCAAAACGGCCTTTACCATTCCAAATATCTTTCCAGGTAGAGTGCCAAGAAACTTCAGTAGTGTTTCTCAAATAATTATGGGAAGCCTTGATTTTTGCTTTAAATTAAATATATATGTATATATATATATATATATATATATATATATATATATATATGTAATTTGTCTAAATTGCAGATGAGAGCTTTCCATAATTTGTAATCTCGGCATTTTAGAAAGGAAAATAAAGACATTTTAAAAATGAAACAGTTATCAAAGTGATAGTATGTTGCCTATGACAGGTCACATTTTCATTTTCAAATATTGGTGTATATGTAAACCGAATATTGAGATGAGTATTTTGCAGGGCAGGAGATGGGAGGGGAGAAGAGAATACACATGTTTATAGTCAATTCACCTTAAAACTAGAAATTCTCTCTCTTGAATTTCAGAAATAACTCCAAGAAAGAGAAGAGACGAAGAGCTTGGAGTCCGTCCAGTACAGCAGTTTAAGTGCTGATTTTCTTTTCAATATCAGACAGAGATACAGATTTAATTAAACTCTTTCTAGGCTCACAAGATAAGCAATTTTTTTAAAGTAAGCTTGCTTACCTATAAGGCTTGTCCAAGCTCTTCCAGATTAATCTGCAGTCATTTTCATTAGTGTATTCTTTAATCCATTCCAACTGGTTCATTTACTATAAGGATAGATAACATCACATCTAGCTGATCTGTGATTTATCGTAAACCTACTGGATAATCTGAAACCTTGGAACCTAATACGAATTAAATCAAACTGACCCAATTTTACAATTTCATATTGTTTACTGTAGTATCAGACTGTGCCTTTAAGAAAAGCATAGTTTAAGAGAAGGAGCACTATCTGCCTGTAATAAACATAGAATTCAGCTCTATATCTTCCTCTGCAAAGACAGGCAGACAGTACTGCCTAATTTAACAATTTCCAGTGACATCTACTTGTATTTGTTAGGTTTTAGGCAATCTTGTTTATCAACTATGGGTAATGATCAAACTACTTTGTGGCGCTTTGATAGCTATCACACCTTCTCATTTACCAGTGACTGAAGTCCAAGAAGCTTCAAAATAGTTCAGTCAGTTCAGATATCCAACAGCCTAATTGTGCACCAAAGTATAGTTAAAGCTCCAGCAATCAACGATAATGTTAATTCTAAGTACAGCTGGATGAATAACTGATTTTTCAGTCCTCTGGCAGTTATAAATAAAGTTCGGTGCTGGTCAAACAAACAATCCAGAAATTCCCCAGAAAACTGGCAAAAAGAAAAGTTTGACAATATTTTTGTTTAGTTTCCAGCCACTTATTCACATAAAAACAAAGGCAATGATCCGTAAGTCAACTGGAGGAAGAAATGCCCCTTATAGCTTTTAGCTCAGTTGTTAGGAAATCCCAGTTCTGTCCCCTGCACAATGTGGAGCAAAGATTTGTACTTGGGTCTCCCACATTGCAGAGAGTGACCTAGCCACTATGCAATAGGGTAGTCTCATGGAGGCGGGAGGGGGAAAGAGAAAAAGAGAGGTGATTTATAGCCCAGCGGTTAGGGCACTCACCTGGTAGATAAGACACCCAAGTTCATGCCCCTATTCTAATAACTAATTATTTCTTCACAGTGAAACAGCTTCAATAACCCTAACCCATAGGTAATCAATTATTTTTTGTCAAGATCCAAATTTTTTGGTCAAGGTATAGTCAAGGTTCAGACTCCAGAGAAAATACAAACATAAAAACAATAATGATGATAATAATAATAAGTAAATAAAAAGATATTACAGTCAATTCAAAAGCATCTGGGGATCTGGATTTTTTTTTGGCCCTCAGTTCTCCTATCTCAAGTTGCAGTGGGGGAGGTCTAGGTTAGATATTAGGAAAAACTTTTTCACTAGGAGGATGGTGAAGCACTGGAACGGGTTACCTAGGGAGGTGGTGGAATCTCCATCGTTAGAGGTTTTTAAGCTGCAGCTTGACAAAGCTCTGGCTGGGATGATTTAGCTGAGGTTAGTCCTGCTTTGAGCAGGGGGTTGGACTAGATGACCTCCTAAGGTCCCTTCCAACTCTAATATTCTATTATTCTATTGACTACCCTGCTAATCACTGGGCAGAAAGTTATAAGATGGGCATCTCTGCATCTGACTGTTTTGTAAATGGCATGTAAGTCCAGAAGTTTTATTATTATTATCCCTAGAATCATTTGGTGAATACATGTCAATTCATGACTAGTTTCCAGTTGACTGAAACTGTATTTTTGGCAAATGAAATATATGTCTGAAAAGTTTTGGCCAGTCTAGTTATAAATACTATCATTAACCACCAGAGGTCTAGAGACAGACTATCTTACTAATGATTACTATTTTGGGTATTGGGTTTAGGTCTTTGGGCAATGCTTCTAGTACAATTGCTGGTAGCAGCAGCATTAAGAAAGTGAGTTTACATTGGGGTTAAACACTACCAAATGCTTACCAGCTCAATGTATAAATGACATTGTAAATCTGTGATTCCATGGTGCTGAAGAGAAATGCATGTTAGATTTGGAGTCTGTATTTTCTGAGTGTGTATGCATTTTAACTGTGTCGGGGCTCACAAATTGCCTTTGGCTGGATGGGAATTCAAAGGGTAAATATCTGGCTGTTGAGAAATTTGAAATTAAAACTAAAAATAGATGCTTACTTTAGGGTATGTCTACACTGCAATTAAACACCCGCAGCTGGCCCATGTCAGATGACTCGAGCTCATGGGACTCGGGCTGTGACTTGTAAAATTGGAGCCTTGGCTATGGGACACTTTTCTCCAGCACAAGCCTAAATATTTACATCATAATTTTACAGCCCTGAAGCCGAAGTCCCAGTAACCTGACACAGGCCAGCCGCAGGTGTTTAATTGCAGGGTAGACATAGACTTAGCGTCCAGTTCAGTGAAGATCATTCTATTTAACTTGTTTTGTTAGTTCACCGCTGAACATTTGGACTGTGAAAGCTAATATGTTTGCTTTCCATAGGATGAATCAGCACAGTTTCAGCCTGTGTAGATTTTATAAGGCTCTAAATCTGCCTGTCAGGAGATAGGACAGACAGGTAACAACGACTAGTTAAATCAAATTGCTTCCACTAGACTGGACAAATTTGGTTAGCCTCTGATGCACCTTGGCTCAGGTCCATGTCAGCAAAGGACAATTATGCTGAAGCAGGGCTAAACTCATGGGTGAACAAAAACACACTCCAAGGATCCCACTGCACATATTTACTAAAAAACATTGTTATGTGGGCAAATGAATGTCATACAGACATGGCTGGAAACAAGAACTAGAATTTTCAGGCATAACAGTCAGATATGGTATTTTCCAAGTTTACTAAAGATATATATATATATATTTCAGCTACCTCAGGTTAAACCTACACATTGAAAGTCTATTTTTGGAAGATGGAATGTACAGTGCCAATTATTCTGTTCACAGCAAAATCTGATAGTTACATATTGGCCTTTTTTGTTGTGGACATACAGTTACTACTGCATTTATTAGTAAACAATAAGTTCTTACCATTATAAGTCAACATCATCCACAAATTACACAGATTATATAAGGGATCATATCACCTGTCACTGAAATGCAGCCAGTTCTAGGGTGAGACAATAGCAGTTTAACAATGCACAGATATACATATTAGGACAAAAAATGGAGTAAAATAAAAGGCTGCGTTTAAATGACACTGCAGGATGGATTTAAGTAGGCACAGTTTAATGATGCCAACAGAACTTTAATTAGGACAGTGGGTAGAACACACCTGCTTTTGCATAAGTGCTATATGATTTTTAATGATCATTGTTTATAACACATACAAAATCTGTCTTCTTGTAATAAACATCCTGACATCCAGTGCATCAAATGCCCTATCAACAACTATGTGGGTGAAACTAGACAGTCACTATATTCTTGAATGAACTCATACAGAAAAAAAATGATAAAAAGCAAAATACACTTCATCACCCGCAGGTGAACACTTTTCACAAAATAATCACTTGTTATCTGACCCCTCATTCTTGTACTCAAAGGAAACCTGCACAACAGCTTCAAAAGATTACCCTCGGAGCTCTGCTAGACACAAAACAACAAAAGAAAATCAAGGAATCACTGGAGACACTAGTTTTATGTCTCCTTACAACAGTCTGTAACCCACTAACTCTCTTGTCCTATAATAACTGAGGTGTTAATTGACCACTTCATTTTGAATGATTATTTACAATATGTTAACTCCTTATGCTCAACAATCTGTTCCACAGTTACTTAGCTGTGGCACTCTGATTACCTTGCCTAAACCTGAAAAATTCTATGGAGCTCAAAAGCTTGTTTCCTTCACTAAAAGAAGTTGGTCCATAAAAAAAATATTACCTTGCCACCTTGTCAATCTTATAATAGGCACAGTTGTGATTATTGCTCTTGATTGGCTAAGAACTGTACACATACTATTATGTTACCCTGTCATTAACAGCCATCTATCATTTAAGAACAAATAAAATTATATATAGGTTTGGTCATCCCTTTTATTAATCAATTCAGAAGTAAAAACAAACCCCAAACCAACAAAACAACCTCCCTGCCCACCCCCTCCCCACCTCCTTTATTCTTCTGTGGAGATACTTTCAAAGCAAAAATGAGTATTAATCAGAAAACTGCTTTAAATTAAATATATACTGCCGTGAGAAGAGTTGACAAATTTGATGCTAATTAGTATTTCTAAATTAAAACATATCTTAAGAAGTTCCTTAACACCTTCACTAAAAGTATTTTAAGAGTCTAAATAGTGCCCTCTGCTTTAGTGCTGAAGGTTCTGACAAGCAAAAATCTTGTTGCTTCTCTTGGATTGGCGATCCAGAAATGTCTGCTAGGTCCTGGTTACAGAGCTAATGGAAAACCATGGGTGACTGAGTCTCAAGACTTGAAACTGAACTTTAATCATTCTTTATGACTGCAATTATGACATGTCATGTCACTTGGGGAGAATACAGTTAGTCACTCTGACCCTTGCATTCTGATAAATGTTTGGTAGCAATGTGCAGAAAAACAGAGTTGTTCTGAAACAACAATGGAAAAATAAGATGAGTATGGGAAACAAGAAAGAACTAGAAATGCTACCAAATTACGGAAATTATGATCTGGCAGATTGAATAGCAGCCTGATGCAATTATTCTCATACCTGGAATGTTAAGATTATCTATGTATGATATACTGAAAGTTAAAGTTGTAGCATTGTAAAGTTGTAAACCGATGGTATATATCAAAAGTGTTTACAATTTGACAATGAAGAATATGTTGGAAAAAATCTGCATTCAATTGAAATAGACCACTAAGACAACAGGAGAGGGAGGACAACAACCAACAACAAAAATCCTGGATGAACTCAAAAGGTACTTCAAGCTGCATGCAGGTGAACCCAAGTGGGATTTCTGTATTTGTTGGATAACGACACTCAAATATTCATAGTTAAGTCGAGTCCTCAGTTAGTTAGAATATAACTTTGTCTTTGGTTTGGCAATGAACTGAGTGTTCTTAAGTACTTTGTTGTATCAGGGCTTTGAGGCAAGAAAGCAGAGAAGCCGACAAAAGGAGAAGCCATCCTGAACTGATTTCCCACCAAAAGGGAAGAACTGTTTGTGAATGTGTGTGATGGGGTATACTAGGCTCAGAGGCCCCCAGCTGGAGTCCTTGAATCCCTACCACACCCCACCCCAGAAAGTGCAGTAGAGGCAGCTCCAGACTGCCTAGAGTGGCTTTGGGGAAGCAGCCAATGAGAGAGGCTTCAGGGAACAGCTAATCAGGGCCCAGCAGGCTCATGTAAAAGGAACTGTAGGGCTAGAAAGGTTCATCTGCTGGCTGGAGCCAGGGTAGCAAGGAAGATTCTCCTAGTTTGCTGCAGGATCCGCATGGTTGGACGGAGCAGGTGCTGGCAGGGACCAGGGGAGCAAGAACAATGCTCTTGGCTGGCTGCAGAAATACAAGAATGACTATCTCTGAGAAAAGGGTGAAGGAGTCATGTGGGAAATGGCCCAGGGAAACACAGAAGATTAGTACACGGGATACAGCAAGTGGCTGCTATTTGTAGGGTTCTTGGGTCATCATCTGGAGTAGTGGGTAGGCTTGCGCCAGCCATAGGTGGTGTGGTCATTGCCTTGAGAAAGGAAGTTTAAAAGGTTGCGGGAAGGGGCTGCATTCATGGAACTTTGATAGCATGCAAAGGGACTGAACTGAGCTAAAGGACTGATTCAGCTGGAGCCATAGGTGAAGGGTTTCCAGGGAGGAAGCCCTAGAGGCACTGTTCCATTCTAGAGCAGGGACAATAGCAAAGCTAGTCTAGAGAAGAAAGCTGAGAATTGAGTCCAGGGAGGGCTACTGAAGAAGAGGCCAACCAGAGTACTGTGACAGGCCCTATTGGATGGACTGACTGAGGACTGAGCTCAGGGACAGGTCTTCAAACCAAGACATTGTGGGTACTGTGATACAGCTTGTTGGACTTGCACCCCGGTAGGGAGTCTGTTTGTTGGTGCACATTAATGATGGTGTGTAACTTGACCAGAGGGCTGAGTCACTGAAGGCCTGCCACAACTGAGAGGTGTCCAGGCATGTGCACACCTGACCAGGGAGCACTTCATCTCGTAGGGTGACCAGATAGCAAAGGAGAAAAATTGGGATGGGGGTGGGGAGTAATGAGTGCCTATATAAGAAAAAGCCCTGAATATAGGGACTGTCCCTATAAAATCGGGAAATATGGTCACCCTAGGCACTCGTATGAGGTGAGTGGCCTATGCTACAACTTTAGAATAATAGGGAATCTTAAAAACAAAGTTCAGGAGCTATTAGAATTAATCATAAGAATGGATGTGGTCAAAGACCACAAAATCCACTCTGTGCAGAGGGCCATCACACGGCCTATGAATTGTTTAAATCATGTTAAAGAAGTTTACAGAGCCTCAGATTGAGGGAAGTAACAGATAGATCACAGAAATAATCCAAACACACTTAGAGAAATAACAAAAAAAGGTCAAGAAAGAAGAAAGTAAGATGCATCCTGAAAAAGAGAGAGCTAATGCGGACACAGAAAAATAATCCAGAGTGCAAACATTCCACAGGAACGAGAACATTCATCCAGTAATTATAGTTGACAGCAGACTAGACATGTATTTGTAATAAGATATGAAAGGTTAAAAAAAGTGTATATGGGCTGCATATGCAGAGTCATCATGCCATAGAATTGGGATTCAATAATCTCTGTCTATATGATTTCACCCAGAATACTCCTATTTCATTCTAATATGGACTAAAAGGCAGAAGTTCAGAGAAGAGCAACGTTTTTCATAGAACTGGAGGGATTGACTTAAAAGGAAAGACAGAATTTAGGTTCACATTGCTTTGTCAAGCTATGTCTAACACACTCTGATATAGTTGACAAATATCTGAAGTGTGCAAACACCAAGGATAATTTTCTTATGGTGATAATAGAAAATGTAACCAGAAGTAATGGAATGAAATCTAGAAAAGGAAAATTTAGTCTGACTACCAGGAAAAAGTGTCCCTACAAATATGTACTAACCTGCTGTACTGTCATTCAAAGAAAGTGTGGAAGCCTAGTTGCTTGGGATATTTGAAAACTCGACTTGGCAAAATAATTCAGGTACATGAAATGTATAATTTTACTGCCCTTTCCCATCTCTTACCAGTACTTCTGCTGGACAGAAGAAAAAAAAAGGCTCTTGGTCCTATTTGTTCTTACAAACCCTTTCAAACGTATTGCTCCTGAGAACTTTACATTCAAGGGGTCACTATCTTGTTGGTGTAGATTCTGTCCACCCTACCCACCAAGTGCATTGGGGAACCATTGGTGGGGTAAGTGGAATTACCCCTCAAAACCACAGTGGGAGAAAGGAAAAGCACCTTAACCACTGCTCTCTCTGACTCCACATTCAATCCAAGCCTGATGAACCAAAAGCTTTGTACCTGTTGTGGGTAGCTAAAAGAACAAAGGGTGGGCTGCCTAAAGACATCTAAGAATCTGTACAGGTCTGGGGATAATAGACTGTCTGTGTCTTCAGGGAGAAGAATGTGAGTAATTCTTCTGGATCCATGAGAGATCAAAGGTTTTGTTGTTGTCAGCTCCCTGAAACCAAAAACTAATATTCAGTTTGCATAATCCACACAAACCAGACTCTGCAAGGTTTGCTCAGCACTGGTGCCAAAACTGCAAAATATGAAAAATAATGGGAAAAACTATTAGGAGATATCTGAATCTCATAAAAATATGATTTAAGTCTGGAACAAACTTTCAGGATGATTACTTTTAAATCCTAGAGCATTTATCCAGCTCTGCTACCAATACTTGACAAACACCATATGGCATGTACTATACATGGATAATAATAGCTACAGAAACTTGAAATGTTTCCTCAGAAAGGAGGCTTTTTTGTTTTTGTTTCTCTCCCCCACCCCAGCACATCACTGCATGTGTAGTAGAATATCAGGAATTTACAGTGACTGTTTTGGGTTTTCTACCTGCGGTTCCTGGAATACTGGGCCCCATTGGCAACTTCTGTAAATATGAGTATATCTTATTCACTGCAGGATACAGTTATCCAGCAGTGAAGAAGCCAATACCCACACCATTAGTGGTTGAATATATGGCAGATACACAAACAGGTTACACAAAGAAATACACAAACATACAGCAGGTTGATGTACAGAAATGAAAAGACGATAGCATTTGCTTTTCTTTATGCTGATGGAGATGAGATCTTCACTAAAAAAAACATTCTGAATTAATTTGTCTGAAGACAGGTTCAGTAAAAAAAAAAAAAAATCAGGAGAATGAACCAAAACACATCACCTGTTCCATAGTCAGTCACCATTCATAATGTTCAGAATATTTTTAGTAAGTTCTCTGTTACCTGGACAACCACTCGTTCCCTGACAGTCCGTTAGCAGATGCCTTAACACATATTAGAAAATCCATACAGAGTCAGAGTATTCAATAAAGATGAGAAACAGTTTTCTACTGAAAATTTCTGAAAAACATTAGTAGCTGGTATTTGGAGCCATTCCTACATATTTGGAGGTGTGAACTTTAGAGGGCACCAAAACCAAGGCACAAGATATTACCCCTAATAAACCCATCCCCTTACCTACAACTGCAAAATACATGTATTATATATAATGCATCATATTCTCCCTACATAAAATACTATACAAATTCCAAAGTATTTTATAATAATACGGTTTAAATAATCTACATTAATACAACATTGTTTGCCTGGTGCTTAAAAGTCAAGAAATGATAGTATAGGTTTCAACCTTAAACTGTACCTCTTTTGTGTATACAATACCGTAGTTAATTAGCTAATCAACTTAATTAATTGAACTATTTGCAATCCCTTTTTCCTCAAACCATAAAATATGTTATCTATGCTTTAAATAAGGTTGCTGTTGCTTATCCTGCTATACGTGACTAGGAACTGCTGGGAGCTCAGCACTTTTGAGAAGGAGACTACTTATTTAAGTGCTTCATTATGGATTTAGAGCCATAAAATCAGCCCCTCCTCCCTACCCTTTTAAAAATCCTAGCCATAATGTAGAATGCTTACCCATGACTAGTGAGTTAGAGACCATATGAAACAACCAATATGTAATAAAAAATTAATATTTCTATATTTTCCAATATTGCAGTATTAATTTGTTAATTAAATAAAAAACCCTATTCTGTCTCCTTCGCTTTTGTTATTTTTCAGTTTTCTCCTTTCACTCCATTTTCTTTTTCCTCTGCTATAAAATATGGTGTCTCTTTTTCTCTGTCTTCATTAGCACATTTTTTCCAGTCTACTTTATGATTGTTTTTCAATTTTCTATTTGTCTCCATTCATCTCTTTCTAATGCCTCTCTTTTTCTACCTTCTATTGTTTATTCCCATCCCCCATGTTTTCTTTCAGTGCCTCCTCATGCCCTTCAATCTTTTCTGCCTTCTCTCTCATTGTTACCCTTTGGTCTCAGAAGTATTGATGTAGGAAAGAGAAAGAAGATTCAGTACTGCTGTGCTGTCATTTCATGCGTACACATAGGAGTTACAACAATAAGACAATTTTTCATACAATACGATCACTCAGTGATTTTTGTGCTTGAGAAATGTATTAGATTAAAGACTTTGTTAAGTGCCAATATACTTAGAGAATCCATCTGCAAAATGGAAAAAAAATTCTATTATGCAGTTCCACATCAGATGTGATAAGGGTGGGGGGGAAGGTCACAGATACAAAGTTGTATTATCACCTCTATCTTGTTGAATAGAGAGATACACATTAGTATCTTTAGTCCCTTTAGTAACTTGCCTCCAAGATCTTGCTATTCAGAAAAGTAGTTAGGGATGTTATTTGGTAAGTATATGTGTGTTGCTTGAGTCTGATTCCTATTAGATTCAATTACTTGATTCCAGCAGCTATACAAAGTAACAGCAGTCATAAAATTTGTAGAATTTATTTCAACCACAATTTTTAAAGTTTAAAATACCAAGAGTTTATTACTAAAGACTGAAATGTTTTTCCTTTCTTGGCTTATATTTTCCTGTATTTCCAATACACGTGTTCTGATGTTCTAGTTTTAAAGGAGTCACTATTAACATGGTTTTATGGAAAATAAAAGCTGTGAAATTAACTTGGCATCTTTTTTTTATGAGATTAAAAATTTGGTAGATAAAGGCAACAGTGTTGCTGTAATATACTTAGAGTTCTGTAAGGTGCTTGATTTGGGACAGCATGACTGTGATGGGGTGGATTTACCACACACTGAAGGAGTTAAGCCGACTCTATGGACGGCGGAAGTCCCACCCCCCCAGGCCCTGCTTGACATGCTCCAACTGCTGCCCTAGTATAAAAAGGAGCAGCCCAGCTCATTCTAGGCTGACCACTGAGGAGGGAGGAGGTGTGCAGAAGGATCCAAGCCAGGAACCACTTCAGCCCTTGACGGTGGGAGCTAAGAACCTGGGAGACCTCTCCAGAGACCAGCCACCCTTTGTTGGCTGCCCGGAACCAGACACCCAAAGAGACACCTTCACCAGGGGGTTCCATGACCCAGGGGAAATGCGGGCGGCAGCTGAGGAAGAAGGGGAACCTGGAGACCCAAGGGACGACCCCATCGACGACCGGGTAGGAAGTAGCCCAGAGGGCCGGCATGGTTTAACCAAGGGTGGAGGGAGGCACCAGTCAACATGTTTCGGGAGGATACCCGCTGACCTGGTGTCAGGCTACCCCGACACCAATAGGGCCCTAGGCTGGGGATCAGAGGAGTGGGGAGGGCCTGAGCCCCCCCTACTCAGGTGCCACGTCTCCAAAGTAAGACCACCACTACCCCAACAGACTGCCACAGCATGCTGCCTTGACCTGAGGGCAACTATTAACTCTGGCCAGTAGGTTGTACTGCCCTGACCAGAGGGTGACTATTGACTCAGGCTACTAGGCCGTGTTACCTGTTGCAGGAGCCAGCTGATAGGTCTTGGATCTGCAGGACGCAAGGCTGAGGATACAGTCTTGTTGACTGCACTTGCAGGGGGCGCCTCATTCCCCTCATTACCCCTTGGAACTTCCCTGCTGGGGGTGACGGAGTGGACTTACCCCGTGACAATGACATTTTGATTAAAAAACTAGAAAGATGTAAAATTAACAAGGCATATACTGAATGGATTAAAAACTGGTTAACTGATAGGTTCCAAAGTGTGATTGTAAATAGGAAATCATCATCAAGCAGCAAAAACAAGGAGAGTTCTGTAGCACTTTAAAGACTAACAAATTTAATTACTGCAGGCATAAGCTTTCGTGGGCTGTAACCCACTTCGTCAGATGTAAGGAATAGTTTAATAGTTTCCTTACATCTGACGAAGTGGGTTACAGCCCACGAAAGCTTATGCCTGCAGAAATTAAATTTGTTAGTCTTTAAAGTGCTACAGGACTCTCGTTGTTTTTGCTGAATACAGACTAACACGGCTACCCCTCTGAAATCATCAAGCAGGTATGTTTACAACAAGGTCTCAAAGAGATTGGTTCTACACTATTTAACATTTTTATTAATGACCTGGAAGAAAACAAAAGTCATTCCTGATAAAGTTGGCAGATGACAAATTGAGAGAGCGGTAAATAATGAAGAGGATAGGTGTCCGTTTGAAAAAGATCTGGATTGCTTGGTAAACTGGGTGCAAGCAAACATTTAATTTTAATATGGATAAATGTAAATGTAAATATATTCTTCTAGGAACAAAGAATGTAGGCCATACTTACGGGATGGGAAAGCAGTGACTGAAAAAGATTTGGGGGTCATGGTGGATAGTCATATGAACATAAGATTGGCCATAGTGTGTCAGACCAACAGTCCATCTAGCTCCATATCTTGTCTTCTGACAGTGGCCAGTAACAGATGCTTCAGAGGGAATGCACAGAACAGGGCAATTATCAAGTGATCCATCTCTGTCATCCACTCCCAGCATCTGGGGTGAGAAGTTTAGGGACCATTAGAGCATGGGGTTGTGTTCCTGACCTTCTTGCCTAATAGCCAGTGATGTCCTCCAGGACCTTGCCTAATTCTTTTTGTACCAAGTTATACCTTTAGCCTTCACCAACATCTCCTGGCCATGAGGTCCATAGGTTGACTGTGAGCTGTATGAAGAAGAACTTATGATGGTTTTTTTTAAATCTGCTTCCTATAAATTTCATTGGATAACCTCTGGTTTGTTTTATGGGAAGGGGGTAAATAATTCCTTATTCACTTTCTCTACACCAGTCACGATTTTATAGGCCTCTATCATATCCCCTCTTAGTCATCTCCTGTCCAAGCTGAACTGTCCCATTCTTTTATCCTTGCCTCACATGGAAGCTGTTCCATACCCCTAATCATTTTTGTTGCTCTTCTCTGTACCTTTTCCATTTCTAATATATCTTTATCAAGATGGGGTGACCAGAACTGCATGTAATATTCAAGATTTGGGTGTACCATGAATGTATATAGTGGCTTTATGATATTTACTAGCTTATTATCTATCCCCCTCCTAATGGTTCCTAACATTCAGTTAGATTTTTTTGACTGCCACTGCACATTGAACAGATGTTTTCAGGGGGAAAAAACAGTTACTAATCTTTCTGTAACTGTTGTTCCTTGAGATGTGATGCCCATGTCCACTCCACATCAGGCATGTTGAACATGAGCTCTCAGTATGATATTATACCAAGAGAGTGAATCCTGGCATACATAAGCAGGTGATTCTTGAGAAGGAGTAGAGATTTTACCTCTATATTGGGCATCGATGTAACCTTGCTGGAATACTGTGTCTAGTTCTGGTGGTCCACAGTTTGAGAAGGATGTTGATAAATTGGAGAGGGTTCAGAGAAGAACCACAAGAACAATTAAAGGATTAGATAACCTGTCTTATAATGATAGAATTAAGGTGCTCAATCTATTTAGCCTAACAAAGAAAAGGTTACAGGTGACTTGATTACAGTCTAAATAGGGAACAAATATTTAACAACAGACTTTTCAATCGAGCACAGAAATGAATAACACCATCTAATGGCTGGAGGTTGAAGCTAGACAATTTCTGAATGGGAATAAGGCATAAACTTTTGACTGTGAGGGTAAAGAACCACTGGAACAATTTATTAAAGCTTGTGGTGGATTATCCACCACTGACAATTTTTAAATCAAGATTTGATATTTTTCTAAAAGATCAGCACTAGGAATTATTTTGGGCAATTTCTATGGCCTGTGTTATTCACTATGATCCCTTTTGGCCTTAGCATCTATGAATCTGTAGATCTATTCACAGCTAACAGGACCCAGAATTAAATATCTAGGATTAGTGGATGGCATTCTTAGTGGAGATAGCTCTTATCTGGAATTTATTTTCCTTCTTTACCTGAGAGAGTCCAACTCAGTTGACCCACAAGTCTCAGTGTGTGTCCCATCTCTTTGCTCAAGCATTCAGTTCAGGGGGTTGTTTGAAAGGAGAGGCCCTTTTCCATTCTCCTGTTAAAATTAGAAGCCAAAATTCTATATAAACTTAATACGTGCATCTTTGTACGTGAGCTTTGAGGTATCCCATAAACAGGGTACATTTTTATATTGTACATATACTCATTGATAGCTTTGCTCTAGCCCATTACACATAAATAACTGCTGTATCATATTGACCCTTGACGAGAACAGCCTCATGGCATTTGGAGGAGGACCTGTTGGAGGTATTGCAACCTTTGAGGGAAAACAAACACCAAAATTTGCAAATCTCAGAAAAAAAAAATTAACTTTTGAAAATCAAATTAAAAAGTGATGCTTACTGGATTTACAATGGTTCACAGAACTGACTCTGTAAAGGAGATTTTCAACAATCCTATTGCACAAACCAGATAACTACACTTCATAAAAATACAATTGTTCTGGATATTTCCATAAATTAAGCTGCCAGTTTTAAATCTTCTTTTCAAAATAAGGACATCTTACAACACCGACTATCAGTTATAATCTCTTTTTCTGTCTTTTTATTTTTTTACTATGAACTGTGCATAAAATTAATAGGTGAATATCTACAGTACTTTTATGTAACGCCAACCCATCTTGGTGCACCCTGAGATGTTTGGAATTGAAATTATCTGAAATTTAACATCATCTTCCTTTATAATTTCTTTCAAGGTACAAGGTCATCCTGACACTAACAATCTACCTTACAAGAGAGGACTTTAAAGGGGAAATTTGCATATTTTCTGATTTACCTCTGAGTTAGAGGTTTTCTATTCCTAGTCATTTGGAGGGAAGTTGTACCTATTCAAAAGGCAGCAGTTTTCCCTTTTTACTACTTTTCAGGTATACATATTTCCAAGCTTTTTATTTGGGTGCACATTTTAGCAGATGAAGTATAGCTTTGCAGTGACTAGCATAAACATGAATGAGTATCAAATGAATACCATAATATCCCAAGCCCAGAAGTCTACACAACAATGAAAAAGCCCCACAAGCCTGAATCAGCTGGCATGGGCCAGCTGCAGGATTTTCTTTGCTGTGTAGACATACCCTATGAGAGTGTCCATATCAAGTGCACATTAAGAGTTAATAACTCTTGCACAATGGCTAGGGGATGGTTATAACTAGAGCTGACTGAAAATTTTTCAACATTTGTTTTTCTGTCAGAAAATGTTGTTTCACTGAAACCAAAGTGTTTTGTGAAAACATACTAATTTTGACAAAATTTCCATCAGGTGCAGGGTGGAACTGAGAGAGACACCCCCACCATCCCAGAATAGCCAATAGCCTGGTGGTTAGTCAACTAGCCTGGGATGTGAAAGACCACATTCTAGTCCCTGCCCTAACTCCCCCTCACAAAATTTCAAAAAAAGTATGTGGAACAAAAACAAATTCCAAAGCCAAGACATTTTTTATGAAATAGAATTGTTGTTTTCCATCCTTCCCTACTTACAGCACAACACTATGACAATACCTTGAGGAAACTCAAGCTTGAAAATTGAGGGAAAGAATAGATATGGTGGTCTGTAAGACAATTGACACTAACAGGGTGAACTACTAAAGCATCCTCTCAACCAATTTACCATTTCACCATTTTTGTGACTATTGCTGTCCTGTAATTTAGGCAGTTTAAAGATAAACAATGTGAGGTAACATTAAAGTTTCTCTTACCTCTAAACACACAGAAATAATTGTATGGTGCCATCAGACTGCAAAGTAAAGAGAGCAAAAAAGCTACCTTCACTTGTCATTCTCAGTATATTAGTTTATGGTATATAAAATAAATGATAATTTGCTGAGTAACAATATTAGAGTTCAGAATATTCATGTAGTTTAGATACTATAGTTGTAGATGCCTTCTAAATGCTGGTAGATTATATTCAATTAGAGAACCAAATATTATTTCTCTTACTGCTAAATACTAAATCATGTAAAATCATAAATTGCTTTGTATCTTCCAAAATTAATCTAAGGGAGAAAATAATTTGCTATTGACATCACACTATACATGTAGTCTGAAAGATGTTTAAAATACAGTGAAATATAAAATCAGAGTGACAGATATTTTTTCAAAGGCATATTCTTTTATGTTTTTATATATTTAATAAATGTTATACTTTAAATCAACATACAAGCAGCAATATCACCGTTCATCTCTAAATAAAGTAATACGGTCACCACTTATGTTTAAATAAGCATATAAACCAAACACACACATAAAATCTCCCGCAAAATATCTGTCAGGAACATCCCAGAGACAGTAAATACCATCCAGTGTAGAAGGTAAATGAGCCAAATCTTTGGGGATGTTTCCAGAAGATAGGCACTTTATCTTCCAAAAACCTTAATTCAGGGACTGTCGAAAATGTGCTGCCAAAACATATATAAAACTCTGCAATACATTGTAAAACTTGCTCATTCTTTTTCCTTCCCTAAGCTGAATTTTCCCATTAACCAATTCATTAGCTCTTGCCTCAAGCAATACTAATTAATTCTAATATTTTTTTAAAGTTAATATTAAAAATGAATCATCAATATGTGCATACAGCTACCAAGACATCCATAGGATTAATCTTGTGACTAACACCCAATTTTCTTTTTTCTCTACCCATTCCTTTGTTTTTGTCTTCACTCACTGAAGTGTTTCAGTTCTTCAGAGAAGGGACCATTTATTTTATCTTGCTGTAAAGTACAGTTAGAGCATTACATAAGTAAATATTTTTCAACTTTTTCCATCTCAAACCCACATTTCCCATACCAGGATCCACTCCCATTTAGCAGTGATCCAGTCAAGACCCTCCTCTCAAGTACCAACATGGGAAAGTCAGTGTGGTCACAACCACCTGACATAAATTTGCAATCATGCTGAGATCACAATCCCTGGATTAAGAATTCATGATATAAGTAATAATAATGAGAAAAAAAAGTTAGAAATGGAGAAGATAGGGCATTTTCTAGCTCAAGCACTGTTAAACCATTTTCAAATCACAGTTGATTTATCTTCCCTTTCATCTGCAAACGTATCTACTCTCTGTCTATTAGCCAAAGTTTACCTAACTCATTGGTGGGTAGGATTGAACGTGGGACTTGTGATGCTTATTGTATGAGCCTGTACTGCATGAGCTAAAAGCTCCATGACCCTTATTTAAAGGCTGTAGCAGACTCATCAATCTCTAGCTGGGCTAAGTGCCACTAGAGGGGGACAGAGCACCATACCAAGCAGCAATAGGTTACACATATACATTCAATACACTATTTGGTCTTGTGGAATCACAAAAATTCAGATGCCGTAGACTGGAACTGTGATAGAAAACAAGATGCCTTAGACTGGAACTGTGATAGAAATGCTAAATTCGGGCAGGATGTCCTAAAACTACAATAGAAATGCAAAATCATTGGTCTATGTTGTAAGACGTTAACTACCTTTGTAGCCGCACCCAGCCATACCCTGTCAGATAGATAACAAGTGACTGTATGTGACTCGGGACTCACTGGCACCGGGACAATCACCGGGACATGCTGGCACCATGAGACCCCCATTGTGTGTTATAAGTACCCTATGTGCGGTAAATGACCTGTTAAGTATCAGAAATTCCACTATACAATCTATATGTAAAAAGGAATCTTAAAAAGCTATATAAGCCATCTGTATTTTGTACGAAGGCGAAGTTCCAGAGATCAGCACAGGGACGTGCTGTCTGGGCTTCCCTATAGCTATAGCTTCCTGTGTGTATGTCACAATTAAAGTTCTGCTTGATCCAACCCTAAAAGAGAAGCTGTGTGATCTTTTCTATGACAGTCCTTTATGTCTTTCCCCTCTAAAAAACATTTCTTAGTCCCCTGAGACACTTCAGCTTTATTAACTTATTATGCCATTACATTTTATAACACCTGCACAAACCCATTATAAACAACATCCCCAACTTTCGTTTGGGGGTACTAATATGCAAACAGGTAGTTTGGGTATTCCCACTTTTACCTATCTCTAAGTCCTTAAGTTCATAATGTACTAGAAAGATTTGATGTCAGGATGTGCTACCTGTCCTTGTTTAGCATATATTTTATATAAAAACACCAAGACAAACCCTAGCTATTCATTTCAACTCACAATTGCTAGTCAACAAATGCTGTTAAACTAAGTCCTTGTGTCTGGTGAATTTTGAAAGCAAACTGAGTTCAAAATTTTTCAGAAGTACGACAAAATTAAAAGTAGGCCAACATTACTAAAATTGAAAACTGCCCAGTCTATATTTGAATTCCATTTTGAAAGGTCAAAAACTCCAGATAAAACAACAAACAACCCTCTGCATACTTTGTCTGCACAACTATTTTTTGCCAGGTTTAGGGTAAACTGAGTGGTTTATCTAAAAAAAACATATATACACACAGTATGGATGGCACTTTATCCTATTATATATTCTCAGGCAACAGAAATACTTTTTTACTCTGACAAGGTCATTTCTGGTTAGGTGATTGGTTTTAAGAAAAAAGTCACCTGGTGTCTGCAATGATTAAATCCAACAGCAGAACATCACTAAAAATACTAGAATGCCTCTTAACAGGGTGTCACCAGTTGAGTAACTGGGCCTAGCTAGCAAAAGGATATCTCAGAATAAGTTACATAAAATGTGTAAACAGAAAATATATGGCACGGTATTTTTCTCCCCAGTTTCAGACCAGACCTGTGTTCATGACTTCTACACCTGGAGAATTTTACTAGAGACTTACATTCACCACTCTGTCATCTCAGAGTTCGTCCTTAACTTTCTGCAGAAGATCTGGGCTTTTCTAGAGAAATATTACCCACAATGTCTCATCTGCTGTTGATTGGTTATTGCTTCCCTTTAAATTATTGGGATAGGTCCCTGGATGACTGCAATATGGCAGCACCCACCTCTCGTGAGCAACCATTCTGGTCGGGTGTGTCTCAAGTCTTTCAGTTCTGGTGACCTCTATTGGTAGTTTCTCAGGTGGTTTTCAGTGACTCAGCCCTCCAGCCAAGTCACACACCCTGTCTGTATGTAAAACAAAACAATCCCTTCCGTGGTATACAGTCCACCAGGTCCTCTCTCAGTACCCTGCTATTGGTGTCTCCCTGGCCTCAGTCTTTAAATAGTCCAGGTCCCGGTATGGGGTCATACCCACAGGGCTTTCGCCCTGGAGACCCTATCTACCTGCAGCCCTCTCTAGGCTCAGTCCTTACTTAGTCCCAGTAGTCAGCCAGGAGCTCCTTCTTGGCTCCCCAAGTCCATGCCAGCAACTGTCTTAGGCTCATTCCTGCCAGCCAGCCAGGAACTCCCTCTTTTCTCTCCAGCTCCAGGGAGTTCAGCAGATCCTTTTATGTGGCCCTTCCAGGCCATGATTCACTTCTCCCTGCAGTCTCTCTCATTGGCTATTTCCTTGCAACCACTCTAGGCCACTTGGAGGAATTCTTCTCTGCTCCTTTCTGGGTCAGGGTGTGGCAGGACACTGAGGCCTCCAGCAGCCTCTGGGTCTACTCCACCCTGTCACAGTGAAGTCTACTGAAAACCAGTTAAGGACTAGTTATGAGAATCAGACTCTTTAGATGTAGCTAGAGAGAACAAACAATTATTGTTTTCATCTTTAAATAAAAGGCCTATAATTCTACAAACTGGGGGAAAAAAGAGGAGAGACATACGAGGTTTTTTTCTTCCCTACATTGGTTCAGTTGCTACCATGTTATAGTTCTTCTGTTGACTCATTAAATAGGAATGTAATGCAAGTAAGTAAATAAGAAAGAACAAACAAAAACCCCTCTCTATTCTGGGGAGGATTGGATTAGCTATATAGAATGCTGCAGTGATTTAGTGGGATTAATAATAAAGTACCCCAGAGAGTTATAATATTCCTAGTTGAAATATTTAGCTATATTTTAAGTTTTCTAGCACTATTTTGGTTAGTAAAAGCGTTCTAAACAAATATTTTTTAAATTTATTTTCCAGTTCCAAACACTAGGTTTCTAATCCACAAGGTCTATAGAAAATACTTTTTCCTACTCCCTTTTTCTTTCCCATCTGTTTCTCTTCCCCGGGGCATTCTCTGTACCACCAGCTTATGAAACAACTCAGAAGGAAGGAAGCAAACACAACTTAGCAAACATTCTCATACCACTCAGCCTGTCAAAGGTTTCTGATGATGGGCCTGCTAGAGGTCAGACTTCAGATTTTTGAAGTAATTACACACTCTGTTTCACTCCCTTCCCCAAAAGCATATCACACTACAAGATTAAATCTGTAACACAAAAAAATAAGGAAAGATTTACACTGATCCTGCAAGTTGTTTCACATGAATGTACTCCCACTGACTTACAGGACCAGGTCCTAAGGATGTTGTTCTTGATAGAATAAAATAGTCACTATACACTGCTATTGGGAAAAGTTCAGAAAATACTGGATGCCTTCAAGTGGAAATGGTACTAATTCTTCCTAAAGAACAACTTGGCAAGTTTATTAAATTCATGGCAGAGTTTGATTTTTAGTCCTTGTTTTTGGTAGCAGAATGAAAAGATTTTCCTATCATATTTGATAACATTTTTCAAGCATTATAATCTTTATTAAATAGCTTATCGGAAGCATGTAAAAATTGTGAGGTGTGATAAGACGGTGTAATATATATCCCCAATCTACCACATAGCCTTAACAGCTGCTACTTTACAATTTGATGAGGATCTTATTCACCGGCTTTAGCATTTAGAAGGTGGGATAGATAGATTAGCATAGGATTAATACTAGAGAAAAATATAATTTCAGTAAACATCCACCTGAATTTTTAAAAGATTTGTTTCATTCCCTTTCATATTGACTTCCTCCAAATATTCCAGCAATATTATTTTTAATTCTTCTGTCTGAGGTACTTAACTGGTCCCTATCACCAGGGCCCCCACATAGGTGGAGGGGGAAGGGTACACTTTAGCAGGGCCCAGAGGCCCTGGGGGCCCAGCCCAGCCTGCAACCCCCATTACCATGAGGAAAAAAAATGTCATGGCTCATGAGATTGTATATATGGGATGAGGGATTGTGGTATGTGTGTGGGAGGGGGCCCGTGTTACAAGTTTGTACTGGGCCCAAAAAAATTATGCTTGGGCCCTGCCTATTATTGTGGTATCCAAGTATCTCATGATCTTTAATGCAGTTATCCTCACACCACCCACATGAGGCAGAGAAGGGTAATTATCCCCTTTTTACAAATGGAGAACTAAGTGATTAGCCAAGGTCACACAGGAAGTCAATGGTACAGAAGGGACTTGCACCCACATCATGTTAGCCCCAGGCTAGAGCCTTGCTTACTGGACCAACCTTCCTTTCATTCTTATAAATTCATGGACTCAGCAGTCAGTAGTCTGACCTCCTTTGCAACACAGGCCATATAATTCTTAGAGTATATCTTTGAGAAAAAACATCCAATCTTGATTTAAAAATTGTCAGTGATGAAGAATCTACCATGATCCATGGTAAATTGGTCCATTGGTGACTTGTGACCTGTCCTCTTTATCATTTACCACTTCTCGGTTTTTGTGGCATATGCAAACTTTGAATAATGATTTTATATTTTCTTTCAGGTCATTAAACCAAAATGTTGAATAATATAAGGCCAAGGTCAGATCACTGCAGAACCTCAGTGGGAGCACAGCAACTTGATGACCATTTCCATTTTATAATTTCATTTGAGACCTATCAGTTAGCCATCTTTTAATCCATTTAAATGTGCCATGTTAATTTTATATCTTTCTGCCAAGTCTTTATATCTTTCTGTCAAAATGTCATGCAATACCAAGTCAAACACCTTACTGAAGTCTATTACATCAACATTATTACCTTAATCAACCAAACTAATCTCATAAAAAAAAATCAAGTTAGGTTACAGGATCTATTTTCCATAAACCCACGTTGATTTGCATTCATTGTATTACCCTCCTTTAATTCTTGATTAATAAAGTCCTGTACCAGACACTTTTATTATCTTGTCTGAGATCAATGTGGCACTGACAGGCCTGCTGTTTATCTTTTTAAAATATTGGCACAACATTAGCTTTCTTACAGTCATCTGGTGTTCCAAAACATATTGAAAATCAACATTAAATGGTTCAGCAAGTTCCTCAGCCCGCTCTTTTAAAACTCTTAGGTGGAAGTTCTCTGGACCTGATGATTTAAAATGTTAAACTTCAGTAGCTGATGTTCATGTCTTCCTGCTAATGGACTGTAGTATTATATGATATGACTACATCATCTGTCGTCCCTCCACCCCAAATATAGAACAGAATTTTTTTTAACATTGCTGCCTTATTATTGATAAGTGTAGCATTTCCATCTAGTAATGGACCAATACAATTTTCAGGATTCTTTTTTGTTCCTAATATTCTTAAGTACTCCTTCCTATTGTCCTTTAATTTGCTAACCATACATTTTCCTTTTGTCCCTTTGCTTCCCTTATCAATTTTCTACAGTTCCAAGCTTCTGATTTATATTCATTGCTATCAACTTCCCCTTTCTTCCATTTATTATATATTGTTTTATAGCTGCCTTCACTTTCCGTCTAAACCAGTTTGTTTGTTTTTTTAAAACCAGCTTGGCCTTATTCCTCACTTGTGGTTTTGGGTGCATGTAGTAAGGTGTTCTTAAACAATTACTAATTATCATTCATATATATCTGATTAAATTCTTCCTCACAGCTAATTTGTTTAAATCATTTTCAGCTTTGTGAAACTGGCCCTTTTAAAACATCAAGTATATATACCAGATCTGGACTTTATTCTTTGTGTATCTTATAAATTTGATAAAGTCATGATCATTTGTACCTTTTTAGTACTGGCAGCAAAAGACCTCTACCATACATCACCCAAACTGAAGTCCCCTGTGACCCGGCTTCTTATGCACCTGTCATCCAATTTCTTAGTGTGATTTGGTGGTCTGTAGCAGATGTCAACTAATATCTCAGCTTGTGCTCTATCTGTTGGGACATTAATCCATATGCGTTCAATATCATTTTCTTCTGAATTATCAGTGACTTAAACAGGTAGTGCTGTTTTATTTTTTGGTTTGGGTTTTTTAGATATTGAGTGTCACTCCCTCTCCACTTTGGCCCACTTGATCTACCTGATTTCAATCATTGGAATCATCTGAACAAGTTTCAGTAATAACTACTAGATCAAATTTATGGTAATAAATAAGCAATCCCAGTTTCTTTTGTTTAATGTCCAGGATCTTAGCATTAGTGTATAGGCAATTGAAGAATTATATTATGGTTAGCACTCAGAATCCCTAGTTAGCATCAGGACTGCATTGTATTAGGCAGTTTACAATCACAAAAGTAAGCACAGCCACTTCACAAAAGAGTTTACAATCTAAAGGCCAAACCTTCAAATTGCCATACTCCATTGACTATAACGGGATTCTGCATGGGTGCAGAGTTCTACCTACATAGAACAACAGGCAGGATTATGTCTTAAGGGCTCAATCTTAAACACATAAGTAATTCATTATCATCAATTCTAAGAGATAAAAAAATAATGAGCTTAAAAATAATATATTTGGGATTCTTTTTATTTGTCTTCTGGTTTCTGAGCTGTTAAGATGCACTTAGGTCATGTTTTCAAGTTATTCTCCACAACCATGAAGGCTAGACACTAACTAGCATTCCTTCCTCTCTCTTCTTCCATTTTTTTAAAAATGAAAACTGAGATTTTCTTGCAATTTCTTGATTCCGGCAACTGAGGCTTTAGGAAAAAAAACACCAAATATCATAAGATCTATGTTAAAAATCACAAGAGTTGGAAACACTGTTTTACTCACATGATTAGTCTCAATGACTTCAACTGATTATTTTCAAATTGTACATGTACTGGTAGCAGCAGTTTTGAAGGCCTATGAAAAGTGACATACGAAGGGTGGGAAAGAGAAGGAAACAATTAGTACATACATTTTATATTTACAAATATATATGTTTCCTTTTCTTTTCCTAACTAACTTTGAGCTTAGACATCTGTTGGCAGATTTATTCTAGACACAGTGGTAGAAGTCAGTCTTGAGGATTGATTTAAAGGACCCAGTATGGTAGCTGCCATATGGAGAAGTTGTGGTAAAATGTTTCATGCATAAGGGACAGTATGGAACTAGGTATTCGTACGATAAGGCTGGTGAAAATAAAAGAACTGTCACTTTTGGCCCATATGCAGTTTATCTTTTAAAGACATTTAAAGATATTTAAACATTTAAAGACAAAATAAATGCACTTAACTCATGTAACATTTTATTTCTATTGATTTCTATTTCAACTACCCTATAATGAGGGATCCTAGTGCTGCATGATGTCCAGTTTAAATCAGTGGGACTCGACTTGCTTGCAGGTGTTCACCTGCTTGAGTCAGTTTGCAGCAATGGGCCCTGAGAATCTGCTTACAAACAATAATGTGAAAAGGCGTTGGTAACGTGGGAGCAAAGCACGTTACCCCCATTTTTTAGATGGAGAAAGTGAGACGGCAAGTTGAAGTAACTGCAGTTCAGTTATAGATGTGGGAACTGAAGTTTGCTCTCCTGATTCTCACCCCAGAGCTCTACAGAAGCTGCTTCCTATAAATAAAATTGAGCTTTCATGTGGGTCCGTAAAGCTCCATCTCATCCTTCCTCTAGGACCAAAGCTTTGCTGCTTGTCAGGACCTGACTGAATAAAATATTCAAAGGCTGTGAAGCTAAGTCAGCCAAGAGTATAGCTGAAATAATATAGCAATGGCAGGTGTTTCAATGTCAACCATTGGTAGAAAAGAATTTTAAATAGAAATTGGCAATTATATGTGAGAACTTAGAGGACAGGTGAATCCTGGAGAGATGGGAAATTGTACTTACTTTTCAGAGAGGGAAAAGTGTCAGGAAATACCAACCAGTAAGTTAACTTCGATATTTGGGAACATTCAAGAAATATAACAATAATGTCAGCCTCTTAGAACCTAATTATTTTTTTCATTGTTATTCAATATTTATAGGATAGACCACAGTAAGAAACAGAGACCTGTTCTGCCACACTCTATACAACTTAAATCCCCAGTCCTGCAAGGACCAGCATGTGGTGGATCCCTCCACCCATATAGAGCTCCTCTGAAGACTCCTTCACACGTGCAGAAACCCATGAACTTCAATGAGGCTCTGTGTTGGCATAAGGGCCCATCTGCTCCTGAATGGATGAAGCCAAAGAGCAGGATGAAGTCCCTGCCTTAAAGAGCTCACAGTATAGGACCCTGGTTTTACAAACTACCCTATAATGAGGGATCCTAGTGCTGCATGATGTCCAGTTGAAATCAGTGGGACTTTACGTGCTTGCAGGTGTTCACCTGCTTGAGTCAGTTTGCAGCAATGGGCCCTGAGAATCTGCTGCCAAACAATAATGTGAAAAGGCGTTGGTAACATGGGAGTATAAAAATGAATTGTGTCAAAGTAACTTAATTTCTTTCCTTTGAAAGAATTTCTTTCCTGTATAAAAGAAATGAAGGGGACTAATAATAGTCTATTATCCATTTGATTTTTATAGAGCCATCCATCTGAGAATCTGGAAAGTGTTTATTACACATGAATGTTGTCAGCGTCATACACCCACGTAAAGTACTGTAGTAACATTGTACCCCCTTTGCAGATAGCATGATCAGATTCAAACAAACACTCTATATTTTCCCTATTTCTGAAGTCAATGACAAAGGTCACATAGGAAGTCTCTCAGAATAGGGAACGCAGGTGTCCTATATCAAAGATCTGTGCTGTACCATCTTTCCTCCCTACCATACCATATTTCAGAGTTATGGTCCTCTCATCTAGTTCAACATGATGCTCTCATATGTGAATGATAAAACTGTAGAATATTGAAACTATTGCACCATGGAACTGTTAAAAATAAATTAAATACAGAGAATAAACCTTAAAAATCAAGATTCTAAACAGATAGTATTAAGTAGAAATTTACAAGTCTAAGATTCTGCATCATTATTGAGTTGCTAGATGTAGCAGAGAAAAAGAAATGCTATAATGGCATAAAATTCCATGAAGTTAATTAGATAAATGGATTAAAAGTAATTAACAATAAAGACAAATGCAAAGTTTCAGCAAAAATATGTGGCAAGAGATGTGTGTGTCATGCTGCTATGTTTCATACATTGGGCTGTTCGCCATCAGACTTTCTTTGACTATTATTAGAAAAAAAGATGAATAAAAGGGGTCATGCAATAATTTGTCTTTTAGATCCATAATAGATTCTTGTTCAAAATAAGATAATCCAGTGAAGATTGCTGTGATTGCTATGCCTTAGTTTTAATACACATTATTATAGTATTAAATTACTATATGAAACCAAATGAGTTTTTAATAATAAGTTCTGAGAACAAAAAATATTATTATGATTATTATTAATGATTATTTACTAGAGTTACCCACTAAATAATTTCTTAACAAATCTTTGTTCATCATCCAGCTGCTCAGCTCACTCTATGTTCTGATTACATTCTGCCCAGTCCAGTTGACCTAGTGCAAACTTAACTTTCCAGAGTTCAGAGAGATCTAAGAGAACCACAAGTGCCTTAAGTAAGAATTGGGTGGTCCAGTCTATGGGAACTGTGATGAAAACAGGACATCAGATGAAGATATGTCATAAAGTTTGATAGAAGATAGTTGCTTGAATGTCAGTACCATAAAATTTTGTACTTTTAAGCATATGTATTGCAATATGACTTATATGACTCAGGTGGATCTTATATAGTTAAGGTAGGCATTCCACTTTCTATTCTAAAAGAAAAACTTGAAAAAATAGACTTTTTAAATTAGTTTGTAACAAGGTTAACTTTTTTTCAGTATATGATGCTGTCACAGAAGCAACTTCATTTTCAGCTATAAAATATATTTCCAAAATCCTATGTATAATATTCTTCATAAAATTCAGGAGAACTGTAGGGTAGGTACAATATTTTTTCAATATTTAGGGCTGCCTTCTCCAGTCTACTAAGTACACTTTGAGCTACCCAAATAACACAAAATAGATAGAGACTGGGCAGAAATGGCAAATGGATAATTTGCCCTGGACAGGAGAAATTTTTGTTAACATAAAGCTAGCAAAGGCAGCAAAGCTGGGTCTTATGCTGGTTGCCACCCCATCTTTGAATAAGGGGGAGCCAGAAGTTTCAAATCAATACTAGGTCATCCTCATGGAAACTTTGGAAGATACCTATCAAGATTCATCAGGTCCAAGGAAATGGAGGGAAGTACAGATCATAGAGGTTGGCTGAGTCACCATCCACATACAAGAAAAATAAAAATCAAGCTTACCCACAAAGAGTTCTCCAATTGTCCAAGAAAGAAAGATAATCCTTCTTGAAAATTCAATACTCATAAGAATCGAAAGACATAGATGACTTCACTGAATTCTGAAGCATGCTGAAAAAGAAGAAAGCCCATATTCTGTCCTATGAGCAAAGGAGGAGAGAAGGCAGAAGATTCTGGAAGTGAACCACTGGCTAAATGGTGTAGGGTAGACGGTTTTGCTTTTGTGTAACACTGGTCTACCTTCTTTGCAGAAGAAGAGATTGTATTTTGGATGGCTTCTAACTCAGTTGAAAGGGAACCAATCTTCTCAGGGACAGGCCGGCTAGAGTAGTCAGGAGAGAGTTAAACTAACAACAAAAAGAGAAGGTAAGAAGAGGGAAGATATGAGAACTCATCAAAAAAATAAAATCAAGATGTTGATAATTCATCAAGGAACTAAAGGACATGAAGAGAAGAAATTCCTGAATTGCCTATACACCAGGGTTAGGAATCTGGGTAGGAAACAAAATGAACTGGAATTTTTTGTTCATTGATGATCAATACATTCCTTCTAGTTGGTACTATTCAAATCAGGTGGGATGATTTGCATGTTAAAATTGGAATGTTAAAATCAAAGGCTATGAGCTATTTAGGAAGAATTGAGTGGACAAAAAAAAGGGGGAGGGAGTGAGTGCACTGTCAAAAATGGCATTACCCATTTCAGAGTCACTGATAACTTGGAAGAAAATCATCTTGAAAGCTTATGGATCAATGTCCTAACAGATAAAGCACAAGATGGAGTATTAGTTGGTGTCTACTACAGACCACTAACTTATACTAGGAACAGGATGACTGGATCCTTATGAATTTATCTATAATATGAGAGGGGGAGGGCACAGTGATCATGAGGGACTTCAGTTTGAGTGACATATGTTGAAGGTCTCATGCTGCCAGTCCTAAAACATCCTTGGAATTTCAAAATATTATTGATGACAATTTCTTAACTCAAAGTGTTGCAGCCAACATGGGGGAATTCTTTACTGGATCTTCTCTTAACAGCTAAAGAGGCACTCATCACAGAACTAAACATTAATGGTAGCTTAGATACAAGTGATCTTGACTTGATTACAATGACAGTGATGGCTAACAGCAGCTGTATCTGCACTCTGATCTCTCGATAAACACTGGATAAATGTCTATAAATATGGGAATTTTGAGTAATGGGAGAGGACATTTTACTTCAATATTTGGCACCATTGCTGGAATACTGTGTCCAGTTATGATGCTCACAATTCAAGGTGGATGTTGATAAATAGGAGAGGGTTTAGAGAAGAGCCACGAGAGTGATTAAAAGATTAGAAAACATGTCTTATAGTGATAGACTATGACTTCACTGCAATTAGACACCCGCAGCTGAGCCATGCCAGCTGACTGGTTTACAGGGCTTGGGCTAAAGGACTGTTTAGGTATAGTATAGATGTTTGGTCTGAGACTGAAGACCAAACTCTAGGACTCTCCCACATTACAGAGTCCTAGAGCTCTGGTTCCAACCTGTGACCGAATTCCTACAATGCAATTAAGCAGCCCTTTAGCTTGAGTCCCACAAGCCTGAGACAGCTGGCACGGGTCAGCCATGCGTTTTTAATTGCAGTGTAGACATACCCAAACATCTCAATCTATTTGTCTAAAGAAAATACAAGGGGTGGCTTGATTATAGTATATAAGCATCTACTTGGGGAACAAATGTTTAATAATGGGCTCTTCAATCTAACAGAGATAAGTATAACACAATCCAGTGGCTGGAAGTTTAAGCTAGACAAAATCAGACTGGAAATAAGGCATTAATCTTTAATAGCAAGAGTAATTAACCATTGGAACAATTTACCAAGTGTTGTTGTAGATTCTCCATCACTTTCAATTTTTAAATG
The DNA here is from genome assembly GCF_026122565.2 of Emydura macquarii macquarii. Classification (NCBI taxonomy): domain Eukaryota; kingdom Metazoa; phylum Chordata; order Testudines; family Chelidae; genus Emydura; species Emydura macquarii. Next base: position 753,666 of record NW_027130849.1, on the reverse strand, counting down.
AAGATCGGATGTTTTTCTAAAAGATCTGTTCTAGGAATTATTTTTGGGGAAGTTCTATGGCCAAGGTATGCAGGAGGTCAGACTAGATGATCACCTTCTGGCCTTGGAATCTCTGAATCTATGAATGGATGTGGTGGGGAAATAACAGAATAGAGATCCACTGAGCACAGTCTTCCCCTGGTGTAAAGTCACTGGGGAACTTATGCCAGTGTTATGTTGGAGCTGCACTTCAGCTTTCCATGGGTCTCCATCTTCCTCTATAGTTTGGGCTCCTTGGCAGGATCACTAGGATGGACCACTGCAGTGTATTATGTACAGGTAGCCAGGATCCTGAAAGTGAATAGGCATGAGGCACTGCTACAGCTGTTGGGGGAGAAATACAAATCAATGATAAAACAAGATGAAATGAAATGTTTTGATTAGGTTCATCAAACCAAAATTTAGTATTTTGATTTGGAACATTTCCAAGTCAAAATTGTTTTGAACTTTCCCTTCTGTGGGAAAAAAAAATGGATATTTCAACTTCTCAGTGCATTTTGGTAGGGAAAGAAAGACTGAAATTTCTCAGAGGATGGAAATTCTGATTGTGACCAGCTCAGAGCATTGACAGATGAGAATTTAATTCTTAAAATATTGTTTTTAGGGAAATGTGTTATTTCAAATGCCTCCAATGAATGAAGACTACTTATATTGTATTATGTCTGATAGTTTAGGTGCAGATGTATGAAGGTAAGAAGAATGGCTGTCATGAATGTGTCCATAATCTATACGATGGTCATTTAATTACTACCATTTAATTACTACCAAAAAAAGTAATATACTGTCTCTGATTAATTAGTAGTTTGATTCCTAACTGAAGGGACCCAAGGAGCATACTGATAACAGCTTCACTGCAAGATATTTATCAAGTGAAGTTCCCTGCCACATCTGTGATGTCTCAGGAACAATGCACCACAGGAGGATGTTTAAAAGTTACAAATCCTGGGTTTTCTTTCTTGTGATTATTACATCGTAAAGGAGGGAGATGCACTGCTGTTTACAAAATCACAGCTACTCTGGGTAAATCTATTTATTCCAAGCCAGTGCTAGTCCTGGTAATTTCCACAGGGCTTGCTTTATTCCAGCAGGTCTGTCCCTTTTCTCAAATCAGATTGATTCTCCCCTTAGAAAGCAAAGCTTTTTAACCTTGCAGATCTAATCCCCTGAGCTAAAGCTCAACTGCTGTCTATAAAAGTAAAAGGGATTTGGTAGACTTCTTCCCCATAGAGAACTTGGCAGCTCCAAGAACAGCACTCCACACAAGTAATTTACTTTTATAAACAGTATAAATAAAACAGAAATAGAAGGAAATAACTCACAGACTTACACCATTTCTCCTTTTACAGCACCCTGGATGGTTTACTTTGTTTCCTGCAGAAGGTCTTCAAGCTGTTGCAGTTGGCTATCTGTAGGAGGTCTCCAATCTGTGCAGGTGTAATTTAGATAAGTAAAGTTATAGGGTTTTTATTCTTATGGTGTGGAGATGCAAGTTACGGTATGGCCACCGGCTAGTATTTATTGCTAGTACTTAACTGCCTGCATAATGCGAACATATTTGTTGGTAATTTTACAGCTACATAAAGGTATGCGTACAAATTTCTTTTAACTGTAAAAGTGCATTGCATAGGGAGGTTATAAGAAATGAGTTCATGCAGTACACACATCCTCATACAGAATGCATATACTAAATCAGTGTTTCTCAAATGCAGCCACCAGGGGCTTTTCTTGTGGTCACAGCCTCCTGAGCTGTGATGGGGGAATGAGGGGTAAAGAAGCAGCCTCTCCCCCACCCTGGATGCACTGCCTTGATGTTGGTTGCTGTGGCTGCCAGCAGGGATTGGGCCCTGCCCCCTTTGACAGTACCTAGGGCAGAACACTGTAGGAGCAGGCAACTGGTGAGTTCCCCACTTTCCCAGGGGCTCAGGCTTTGGGCTTCAGTCCTGGGGTGACAGGTTACAGCCACAATGCTTGGGGCCCCCTCCCCTAGACTTGAGGCCTTGGCCCCCTGTTGCATCCTCCCATCCCCCATTGCTTCCCCAGTCTCCCATCCAGGACTTAATTTGTCCCCAGGTTTGCTGGGGGTGAGTACGTCTGCTGTGAAAGGTGATACTTGTATGTTTATTAATATCACTTTTCACAGCAGACTTACTAGCTAGCAATAAATACATTACAATGATTTTGATGTGTATATGCACATATTTGTTTTCCTAAAGTTAATTATTTTAGGAAAAAGTGTGAGAGCAGCCACCGGCAGGAGTTGGTGGCCGTACTCCGAGGACATCAAAAATTTTGTCCTGTGAATCCCTGCACTAAATCACCTTCTTGCATTATCACAATTAAAATGAAAACAATATACAGTAACATTTGTTAATAGCAGATTAAATCATTACTGGCTGTACAGCTACACGAGCTGTGTAGCCAGTTCCATCAGCACTCCACTAGCTAATGGAGTTCCAAGCTGTTTAAAGAAACAGAATAGCCAAAACAACTAAGAACTTAAAGTCCATGGTGAGTGAACTGTATAAATAATGTTACAGTAGGCTGGAAAATATGCAACCTCAAGAAAATAAAGGGTTAACATTTAGTCAATATGACAATAATGTGTCCCAGTAAATATCGCTAAAAGATTATACATGGCACTGACCATATAGCAGTAGCATGTACTGTAGGGTTACCACCTTTGATTCTTAATAATATAGGAAAATGCAATAATAAAAACCTTAGATCAATTTGATTGCTTTGATCTCTGCCATTTCCTGTCCCTCCACATGTGAGCAGCAAGTCAAGCTTGCTGATATCTCTATCATCGAAAGCCAAATTTCATTAGTTTATTTTCTTCTTAACAAAGTGATGGAAACAGGAATTCCTTTTCACTAACCTTGCTCTTCATAGACATGAAAGTAAATCAAGACATTAGACCCCTACATTTTAAAAGAAGGTGCAGAGATGTAGTCATTTGACTTGACTAGGACATTTTAATTATCTGAAAACATATGCCATAGCAATAAACAAATAAGCAGTACGAGACACAGGACAAAGTATAAAAAAAAGATAGCTGTTGTGATTTAATGGGGACTGGTATTACATAAACTTATTATGATATCATCATCCCTTCCTCACCATCAGGTGGATAAATCAGAAGTCATAAAGCATCAATCCTCTCCTGGGCTCTATTTACAAGTCTTTTATATTGAGATGTAATAATGCCATTTCTGTCATTATTGTGTTAATGAGTGTGTTTCTTTGTTGACCTCTCCTTCTCCTGCCTTAGGGTTGCTTGTTTACGAGCCTATTATTGGCATTCTTAATACATGTCCCAAATATGTTAATCTCTTCTTCCAAATTATTGTTTAGAAAACTGTGCACATTCTAGGAACCCTTCATTATTTATTCTATCAGTCCATTTTACTTAGAATATTCTATGTAGACATATCCATTGAAAATTTAAATTTGCATTGGATGGATTTATTTTTCCAGGACTCAGACAATCAGACATTGCTTCTAAAGATCTTACGTTTGGCCTTTTTTTTATTATAATATAGGTGTGGAATAATCTGATGTCTACTGTAAATACTTACAATGTACAGGAATGGATTTTCAAAAATGCTGTATTGCATTTCAGTTGAAAGACTTGTTCTAGTTCAATCACAAGTTATTAGATTTGATGCAAAAGTAACTGGGTGAAATGCTACAGATTGTGTGTTATGCAGGAAGTCAGACATGATATACCTTGAACGGTCCATTACAATAGGTGCTAACTACTTATGCTAAACAATTTGTTCCACCTGGCATTTTGCTGTGACACTGAGAGTTCTTTTTCAGTTTTGAATGAGAACTCTCTGTGGCTCAAAAGGTTGTATCTCCCACCAACAGGAGTTAGCCTCATAAAAGATATTCCCTCACTCACTTGGTCTCTGTAATGATCAGAATGATACATTCTGGCCTTAACATCTATGAACACTGAAAAACTAGGTCTTACATATTTAAATAATCCAGCGCAAAAATGGTGCAATCTATCCATGTGTTAATGGAGCAATTTGGTACTGTCAGTAGTAGGTCTGATTCTCTCACTCTTGCTATAGAAGTATGGATCTATGTAAGGCATATCAATTATTGGGGACATAATACACAATATACTATTACACAATTTAAAGAGCATTTTCATATGCATAGCATTGTCTGAACTCTAAAAATGACCAACTATTTATTGTTAATAGCTATAGGAAAGTTCTTGTTTTGAGTTTAAAAATAAAGAATATTTAAGTATTTGAAATTTTTTCATTCAGTTTCCAAATGGCTTACTATAATCCAACAATTTTAGTCAGCTACAGTTCCTTCACCACATTTACAACTAATGTTACTGAATGTCCCTGAGTCTACTTTAAATGTAGATCTCTGATTAAATCTCCTGTATAATTATATAAGCTTGCAGAGATGACTCACACCTGCCAATAGTGGGGAGGTGAGGGGGGGGCAAAGTGAGGGCAGTTGGCTTTAGCAGTGTTACTGAGCATGTTCATTCCATGTAAGCATGCTCAGTAGAAGACAAGCAGTAAATCTGTGGGGGGGAAGGGGCCCCACATGCCCCTCCCCTTTGCCTCATGTGTTATCTCTGTAAGCTTGTAATTACTCAAAGTAATACTTAAACAGTAGAACACATGTGAACTTATTTCTGAATTACCTAGCCCTCATTCAAACTAAATCATAAAGATATACCTCCAAGTTTATGAGAAGATAATATATTGTGTTTTAATTACGTCTTAATTATACTAATACAAGTTCTCCATCCATCTTATGAAAAATGCAACTGGTTGAATTTTGCATACATTAAAAGAATATTTTCCTGCTATCTATTAGTAAAACTAGTGTCATAGTTTAGAGAGGGCTTCTTGGAGGAGCAGATGAAGATAGCTGACTTTGCCATATATATATATTATTATTATTAATAAAGGTATAAAGAATATGCTATTATATTTAACTATATCCCTCTCCCGCCGCTCTTCATACATATTCTTAGGTTCCAGTCCTGCAACTAAATATACATGAGTGCAGGAGTTCACCCACAAGGAAGAACTGGCAGACTGCAGGGCTTAAAATATAAGCAGTTTGGAGCTCAGACTATACCTTTATTTGTGTTTGTACAATCAGCAACATGGACCCCTGATTGAGGCCCCCATCTATTAATAAAAATATGAATGTTAAACAAGTTGGATATTGCATCCAGTTAAATATACTTTTAAAACACCAGTGGTTTTCTATAATCAGTCATCTAATGGAGCATTCTATTCTCATTTCATTTTTATTATCTTTTTCTTTTCAGTATTTTGATCATTGGTATTTAGAATCTGAGAAATTAAGTTCAAGATCAAAGTGGTGAGCAAACTAAAAGATTGCAGTGGATTTTATGGTATGAGCTTCATGGAGGTATCAGGTTATTTGGGGATGATCACCACTACTTAACCAGGTTTGATATGTTCGTGTGACAGCTATTCTGCCTATGAGTCGTGTCCAATCTAGTTCAATATTTCCCAGGTACATATATCAAAGAAGATAATATGGTTTATCTTCAAAACGTATACTGTGCAATGGTTAACATTTTGCATAAAACTTGTTTCAGGGAATGCTTGTCCCTCACAGCCATGAAAACCAAGCAGTCAAGTCATCTAGGTTTTATCTTGGTAAAAAAACAGCAAACACAAAAATTGCATATGAGGTTATTTTTGACTGAATATAGTCTATTAACTACTCACAAAAAAGCTTTTAATTTACAACTATGAACTTTAAGATTTACAATTCAACTTTACATCTACAGTATGTGAGCTTTAGTTTCTTAATAGACTCTCCTATATAACAGACAAGAGCAACCTCTCTTTAAGAAAGATGAAGTGAGGGCTGAGTTGCCATGCAGCCAAGGCCTTGGAATTCATGTTCTAGTTCATCAGCAACACTTGGCTAAGGCAGTATAGTGTGAAATCAGATATGTTCCAGTCTTCTGAAATGGAAAGCTCACACATTGCATCTAGTACCCCAACAAGAATGTCATATGTTCCTCCAAGCAATTGTAAACAAGACTCAGAGGATTACAAAATAATGTTAATTTACTAGCAAGAAGTGTGTAATGAAAAGCTAAACCAGAAATGTATTTTTTTTTCCCTCACTCCATTCATCATTTATGGTTAAGTTCTCATTTTTGTTCTGACACTTTCCTCAAAGTAGATATAGCAAAACACTAAGTGTATCTTATAGTCACAGAGCCATTAGATTGAATTCAGCAAGGGACCTACATTATCAGGTCAATGCCTATCACTTATACAGTAATTTGTTTTCACTCTTGATTTCCCCTTTTACTAAGCTTCCTCTGCCTTTCACTTTTGCTCATTTCCCCTGACATCCCTCTGCTGCTGACATAGCAACATGTGTGCAACTAGAGGTCTATAAAGGGGGATCAATCTCTTTAGAAAGTGAAATCTCTCCTGTTGTCCATTTTGTCAAGATAAAAATTAAAAAAAAAAATTACTAGTAAATGATTTACCACAATAGGTTGTTTTTTTTTATCCAGACAAGTACTACCAGAGAATAAATCAGAATCTTTAGCAAAGAGAAGTAATTTGGATTTGGATATAATTGCTCTGAACTTCTTTTAGCTTAGAACACTGAAATAAGTATTTGTTACAACATTATTAGAAATGCCTTGGTTGCAAAATTAAAAACGAAACCATTTTTTAAAACTGGACAAAGGTTACACAAAAGATGTGTAAAAAGTGCTAAAAGGTTGTAATTCAGAAACAACGTAGTGTCATTATTTGTTGTATAAAGATACTGGATTAAATTCTGCTTTTCAGTAGGCATACGTATCTTCGACTGACACTAATGGGGTTTACATACACACAAACCTTAGGTTAGAATTTAGTCAGAGAAATGTTAAATGTTATACTGTAGCTGACTGTGTTTTGTAGTTCATGAGCATCGGACAATAGTCCAGATTTTGAATAAAAATAAGAAGGAGATATATTGCATTTGCAAACTTTAGACCAATTTGCCATTGTGACACTCTGTGTCTGAAAGCAACACCCCAGAACCCCCATATTCACCACTGTCATATAATTATCATCTGTTTCGTACAAAATAGACTTTACGAGGTATCATTTTAAAAATCTTGATCTGTTGAACATTAATGTACTGATGGATTGTATGTGCCATCACTGTATGCAAAGTTATGAAGTTTTGCTATATGTATGCTACTGAAAGATGTGGTGGGGTAGGAAACACCCAAACCAGCTTTTCAGGTACAACAATGGAGTAGCCAGATGTACTGATGGTTTATTAAGGGGAATCCACTCTCCCAACTCCTATCCCTAGACACTTTACGGAGGAACTACATACACAATGGAGACAGCTTGACCAACGGGATGCAACGCCCCACATCACATGCATGGACCTTTTCAGCAAGCTGGAAGAAGCTTCCAGGCTAAACCTGGGGGAGGGGGGGTAATCCCATCACAGCCATACAACAGAGATGCCCCCAGTAGAAAACCTGGTGGCATAGTGGGCTAAAAACTCCATGAAGATCACTTTGAAAAGTTCTCTTGAAATTCTTTCCTTCTTTGCAAGACTACAGAGGAGGCAGCGGGGGCTAACAGCCTGTAGTAACTTGCATGGCAATTGGAAGGAGGAAAACAGGCTGTAGGAAGGAAGACAGTCTCCATTCACATGACAGAACGCTGGGGATGCTCAGACCTCATGGTGAAGATTGTCCGGTTGTTCCCACCCTCAGGGTTGTGTAGCCTAGTGGCCAGAGTCAATAGGGCAGCCCCTGCCTTTGGGTCATCACAGCCCACTGGCCATAGTGGAATGTGCTGCCACCTGGGAGTGGGTGACTGCCAGGGATCTGGGCCCTCGCACTCCACTGGGTCCTGACCCAGGGCTGTCAGTGACAAGTTAGTAGATCAGTGGGGATCATGCTGAAACATTCTGACTCTTCACGGGCCAATGGGTAGCTCCCTACCCATATTCCTTAAACCTCCGCTCAGGTGTTGTTGGGGTCTCCAGATCCCTCGGCAGGTGTAGCAGCCTGTGAATCTGGCCTCTGTCAGGCACACACAGGCTCCTCTTGCTCCCTGGCTGGAGCTTCCACCCCACATCCTTCCTCTTCAGCCTCCAGCTGAGCTGAGCTGCTTCCTTTTATACAAGCACACCAGTTGGAGCATGCCAGCATGGGGGATGGGGAAGAACTTTCTCTGCCCTATGTAGGTTAACCCCTTCCTGCCCAGTGTGGGGGTAAGTGTACCCCATCACAAGGGGTCATGCGACCGTAATATGGTTCCTATAGGAATCATTCTGATACTGGGTGGGTATATTGTGCAAAACTCCCTAAGAGAGGTGGGTGCAGAAATTGAATCAGAGTTACTATTGATTCAATCAATGGCAAACTAGGTGCAGATATTTGCTGTCCATGGAGGAAGGGAAGAATGCTGCAGAGTCCCAGCTCCAAAATGCACTCATGGAGGACCTTAAATGGAATTTGAGGGAAGCTATGAAGCTGGAACTCTTCTGTTTCATGTCTGTACACCTGGAGTGTACTTGCTCTATCCTCTACCTGCCCCTATTATCTTCCATCTTCCTAAGCGATCAGTCTAAATTCATTAATGATAGTTACTGTGTATATATTTTTAGAAAATGTATATGTGAATTTCAGTCCATATCATGCATGACACCATTTTAATCAGTAGAGATGTTCACTTTTACTTCAGGTAAAGATTTGTCCTATAGCTTTCAATGGGAACATTGCTCATGTATCTAAGGGCAGAATTACATAATTAATAATAATATTGAATTAATATAATATGGTTATATTATTTATTATATATTGTAATGTTACAATATACATATACACTTAGATTGTCCACAGATGTACATAACCTGTATCTGATACATTATCTGCCTGAAGGGTGCTAATTTCTACAAAAATAATTGCATTGTTTTCTGCTTATCATCAAGCTTCTACTTTACCTTACTGGAAGATGCTTTTGTTTCTGCTTACCTTGCTGACCCGTTAAATTGTTCTTACAAAGGTTGCAGTGGGCCTTGATAGTTTATTTAATTGAAGTTCTCTTTAGTCCTGTCAGACTATTTTGTGGCTTTGGAACCAAGAACTTCCATAACTTCCAGCAAACTATCTTTTGACTTCCATTAGTTTTTAGGACATTGCAGCAGAGCATGAAGTTTTTAACTCTACCCTGCCATTGGCCCATGTTAGAAGCATAATGTCCAATTTAGATTTGCCAATCAGTTCTAAAAGAAGTGCTTGGGACAGTATTTTGTCTTCCTATCTATCATAGAGATGACTAATTCTGCACTAAAACAATCTCTCTTCCATAATAAAGTCCAATAAAAAGCAAGATAAGCAAATGTTTACCCTCTGAGGGCCCTTCCTTAGAATATATATACAGTCAGAAACATGTTAAATATATTTTATGATGGTTATAGTGAAATTTACTTCCTACATAATGATCCGAATACCAGGAAAAAATAATATATATATACAATAGTTAAGAACTACATAAATTTGAAGAGCTTGTTCACGGTGTATGCATCCCTTTTATTTAGAGAATATGACCTCCACTGATGAGGCTGTGCAATCCCAATGGAATTTGGGGCTAATCTTTGGCTTGTCTTTTACTGTGAGTGCCCATCTTGAAATGGTGGTCAAGAATGGCTGTTATGATCAGAAGCTCATCCAGAAGTCCCTCCATTTCTCTCAGATGCAGACCTCTCCACAGTCATTCATACCTTTGAAACTTTCTGGACTATAGTACTGTAATGTGTTGCTTTTTGGATGGTCCTTGATATTAATATGGAGGATTCAATAGCAGTAGAGCATGGCTTCTCATTTACTCCTCAGTATAGGAATGAGACAGTCGGGTAGGCCAATTGTCATCAGTAACCGACACTGGCCTATCTTGTGTTAAAGGGCTTACTGCACTTTATACAGTTCTTCAAAACCTAGATCTAAAGTACTTGAGAGATTGCCTCTTCTCCAGCAGTCACAGTTGACCAGTGTGTATCTATTCTTTGAGTGGTTGACAATCAATCAGGTTGGCTGAATCTGGCCCAAAGAAAGCAAAACTATAATAATGTTGAAAAATGCTCAGCTTTCAAAATTTAAACATAAGCAGGGTTACTATGAAATTTGTCATGTTTCATGAACTGTTTGCTTAAAAATAGGCCCCTTTTCCAGTCAAAATAAGTCAACTTCATAGAAAAATGGACACAATCAAAGACATAATGGCTTCAAAATCCAAGCTCTAAAATTAATCTATTTGAAATTGAAAAATCCAAATTTTACATGTTTTTCAGTGTGAAAATAGACATTTTCGAGAAAACAAAAGAACAAAAAACAAAATATAGGCACACGCAGAATTACACAAGGAGAATTGTTGAAAATGTGAGTAACTGAAAAACATTCCCCAGTTACACAGATTTGATAATTACACTCTGAGAATCTGACTGTTGGTAGAATAATGTGTGCCATGCTTCTGTTTACATCACACTGAAGATTGTGGTGGTTCAGTCATGTCTCTTATTTATCTCACAAAGGAGAAGTTCACATTGTGCAATGAGCATTTTGGAAAGTTATTTGGAGATTCGCAATTCCAAAATGTGTAGGAAAGAGTCTTTTTCAGAGAGGATTAAGAATTTCAATGTGTTGTCTTTGCTATATTTTTATTCCTTTCCTGCACTTTCCCTACCATTTCTCTCACTACATAAAGTAATATTTGTTTATACATGTTTTTAGGAATAATATTTAAATAGACTTACAGCTAACAGCAACAACAGGAGCACCCATGCTGTTGTTCTCAGTAGTGATCTGGTTCTGTCATCATAATACAGTACTTGGATTTCCGCCTCCTGATTTAGCCACTCAGGGAAAAAAAGTTTATAGCCTCATAAAACAGCTCAGCACTTCTAGGTGCTGCTATGGCCTGTTGTGTCAATGATCCACAGATTAATAACTCCCTAGGAAAGCATTGACATGATAGACTATAATGGATCTGAAAGAGATACTATGGTCTGTCATGTCAACTAGCTGCTGATAATGGAAGTAGCTAATCTGTCCATTGAGATTGCATTGGGAGAACTATAGCGATTCAAATGAAATCATTCTTGATCCAAAAGTTGATAAGAATTCTGTGGTAGCATCAAAGGGAAGATGTGACTGCCCCAGTATCCTTACACAACTTTAATGGAGATACTTAAACTCTGCTTACCTAACCCTGATATATGGCCAGATTTATGGCCAGATTTTCAACAACACCTTCTGGGCACTCATCACTTTTCAAAGTTTGGCTAATAGTGTTCATCACTTCCTATCCTGGATTGTTAGGCCAGGGTTATATAGGCAAAGAGTCACTGGGATTCATTTCAAGCACATTGATAAAGTGATTCCATTATACTGTGTTTGCCATTAAAAAATAAACATTTACCAACAGTCAAACAATGTTATCTGTGATACAGGTTTTTTCCTTTATATTGAGGGTCAGATTATGATTGGTTCTTATGTGAGAGTGAAATGAGTGGGTACCGTGCAAAGTTCCTAAGCCTCCCCATTGTGCCCAGTTTCATTTGCAGTCCCTGTGTTCTCCTGATGGCAGTGATTATTCCCTGATAGAGCTGCATGGGCACAAGATACCACAACAAGAGCAGGAAGGAGATAGCAACATGGCCCCATCTTCCAAAGGAGCTGGGTGGCTGATAAGAAAAAAAACAGCCTGAATTCTCTTATTCATGGCACAGTAGATGTGCTTTCTCTGGGAAGCTGTTGCACAGAGAACATGTTATTTAAAATTGGGTTTGTTTTGTTTTAATTTAACATATTAGAATACCTGACATTACTTAGGGCCAGATGTAAAGGAACTTGAAGTCATTGGAAAGATTCCCAATGACATCAATGAGCTTGGCTCAGACTTTTAATATTTACTTAGTTGCTTAGAGAGATTTTTGTTTGGTTGGTTTTGTGTTTTGTTTGTTTGGGGAAGAAAATACTTTCACACCCCAGAAAAAAGTATTTCACATGATGTGCATGCTGATTGTCCAGAAACAATCTGGGATGTTTGATCATCTCATACCTACATTTTAAATGAAATGTTTAGGGTCTTGGGCTCAGATCCCACTGGCTGTTGGAAACCTAAAGACCATTTGCTATCTGGGCCTACATTCTGTGTACTGCATGGCCTAGTAAACAGAAAAGTGTATTAATTGCTCAAAGCACCGCTTACTCACATAGGTGAGCTCACACTTAAACAGATACGGTCAGTGAAGGAAATAGGTCTACTTGCATGAGTAGCTGCTCATCAGGCAATTAAGATTGAACAACCCATCCACAAAATTAGCCCAGGAGAATTCAGGTGAATACTGCTGAAGGATGCTATTAGGAGCTGGGAAGATGCTTTCTGTATAACATTCTACTATTGGAAAATGCCATAACTTGTGCAGCAAAACAGTTGCATGTTCATGTTAAAATTACAGTATCATCTTATCCTCTGTGGCTTATGTGCACTGTAAAAGGACACTCAAACTCTTGAGCACCTCCTAGCAGCTAGGTGTGGTACCACAGTCCTTTTATCATTCCTGTGGTCCCATGCAGGCTGCCAGATGCCCTTGGTTGTCTTCAGTGGCTTAGTCTTCTGGCCAAGTCACAAACACCAAATGAACCTCTTCGAGGTTATTAAAGAGTGCAATAAATAGTATATTAGTCCTCACTAGGATCTTCAGCCCCAGCTCTGGGCCCTTAAAAAAAATCACCCCTTTATTCGGGCTTCCAGATAAGCTTTGTATTCTTGAGATTTACACCACTTTACCCATCCCCGGTAGGGAACCCATCCCCATCCACTACTCTGGGTTCCAGCCCAGGGACCCTACAAACAGCAGACACATACATCTCAATCCATTTTGTTACTGCTTCTTCCCTTTGCTTCATCTTGTCTGTCCTCTTTTGCTTCACTCTTATCTCAGGGTTCAGATTCATAGGTCCTCTCCCTGAAAAATCCAGCTAGGCCAAATGCAGCAAGAAAACAAACTTTGGCCACCCCTCAACTTCCTTTAGTAAAAGCAGAACACCCTTCCTTCCCTCTCTGTTTCCTGCAGGAACTAAACTGCCTGCTAGGCTGCAAATCCTTTTATCTGAGCCTGCTAAACTCTGACTGGCTGTTAATAGCCCTTCTAGCCCTTGGAGGACTGGATCTCTCTAGCTTCCAAGATGATTGCTTCAGTAAGATCCCTTTAAGAATGCCTGAAGGACCCATCTTTACTGATCTTTTCCTCACAGCTTGCTGCTTTTTGGGGCCGGATGTGCCAGGATCTCCAGCAAGAAGCCATAGAAACCTAATACACCTCATTATATACACCAACAGAAGAGGTGCATAAGTGCTGCCTGCCTAACATTAAGGTTTAGGATTTTCTCAGAGCTTCCAAAATCTCAAAATGTTTATCAGCATAACATTTTCTTAACCAAATGACTGAGAAACTCAAGGGGGAGAATGACTGCAGGCAGGTTTTTCAGGTCTGATGTGTTGTTGATATAAAGGAGTCAATGGCAGCCTGGAATTTCAACCAGCTGCTGCCAGTATTTATAAATAGGGGAGAAGATCCAGGGTCATGCAGAGGGGCAGTTTCTGTGAACAAGTGCCTTGAGATCACAGGATTTATTCCAGATTTTTCTACAGTTCCTTGGGATAATACAATTCCCCCCCGTTTGTTCTACATCCAAATTTACCCTGCCCCCAGTACAGGAGAGTGTAGTGGATTTCTCCCAACACTAAGCCAGAATGTTTTCACAAAAGAGAAGGTCAGGGGAAAGATTAAAATTCTTGTTTTCAGTCCCTCAGCTCAATATATTTGTTCTCCATGTTATGGGATTAAAGCCAATCCAAAGGTGTGCAAAAGTTGAAATGTTGAAATGAACACATAAAAGTTGAAATGAACACATAAAAGGAAGTTATTTGTACAGTTCAGGAAAAAACAACCTACTTACTTACCCCAGCCATTGCTTGCAACTGTTGAAAACACTCAGAGGGGAAGTATTATTCAAAATGTAAATACAATCTGAAAAGTTACTCTACAAAAATTGCATTTGTCTGTCAGTGAATTGCATTTCCAGTGCTCACCTCACCAGCTAAGGTACAACTCTGATGAGGACCAAAGCAATAGAGACAATTTCTGAGGCCAAGGGGAGGGGAGAGATCTGAACTGGGAGAAGCTGAGGCAGTGTTCCACATTCTCCATCTCCTTTCCTTTCTCACTCTGCTTTTTCTCTTCCTCATGCTTGGGGCAAGAGGGAGAGTCACATGTGATACATGGAGGCCATGCTCTGGAACTTGTCCCAAACACTGCTGCTGCCTTTGTTGGTTGCAGGTGTTACTGGGGCTAGGTGATTGGCTCCCATTTGTAGGAGTGGAGTGTGAAAGGGGTTGATAAAGTTTGCTGCCGAATCAAGGTAGCTGTTTGGATATTCTGTATCAGCCCTACTTTTTCCACCCTTAATCTAGTTGCTGGATCTGTGGTGAAGCCAGGCACTAGGCTGATCACAAATTTTGGGGTGTAAAAAGGATTTATCTCATATGGTAACATTTTCAAACTGTTGAGTGGGTTCTTTTACCTTCCATACAGCATCCATGTAGGGTTTGGGGGGGTGGGTTAAATTACAATTGTCATAACTTTGGCAAGTTCCAACATGGGTCAGTGGACTAGATATTATCCAAATGAGGTCCCTGTAACCCAGTTGCTGCCTGGGCATCGATCCTGAGCACAGTAATGTCTGGTGAGGAAGTGTCTTGCTATGTCTTATGCACTTTGTGGCTCACACAGGGCCCAAGCATAATTTTTTTGGGCCCAGTACAAACTTGTAACATGGGCCCCCTTCCACACACATACCATAATCTCTCATCCCATACATACAATATCATGAGCCATGAAAAATGTTTTCCTCATGCTAATGGGGGTTGCAGTCTGGGCTGGGCCCCTGAGAGCCTGCGGACCCCCGTAAAGTGTACCCTTCCCTCCTCCCCATGTGTGGGCCCTGAGATCACCCACCATTTTAGCTTTCCTACCTCCTGAGTGGAGGAGGGGAGCTGGTCAGGACCAACAGCAGCAGCTGGGTGGGGTCAGCTGATTTGGGTTTACGGGGCTCAGACTGTGAGGCTAAAAATTGCTGTGTAGACATTCAGACTCGGACTGGAGCCTAAGCTCTGGAACCCTCCACCCATCCAGCCCCAGAACTTGGGTTCCAGCTACAGCTTGAAAGTTTTTTATCCCTATGTAGACATACCTAAAGTCCAGAGCTGAACTATAAGAAAAATTAATAGACAAAAAGAAGTTAAATTATACAGTTCAGGAAAAAAAAATACAGTAACAGAATAGGGTCCCTTGGCAGGCCTGAGGTTGTTGAAGAGGGCATGGCTTTCACACTCACCTCAGGTTTATAGTCCACAGTGGCTACCGGTGCCAGTTGAGTTCTCTGTTGGAGTAACCCTGCTATGAGTTATCCCAGCTAGGTAAGGGATTTAAATAAAGTTGTGGGCTCTGCATTTAACCATATTAGGCATCTGCCTTATTATTTCCTGATGTACATACATGTGTTTAGTTTACATAGTCTTTTTTCTAACTTACTCTGTTTGGACAAGATTCAAAGGCAGATATAAATGGGTCGAAACTGATATAACCCACATCTTATTCTGACCCCTCACTATGTAAATTACATCAATTTAGGTTCTCTTACTGACATGTAACTTCAACTCTTTAGCCCATCACCTCTCCAATTGGCCCTGAGATCTGAAAGTCAAGAATTGTTCTTTATGGCTTAGACTCTTTTTAATGAGAACTCAGTGTATTACTGGAAGATGCACAAGCCAATGAAGAGTTAAGAAGCTGCCAATTTTATATGGTAAGTTTTCTGATTATAACTACAATTTAAAGAGATTAGACGCAGGGAGGATTTCGTAGCCTGAAATTAGGAAAGAGAAAATACAGGTGATATATTAGGAAAATATTTTAAAGTTAAGGGCAATTAGAAAATGGAATGATTTCCAAGGTGAGTCACTGTGTTGCCATCAAAAGAAAGTACGCTATGCAAGATAAACTGCTTAGGAGTTTAGTATAGCAAAGAAACTTGCACTATTGCAGTAGATGAGCCAAGTAGTACTTGTCATCCTGATTATTGCCTCTTGTCATACTACAAAGAGGTATAAAAAGAAAAGACTAATATGTGGTCTTTGAAAGGAGATACAAAAAGTTGATGATTGATATTATACTTACCATTGGACAATCCAAGGAACTAGATAATGCATATGAGATATGTATTAACAGCTCTATAAAACATGCTCTATCATGTTGAAATATTTTAATTACAAAATGGCTTTAGAAGGTTGGGCTAACATTGAAACTCTTTAATAACTTATTTTATATAATATAAAATACAGAAAAAATGCCGAGATTACTGAATAATTATGCTTCTGAATAATATCATACCAATGTCTACAAGAGCGAAAAATAACTACTTAGATGCTATAATCCATTATTATTCATAATAAACAATATTAATGTCAGCTATGGCATGATGACAAGCCCACTGAAATCAATGATAGTCTTTTCGTTTACTTTAGTGTTGTCTTGATCAGGATCCTAATATGTGCTATCAATAACATTGAGATATTCTGGAGAACGCATATCTGTAGGTTAAATCACAGTCTTTTTATCTTATGAAATAATTACATTGCACCCACACTGCAGGAATCCTCTAAATACATTTATAATATATCTGAGATTAAAATTTCTTAAACCTAAATTCTGCATTGAGTTACACAGGTGTGAAATCTCTGAAGTCAATGGATCTGCTCAGCATTTTAATCTATGTAACTGTAGGCAGAATCTGTCTCCTTGAGGAATATGGATATCTAGTAAACACTCTAAGTGCCAAAAATATTATATAAACCATACAGCTCAGATTAAATTATTGCCTGAATTTCCAATTCTTCCAACAAAAAAACCAGATCTCCTAACTTAAGAGAAAAGTAAAAATAACAATCAAACCCCATGCGGCTTTTAGCTATCTTAAATGTCTGAATGTACAAGGGTGGACTCACTATTGGCACATCCTCTCATGGCTGGGCATGGCATAGCTGCTTTTTTCCCTCATCAAGCACCCCACTACATGGCCACTCTGGCCCTGTGGTGGTCTGTCTCTTCTTGTGGTTCAGCCATCTGGCCAAGTCACGCTTTAGTCTGACCAGTAATGCCAACCTCAAGAGATCAGAAATCATGAGTCAGATCCCAAAAAATCATCAGATTGGTCCCACAAATTATGAGATTTTAAAAACATCATCAAAACAAATTTTTTAGTCTTTTGACTTTTTAACTCTTGTTTTAGTCTTTCAACTATGTGTGTTTCATAATTTCAGGTTGAAAAGTCAACCTTTATTGAATACCAAGTGTATGCTTCTCTCTGGCTCCTCAGATGGAGATTCCTCTTACCCTTTCCTCACCCCAAAATAGGAAATATATGGTAACTCTTCTGTTACTGTCTTGACTTCCACACTCTTGTCACTGTCCCCTGGGGCTCCTCCCCTTCCCTTGACCTGCAGCACCACCTCCCTGATGCCTCCCCGCCCCTCAACTTCTGCCTGCCACTGCCCATGGGGTTTTTCCCTTCCATCGATGCAGTAGTATCCCCTTCTAATTCCCCCCCCACCATCCACTCACTCTCCCTGTTTCTACTCTGCCCAGATTCCAAGTAGATGGTCAGGCCTAGTGGCTGGAACCAGAATAGTCAACCTGGTGGGCAGAGCTGGAATCAGGAGTTCAGGGTGGCACTGGAGTGAGGCTGGAACAGGACTAGGAGCAGGGCAGGAGCAAGTATGAGGCTGGAACAGGATTGGAAGCAGGAGGAACAGGACCAAAGGAAGAACAAGGCTGGAGTGGGCTAAGGGTTGGGGAGTTTGTTGCCACTGTCAGGCAGGAACAAGTTCCAAGTCCAGGAGTGACATTGAACAGGCTGAGCTGCTGTTGTTCCTGTGCGGTTTATATAACTGGTCTGAGAGTCACAAGACCAGTTCCTGGCTTGTAGATTGGCTGGAAACAAGCACTGGAGTCACTCATCACCTTACAGTCTCCCTGGACATCTTCCTGTCATAGCCGCTTTTCAGGTGTTCTCACCCAGCCCCTTTTTGGGTGGTCATTTTTGTGTTGTATATTGTATGCCTCACAGTGTAGGCCTATTTTCATACTGAGCCATAGGCAAAAGAAGAGATTGAAAAATTTGTGAGAGTAAATTCACAGGGTGAGACCAACAGCAGGTTTATGAAAGATATATGTTTGGGGGCAAAGAGACACATGGAATCCTTCATCTAGGAGGCAAGCTGATGGCAAGGCTCTTTCATGAATAGAGGGTTATAGCCAAGCCTGGCCATAAAAACACAGCAAGGCTTTTGGGTGAGCAATATTCTACAAGACATTGGGAGTATCTTGTTAATTGACTCTTCACTCTAGAATGTGTGTTCCGATTTTGTGTTATATGTAACCATTTGTTTCCAATACTTCCACTTTCTAGTACTTGAATCTCTATGCTTTGTTAAATATATTTATACTTAATTTTACTATAAACATATCTAAATGCTGTGTATTAAGTGGAACGGCGATCTGAGGTGGAACTGGTGAGACAAGGGTGTAGTGTTTCTTTGGAAGCAGCAAGACTGTGTGTACTGAGCAGATGCTGGATACTCCAGGGAGAAACTCAGAAGGTTCAAGGGTAGGAGTGTGCCTATCACTAATATGTAGGGAAACAGCAGTGCCTACAAGGCCCTCAGGGGAGGGCTTGTGTTGCCTGTGGATGGTGAAGTTGGATAGCTGACACTCTAAAGGCACAGGCAAGGTTTTCTCACACTAAGGGCACATGGTAGTGAGGTGCCTCAAAACCCTGCATATCCCTGGGAAACATCACACCCAGGCTGTCACAAAGAGAGGAACCAAGGGGCAGTATGGGAGTGGGGTCTTCTGTTCACTTCTGGGGTCTTCTGTTCACTTGGTCCTAGAATGCTGCCACAGGCAGACATGTATTCTCCCCGAGGATGTAGTGGCTTGAATGGAGTTGTACTGTCATAAGACTTCTCTGTGAGCATCTATCATTAAGCAGATGTTATTTTTCTAGAATATCTGCACATTGAGAGGAGAGACAATATCAAGGAAGACTGGAATCTAGATGAGAGTACAAATTGTACAATACTTGCCTGGCAATTTTGACAGCATGGAAGTTGATGATTCTTATTCTTATGTCCCAGCCTACAATATTCCTGGGGAAAATAATAATGAATTATATTCTTCCTTGACCTATGTGTTGAATAATTATATTTTAAAAAGTGTCAATACGGAGGCTTATAGACTGTTGAATTCCAGGAGTCATTTGGATCAAAAATTAATTTTCAGTGATTTATGGTTTCCATTTAAAGAGCACATTGAATTCTGCTGAAATATGTACAAATAAGGTAGGGTGTTTATTTGCTTTTGTTATACTCCCTGTTATAACTTAATTTTCAAAATGTTAACACCCTTACCCTAAAGAATACACTAAATAGCAGAGCTAGCTTCTAAAATTAATTTGATTTTATTTTGGGCTTGATCTTGTAGTCCTTGCTCAGTCATTAATTTCAATAGAAGTTTTGTCTGAGTAAGGTCTGCAGGCTTGGGCCCTAAATGCTACTTTTAGTGAAATGATGACTAGAATTCAATCAGAAGCAAATAATTCCATGGTTTCCTTTTTTCTGAGCTTTCACACATGATGGGAATGAGTGCTTCTATTTTACTTATTTTAGTTTAATGTGCAGCTCTAGTTAACATAAAATAAGAAGTGTCTTTAGGATAACGTCTTCTTTCAAATAATACAGACAGATGTTCAAATTGCCTAGTACAAAAACCATCAGGTTGTATGTGCTACAAAATACTAATTACAGCCCAGAGGATTATTTTCTTAAAATGTGACCTCATAATTTTTGCTTAAGGGTTCAAAACTAACAATCTTTTGTAGTTTCTGATTAACCATATTGCATAAATGAATAATAATATAATGGTTACATTTTTAGATTTATTAACATTACTATACATGCAAATTAATCTCCTACATTATTAATTCTTTTTTTCTGTTAATATAAGGAGAAAAGTTAAGGTACACAATTTTGTTGCAATGTTTTGGATGTATTTCAAAATCATTTATACTTCTTAATATGAAAACAATTTCATATTTTGCCTTGAATAACAGTATTTAGGGGCCAATCCTGCAATCCTTGCTCATCCAAGACTCCTATTAACTTCACTAACTGATATTTCTCATTTAAAAAGGAAAAATTCTATGAAAAAATAAGAGTTTATTAAGTCTTTTGGTTATATCTAACTTTAGATATTCTATTAAAAAATCTCAGCTCACTCAAGAGAGATATATTGTTACTAATGAGGTCTTTAATATATAGCATACTCAGCAGCTCCCATACCCAGGAAACAAAACATAAAATGAAGAAACTTCTCATGTCAAACAATTTTCACTGAAACATACCATTTCTGAAATAGAGAGAAAAATGTGGCTGACAGGCATTTGAAAATGGTGTAGTTTTCTATAATACCTACAATAAGCAATGATGCATAGATAATAGAAAGAAAATTGGTTCACCCCAGTTCCCAAGATCAAAACTGAGTCTTTATGAAGATGAAGTCTGTACCTGAATGATAGGTAGCCAGGTTTGAAAGGAAGATTACTTATTTCTGTTGTATTCCATGAATGGAGAAGTGGCATGAAGAAGAATCAGATCCATATAATTCAACTTAGCAATTGTATCCAGAATGATTTTTGTCACCAGTCTAGGTTTGGCTTAACGCCAGAAAAACATTTAAAGTGGGTTTGCAAGGTGGGCAAAGCAATCTTTGATGTTAGAGTTCACTGTTGAGATGAACCAAAAAATAAGACTGCAAACTTATCAGTAGTGAACATAGGATGACAAGATATCCTTAAGTATTTTTAGACAGTTGTAAATTTGATGCTAGAATCAGATTGACAGAACCGAATAGTTGGAATTTGGTCTCCTCCGTTAAGAATAGGTACCCAGTCACTAGCATAGAAATGACTATGCAAGTGAGATGTTGTAATGTTGATATGAGACTGACTGAGCTAATGTCTGTGTTAAGCCTCTCAGCATCCCAAATGTTTTTGAGCAGAGCATATGTGTAGTTATAAAAGTGCTGAGTCTTCTCTCCTGGCAAATCTAGCGCCTGCATTCTTATTATATATTACTCAGTCTTTTTTATTCTTATGATATCTTGTTCTTGCTATTCTTTGCATTTATCCTCTGGAGTTCCTCTTTCCTCTATTGCTACAAGTTAAGGGATTGTCTTTCCTTCTAGTCCCTGGTTAATTCCATCATAATTCCACCCTGCCATAGCCCCCCTCCAGCAACTCCCTCACCACGGCAGTGTTCCCCAGTATCCTAGCCATAGATTTAGAGCTGAACTGAAAAAACAAAGCAAATAATGTTTTCAATTAAAATAATTTTTTGATCAAACACAAAATATTAATAGAAAAATAGGGCTGGTTCAAAATGTTCCATATAAACTTTAACTGGAAATTGGGGTTTTGAAAAAAAATGAAAATAGTCACAGAAAGTATCTGCTTTCCGCAAAAACAATTCAATATTTTGTATGGAAACCTGACAGTCCCAAAAATCTTCACCTTCTTCCTCTTAATTTTTTTTTTTTTTTTGGGGGGGGGGGGAGGCGGAGGAGAAAGGCAGCCAATCAGAAGAGATTTCATTTTATATTGCTATGTTTCAAGCATAGACCTCTAGGACGATGTGAAAATGTAAGATCTAGAGGGAAACCATTAGCAGTAGCAACCCTGAGAATAATGTTGCTGATGTCAGTTAGTAAAAGTGACACCAAATTAATGTATGTCTTGTTTATTAATAAACTGGAGGAGCAGAGTTGGTCTATATGACTGGTGAATGTGATGTGTGGGTGTTAAGGGCTGGTAAAGTAAGTTCCCTTACCTGGTCATTTTCGTGCCTTTACAGATTTCTGTGGGTGCGTGTGTGGTACATAAATAATTTTAACTGGGTCTAAACAAGTTTTTGCTGGTGGCAATATTATATAGTTCAGCTTTATGAGAGATACAAGTATTTTAAAGTTAGGACCCATAGGGACCCAAGAATATATCATTGAGTTTCATAAGTGTCCCTTTGCAAAAAAAGCCCTAGCTCTTTAAAAAAAGACTTCAAAAATGTATTATATAATTCAAACTTGTTTTGGCACAGCTATAGTGCAAACTTCATAGTATTTGAACTAGGTATATTGTAACCCAAATTAGAAATAATAGCAGGATTATATGAAGAAATGTTCCCCCCCTCCATTAATACCATCTTATTTGTCTTCTGTGAACAATTTTATTGAAAGTGAGTTCTGATTAAATTATTTTTTCTTTTGAGATCCACTGTATTGTATTAGAAATTACAGTATATGCTGCATTTGCATTATTCACTCTTGTTTTAGGTTTTATCAATAGAATCCTAATGTATAACAATAACATTCTTTACTTAATATGATTTAAAGGAAATACCAATACAAAATATTAATTTTTAAGTCACCAGAATACTACATTTTCTTTTTCAAATTAAGAGAAGTAATGTTTCTATTCCTACAAATTCACTATTTTAGGAAAATATGGAAATGTTAAAAGGGTAGAAACATTCAGCCTGGAAACATGCCACGCTGAATCCTTTTATATTCCAAAGTTTTATTCCCTAATGATTGTACACTCAAATCTGATTAGAAGGTCCTCTGCCACGGCACTCTCTCCCCTTTGGCCTTCTCTGGAATCACACCCTTTTTGCATTAATTATGGTAAAGGAACAGAACAGTAATCAACCTCATTTTAACAAATACTCAATATTCTTGGTTCCTTTACTGGGCTGAATCTAGCATACATGGGGTTATACAATTAGATGCCTCTGAAAAAGCTTCCAGGATTGTAACAGAATGGAAGCATTTGACCACTGGATCACCTGAAATGCCTTAACAAACATTGCTCAACATGATCTGTAGGAGGACATGGATACACACATCTGCTCAAAGGATTGATACTTAGATATTAATTTATTTGAAAATAAAATCTCTGTATTAAAAGGCTAATTCTAATACAATTGAATTCTTAAATAAAAAATCAACACAATGTAACAAATGGAGTAAGTCACTTAAGACCATACAAGACACTGTAAACCATGTAAACTAATACAAAATGAAATAAAATACAACTGTAGGCGATCCCCGGTGTGGGCGGAGTGGTGGCCCTCCCTTGCTGTCAATCTCCGAGGGAGGCCACACCTTCCAACCGCTACATCTTGCGGGGAGACTTCGGCTAGGAGGTGGAAAATTAGCAGTTTCTGGGCCCCTTCAGCCTAGCTGGACAATCTCAAAGCCCTGGGCCCTCAGGCAGGGTGGAACAGGAAAAGTAAATGGTGTCTAGCCCTATGCAGGGCAAGCGAACAGTCTAAGGACCAAGCCCTCAGGCGGGGTGCGGCAGGCAATGTAAATTGGCTACAGCCTATTAAGTCTTCACAGTCCGAAGGTTGATGAGGGGGCAGAGGGACGCAGGCCCCCCAGACTTCACTGAGTCCCAACCCAGGGCCCTAGCAGTGGTGAGGCATCCTGCCACTGGGTCAGTGGGGCTCCAACCACAACTCGCTGACTAGTGCTCAGGCTTGGGCCCGTTGGACTAAGGTCAGCTATCCCTGGGCCACTTCCTCCACTCTGGTGTCTCTGTACCTGTGGTCCAGGCCATACTCCCCTTCCCCTGGGTAGAATGTGAGGGGAAGCTCCAGCAGGCCTCACTGTCTCTGGTGTCGGGCAGCTCCTCCGAGTGCAAAGGCCCAGATATCTCCTCTGCTTCGCAACGGGGAGATAGCTCTGGCAATTCTTCCAGGTCAGAAGGCCCAGGTAGTTCCTCTGGCTTACAGGAGCCAGACAGTTCCGACAACATGCAAAATTGCAACATGTAACACACTAGAGAGAAAAATTCTTCATACATATGTATAAAGCCTTAATACAATGTTGTTACATTTTAATAGATTTGGCTTTATATTACATGTAGATTCCTTATGCATATGTATAAAGTAGGTTTACAATGGTACACATTCAACAACATTACTACAAGGTAAGATTCCATGAGTGTTCACCAGGCAATCATAGAATGGATGGAGTGAGGCCTTTCAAATGCAAGCACCCAGCTTTATTTAAAATCATACACATACATTCCTATCCTTAGAAAAGTTATACTTACTTTCCTTCTTCTTGAAGAAGTTCCTTTCACTCATCTCAAGGGTCCTGCTCTTTCAAGCTGCTTGCTGTTGCATGCTGCTGCCATCTTCTTCTCTGGCCCTCCAACTGCCCACACTCAAGCCTGTCAGCTCTCTGCCTTATATACAATTTGACCCTTCCTGATTGGTTACTTTCTTAATGTCAATCATCAGCATCATCCCCTCCCAGTGGGGTGATGTCTCTTTGAGCAATCAGTTATCTGATATACTAATTAATTTTATCTGTTTATTCTGACTGGCCATCCTTGAGATCCTCCTTCCCACCTAACTGACCTCTCCCTTCAGGTATTTAGGAGTGACCTTTATTTAACCCCAGTCTACCTTTCTGCTATTGGTCAGTTTATCCTACAACCTCCATTTTGTTTCTCTCTCTCTCTCTCATGACATCACGGCCACCGTTTTAGATTTGTAGTTAAAACCTGCTATAAACTATCATTATTTACTACTTATAAAAAACCTTAAATCTAAAACTAATTATATTTTATACATGCCTAAACATTATATTGTCACCACCTTTGTTATGCTTATTAGAACAGATAAAATCCACAATGTTTTTTCCCTGCTCTGCCTACTTTTTAGCTGTGTGACTAAATGCAGTCTCTGGTGCTGATCTCCTAATATGGACTAGAGCAGCTTAAAAATATCTTGTATCACCACTGCCAATAGATGATCACATATCCGAAAGATAGTATTAAAATCTAAGAGAACTATACCTATTTTCTATTAAAATTGACATTTTTGTCCAGCACTTACTCATTGATAAACCATATTTTCTTTGCAAATCAGGAATAATAAACTGGACCTATTTTTATAGGCATCCCAAATACACATTTTAATATATGCAATCAAACTTTTTACAGTGAATGAAGCTCTTAATATTTCAGATCAAAACATCAAAAAAGGTATACACTGATGATCATATTTCTTTCCTCAAGGAAATTAGCTTTTGTAGTTGAACTAGCAGCAGGACACCAAATTAATTGTTTTCCATAAGGGCTATTAATCACAATAGTGACAATTTCCCAGAATGCACTGGTATAGTAATTGAATATTGCCATTCACTTTGAGTATAATTTAAATCACACAGCATGGTTAAATGCTGCAGATGGAAGAGGGTGTAAGTTTTTTGGAGATGATCCATAAGCTAATTGCTAAGCAGTGGTGGCATTTTCATTTATTATAGTCTGCTCAACCATTAATTGTGTATGGTGATACAGTTCAATGGAGTTTCTCATTGAACAAGTTAAAGGTTAACTGCAGCTGAAACGAAAAGACGACAAATACAATTTAAAAATAAATAACTAAAACAAAAATTGGATTTCAACTCATTGTCACATCACATAAACAATGTAATAAGAAATTATATAGAACTGTAAAAAGGCTGATCAGTTTTTTTTCATATAAGCAGAAGATATGATGAATGTGTTTAGAGTAATAAAGTTGAAAGGTTCAGCTTCATGTATGGGGAATATAAGACATAGGTGAGACTATATACCTATGCTAGTATTGGAGCCAAAGTCAGAGTCAGTGAACAACTCTGGTTGTTCTGGTTAATGAATTTACTCTCCAATTTTTTATAGCAAATTTAAAACTAACAGTTGCCAAAATATTATACCTCATTCTAATATCAAAATGTATTTCTCATGACCAAGTTTCCTCTTTTTAGTAATGAAAATTTAAGAGGAGACAACTTAAGATGGCTTTTAGGGTGTTAGTCATACTATCTGTATCAGATCAGGAGCACTAACATTACACTTTATATTTCAGTCATTAAAATTTATACAATATCAAGAAACTTGATTTTAGAGCATTCTAACTCAAGTATATAGGGTGCTCTCCTTGATTTACATGCAACTATTGTGTTATAAACTAGAAGTGTGTGCAATATTCTAAGCTTTCATCTGGCCATATAATTTAGAACCCAGAGCTTAAAAAAAACATGTACAGAATTCAATCTGTCCATCGTTACAGAAAAATAAAATAAAGGATAAATTATATGTAGGGCTATATGTTTCTCACTGTTTTGGGAGTGGTATTGGAGCAATGGTAATGTCATGGAAATCATGGCAAAACACATCAGCTGTGGTTTGTAATAATAAACTTACCCTTTTGGACCTTGCTTTTGAATGTATTCATTTTAAATATTTTGGCAGTATGACCTCCTGAATGCTATACTTTCCCTTTCACACTTATGCTGCCTGACTTATAGGATCAGGCTTCTTTATCTTTAATTTTTTTTAGCTAATCATGCCTTCAATTTTTAAAATGGTGACTTGCTGCCAGTTTTTATGTTTTCTGGTTGTGCCTTTTCGCCCTAATGGTCTAGTGTGCAAAACCCCTCTAGTGAGTTTCCTGACCATGTCCTTTGTGTCCCTGCAGACTTGTCATTGATGCTGATTCTCTGTACCCTGATAGCACCCTGTTCAGTTCTATCTTAAAGCTCCATGTAAGTCTGTAGTGCACAGCTATACACCAGCTCATTCACCTACCAAAGCAAAAATCTCAAGATGTCAGAAATCAGACATAAAAAGAAAAACTCAGGAAATCACAGAATCAGGATTCGCATGACAGCTGCTGTGACAAGCATTCGTCTTACTGATGAGGAAGCTCTCTTTTTTCCATTTCTTTTTTAAAAAATGCCATTTACACAGATAGCATTGAGTCTGTTATGTACAGTATCTGTCATAAGCTCTAGTGTGATGGGAATAAAATTAACTCCTATCACTACTACTGTAGAAGTGTGTCTGATTTTCAAAAGTATTGAGTTCTTCATCAAATCTCTCAGCTGGCTTTGGGTTGTTTATGATATCTAATGTGTATTTGACTTTGACAGAGATATTTTAGCCTTTTCTCACCCAGTGGTCCTCTGAGTGTAGTATTTAATAACCACCACCATCTGCTCTGTCAAAGGGGAGACTGCTGAAATCCTGATCTGGAGCGGCGTGAAGAAGGGCTGTCCCCTCAGCCCCATCGTCTTCAACCTAGGCATGGAGCCGCTCCTCTGAGCAATCTTCAATGGCCTAGGTGGATTCTACGGTGAAAGGGTGAGTGTTCTGGCCTACGTGGACAACCTAGTCCTGATTGCAACCCCAAGAGCCTCTAATTCATGCTCGATGCCACCAGCCAAGCAGCCAACTGGATGAGGCTCTGCTTCAGTGCCAGAAAGTGCACACCCCTCCACATCGACAGCAAAAGACCAGAAAACATTGTTCCGGATCCAGAGTGAGCTCGTAATCTCCCTCCATGACAGACAAGTGTACCCACACGTCGGCACTCCCATTCCACCTCCAGAAGATGCCCGGATACATCATTGCAGAGATACAACGGGACGTGGCCAAGATCAATGCCTCCATGGCATCCATGGCAGAAGATCAATGCCCTGAACACATTCCTGATCCCCTGCATCTTGTTTGTCTTGAGGGGATGCACCATGGTGCAACAAGGCGGACAATGTCAGGCATCTGGTAAAGAAGTGGCTATTTCTTCCCCAGAGGGCCAGTAATGAGCTGGTGTACATCACGCACAGGCAGGGTGGAGCCAATGTCCCTGACACGGGCGACCTGTGTGACATTGTGGTGATCACCCACGCATTCCGCCTTCTGACGTGCCCCTACGTCAAGGTGAGGAATGTCGCGGTGAGTACCATGCATGACATCAAGAAGTGGATCAGCAGAACCCCTTCAAACCAAGATGTTGCATATACCTAACCAGCTTCCTGACTGGCGAGTTTGGATGGGATGCAGGCAACTTCGTTTCAGTTTGGACCCGCACCCACAACACCACATGACACCTGGAGAAGCGCATTGGCTGCCACTGGATGTGGTGTGAGGAACATCAGGAATTCGGAGTTCTGGTGCCACAGGTCAAAACCACCAAAAACACAATCTTCACCCCGATAGCCAGGAGCATGCTGGAGAGGGCCCTGAAGGGTGTTGTCCATGGGCAGTAAGTGGAAAACCTCAAACAGGAGCCAGACCAGGGCAAGGCCTTCGAGGTGAAGAGCAAGTGGGACACCAGCAACCACTTTCTCCCTGGGGGCAGCCTCACCCAATTCACCAACTGAATATTCATCCACTGGGCCTGGCTCAACTGTGTCTCGCTGAATGGAGCCATCCACCACGGTAATAGGGACAAGTGGTACAGGAGCTACTACAACAAGACCCTGCCCCATGTTCTGTGTAGCTGCAAGCCTGACTATAGAGCCTGGCAGCTTCACCACAAGGCCATCCAGGGTTGCCTGGTCAGAGCCATCCCGCCACCCGTTGGGAAGATGGTGATGAATTCTGCCATCCCTGGAACCAACAGCAGCTTTGACCAGATATCATCACTCATGAGGAAAGGAAGAAGATCACCATAATAGATGTCATGGTCCCCCTCGGGAACAGGACCCTGGCCTTCTGTGATGTCCAAGCTCAAAAGAAAGAGAAATATGTGCTCCTGGCCAACGCTTTGAGAGCAAAGGGCTATGAGGTTCAAATACACGTGTTGATCATTGGAGACCTAGGCACATCGAACCTCTGCAACGAGCAAGTGCTACAGGCATGTGGAATCGGTTGGTGTTATTTTCGGCTGTTGTGGCATCTCATGGCATTGGACACAATCAAGTGGTCCAGGGACATCTACATGGAACATATCACTGGGCATAGGCAATATCAGGAAGAATGAGCCAAAGCATGCTGGAAAAGCAATGCAGAAAGACTTTTGCTTTGTGGATTGTATTTGCTAAATGAACTAACATCCTGAATTTATCATTCTATGAGGGACAATCAGTTCTCATTGATATACTTGCTTGCCATTAACCAACATCAGTATTTCTTTTGTATGAGTGATGTACCCGAATGTTTAAATGCTTATCTTAACTGTATCACTAATCATTAATCTGGGATATTGCAGATTATGTACACTTTGCATTCTAGGACTTTCAGACCAAAATTTGTACTTTTTGGATAATCTATGCATTATCCCCAGATGTACAGAATCTCGTCCCTTCAAAACTGTATTTTATAATTTTATAACATTAGCTTTAATGACTGTTTGGAGTATAATATCAACATTTGTGAAACAATGGTGCTGCCATGATTAGGCCTTGAGTGTTAGTATTAATTTTATCGTCACAACATAGTCAGATATAACAGGCAAGAAACAACAGGTGCACATCAGGAAAATATCAGTGTTAAAAAATACCGGAGGCTCTTTTCTAACTAGAGTCTATTTTAATTGTATATAATCAGCTACAGTAAATTACACCTGTGGTATGCAGGAGGTCAGACTGGATGATCATAATGGTCTTTTCTGACCTAATCTATAAATCTATGACAAACAATAAAAATATTCACCTTTTTAATTCTAAATGATTTTTCTTCATCTCCAATACACTGTTCTAGGTTGCTTGGAGAATTTACTCACATCTTGTGTTTAACCAAATAGAAGCACCATGCTCATAGTTTAGACAAAGAAATATTAATGAAATTATGCTCAAAGTTTTGATACCAACAATGCTTGATACCAACAATGGTATTTTATCAATGCAAGATTTCATAGTACCAAAAAATAGAACATTAAGGAGAAACCCATAAAAATAAATATGTCAGTTAGCTCCTACTGTAAGTCAAAACAAATTCAGCAAACTGTCAAAAATACAGAACAGTAACCCAAACTCTACTAAAGACATACTAAAGACAATGACAAAATTCCCATAGACTTCAGTGGAAGCAAGGTTTTACTTCCAGAAAACTATTAGTATTACAATCAAAAGAGGAATAGCAGCAATAGTTGAAATTACATAAGATAAAATCAGTAACATCAGGAAAAAATGCTTCAGTAGGGAGAAATAATTGGAAAATTTGAGGGGGATAAGAGTAGGACAGAGTAGGACACATTTGACATAATTTGACTGGTGCTTCTCCAAAATGCTCTTGATGAAAACGAGTGGCAAAAATTCTAAAGTAGTGTAACAGTCACACAAAACTCTGGGGTAGGGTGACAATAGATTCTGCTAAGAACAGAGACAATCATTGCTGCTCTTACACACGCCTTCAAAAAACATTTTGTAACCAAACTGATATCAATGTCATCTACAGCTGGTTTGCATCAGACATTGACACAGCTTATAATCAGTGAAAAACTGTTAGAATTAAGAAAAAATGTTTAGTATTATTCGTTGTAATGTTCCTCAATCTAAATTTCAGGAAAACTTGCAGTTAGTGGCTTTAATGATATTGGTCATCAAACAAATTCTTTGAGAAACTATTGTGTCTCAGGGGCAATAGTATATTAGGGAAACAGCCCCATTCTAGACCTGCAAAAATGTTCACTGTAAACTGAAGATAGTAGTACATTTATATTGTAAGTTTCTCAGAGCAGTGACTGCTCTTGCTCTGTGTCTGTAGAAAGACTAGCAATATAGTGTTCCAATCTTGGTTGGGGCCATACAAATAGAAACAAAATCCAAACCAGATGTGGTTTTAAGTTTTTATACCAGTTTGAAACTCAGACCAGATTCACCAAAAGATTTACTAAGGTTCATGAATCCTTCATGCAAAACTGGGCCCAATTTTGAGTTAAAATGAGATAATTTATGGTTGCATGAGAATGTCATGCAAACTTCACAGTTTTGATGTGAAACCAAGTTAAACTCAGTGGTTTTGACTGATTTTCACTCTCAGTGTGTACTTTTGTTTGAACCAGAAAACTCAAAGTGAAATTTGAAGAGAGGGTGGGGAGAAGATGCCAACCCACATGCATCAAAACCTAAGAAAATATTCACATGACCATCTGTGAAGCAAAACTGCTAAGTTTCACACAGCTGTCTGCAGAACACATTTTGTCAAAGTAATGTAGGATCAAACACCTTTTTTTTTTTTTTTTTGGATTGTCTTTACTATCTCCATATCATCTTTGGACATTTCCTGTGAACCTTCAGAGAAAGTTAAACAGGCTCAAAGAAAACCTTGGCAAGGTTCTGATAACAGTCTTTTGTCAAACACAAGATAACTAAAGTTGATTAAGTTCAATCTGAAACTTTTGAAGAAAAATTGAGATACCGTTCGCTAGAAGCTAATAATTTGACAGTTTTTGAAATTCAAATGTCATACTTGTACCACTGCATTTTTCTCTTAATTATTTTTTTCTAATAAACCAAAGAATTAAAAACTCCAGGTATTCCATGTATAGTATTATTACTGTTCTATATAGAGACAGAGTCAATCACTCCCAATACCTGGATGCAACTGCAT
The DNA here is from genome assembly GCF_026122565.2 of Emydura macquarii macquarii. Taxonomy (NCBI): domain Eukaryota; kingdom Metazoa; phylum Chordata; order Testudines; family Chelidae; genus Emydura; species Emydura macquarii. The sequence continues at coordinate 721,997 of NW_027130849.1, read as the reverse complement.
ATAAAACAGCCCTAGGGCATGGGGCTAATCATAACTTTTAAGGTAAGCGTGAATAAATAAGATTGTCACCTATACAGTAGACAAAAACAATCACAAAAGAAAGCAGGTTAAGATTCAGACCAAGACTGAGAAAAAGGGCGTGACCTACAAACCTTGCAGCCTTGGTGGTAAACTTACAACCAGATATGGCTTCCTTCAGACTAAAAAAGGTTTTGTTTAAAAGAAAGGAAAAAACAAAGGGGAAATACTTTTTGGGAACAATAATGTATGTAATAGAAAACAAATATGTTGCTTACTGTTTGATAGTTAAAATCTTTAAATGAACATAGCCCCCAGTGGGATGCTTCTTGTATTCTGTGACTATATAAATTAATTTCACTTGAACAATTTGCTAGAATTTGAGTTAGAAAAGTCTTTGATTAGACAGGAAGAAAGATGTAAGAGATGGTAATTCTTTAGTTCTCTATCAGTGGCTAAAACATATTGTTTTGAGTTGAGAGGTAAATTACTGGAATTTTAATTCTTTCTTGACTTCAGTAATACATAATCTGTGAATCTTACTATCTTGTTACAACTTACTTTATGAAAAATCACTGTTTAGATCTAGTTTGGGTCACTCAAAAATGGGGGGAAATGAATGTCTTAATTGTCTTTAATTGGATAATTTAATGTATTTCAAGTGTAATACAAAACTGATGCCTTTGCATAAAATGGAATAATAGAAGATACATATAACTACAATTGCTCAAAATCTATATTCCTCCAGGTCTACATTTTGGTTTCTTCAAATTTACTGTTGAGTTAGGTGAGACAGTGTGGAAATCGCTGGTGAAATCTGCCATGTGTTGTTCTTGTTTCCAATAGTGGCAGCTAATTAGTATCTTGCAAAGTTGCAGAGTATTACTCACAGCTTTAAGAGCACTACTTTTGAAAAATCACAGTTAAGCAATATGGTGAGACTTCCTGAATTTTCAGTGATATGTTACTAACACACTGTCTATTCACAAACCTTTGAACACCTCTGTGTGGGGCTCATATTTTGTTAAACTAGCCCAGCCCAACTCCGATGTGTATATTTTAGTGTGTACTTTGTAAACTCACCTATCTGTGTTAAGTGTTTTCCATAATACCCATCACCATAATACCTAAACGCTTCCCTTGTACATTCAATCTGCTTGTGGTGGTTCCTACTGGATTTTAAGGAGTCCCCTACCCCCCTGTTCTCTCCCGTTTAGAATACAGATGCCAATTTAGCCAAGTCTCCTTCTAATCATTAGGCTTAGATTTTCAATAATACTCTCTTTATAAAGTATTTTATCTTATGCTTGTATTTAAACTGTCTGTAAAAGAAACACGGAACAGCCTCAAGGCTCCAGATGAAATGTGAATAAGGCAATCACCATTTAGGTGTGGTAGTCTTTGCTTAAAGTCTACCAGAGACTGAAATGAAAGAAAATCATTCAGGCCTGAAATCTACAAAGGTCACTAAATAAATTGAATTTAGATTGTTATGTTGGAGTAAACTAAGAGAAGTATTCAGATCACAGCTCCTTACTAAAGCTAATGGTAATTGAGGTGAATTATCCCTGAGAGATCTCAAATCAACTGGTTTCACAAACTTTAGGAGTAAAGGGATGCATTGTTAATGGTGAAATAAATGCCTCATATCCATAAAGATCTTTCAACATTTTATAGTCTCAATCCAAAATCATTATGAACACTAAAAATGTTTCATTTATTTATACTCTGTTTTATAAAATTGAAATTGATGATTATGTCTTTCAAAAGACACCACAAGAAACCACCACGTTGCAAACAAACTTACCTTTCCACTTTCCATGTGAAGTGGGGAACAATATTACAGCAGTATTTGGTTCCATTTTTATATTAGAAAGCAAAAGTCAAATAGGCTTTTACCATTTAAAGGGTGGTGTGTGCGCGTGCGCACACATTAGCGAATATGTGGTCACTTGCTTAACCTTCCTTTATGATGAAAGTTTTAAAAAACCTTCAAAGGATGTCAGAGACTATGTAGAATAGTAAAACCCATCATTAATACATCAATAGATAGAGTGAGAATGAGTGCTGTGTGAAATATTCAGTTGAAACCACAAATAAAGCAAGAACTGGCTGAGTTTGCAGTACTATCTGGATTAATGAAACACAATCTATATTCTCAAAAGGGCTGAAGTTGCCTGTATAGCTAGGAAATCAGCTAACCTTATTTCTGTATGAAACTGAGTGATGTTAAAGCTACCACAAAGCATATGGTTAACAGAATTATTCCATTCTAAACTCCTGTTTGACCCTCAAAATTTTCTCAGAGTTTATTAGGAGCAGAAGTTTATCATGCTTAATCTCAAACCAGAGATATTTTGTTGTTACTGTTGTATTTTTAATTTTTTAAAAGTTTTAATAAAATCAGTTAATTTATATTCATATCCTGTCTGACACCTTCCTTATTAAATTTTAGCCAAGATAGACATGTTATGGCTACATTAAAGCCCTGCTCTGATGATAAAGTTTTCTAATGGAAACACTGACAGATCCAGCTCTACTATGTTGCTATTGGGCTGTATTATAAAGAATGTTGCTTTCTTAAATGTTAATAGTAACAATATGCTGTGTAATGGCTGTTTCTATGGAGACTAATCTGCATGCCATGTGTATTGAATAGCTGTTAATATGATGACAAATAGATTACCAAAGACACTTCATAATTCTTTATCAAAACCAAATCTTATTGGTTTGTTATCTCAGAGTAAAGCTAATAAATGTAATGATACAAAAATGAAACTAGTTCTGATAGGCATGATGTTTATCATACTATCCCCCAAATAACTAACCATTCATTTATCAATGCTATTTAACTAGTTTCAATAATACTATGGTCTGAGAGGGCAGTGGATGCTCTCTTCTGAGGTTGCATAGCTGCACAATGGGTGGGACTGTGGATGGGGACCAAGCCAGTTTGTGGCTCTTCTTTTTTGCACATTAATCAGCAGAGACAATGTAGGCAGTCAGTGGGGGAGGAAATAATCAACTACCCCTCATAAAGGTCCCTGTATAGGAAAGCACATGCTGAACTCCAATAGAAGACAATGAGACTTAAGCTCAGGATTAAAGCTAAATGTGTGCTTAGGTGCTTTCTTGAACTGGGGCAAGGAGATGTACTAGCAGGTAGCAGAGAGGCTGCACACTTGGGAAACATGGAGGCATTCTGAGCACCCAGAAGCAAAATCCCTCCTGGGGATTCCCCTGGGCAACAGAGCTGTACACTGCTTCCAAAATACAGCTCTTCTAAGAAGCAAAATTAAGCAGTCATTAATTTCTGTATCAATGTGCTCAATTCAAACATAAAATGTTTATAATTTTTAATGAGCAAATCCTATAAACATATCATAGGCTCTGAAAGTCAAAGTGAATTCCTTCCCTCTTGATGTCATTCTCAACAACAAAGATTCAGTTACACCTGTGTAGTCCCATTGTCTTCAGTTATGCCATTGCTATGATTTATGCAATCATATTGCCTTCTGTGGTTTTGCAGAGGTATAAATGACTGGAACTATGACTGTGCTGGGTTATACTGGGAACTTGCTTTGGAATAGCTATGTCTCAGGATGAGAAAATCCATACACCTCAGACATATAGCTATCTGATCTAACCCCCTGTGTAGATAGTGATAGGTCAATGGAAGATTTCGTCCAACTCTCAGTAAGGCTGAATACCTATGCAAATGAAAGAACCACTCCAGTCAGCACAAGCAGTGTCTACGCGCCGCTGTACTAGTTTAAGTGTAGACATACTCTTACTAAACAGTTCTGGTCACACACATAAGAACTGAATCTAGCTCACTATTTTTAGCCATGTTGGCTCTAAGAGGTTAGCAAGAATGAAAAGCAATAAATACTTATTTTTGGTTAATCTAATCAGATATGATTCAGAAAGTCTGTTAAGATAGAAGGTACAATTTTTATATGGTAACTTGTCAGAGTGGAACATCACTTTAAAGGATTAAGATTAATGTGAGTTTTTTTTCCTATGAAAAAAAATGATATAATGCAAGATAAAAAGAGAAAAAAGTATAGTTAATTAGTGAAAGATAACTTTGATTTGTTGAAAGACGTACCTCACCAGTTTTTATATTTGTTTCCGCAACATAGCCAAGCATATTGTCAACTCCTAAATATAGCAGGATAATAATAACATATTGGTTTATCTAAGACCAGGGTCAAAGTATTTCACATACATTTTTAATGAGATGCAATAAGAGCCACATATTTCCTCCTCTTACACCTTCTTCAGAAAGATTAAAGTTGTGAAAAAAATTGACCTTGGTTTGGTGTTTTTGTGTCTTTGAAGATTTATCATGTTCAAATTTCAATATACATTTGTTAGACTTTTAAAAAAGGTTACTCTATGTAATGAAATGAGAATACTCATCAATAGATTTTCAAAGGCTGTGATGAGTTAATTTCAAAAGGTTTTGAAAGAATCATAACATGAATAAAGATGTTATATAAGCTATTAAGTTATTGATGTTATATTGTATAATGTATATGCTCTAAAAAGAAGAACTAAAGTGCACAGGTTATGTTTATCATTTTTAGTAGAATATGTTCATTAAAGCTTGTTAATTTTAAGGTGGTTTTATGTATTTTGAAATTCCAGGTAAATTATAAATTTTGTAATGAACTAACCTTAATATGAGATTTGTTTAAATTAAAACATCCCAAAAATGAAAGGAATGAATAAAAGTCTTGAGTTTACTATAGACACAATTCAACCAACCACTTCCTTTTAAGCACATCTTACGTTCCATTGAGCCTGGGGGATTCTCTGCCACAGAACAGGAAGGATGGCTGTTCTGAGCTACACCAGGATCTCCAGTCTACTAAAGCCCAGATACACAAAATTACTTCTATACACTGCAGCTGGGAGCTTGACCCTCAGGATATGACCTGGGTGGCTAGCCTAAGTTTCCATCAGAGCCACAGTGTCCACCCTGTTATTTTGAGCATGCTACCCCAAGCCCTTGCACATTAGTATCTACCTGGACTTGCTCCCAATTGCAATGCATATACATACCTTTGTATATATGGGTCTAGGAGCCTCTGAACAGCACCTGGTAAGAAGAATCTCTAGAAAATATACTTCAAGAAAAATGTCTTTAAGAGAGGAGCAGAAGAGTTGTCCTGAAGAAATATCACACCACAACTTCACCACTAAAATGTGAAGAGAGCTTCTGAGTGTGTAGGCAAGAACTCAGTTTGCACAAAGCACCACAAGGGGCCTATTTAACATAAGCAATTATCTGTCTCCATCATAATAGTTAGACAACTTTGGCTGGAGAGAACATCCATATTGGCTTATAGAAGACAAGAAATATTCTTAATTGTAATTGATAATATTTCCAGCCACTGAACAATTTCTTAAGAGAGCCCAGTGGGCTATAAAGAACATGATTTTAATCTGTTGATACTGTGGCACAAGAGGCCTGTTCTGCCCCTCCATGGGTCCTGCGCTCTTTTCAGCTATGCTGGTGGTATGGCTGGGTGGGAGTAGCCTCAAACCGCTTAGTTCATGAGGGCTACTACCTTCCCTGGGTCACCTGTCCTTGGCCCCACTGCTTGCAGGCCACTCCCTGGAACCAAGGTGAGGGTTTCCCCTTTCCACACCGTGGGTCTCCCTGTCCCTGTGACCCTCCCCCTGTTTGGTTGAAGTCACCCCACCTCTACTCCTTTGCTCAGTTGTCTGAGCAACCAGGTCCTCCTTCAGGCCTCTGTGCCTATGACCCTTGGCCCTGCCCAGATGGGCTTCTCCTTAGCTCCAGTACCTTTGATGTTGTGGTAGCAACAATAATCACTCTAAATTGCAGCGCAGCGCAGCACCTCCTCTCAGCTCTCTTCCAGCTGTCCCCCCCCCCTCCCCCATCTGCCTGGCACGGAGGCTTTTAACTGCTGGGGCAAGCTCCTTAATTGGCCTCAGCTGGTCTAACTGGCCTAATTGACTTGGAGTAACCCCAGCTGAATCACCCAGGGAACAAGGATTTGTTGATCCTGGGGCTAATATCTATCCCCTCCAATACTCTCCTATAGCTATCAGGTCTGGCCCTGTCACAATACTTAATTTCTCTTGTTAGCCATCTACAAATCTAAGTTCTCCCTAGACCAGATCACAAAAAGAGGGCCCCATTATGACAAGGGCTTCAGATATATGGATTAAATAGATACAATATTAAATATATTGATAATTGAAACTGGACAGATTTATTGTCTGACTACTATGGTATGCTATAAGGTCCAGGATTTCACATAAAAAGAATAAATGATGGGGAAGCTGACCCCAGAGAATGAAATAAAATTAGTTAATATATACTGATTGAGCACTTCTTATGGGTGGTTATTAATTTTTAGGGTTTTTCCAGATAATTATATTTATGGTTAAGATCTCTGTATATTATACAACAACCCAGAAAATCTACTTGGCTTTGGAAGCGGCCTTAAGAAAAAGCCAAGACATTCAAATTCTCCCTTGAACCTACCTATTGCTTGGGGTCACTTGAGAGGTTATCTTTTGAATAACCACAAGATCAAACCTCATATTTTATTGTCTTGGAGATCCCAGAACAATTTGCGCAAAAATGGAGATGGTAATTCCTAGTATCCTGGTCAATGCACAATTCTGGTAATTCATTTTGCCTACCTAAATTCCTTTTTTAGTTTCAACTAGATAACAATGTTCCTTACTTTCTCTCTTAAAAACCTAGCTATGTACAGTTGCTGCCAAGTTTCCAAATTTAGTGGATAGGGGAATTGTTTCTTGTACATAGTATTCATAAACACATTAGAATATTCAAAAAGTAATTATACAACTGGAAAAAGTTAGAATTATATTAAATTAAATTAAATAATTTAAAATCCACAGTTGGAGTTTAGGAGTTGTTAAAGCTCATTTGGGATTATACCTTGATATCAATTTTACAAATTCTACTTATGCATTTGGAATAATATTGAAAATCTCACTTTGTTTACTTGAATGTAATGTAAAGTGTTCTGTGATTTTGATTCCATATGCTTTTCATTTTATTTAACCACATAGAAGTTCTTCATATGCTTATTTTTTTGAAATACTATCTTCCTGAAATGACACACAAATCCTTCTTGCAATCCCGATATCAATCTGCCATGCAAAATATAATTTATAGTCAGTTAACATTTATTATGAAAAGATCCAAGCCTGCATCACATCCCAGTAAAAATTTCATAGTACTGTAAGCATACCTAACATAGTCTTCTTATGTCAATAGAGACAATGCTGCATATCCATGAATCCAATAAAAAGGCTAAACATTACATATAAGGAATCATAAGACTGAAAAAAGGTCAATCTTGGACTAGTTAAACAAGAAAATATTTTAAAGAATCAGATTTGGTTTATTTCAATTCTTTGAGGGTTTTTTTAAAATAGATTATACAGATGTAAACATCATTTTATTTGCTTGGAACACAAAATAACTCTAACTTTGCTCCAGGAATATGAAAGCAAATGATTTATGTTTAGATATTTTGGCAATAATACTGTTGAAATTATGTCACTGCATCACTTTAAACTTAATGAAATTACACATTGTTATTGTTAATTAGTTCTGTAAAGTAGCTCCTGTTAACTAAGAAATATAACTGGTTCTGCATAACTTCATAATACCCAAGTGTGTGCCACCAGGCTTAACCAAAACTGGTTCCTCTTCAACTGTTTCACTGTTTACCTAAAACATGGTAGAGCTATTCAATTTTGTCATTAGAAGGCTATATAAGAAGAAGTGAATCAAATTAAAATGAAACAGTGCCAGATTACAATAAAGTACAAAACATAAAATCGGGGCTAATGGATGATGGGCCTGATTCAAAGTTAGTGAAGTGATCAAGGGGAGTCTTTTCATTCACTTGACTAATCTTTGGATTAGGTCCAAAATCATCAGCAGTTTGGAAAAGATGGAATGGGAAGAGATGAAGAGGATAGAAAGGGGTGGAAAGAAGGGAATTCCTAAAAAGAAGAGTAAATACAAAGAAAAGAGAAAAAATAAATGTAAAGGAAAGAGTTAGAGAGAAAAGCAGAGATAAAAATAAATGTGATGGAAACAGAGTTTTTTTTGTTTAAATTATTCCTATCATGTCTTGCAATAGATGGGGTTTTTTTTAGATGTATTTATATGTGGTGTCAATTACTTGACCCACATATAACAGTTACAAAAGATGATGCGAAAAAGGTACATGCTTGATCTATTTGTCTCCTATATGGTCTTGTGTTCAGAGATACACAAAATGTATCAAACAGAGCCAGCCTATACATAAATAATAACACTTAAATATGTCATTTAAAAGGATCTTGATAAATCTGAGACTTTCTTCTAGGGACATGCACAGCTGTACACAGGCATAGAAGTTATATTGAAGAACATAGTTCAACTATTTAATCATGCTTGGAACTTTTCATTTTTCCACAAAGTTGCCATGTATGGTAATTAGAAGTGTTCAAAAAAAATTCCCCCCATGGAAAATTTTGATTTTTCACCAAAACCTCAAAGACCAAAATATTTCAGTCATAAATGGGATTTGTGGTTTGCTCATCCTCTCTCATCCAGGATCTCCAGTTGGACAACTTCTCCCATAATTCATTGCACTCCCTGATCTTGGTGAGTGGAAGTTGTGTATCTTAGAGTTATGGTACTTAAGGGGAGATATAGTCCAGCTAGGCATCTGGGCCCATAGGTAAGAATCATAGCACAAGAGAACTACAACTCCTTTGAGGCACTGCAATCCCATTTTTGGCTGAAATATTTTATTTTTCATCTAAAATATTTCAACAAAACAAAAAACAACAACAAAAATCAAAATGCTCATGGAAAGCAGATTCTTTTCATGAAAAATAAAAATTTAATGTAGTTGCAAACCCAGATTTCCTACAAAAAACATCTTTAATGGTAGGTTTCATCCTACATCTAGGAATCTGGTAAATGTTTCAATTCTTTCTAATAACTATACTGTTAGTTCTGTTTTTATTTCTACAGGAATTGAAGATATTGTATTTTAAATAGCAAGAAGGGGACAGAAAAGAAGTAAATTCTGAGTTAAGGCTCTCTTACTTCCATCCTCTTAATCTGATCCCTATGCAGAAATACCAGTTCAGGTAAAATTCCCACTGGAGTAAATGGAGCCTTGCCTCAGAACAAAGAATTTTGAATGGACCTTTGGAAAGAGATTTGGTGTCAGTGTGGGTATGTCTATACTGCAGGGGTGGGCAAACGTTTTGGCCTGAGGGACACATCTGCATATCGAAATTGTATGGTGGGCCATACAGAGGGGCGGGGGGAAGGGGGCAGGGTTGCACGAAGGGAGCGGCTGCTATGCGGTGCTGCTTGGTGCCCAGAGTGTCTCCAATCAGGTGGGCCCACATGGTGGGAGACAGGTGTGGGGGGGAAGTGGCAAGGTCGGGAGTGGGGAGTGGCCACCGCAGCACAACCACTGGTTGAGCTGGAAGGCCTGATTAAAAGCTTGAATGGGCTGTATGTGACCTGCGGGACATACTTTGCCCACCCCTGCTATACTTCAATCAAAGGTCTGATTGCAGCTCAGTAGGATAACATTAGCTAGCAGGGCTAAAAATAGCAGTGACAATTTAAAAGAAAACCCCATGTAAGTGAGTCTCAGAGGCTGGGTCAACTGACTTGGGATTGCACTTTGGGGCAAAAAATTTCAATGTAGCTATTCCCTCTTGAGCTGGAACACAGGCTCTGAGATCCTCCCCCCTCACAGGGGTTCGCAATTCAGACTCCAGCACTAAAAATAATGTCTACACTGCTATTTTTAGCCCTGTAGCACAAGCCCATGTTGGCTGACCCAGGCTCTGAGACTTGCTGCTGTGGGTATTTTTTTGCACTTAGACAAAGTGGCATGGGGTTCAGCACGGACTATATGCCCACCCTGGACCTTGGATATGTACCAGTGCTTAATTTGTAGTGAAAGAGGTGTCGGGGCTCAAGCTGGGTGGCCAGAGAGCAGTGGCTGCTGTTCAGGAGCCAGAGGTGCCAGGGCTCTGAGTTGCCAAATCCAGAGGTGCAAAGGCTAAGCCCCAGCAAGCTCTAGCACATATTAAGCACTGCTATGTATTCATGTTGCTAGCTTACACTGAAGCCTGTGCCACCTTATCTTCACTGCTAATTTTAGTCATGCTAACTACATCAAAGCTCTTGCTGGTATGCCTGCCCAAGATGCAAGCATACCTTTGACTGCAGTGTAGACCCTATGAAAATGCTTTGAGGCCCACTGGCAGTACTCAGATAATTTTCAAGAAGAAATATCTCATCCATTTTGATAGATTTTCAAGATGCTAAAAAACATCTAGATCATTGACTAGACTATGTTGACGTCATTTTAAAAATGAAAATTGACATACATTTTCCCCTACTCACCAATAAATCTAAAATTGAGTAAAATGTTGTGCTTGATGGATCAAAACAAAGCAAAAAAGTCAGACAACAAGCCATTCTACCAAAAGAAATCCAAACGATGGTCATTATTAAATGTCATCCCATTGCTAATACTAACTCCCCTCCTAAATCGAGCGGGGGTGGTGTGGATGTAAGTGCTATCATAAATTTAACTCTAGTGGCAGTACTAATACTGTTTGTTCATTTATTTATTCTGTTCCTCCACAGAGATGTTTCAACAATATAAGCACTAAGACGGAGAGATTTAATTTTTTAAAAAGTCTAAATTTAAACAGACTATAAACATTTCAAAGACTTAAATTACTTATTTAAAATTATACAGATGCCAAAATGCTTCAATTAAAAAGAGAATTTTAAATTACGTTCATCAATCAACAGCCTTAATTCAGACTGAGATAATCCCAGATTTTGGATTTAAACCTAAAGAGGCTCGGCAAAGTCACAATGACATCCAGAAGGGCATTCCATAAATCCAAAGCTGTGTTATAAAAAGACTATCCACACAAATGGAAGCCACAGCATGAGGCCAGGTTGGCAGGGCTTCCCTGAGGATACCTCTCAAGGCAGGGTTTACATGAGAAGATACAGGGAATAATAAATGCAACACTTTATACAAAAAAATAAACTGCCTCATGTTACTTGATATGTCTGATACATCAGGCAAAATATTCCTCCACTAAATAACAACCACAATGATAACAATAGTTGTGCCATCTTTGATGCTTCATTCGGATGTCCATGGAATTCTGTTTGTCTCTTCTTAGAATACTGCTATTAACACAGATGCAGCAGAAAATGGCAGCAGGTGCTTCAGATAAAATATTTTGTGTTGTTAATTGAAAATCACAGGAATACTATACATGGGCAGTGTTTCAGTACTGTTATGAACTGCCCTTCCCCTAAAAACAATTCAGTTCAGTTTGAGCTTAACCATTTATTGACAACCACAATAACATCCAAATATGTGATCCTGGGCTACAGTAAAGCAAGTAAACAAGCTCACTCCCTTCTGGGTGGTCTGGTGAGATGTACTGGTTGCAAGCAGACAAACCTTCATCTCTGTTTAGAGTCTGTAACCTCTTCATAACATACCACACTGAAAAGCTCTTAAAAACACCCCTATATATCCTAAGTTACACATGTGCTTTGTGATGGTCATATGTCACACACACAATATGTCGAGACATGTCCAACCACAGATCCTCTTACTGTAGGAAAATATAAAACACATGCTAAAAAGATAAACATTAAAACAAGAAGAGTAAATGTACCACACCCCGGAGACACCAGAGCATTTAAGGGTGCTGCCCGTATGAAGGGCTCTCTGGTCCCCTAATAGTACTCTCAAAAAATTAACAGCTGCCACACTGAATGTTGTTCCTAAAACTTGCTAGGCATCCGTTATTAGATGCTAGCCACCCACAACTCCTCAGGCCTCGGAGCTAGATTTTCAAATATGCTCAGCACCCACAACCAAAGCCAAATTTTCAAAAGAACCCAGCACATTGGGTGCTGCTCTATTTAGAAAATCTGGCCATAACTGTGACAATAGGAGTTTCTGGGTTCCAAACTCTTGTAAAAATCTGGCCATTATTTAGGTGTTGGAGCTGAGGTCCACATCCTCAAAGATAGTTAGGTTCCTAACTCCCAGATAAATCCATGTGAATTAGGCACCTAAATATTTTTTGAATCTGAGCTTGAGCTCTGCCCACAATCCTGGGTTCTGAGCACTTGAAAATCTGTGCCTGACCTCTTGAGAGTCTGACACCTTTGATGTAGCATATTTTTGCTTTAGGTCACCATATAGTTGCTGTCTGTAGTCTCTCATGTATCACCTAGAGCTTAGCTTTGCAATTATCATGACTCTCCACAAGGTGTGTTTAATTTATTTCCAGGCCTCTAACACAAAATCCCTAGTGACGTAGTTATACCGATCTACCCACTGGTGCAGACAGTGCAGTCAATGGGAGGGCTTCTCTTGTCGACAAAGCTACTGACTCCTGTGGAAATGGATTAACAACACTGACAGGAAAAGCTTTCCCATCAGCATAGTAGCGTCTTTACTCAAGTCTGCAGTGGCATAGTTACACTGATACTGGCACAGCTGTACCGCTGCAGCATTTAAAGTATAGACCTGCCCTAATGCTGGCTACCATTTAGATGGTGAAAAGCACATTGCCTAGCAACATGCTATCCAAGCACCAGCCAGCATCATTGCTCCATGGAAATTAGTGAATGCAAATCCCTGGAAAAACCACAAAATCTGCAGAATGAATGTGATTCAGCAAGTTTGTGTTTCACAGCTTTTATTCTTAAGAGAAACTCTGTTTTCTGGAAGAGATTCTTGACTGAAATGATATATCCTTTGCTTCCCAAGATAACATTTAATCACTTGAATGCACATGGCCATGCTCTGTACATCCATCTTGAGACAATGTGTGCATCCCTATGGATATATAAACAATGTCCTTTAAAAAAACGGAGGGATTTTTTCTTTAAAGCAAATCAAAACAAAACAAAACAAAAAGAAGTGATTCATCCTGCTGCAGAATTAGCCTGAATGACATGATAGACGTGAAGAGAGGGTCACGTAGCTGAACACTCCTAGAGATACACATAGACATACACACGATGTCACATAAAGGTCAGACTTCTTCAACAAGCTATAGCTATGATATATTAACTCAGAGAAAATAATTTGCATCTGTTTACTTATTCTCAAGCAACAGATAACATACAGAGAACTGGCTCTTTTAAAAAAGGAGCTTAACACCCTCCCTCCCCAAACTCAGTCTTTTTAAAAAAAAATATATATATATATATAGTAATTTCATTTAAATGTTTTCATAGGAAGAAGCTTACTGGAAAATATTAGCAAGTAAGGTTAAGACTTTGTCATGGTTATTTTTAGTAAAAGTCATGGACAGGTCATGGGCAATAAACAAAAATTCAGGAGAGCTCATGACCTGTCTATGACTTTTACTAAAAAAATAGGGGACAGGGGAGAGGTCTGAGAGCGAGCCATGAGGAGCACACAGCCCCAACTCTGGCCCCAGCCTCAGTCAAGGGGGTGGAGGAGGTGCACAGCCCCAAATCCAGTCCTGTTCGGGGCAGGGTCTCACAACCCTGTCTCCAGCCTCAGCCAAAGCCATGGGGTAGGGGCGCACAGCCCCAGCTCCACCCCTGGCTGCAATCTCTGACAGCTGAAGCTGAAGAAGTTATGCAGGTCCGGTAAAGTCAGGGAATCCATGACTTCCGTGATTAAATTATAACCTTAGCGATAGAAATAAGATTTTCATCCTTTCAGCAGTCCTGTATATTCCTTAATTCCCAGATATGTTTCTTGAACATTTTAAACACAAATGTATTCTAAAAATACTGATTAATAACAATGATCTTGCTAACATGACATTTGTGCTCTGCATTAAGCCTGATTTGAGTCTTCCAAAGCCAGAAAATTTAGAATGAAGTCTGGAATCTCTGTTACTGTTAAGGACCTAATCCTGTAGTCCATATTTGGGCAAAACTCAGACTGTTGCATTACATACTGTGCAGTTTGGAAATTAAATTAAGGCATGTTTTGTCCCATATGAAACTCAGCACAGTCGGTTAGATTAAGAATAGGGTTTCCACGTTACTGCTAGTTTTTGACCATTTAAAAAGTCCTTTTATGTTCTTAGGCTGCCTGGAGTGGCTCACAAACTTGAGTGCCAACCTCAGGGCAGACTGTTACAAATCAGGGCACAAACCTCAAGTTGATTGTGTGTTCTATACTTAGATTTCACCAACCAAGTATTAAGTGTGAGCAACTCAAGCACAATAGCAGCTTTAACACGGAGTGACTGACTGTCCTCTTTGATACTCCGATCTATCTGGCCACCCAGGCAAGCCTGCCTTTGGGATAGATGGTCCCTTACACCAAAAATCATATCAATATTCAGGTTATGCCTAGTCCCAGTCAATTACCCCAGGTAAATTGTACCTCAGATTTCTCACCAAAGACAACACTTGTAGCCCAACCTATATTAAATTATCTAAAGATTTATTAACTAAGAAATGGAATAAAAGAGTTATTTACAAGATTTAAACAAGTAAACATACACACATAAATGAGTCACAGTCTTAGATTTCAAAAAGTAATGCAAGCTGCGGTAATATACCAGCCCTATATGTTCTTTAGGGTTAACCCAAACTAAGCAGGTGGGGATCTCTTGCTTATGTTTAGAAGTTTTGTCCTCTCTGAAGTCCAAGCAGTACAGGGATTTTTATTTCCTTACCCCAGAGCTCAAGCTGATGGGACAAATATTTGTGCACGTCTCCCCTTCATGGATGTGCGGGAGGGGAGGGGGGCGGGTGGAGCAATCAACAAAGTCTTTGTCCCCCGATGTTCCGCAATGGCTTGTCTTGTGTCTATAGAGCTTCTTTTATTGGAGAGGAGATGGGCTTTCTTGTTGTAAACTAGTATTTCACACTTGGTAATGCTTCTCTCCTGACTCAGGGGGTTTACAGCTTTAAGAGCAAACACTTAAATATTACCTTATAACATAGGGTACAGATGTTATAAGTAAGATTAATATATGCTTATAACTCTAATATCTGTTTTAATAATACTAACACATAGGTGTGCCAGACTTGTTTCCAGTTATGTATTTATCAGTATTCAGTGAGGCTATGGGCCTTGGCACGAGCTGGCACCTGGTCTGCTGGCATCACACATGTATTTGTGTATATTTAGTAATATCATATTCACATTCAACAGCACCCAGCACTTCATCAGATTGTGTCCTCCCCAAAGGTGACAGATGCAACCTTGCGTGATTCACTGAGGAGAGAGATGATGAGTTTAAAGGCAGAGATTTTTTAAAATATATATATTCTTGAGAGTTGTGTACTCCATTATTCCAATGGCCTTTTAAGGGCACTAAAATCATGCAAGTTATGCCAGCTGAGGATCTCCCCATTTATGTCTAAGAAGACAATCTTTGTCTGATGGGTTTCTTTTCTTTCCTGTTTGAGCTCTCGAATAGGAATAAGTGTATTCCTCAAATAATTTCCATAAATTCACAGCCTTCAACTCTGTTCATTTGAAGAAGGAAACTGTAGGTGGTTGTTTTATGCTTAACACGGTATTATACTGCTATTACCAGAAAAGGAGAAGCCCACACTTGTCACCTGAGTGACCCATAGAGCTTCTTTTGGACAGACACTATAGTGGTTGAATGAGGATATAAGAGCTAAGAAATCGCCTTTTTCTCCTTCTCAAAATGTTCTAGTTAAAACACCTTGAAATTAATTAATTTGACCCAAATTCAATAAAGCATGTGTTAGAATGGCAGGTGATTTCCTACTTCAGTTATGAAGCTTTGTTTTTCCAATTTAAAAAATCCTACTCTGTGTGGACATTGGTTAGCACACAGTTTTGCTAAGGATTGTTTCTTTGTCCTCTGCCGATGGTAAATCATGCCTTAAATACCATTCTTTGTAATCTACTGCATTGTGTACAATGCACACAGAAAGAACGACTTTATATAGCTTCGTATTAAATTTTATGTTGATTTGTTCCCATTGACAAGAAACATCCCTAAGTCATCAGCTCCCTGGTAGGTGTCCATTCTATATATCTTCTTTGGCTTCCACACTGACTGTAAGAACATCTTATAGGAGTAAACTTGCCAGTCAGTTCAGATATGTGCACATAATCCTTTATAGAATACCACTCTAAAACAATCCTTGGGGGCAGAGGAGAAATATTTCCACAATGTCACTATCCATACAGCTTGATTACAATGATTACAGCTACAGTACCATTACTCATGAAGCTTCTACCACAGTGCTGTGTTGATTGTACCACTGCAGCGCGTGACATTTTCTGGGCCATCATAAAGGCTCCAGAGGCCATCAAATATATGCTTAATGTACTACAGGACATGACTCATAAAATTAATTACTCAGACAAGACACTGCTGTGAACAGAGCCACCTCTAGCTTTCAAAGTGAATGTTTTGCAACTGATCTGAAGCAGCAAGATCTTGAGTTCAAGCCAGGAGAATCTCTGGTGCGTTTTCCTTATCCATTTACCAAGTTTTATTGCAACTGGCAAGAAATAAACCTTTAAATGATGTACATTGGACAGCATAAGAGTCATCAGGATGCTTAGTAGATGTACCTAAGTCCTCATCTCTGGAACCTCGGTTTGAGACACAATAAAACTGTGCCAGGTGAGTCTAAGACACTGTATAGGTGAACCCACTAACATTTTAAAGGTTTGAAATTTTGGCTTGAACTTTAGTATAATTTGGTTCACATTCCACTTAAATGAGACTGTGGATGAGAGAACAGAAAAGAGGTGGAGAGAGATAATTCTATAAAGAAGGTCAGAATATAAAATAGAGCAGAGAGTGGCCAGAATAAAAATAAAATAAATATAAAAATAAAAATGGGGTGGGGGAAAAAATAACATGAAAAAAATAGAGAAGTGTGAGAAAAAACAATAATGAGGAATTAAAAACAGTATGGGTGTGTGTCCACACAACTGCAGTGTTCTGTACTGATACCCTACTGGCACGCATGATCTTTGAAGCTGCACATGCAAGTTAGGATGCCATTGAACACACATCTATGAAAATCAGATCTAAAATCTACTGTAACATAGATAGGACACTCTTTGTATAGCCATATTTTGGGCACATTCATATGTTCTCAGACATTAATGCCAAAAGGAACCATTATGATCAACTAGTCTAACCTCCAGAATAACAAAGAACATCACTCACTCAAACACATGCTTCCCTTTAGCTAAAAGAACAATTTGTTTTTCAGTTTGGATCATTCTGGAAATAAAGCAAGGAAAAGTAAGGCTAAAATACTCTATCTAGTGTTGTGGCCCTCTGAACTTTGCAAAATATTTGACTTCTAAAATTATCTCCATCCTTCTGGATGAAAGTTTACTAATTGACCACATCCAGCTTTTTTCTTTTCTTTTCAAACAATTGGCAGAATTTAGTCAAGAAGTATACAAAGCCAAGCTGTTTTAGAGATTGAATAATACACCTATTATTAAATAGGGGGATTTCTACCAATGTACCATCTAAAACAAAACTATGCTCATTTTTCTCAGACCAACTTGAAAGATCACATAGTAAGAAACCCTTCTCATTTTTCCTAGAGTATGAAATATATTTGATTTTTTAAAATTAAAAATGGCATTTTTAGAGCCTCCTTCTTCTGATATGTTGTGGTGGTAGTGTTTTTCTGTTTTGTTTTGTTTTGTTTTGTTTTGCTGAACAGAACTGTTTGTGATGATGATGGCTTTAAGGGAACTTTAAAACTTTAAAAAACTTTAAAACCAATTTCTCACCTCCTGTGCTAATCAGAAAAATATTGTTGATGTTATATTTTACACAAAATGTTGCCATTGGAGCAACAGTGCTATGCACATGCACTATTTGAGTTTACATTTAGTAACATCCCAAGGTGTACAGAGTTCATGATATTAACACACCTGAGCCTGAATATAACTGGAACCCCACACACTAAAGAAAAACAGTTACATTTATTGTATATCGATGCATGAAATATATTTCATGTTAGGATGTTTAAGTGAAGGCAGGATTCAGTTTTTTTTTGTGCTTCTGTTTCTGTTTTATTTTCTTTCCTTTTTTTACTTTTGCGCAGATGGACTGAAATACTCTGCCATAAGATTCTAATCATGCTTTTTTTTATTTATATTATACAGTATTAATCATATTCCAATGAAGTTAATGGAAGGGCTACACATTTATACCTATATAAATGAGAGCAGAATATGGGATTATGACTTTAGGACCATGTTCCCTTGAGAGAAAGCACTCCATTATTATTATTTTTTTAAAAGAGGTAAAAATAAAATGTTGGCAATGAAAAGTCACATAACATGTCCAGAAAAAGCAAATGGGTTGCATATACGAAGATCCTGGATATACCTGCTGAATGATGAACCTCACCCAATTGCTTTTCTGTATCACTTGTGTAAGGCAGGATCACAGTGCCCTTTCCCCCTCCAAAAAAGACAAAAGAAGCCCTTCAGCACAGTCACCACATGCCAGCGCAGAGAAGGGGAAGGCAGGAGGGGGATACCAGGGTGTGGGAGCAGCCTGCCCATACAGCAAGCTCGCTTTCAAAATGGGCTGTATTTCTATTAGATTTTCACATGAAGGTTAATTCAACTAGAAGCAACATTAGTTTCTTATATGCTGTGTCATCCACTGGCTGCGGAAAGGGAGTAGGTTGTAAGCAGAGGTGAGGCACATATAGACTGCACTTAGAGTTCGTAAGTGAGTATCACATTCTGGGGTGCAGTCCAGACCAGTGAGGGCTTGTGGCACCTCCTGCCTTGCAACCTTGGTTGCTTCACAATGCTTTCCTACTGTAGCTCCCTACCTGAGCTACTCACAAACAGCCAAACAGCATGCAGGCCACACCTTGAGTGTCTGTGTATAGCTACAGCCTCCCAGCAACACTCCAGTCCTAATTTTTCCTCCAAATGTGTGTTCTGCACTGTCCATCCCTCTCCTGGATGGTTCAGATATTAGAAATCTGTTGCCCCTGTAAGTGGTCAAAATTCAACAGTTTGCTACTCTAACTGGAGCTACTGAAAAATTCAGTTTAAACAAAACAGTGCACTAGTTTTGACTTAAGAATAAAACAAGTTTATTTAACTACAAAGAGATATATTTTAAGTGAGCACAAGTATAAAGCATTAAAGTAAGAAATGGTTACAAAAGAAATAAAGATAAAATGCTTTCCAGTAACTAAAACTTAACAAACGAGACTTGGTTCAGGGTCAAATCCTTACTACATGTTCCCAACAACAGGGCTGGTCAAATTCTCAAATCAGAATCCCTGTCAAAGTCCAAAGGCTGGTTTCTTTGTCTTCTTTGGTGAAATAGAGAGAGAGAAAAAGAAAGAATACATTAGGTGTTTTTGCCCCTCACTTTTATAGTTCAATCACATTTTAAACTGTATTTTCCTGAGGGTGACCCCTAAATAAAATTCCTTCTCACTGTGAGGATAGACATAGAGTCTCATGGTAAAACAGTTTCCAAGTTGTTGTTTGTTAAAAGGTAAATTGATCTGTTCCTGCCCCCCTCAATTGCCAAAGAATGCCCACTTGACCAGTGATTGCCAATCAACTTTGATGCTACCTAGCTAGGGACATCAGCTTGTCCTTTGTCTTCAAGAAACAGGTTTACCCCTCTCCCCTGATTGGTCTGATTGGTCATAATTTCAACTTATGCTCATAACTTGACATATAATGTTGCTACACACATTTCACCATTATATTATTGACCAATGAGTTATTAGTTTTCAAATACCATCACACAGTGCATATTTTGTTCAGGGCTTATTATGGTAGCATGTAAGGTGTGAAAACAGGGGTGCATTTGGTCACAGGGAGACAAGCTGCTAGTGAGAATGACGGGAAGCTGAAAAGCAGCTTGGAGAGGCAGACTTACATATAATAGGTGAGTCCTTTCCCCAGGTAGCCATAGGGTTTAGTCGCTGTATTGCCTGCCTCCATCCACTCCCCTAAACTCCTATTCTCCAAGAAAAATATTTAGAAGAAACTTCAAAGGAGAAATATTGGCCCCATTTAGGTCAACAGAAGTTTTAGCATTGACTTCAATAGAACCAGGGTTTCACCCCAGGAAATTGGCCATGTATGGTCTCCTCAGTTCTCTGTTTCTCTCTTGTTATCAGAAAGACCAAGGGCCATATTGTTCTTACACAGAGAAAATTTCTTTTAGCTGCTGTGGTAGTTTTGCCTAAGTAAGGAATACCATTAACATCCATTGTGCTAGGATCAGACATGCAGACATATAATCATACAACTGTAGGACTGGAAGGGACTTTGAGAGGTCATTTAGTCCAGTCCCCTGAACTTATGGCTGGCCAAGCATTATCTAGACCTAGAATGCAAGGATTATGCATCAAATAGGAAAGTGTGTCCTTAAGTAGATGTAATTTCCTTGCATTAAACCTTGAATAACTTATAATTGCATACCTTGCACAATCCACAAAATTTTCTACTTTTTCTGGTATGTGTGACTAAAGAGTAGGAAAACTGCCTCCAAAAATGTTTTGTGCAAATTTTTCCATTACTTGATTTAGCCCCCAGGGGAGCAGAGGACTGGTTTTCATTGTGCTTTTAGTACTTCTGAGCCATTCTATTGTTACAGGACAGGTTTTCTTGGGAAGGCAGTCTGATGTCCAAAAAAACAGCATTGTGTACCATGTCTCGTAGATGCCATTTAACTCAACCATGTCTTCCAAGCCAGCAGACCAAGCCAACCTGGGGATATGGAACACCAGCTTGTGCAGATATTTATTCCCTGCCTGTGCTACATTTGGAATTCTGCTGATGCACAGAAGATGGGAAAGAGGGTTCCCCCCAACTCTCTTCCTCTCTAGTACACTCATGTAGAAAAAGGTAGGACACAGTCCATTTATGCAGGCACTGCCTTATTAAAAGAATGCAAGTGGTAATGGAACATGAAATTAGCTTTTTCATGCTATTTTTAAAATTTGATTAAATAAGCCCATTTCTTTCCTAAGTGTCAGTATTATTGTGGATGACACACTTGACTTGTTTTGAAAACAGCAGTATCTTCATTAAACAATACACGCATTTCCTCTTGATTTTTACAACTAGCACTTGAAGAAGTGGCTTCATAACCTCTGTGTGCTGAAGTCAAAGGCTTTTGAGAGTAGTCTCAGTATGTCTAGTGCAGCACTGAGCCTTTATGCTATTAGTTTAAAGCCAAAACAAAGTTGTATCTAAAAGGGCAAGTCTAATCAAACAAAATAAAACAATTTATTTCTTAACAGCACCTTCATAAAAGCTAGAGGATTAGAACAAACTCCTAAGAATATAGAGTTAAGTGGCTATGTATCTTATTTTATTTAACAATGAATAATATTTATCCATAGCAACTAGTTAAAATACATTAAAATGAGATTTTGCTAGCATTCTTGCCCATAAGAGAGAAATGAGTCTGACTCTGCATAAGTGTGAAACAACCATTAACAGCAGCAACTGCATTATTATAGTCCTTACCAATATTCATTTGTATGCCTGTAATTTATAGCTAGATTATGAACTATATGAAATTCTAGGAATAGTCTGCCCTTATCTTCCTGATTGATCAAGAATCTAAAACCATTTGAGATGCATAATAGAACTTTGATCACATTGTGTGAAATTTTGAAATCGCTATATTTCTAATCTGCAGGAATTTGCTATTTTTCATATACTAATAAATTCATAGGCACTTTGCAAAATGTGCAGTTATTTCATTAGTGTTAGTGCAGGGAGAAATTACTTTTTGAAAATTACATCAATAGTAAGTATTTATTAATTATCCTTACAGAAATCACTTGGTGAAATGTATAGCCTGTGTTATGCTGGAAGTCAGACCGTAATGGTCCGTGCTAGCCTTAAAATCTGTGAAACTAGGAATCTATATTTAAGGTCAGAGTTAGATATTTTAAGACCATTTCTGACATAAGGACTGAACATCAAAGGGAATAGTTGGTTAGAAAGGCTCACCAGACAACCAGCAACATATTCCATATGCCACAATTTGGGTTCGGGCACAAATATTGTAGCTAAAACAAAGCACTGAGAGTAGGTCAGGCTACATTATGGTCTCTGAGAATAAAAATGAGGTCAGAAGATATGTAAATCAAATGGAACATCACAGGGCTGGAGATAATAATTGTGTTAAAGCCAGAAAACAATAGAATATTACTAGATGGTGAGAGATTATTGCGAAAGGAGACCAACAGATCATAGAGGTAGATAAATCCATCTAACATATAGGCTAAGAGTTTCTGGAACTGGAAAGAAAAATGGGCAAAAAATGCACATGGTTTCTTTGGTTGTGGAAACAGAAATGACTAAGCTAGTACTTAAATTGGATTCAAGAAAATAAATTTTGTTTTCAGTGTAAGAAAAAGGGAAGTTGCTATAGATTCAAGTTTGTTTCCAGTGGGACTGCTTTTGCAATTGAGCAGGATAACTGATGGATGTTTCTGACTGCTTATATACCTAGTCTACTTTGGAAGCTTGTTTCTTCATGATTACAATTGTTAAAATGCTAATATCCTATAATTTAAAGCATTAGAACCAACATTTTGACTGAGATATTTATTACACAACCAAATGTGGGTATCATCAGTTCTTCCTTGATGCCTTCAAGAAGTCACAAAAAACAGTACAGTTCACAATTATAATAATCTGCCTGACAACCCACAGTGCTACATCCTCTCAAATTCATTTTTGAGACTGCAATCTTTCTGGGGGCAAGGACTGACTTCATTTTTTGTCTTGTACAATGCCAAGCACAGAGTCAGTGCTTAAAGAGCAATAACAGTACATAATTATCACAATAATCACCACTGAATTAAATAAACAAATACCATTTACAAAAAATTATGTGGGCTTTCTATATTGATTCCCACAAAGCTGAACACTACAACTGCTGAAGCATCATGGCAAAACAGCTTATCATACTTATGTTCTGTCCTCTTGCTTAACATTAAATACTTCATACCCTTTAAAATACCAAGACAAAAGAAATCAGATCAGATTATGGATTGAGAGACTGAATTTCACATTATAGATGTTGACTTTTCTCAAGAGAGGAAGAAAAATAAGTATAAATATATTTTTTTTATTTTGTGTTTTGTTGACCTAAAGAAATAAAAGACTGAGAGAAGGGAATTATGACTTTGACCCTATCATATTATGTTTCTAATTGATACTGATCTCAGTGGGATTTGAATGTTGGACTCAGCAGCTCACAGGAAACACTCAGTTGCTTGTTCCTAAGAGTTTGAGTCAATACCTACAAGAAATAGTTTTGTCAGAGTTTGGGGATCATTTGAACTTTTTTTTTTATTGCTGTTTGACTGAATTCTTTTGTCATCCTTTAATCTCTGCTTTTAACATCTTAACTTCCTATAGGATTTTGCTAAGCACTTTTTTGCCTTTTATTGGAAGGCTGAAGTTTAAAACGTTTTGAAATAGGGAAGAGCACAAAGGCAATGAAAATGAGAATGAATGATTGAGGGGATAGACAACTGGTAAAGAAGAGGAGTGGGAACCAGTGGCATAGGGAGAAAGATAGATGAATTAAAGCAGGGAAATATTGGGACAGAGTGAATGATAATATGGTATTGAAGGACAGAGAGTCATGAGGATGAAAAAAAGATGGGGAGGATTTTAGATAGTAGAACCCTTTGATTATATAATATCTTATAAAGATACTGTTTAGGTAAGTTTTAACAAAAAACAAGCCAACAAAGAAAAAAATTCTCCAAACATTTGATCTTAACAAGAGATTAACTTCGTTATTTTAAATTTTTTCTTGTCAAAGAAAGCAGAACTGAGTGGTTTTTGTACTTATTCTAAAGTGAGAGATCTAAATACATACACTTCTTTTTTCTCTTCCGCTCCCCCACTCCCTACACAAGAGGAGAGGTGCACCACGAACAACACATTGTTCAGTATTGTAAGAGCTACAGTAACAGTCTATTAGAAGTAAGGAAAGAAATAGATGGCATTCACATTCAGAGCCTTTGCCCAGCTGCTCCTGGGTGTTGAATAGCAAACATGAAAATCAATCATTCACAAGTACCTGGGAGTGAAGTGGGAGCCAATTAGCTCATGATCATATGTCTGAAGGACCTCTCAATAAATTTAAATAAATAAATAAATTTTTGTGTTGATTTGGGGGAAATCACCATGGAGCAGATCCTCTGCTCACATAAACTCCATTGAACTTGATACTACAAGACTTACCACCCTATCTTCTTATATTCCCTTCATCACAGAGTTATCTGGATGCCACACCTGGGACAGGACAAAAAATATTCTTTTTTGGAAATTGCTTCCCCAGTGTAAAAGCCCTAAATGACTAAAATATTGCCTACAAGTCAAATATAGCCCACAAAATTCTAAATGAGCTTCTTGGCCACCATCATATTGAGATATGACCCATAGAAACTGCAGATCCTGACATGCAATGCTCCTTCATCTGAGCATCTATTTACATGAGAATGGCTGACTTATGCAAATTGTGTGGCTCTTAAGAAGCTGCAAATGAGGCTTTCAGTGTGGCAAAGTTTGAGCGCTCTTACAAAAAACCAGATACACTGTTTTATTGTGATTGTTCAAGATGATTGTAGATCAAAATGTTCCTCTGCAATCTATACAGAGGTATCTATAAGGCAATTATAATTTTCCTATTGCTGATACCAATAGCAGAGCAGAAATTTGTTAGTCTTTAAGGTGCTACAGGACTCTCATTTTAACTTCAAGGGAGTGTCAATCTATTTTTTTTTTTTTTTTTGCTTGGCTTTCTGTTTATTTCAGTTCATCACGAAAACTCAACAGAATTTGAAGTTTCATCAGCCAAATTTTCACACTTTGAAATGGAACCACTTTTCTCATTTCTCATCAGACCTGACTGGGAAAAAAGTGAAAGAGAGATCAGTCAAAATAAATAGCTTGAGTGTTCTTGAAATGTGATCCAAGATTGCTTGAAACATTTGTGCCAAAAAAGCCAAAAAGCCAAAGTTTGACTTGGATGTCAAATAGGTTAGATGTAAGGACAGTTTCCATCATCTATTCTTAAGAGGTCCATGTGATACCGTAGAAAGCCCTTGAGATTAAAATGGTTAGTAGCAGGTTCAGTAGGATAGATTACTCCACAGGAGGGTGAAGATGGAAAGGAACCCAACTAACATCCGGAATATATTTGTCCCAGGAGCTTTTACTATGAGTTCAAATAGTTCTTCTGCCAAAAGAGGTGACAATCTGGGGAGCCTGTAGCAATTTCATGTCATTGTCTCCATCAGGAGTGAGTCTCCTCTCACAGGTGGGAACCAGAGTTTTTGAGGGAGGTAATATAGACAAACACACAGTGGTCCAGAGGAGATCTTGGCCCCCAATATCTGCTATATTTTCTATTGCTCAACCATTGTGTGTCAGACACACAAAGACCAAGGCTGTGTTGAAGATAAGAGTCTGGTAAAAGTGCTCCTCAATCTGCTCTGAGAAGTCATTGGGGTGTGTGCAGTCAGTGTGGGAAATTACTGTCTGGTCTACAGTACAAAAATTAAGTCAACATAAGGCAGTTTACGATAACCTAACTCTGTAAGTGTCTGCACTAAAATGTCATTCCCGCCGATGTGACTAGCCCACTATGCAGACTAAGGCCATGTCTACACTACAAACTAATTCAACTTCAGTAAAGTCAACATCCAGCTGCCACAGTTATTAAGTTCGCTGTGCATGTTCACAACCCATGCCTTGTATTGGTGGAGCATGTCCTCACTAGCAGCTCTTGCATTGATGCTGAGAGAAAGGCACCCTGAGTAGCTATCCCAAAGTGAATCTCACAGCAGGGGATTTTGGGAAGAGTTTGCAATGCCTTATGGGATGAAAACAATCTCATAGGGTGACTGAGAACATGGCTTCAATGTCCCATGATGCAGTTTTCTCCCTCCCCTAATTTCATCTGCAACCCATGAGAGGAACTGCCACACAGAACATGGCAATTTCCTTCAAGTACCCTTGATGGAACCCATGGAACAAAACAATTTCCAGTTGCTGTTGACAGCCAGGAAGCCCCTGAAGCGCTGGTTCTGGTCTTGAGAAATAAGCACTGACTGGTGAGATCACATCGTTATGCAGTGTGGGATGATGAGCAGTGGCTGCAGAACTTTCATATTCACAGGGCCACTTTCCGGGAACTGTCTGTGGAGTTTGTCCAGCCCTGCAGCACCGCAACATTAAAATGAAACTTTCTCTGACAGTGGAGAAGCAAGTGGTGATCACTATGTGGAAGCTTGCAATGCCAAACTGCTACCAATCAGTAGGGAATCAATTTGGATTTGGGAAATCCAGCATTGGGCTTGCTGTAATCCAGGTTTACAGTATTTATAATCACCTTCTCCTAAGAATGGTAGTGGTGCTGGGTAATGCACAGGACACACTGGATTGTTTTGCCACAATGGAGTTCCCTAACTGTGGAGGGGTGATAGATGGCACACATATCCCTACCTTGGCAACAGACCACCTTGCCACAGAGTACTTAAACAGAAAGAGATACTTTTCTATGGTTCTGCAAATGCTGGTGGATCACTGGGGTGTTTTACCAACATCAACACAGGATGGTCTGGGAAGGTGCATGATGCACGTGCATTTTTAAGAACACAGGTCTATTCAGAGAGCTTCAAGCAGGGATTTTCTTTCTGGACCACAAAATCAACATTGGTGATGTAGAAATGCCAATAGTCCACCTGGGAGACCCAGCCTACCCCTTACTCCCATGGCTCATGAAGCTATACATGGGACACCTGTACAATAGCAGGAAGCAGTTTAACAATAGGCCAGGAAGTGCTCAGAATGGTGGTCAAATGTGCCCTGAGCCATTAGAAGGGTCGCTGGTGCAGTTTGCTCACTAGGTAAGACCTCAGTGAAAAAAAATATCCCCATGGTTATAGCTGCCTGCTTTGTACACTTCATAATATCTGTGAAGCAAAGGGAGAGAAGTTTCCATAGTGGTGGGATGTGGAGGTAGATAGGTTGTCTGTTCATTTTGATCAGCCAGATATCAGGGCTATAAGCAGATTTCATGCATTGAGCAATGCATCTCAGGGAGGCTTTGAAAACCCATCTTATAACTGATCCACAGTAATGTGTGCTGCATATCTGTATTGTGCTTACCCATAGTCTGAACCTTGCCATTACTGCTGTGGGTGTATTTTGGAAAAACACCTCTTGCTTTGCTCTGATTCCCAGCCCCAACCATCTACCATGATGAAAGCCTCCTCCCAACTGACTGCTGGAGAAACCACCCTATATGTCTTTTAAGCCCTTGCCCCTCATTATGCACTTCCAGTGAGGGGGGGACATACTTTATGAATGGGGAATGGTCAGTAACCCAGCAATTGATCTCTCTTGGGGGTCAAATCCCTGTCTGGCATGAGTGAGGGGAGGGTGGACTAGTGCTTAAAGTGCAAAAGGGATATGAGCCAATACTCATGGTTTCCATCTACAGCTCCATCTGTGGTTGAAGTCAAACATAAATGCCCCGTGTCTCAGTTTACCTGTCCCTCATCTTCCCCCAACCACACACTGCAATTTAAATTAATAAAGATGATTTCATTTACAGGACATGGCCTTTTCTTGCACACAGATATGGACACAAAGATTTGACAAAGAATTAAATCTGGGAAAGATAGTGGAATAAAATTGGGATGGGGAAAACACAATAATCTTTTCCTTCAAAACACAGCAGCCTTGACTGTCATACATCACTCTATGTGTGGCTGTTATTCTTGGCACCCTGCCCTGGGGTTGAATGTAAGGGATATTGCCTTGGGCCCCCACACCTATTGGAATGAGTGTGGGGGGGGGGTAGAGGGGGAGTACGTCGATGTTGGAATGCCACTCTTCAGGGAGAGTCTAGCCTCAAGGTGTCTCTCCTGAAAGTCAGCCAGATGCCTCAAGATGTAATCCTCCATGCCCTCTGCACAGTGTCCATTATCTCATTGAACATGTTATCATGTGTTCTCTGT
The DNA here is from genome assembly GCF_026122565.2 of Emydura macquarii macquarii. Taxonomy (NCBI): domain Eukaryota; kingdom Metazoa; phylum Chordata; order Testudines; family Chelidae; genus Emydura; species Emydura macquarii. The sequence goes on along the minus strand of NW_027130849.1, from coordinate 693,859 downwards.
CATCTTCATCTTATCTGGGACAGTCTCTCTGTGGGTCTGGAGGAAGAGCTGAAGGCCACTGTTAGGGTGCACAAGACTTTGTAATGCGAAATCAGTATAGTTTGACAAGAGCAAGGCCCTGAAAACGATGCTAAGCTTCTGCAGCCAGAAAAGCAAGAGTTAAGACCTCTCAGGAGCAGAACCCAGACGCTGCCCTCTGCCCGACCTTAGGCCAGAGGAGGAAGTGCCTTGGGGTCTGGAGCATCCTGAGACGACCACAGACATTTGTTAATGCTTGATAAGCTAAAAGGTTCCTATTTTAGTAATAATAAAGGGGAAGTGAGGCTATGGCTAGGTTCTTTTTGAAGTAAACAACTAACGTCACTTTGTTCCAGAAGGTCCCTAGCTAACTACCAATAGACTAATAGTAACTAAGTGTTAAGGCCCAATCCTTACTGGGATTGAGATATACGTCATGTATTACTGGGTAAGGCTTGCTGCAAGGTGAGGGGGGAAAAGGGGTATATCAGTCCCCCGGGAGCCTCCCCAATGGGAGACTCTCCGTAAATCCGTGGAAGCGCTAGCGGATGCCTCGGTCAGGACGGTTCCCGTACACCACCCGCTTATCAGAACAAAGTATGGGTCTCCTCGTTCTTGCAGTGGTAAGCGTCCCTGCACACGTTTAGATAAGGCTAGCTCTCTTACATCGATGGGCCCCCAGGAGTATATTGCTGTAGGTATCCTCTTGGCAGGTCTCTTCCTTGCTTTATAGTTCACCTCTCTGTTCACTAATTGTTGCTGCTGTTGCAGTTGCTCAGCTCATGATAATAATAAGTCCTGTACCTATAAGTTGCTACTTTATATCCTTGTGGTTAATTGTACTTTCATTGTACTTTTCACCCTAAGACTTGTGCCGGAGCTTCAGTTCCTGTATGGTAAAGGACTCCCGCTCCTGTCTTTCTTATGCTATCTCAAGTAATAAATAAGCACTTTCGACATCCTTTTGCCAGTGTGCTCCATCCCGCCACCGAGATAAAAATACCGAACACTACAGCCACACTTTCAGCTGTTCAAAATGCAAAGCATATGTTAATGAATACCAAGGGTCTAGTGTCCAGTTGCTATATAAAAATCATTCCCCTGAATTCACATATTTCTACAAGGTATTCAACGTATTTCTTGTTTGCCAGCCTGGAGAGCTCACCTAGCAACTGCCCAGCTGACTCTATGAGCTCCACGCTCCAACCACTTTCCTGCTTGGAGTACATTGGAGGTGGCAGATCTTCTGGAACTGTGGGAGAAGAGGCTGTGCAGGCACAGCTCCAATCCAACCACAGAAACATTGATAGCTACGAGCACCTTGCTCAGGGCATGCAGAAAAAGGGTTATATGAAGGACCCACAGCAGTTCCATGTGAAAGCCAAGGAGCTGTGGCAGGCATACCAGAAGGCAATGGAGGCTAAACAGTCCCTGTGGTGTGGAGCCACAGACATATCACTTATAAAGAGATGCAAGCCATCTTTGGCAGAGACCCCACCACATCCCCAAGGACTGCATGGATACCTTAGGGGAGTTGGAGGCATTGGTCCCAAGACAGAACAGTGAGGAGGAGGTGTTGGATAAGGAAGAGGAGGAATATGGGAGATAGGCAACCAGGGAATCCAGTGGTGCAGTGAGCCAGGACCTGTTTTTGTCTCCAGAGCAGTTGATCCAGTCCCTACAGTTCAGCACAGGTGAGCCTGATGCAGGGGAAAGATCATCTGGTAATTTGCAGTTTCCTTTGATATTGCAGGGACACATCAGTTCATTTACTCTTTTTTAATTATGCTAGAAGAGTTAGTGAAGTAACTAATAGAGTTAGTGAAGTAACTAATAGAGGTAGAGTTGCTAATGGCTTCTCATTCCCCTGTACAGTTAGGCAGAGGGGGTCCTGCAGAAAAGTTTGTTTATGTGCACTGAGATCTCCATAGAAATCTCAATGAAACTTTCCTGGAGGTAGTCTCCAATCCTCTACTGAAGGTTTCTGAGGAGGGCTGCTTATTTCTTCTGCTGCAGTAGGACACTTTCCCACACTGCTCCACAATTACTTCAACAGGCACTATTGCAACACACAGGCTAGCAAGATAGGGACCCAGTCTGCAGCTGGAGGCTTGCCAGAGCTGTTTCATTTCAGCCTCAATTAACCTCAGACGTGAGATATCAGCTAAAATCACCACTGCCTGTGAAAAAAGTGCCAGTTTCAGTTCAGTTGCCCTATCTGCATTGCCCCCCAATTTATTGTCTCAACTTGCCCTTTCCCCACTGGGCCTACTCGTCAGGATGGGGAGCCATGCTCTATGAATCTCAAGGAGAAGTGAGAACATAGTATTTGTAACTTGTATGGATCAAGAGGAATGGGTTCAGTATACCAAGTTTCCATTTATCTTGTGACTACATTCACAATAGAACCTCTATTAATTGTATCTTTTGCAGCTGGAAATGTGGTGTTGAGGGTCTCTCCACCCATTAGTGGAGCAGCTCAGCCAGATATGGGGGAGGAGGAGGATGCAGGATGACATGTTCCAAGAGATCCTGCAAGCCTCTGGTGTTTTGGATACCAAGCAGAATGGACAGGGATAGTGTGGAGAGGAGAAAAGCACAGGAAAAAGAGAGAACACGCAACAGGAGATGTTAGCACTTCAAGCGGAAAACAGACATGCTGGAGACCATTGTTGACCTTCAACTTTAACAGACCCAATCTCACCTCTCTGCAGCCCACAGAGAACTGCATTCTGGGATTTCCCTACCCACACACATCTCACATGGCATCCGGGGCTGCTGCTATTTATACAATTTCATTCAGTTATAAATAGGTCAATTTGAATGGGTTTGGAATACAGGTCTGTTTATGGAAACTTAATTAATCTTTATTAGTTCACAACATATGCTGGCTGGGGCTGATATCATTCACAGGTAATAGAAATAGGTGCATTTGCAACATTATATTATTATACACACAGCATTCATTACAAGGTTTATACCAGGGTGCAAAAAAAAAAACCCAAACAATTCTAGGCATATCACACTAAAGCATCCATTACTGTGGCTCACTATTAAAATGGTCTTTCAAAGCCTCTCTGAGCTGTATTGCTCACCATTGAGCTCTTCTTATAGCCCTGGTATCTGGCTGCTCAAAATCAGCTGACAGCCATTCCACCTCCACCTAGGTGGAAACTTTTCCATGTTTGCTTCACGCATATTCTGAAGCACACAGCAGGCAGCTATAAAGATGAGGATATTTTTTTAATTGAAGTCTAATCTCATGAGTAGACAGCACCAGCGGCCTTTCAAATGACCAATGGCACATTCAACTGTCATTCTGCAGCTGCTGAGCCTGTAGTTCAAGCACTCCTTGCTGCTGTCGAGGTGGCTGGTGTAAGACTTCATGAGCCATGGGAAGAAGGTGTGGGCTGAGTCACCCAGTATTACTATTGGCATTTTAACATCCCCAATGGTAATCCTCTAGTCTGGAAGGAAAGTCCCTGCCTGCAGCTTTCTGAACAGGCCTGTATTCTTAACGATGTGCCTTCCCTGACCATTCCACATTGATGTTTTGTAGTGTAGATTTGCCGTACATCTATAGGTAGGAGCAACTTCCTCACATGGTTTGCATCAGCAGGATTCAGGAGGATTATTCCATGATGCAAAATCTCTGCAAAAAGTGACAGTTTTGCCCATTAAACAATTCTTTTTTTTCTGCCCGGATTTCTGCAGTTTCTTGCAGTGAGTCCAAAGTTGCAAAGCTCTGCTGATGTCTTGCTCATTCTCTGGCTCACAAGACTTTCTCAGTAGCAGCAGAGAAGGGTAGGTGGTTTTCAGAGATCAGACAGAGGTAAATGAGATATCACAATGGCACTGAAACGTGAACCACTGAAAAGTGAAGTGGTTTTATGGCAGAGTGCAATTTTTTGTACCATTTAACTATACTGTTTCAGAGTGAAACATAACTCACTGCATCTCATATTTATCTGAAACAATTAAAAAAGGGCTCCTGAACAGAAGACAGAAAGAGAAAGAAAGAGGTCTTGTTCATATGCATGCACTCCTGCCCTGATGGGAGATGCACAGAAAATCTGTATGCTTAAAATGTTACTGTGTATAGATCTTTATAGAAGTACAGAATCTGATTGGACAGCTACATTAAGATGAGTATTTTCTAAAAGTTATATGGAAAAGCAATATTTCCCAGTCAGCCAGCAGCAAAGAAAACAGATGTGAAGGAATGGATGGGGTTCAGTAAGTAGAGAAGTGATAGCACTGGAATGTCTGTTACATCAGAACACTAGTAAAAGTATATTACTTTAATTTTAAAAGTATCAGTGAAACATTTTACTCTGATGTCACATTTCCACCCCTTAGCCTCTCCAAAAGTCATTTTTCTCTAACTCAGTGGAATGATTCCTCAACCCTTGCTTCAGCAATGCAAAGCAGCTGGAAAGCTGCCAGAAAGGGAAAGCCAAGGAATCCCCTGACACAAGGTAATCTTTGGGTGGCACAAATCCACCATAGCCAATTTTATATCCCTTATCTCCTCACAGGCACCTAGAAATATGGGTGTGGTGGAGTGGGGAGGGGTGTTCTAGGAGCAGTATGGCATTCCACATGCTTTTTGGTCCTACAGGAGCTACTGAAGCAACATAATTTAAAGCAGCCCTGTAGAGCCAGAGAAGCTAAGAGTTGAATCCCATGTGTTTTAAAATAATTGTTTATATCATGCATTTCAGGTTTAAAATCCATTTTAGATTCTGAATAGCACTGACAAATGACTCAAACTCTTACATCATGGTTTATTGTATAATTAGAACCCCTCAATAAGATTGCAGTCTTGAGTAACAATATATAGTTCTATATGTTTTTATTCTACAAGTAGCCCTTATTCACTGGTAGCAGAGTTAAATAGTCACACAAATATTACCCAAAGAAAAGAGTACATAAGTAGCAAAAACTACTCTAAACTAGCAGAGACAAATTATTCACACACAATATTCTTTTATAGGACTACATGACTGCCACTCATTCATCAATGGCAGGGGGAGGAAGAAAAAGATATTAAAAGTCAAAAGTATCAACAAAGATACAATAAAAAAATGTTGGTGGTAAGGATGACTTACATGAGAGCAATAAAAATTGCCCTTGTTTCCTGACCAGGGCACAGAAAAACAAAACAAAATAAAGATGTGTGTGTGAGAGAGAGAGAGAGAGTGTGTGTGAGTGAGTGAAAATAAAGCTCTGCAATAGACATATCTATTGTGGCTTGAGAACAAAAGCCTTTTCTATCAGAGTAGGTGAGCTATTCATTAAAACAAAAATGAGATGCTGTATTTTATTGGTATCAGGTGTACAATCTGATTCTGAACTCCACCAATGCTTCCAAGTTTAAATAGAAACTCACAACTATCAGACTTCCATGAATACACCACATTATTTTGACATTCTGAAGGTGTTCTCTGTGCCTCATGTTTTACAGAAATGACATGGTAATATCATTGCCATAGAGCAATGGAGCACAGTGTTGTCCATACTGAGAAAACCAGTATAAACAACAAAATCAGATTTTTATTGTAAAATATTAGTGCTGGCTACTGTGAGCTCCCTGCTCTTTATCTTTAACATTTTCCTATAATTTTATACAGAATTCTTCTTCTTTGATACATATTTTGCAAGAAAGCAAGTATCATAGGATCAGGTTTTCAGCTAGTGTAAATCAGCATCTCAAGTGACTTCAGTGGAGTCATACTGATTTACACCAGTTGAAGATCTGTCCTTATATACTCTTATCTTTTGTATGTGCTTATAACTTAATTTTGATGAAGAAAACAAATATAATTAAAAACAAAGGCACATCTCTTCTGAATTTTCTCATAGCTAAACATGAACATTTGTATTCTCAGAATAATTGAAATAGGCTCTATTGGGAAATAATAATGACTAGGGGAGAATCACAGCAAATAATTTCATGACCTGGGGTAGTTCTTGGCTGGGTGGACTAAGTTAAGAATTATCCTAAATCTAAGGTGGCCCATTTTAGGGTCAGATCTTAAGCTGGTAAAAATCAGTATAGCTTCATTAAAACAAATTGCTTTTGAAACCAATGGATCTACTCTGATTTATATAGATGAAGATATTCAACAAAATGTAAGTTTAGTGACCTTTAAAATTGGGCTCACAATTTTTCATGTCTGAGTTTTCAGTTTTTCCTCACTATCCATCTGTTTGTGCATAAACTGTATGCTAGTTAAACACACTAGTTCTGCACAAAACTGAAACATGGAAAATTGGAGGTAAAGTGCTAGAGGCTATTTTGAGGTCTCTGAAAATTTGGATCTTGAAAGCAAAGTTTCTTCCCAGCAGCTTCAGACATTTGTCACTAGTGGGGCTATTTGAATTTCTTTTTGCCTTAATAATTTTGTCTCCCTTGTTTCTCTTCTACAAATACTGAAATCCTTCCTGATTTCTTATCAGGAAACAGGTGGGACAAAGACAAATAGGATATTCAATAGGATAGGAAATTCAGCACCAGGAGAAACAGCCAAGCAACAAGAGCCAGTAGACCATGCCTTAACTGAGCACTAAAATAAAGGGACCACTCCACTAAAACAAGAACATATGGAGTAACCTTAGAGTGGGCCATTTACTTGAAATGTAACTACTCCTGCCTTCCCATCACAAAACACCTTCTGTAATATCTGTTAAAGAGTGTTTCAGTTTTCATACTCTGTGCCAGTAATGACAGGGATCCGCAACTGAATAAAAATCAAAATCATATTGTCTGAAACTTGATTGCCAAGGCATGCTAGTCTAGCCTTCAGATATAATGTATGTATTCATATGGAGTTAACTATTTTGCACTGTCCTTGGAAGTGCAAAGAAAACCTAAAAATTGCCCCAAATGCATTCTGAGATGTAGTTATTGTCTTTTAACAATGCTATTTAATTTAAAGGTTATTCAAAGTACAGTATCTATCTCATTAGTCTATAGAATTTATCATAGTTTACCATGTATCTGTTTACAAAAAAGTTTTATTTTATGTTCCCATTACTGGAGTTTGTTCTTTTTCTGTCTTCTCTGGGTGAGGAGAGGCGAAAAAGTAAGTAAAGTTCCAGAGGGGTAGCTGTGTTAGTCTGTATACAGCAAAAACAACGAGAGTCCTGTAGCACTTTAAAGACTAACAAATCTAATTTCTGCATAAGCTTTTGTGGGCTGCAACCCACTTTGTCAGATGCCATTTGACAAAGTGGGTTGCAGTCCATGAAAGCTTATGCCTGCAGAAATTAAATTTGTTAGTCTTTAAAGTGCTACAGGACTCCCGTTGTTTTTGTAAGTAAAGTAGGTTCATAAAGTTCTTTCAGGAAGATTTGGCTATCTTCAGAACCTATTAGCACAGGTGTTATTTGTGGTAAAATTAATAGAATATCAATGAAGAGGAGTATTTATATTATTTGTTTGGCTTTCCACTTCTTTCTCAGGACCTAATCCAACTCCCATCGAAGTCAAAGGAAAGGTTTCCATTCACTTGAATGGAAATTGTATCAAGCAATAAATGGCTGTGAAGTGAATATTTAGAGTTTGTAGTCATTCATAATTTTACTGAGGTCTAGTCCACATTCACCTGGTGATTCAGTGGCAGTTGACGGGAGTTACGCAAACTACGCAGAGTAGCTTGTGTAACTCACTTCGACTGCTCTGCTTCCTTCTGCGCACTGTCTACTCTGCGCTGTGCTACTTGAGGGGGTGGTTGTACTCAGTTGACTTCCTGATCGATTGAGCGGGTCTACACTGACCACTCAATCAATCCAGAAAGATCGATCTGGCGGTGGCAAATTTGCCGCCATCAGTATAGACCTGACCTGTCTTAAATTTCAAGGCTCTCTCTTTTTAATAATTATAATAATTTGCATAGATAAGGCCAGATTTTACCTGTTCAGGACCCAGAATTGGAGTGAGATTTTAAAAAAAGCTTTGCTCCTGTTTAAACACCTAAATAAGGGCTGTCATTAGAGAAGTGCTCAGCACCTAGGGCCTCCCATTTTGACTCTTATGGCCAGATATTCAAAAGACTTTTGACCCCCATACACTGAGCTTCCTTAAAACTCTGTCCCTGATTGTGCACTTTTTTGGAAATCTGACTTATAATAAACCATTTCATGTAGTGCTTTACACAATTAATTAAGCGTTCATTTATTAAACTACTATTTCAGTTCAGACTTGAGGATTTCTTGAGGAACGAGGAAATAACATTTGGCATTGATATTGGGGATAGTCAGTTGAAAAGTTTTTTTCATTTCATTTTCCCAAGGAATATTTGTTATTTCCACAGTGAAATACTGTGCAATTAAAAACAAAACTTTAAAAACAAGGAGTTGTAATGTAGGGCCTGATCTAAAGCCCAAAAATGCCATCGGAAAGACTCCTAATGACTTCAGTGGGCTTTGGATCAAACCCATAATGCAGTAGTGAAGCTACTATTAAATGTTGAGCAGCAAACTCAGAGATCCAATTTTAGTATCATTTAGGTTTACAAATCATAAAGTATTTTGGAAGGCATTTTTATGTTAATTGCATAATGAACATACTCTGAAGATGAATTTTGCTGGCTGATTCACTAAGCAGAATTGATGAAAGCACAAAAGGAAGTTGGCCCCAGAGAAATAAAAAGTCCTGCTGGAGTTATTGTCAATGAGAAATTTAAAATGGAGAGGGAAACTAGAGAATTAAGAATATCATAAAATGGCATCCTGGGAAAAGATATTGGATGGAGAGTTAAATAAAGTATTGAAAATTAGTATATTCTTTTCATTCAAAAGAAATCATATTAACCATATATTATTAATCTATGCTGTGCACATAAACAGACTATTATGAACCATTTCATTTGAGGCAACAAAAGGTGCCTGGAGGCTCTTCAGTATAGATACAATTAGATGAAACTTCATTATTCTTTAACATGCTGTGTTTCCCATTAGGCAGTGATCAAAGAGAAAATACCAAAGGAGATCTGTAGGATGCAAGATTGATTACAGACTGATTCAGCAGTGTAATCACTAGTTGGTGCAATCTCAGCATGAATGGAATCCCCAGAGAGAAGGTTGCTATCTGATAGTACTACAGTGAGGAGAAAAATCAAACTACTTTTAGAATGTAGATTGGTTTGGGTTTCATTAAAACAGGAAAGGATAATATCTCAGAGTGTCATCCATCCTGGCTTCCTAATGTGGTGCTTCTAAAAACATTTCATTTCCAGTTTCAGGTGTACATAAAACTCAAATCACAGACCTATTCAGTTACTCAAATGAAGGTAGAACAAGACACACATTACCTTTTCTATGTTATTATAAAACAAACAGAACCCCAATCAATAGGCCTTCTGTTAGTATCAGACTTAAAATATGTTTGTTATATTTTTTTAGCCTCAGTTTTTCTGTTTATATGAATACTGACTCCTCCTTCTCAATACTCCACAAACCACTGGAATTTCATATTCTAGTAGACTGAATGTATTAGAGGGTTATTTTATGATTCTAACAGCTAAAACCATGCTGCAGGGGAAAGAAGAGATGTGACACTAATCAGTGGTGTTGGAAGACATTTGGCTAGTGGGACAAACATCTACGGAAGCTGTAAAATTTGTCTATAATGTATAATTTTTCTTTAATAGGGCAGCAACCAGAATAATGGCTCCAGGAGTGTCAAAGAGGTCACACTTACGAATTACACATATTACAATCATTGAGCAAGTACAGAAAATTCCCCCTCTCCCTCTTTGCCAGTGCGCAGGAAGTGAGACTATGTCTCTAGTTGTCTTCTGGGGCACTGTGTGCTACAGCTAGTGATATCAGGCTCCCCTTTTATTCAGGGAGTCACATTATCAGGGAGGAGGAGGAGTGTTTCCTCAGCACTCTCTCGTTTCCACAGACTATTGGCAGTGGGATACCCATTCTCCAATATCTTTTACTGGACCAACTTTTTCTTCTTCAGAGCTCTGTGTCATTTGAAAGCTTGTCTCTTTCAATAGCATAATGGTCCAAAAAAAGATATTATCTCACACACATTATCTGTCAGCTATCCTGTGACCAGTATGGTTACAACAACACTGTAAACATCTATGTAATTAAACATTACTGTGAAAAATTTTGGTTCATAAATAATTCTCTCTTACTAGATACCAGCAGTCAACCCCAAAGATTCCAAAGTGCTTTGCAAAATTAATGGGGAAGATTCGCTGCTGTATTTGGCTTCTGTTTGATGGAGCAGAATTAGTTAGGTATCTAGTTATAGCTCATTAACTTTCTGCCCCTGTTCAGGCCCCAATATAAGTTAGTGTAGACTCCAGATTGCTATGATAACTTGTGGACCATAGAAAAATAAAGAATGCTGGAGCACAAGTTCCCAATTCTAACTGTTAAAGCCTACAGGAAGGGAAGCATAAGAGCTACCTCTATCAGCTGTACATTCATCATGGTATCTCTAGCAGGTCATATACAGGAAGTTTCTGCTCCATTTATACACTATGAACAGTGCAAAATGAGCACTGCAGGGCAAAGCATATTCAGAAAATATAGATTCATAAATTCCAAACCCAGAATGCACTACTGTGATCACCTAGTCTGGCCTTCCTATCCTCCACAGGCCATAGACATAGATCTTCCCCAAAATGATTCCTAGAGCATCTGTTTTAGAAAAAAAATCATCCAAACTTGATTTTAAAATCATCAGTGATGGAGAATCCATTATGATCCTTGGTATATTGTTCCAATGGTTAATTACCCTCACTGTCAAAAATATACACTTTGTTTCCAGTCTGAATTTATCTAGTGTCAGCTTCCAGCCATTGGATCATGTTATATCTTTCTCTGGTAGACTGAAAAGCCTATAAAATATTTGTTCACCGTATATGTACTAACAGACTAAAATCAAATAAACCCTTAATATTCTCTTTGTTAAGATACATAGGTTGAGCTCTTTGAGTCTATTGTAAGGCATGTTTCCTAATCCTTTACATTTTTTGTGGTTCTTCTCTGAACCCTCTCTAATTTATCAACCTCCTTTCTGAATTGTGGGCACCACAGCTAGACACAATATTCCAAAAGCAGGTGCATCAGTGCCAAACATGGAGATAAAATAACCTCTCTACTCCTACCAAGATGCCCCTGTGTATGCATCCCAAAATTACATTAACTCTTTTGGACACTGTCACACTGGGAGCTCATGTTCAGCTGATTATCCACCATGATCCCCAAATCATTTTCAGAGTCTCTCCTTCCCAGGATAGAGTCCCCCATTCTGTAAGTATGGCCTACATTCTTTGTTCCTATATGTATACATTTACAATTAGCCATATTAAAAAAACATATGGTTTGCTTGAGCTTAGTTTAACAAGTGATCCAGATCACTCTGAATCAGTGACCTGTCCACTTCCTTATTTATCACTCCCCCAATTTTTGTGTGATTTGTAAACTTAATCAGTAATGAGTTTATGTTTTCTTCAGGTCATTGATTGAAATGTTAAGCAGCACAGAGCCAAGAACTAATGCCTGTTGGACCTGCCTGGAAACACACCCACTTGATGAAGATTCCCCATTTACAATCACACTTTGAGACCTCTTAAGTTAGCCAGTTTTTAATTCATATAATGTGTGCCATATTCATTTTATAATGTGCTAGTTTTTCAATCAAAATGTCATGTGATTTCAAGTCAAAGCCTTACAGAAGTCTAAGTATATTACATCAACACTGTTGCCTTTATCAACCAAACTTGTAATCTTATCAAAAAGAGCTATCAAAATAGATCCTGTCAAATTATTTTCCATAAACCCATGTTGATTTGTACTAATTACATTAACTTCCTTTAATTCTTTATCAATCAAGTCCCATATCAGACATTCCATTATCTTGTCCAGAATTAACCTATGGCTGGCAGGCCTATAATTACATGGGTCATTACATTTAATCTTTTTAAAAATTGGTACATTAGTTTTATGGAATTTCCCCAGTGCTCCAAGACATTAAAAAGCAACATCAATGGTCCAGTGAACTCCTCAGCCAGCTCTTTTAAAACTCATGGTTGCAAGTTATCTGAACCTGCTGATTTAAATATGTCTAACTTTTGTAACTTTTGTTTAACATCTCTGTGAGAGGACACACTCCCACCCTAGTACAGAGGAAGCTAATGAGCTCCTCAGGGCTCAGCCAGCACTAACCAGACACACCTGCCTTGAGGGAGAAAGCTTCTAAAGGTAAAGCCCGCCATAGGAAGAGGTGATAACTAGGGGAAAACTGCTGTGCTTCAGAGACTACTGTTTTCAGGATAGATCAGCAAAGAGGAAGACAGTCGCAGACCCTGCCCACTGTCAGATTGTATGGACCAGATACAGCGCAGGGTTAACTAAAGGTGGGGGACTACAGACAGAACCTTAACCCTGATCAAGGATACTAGAGCCTACAGATAAACCAAAGGGGTGACTGACACACTGCCTAAGAGACTGACCACCTTTGCCTATTTTAAAAAAACTCTGATTCTTCCTGGGAGACAGACAGAAAGAACCCTTTTTGTTTGTTTGGAGGGCATCTTGTATTTGTCACAAGCCGGTGAAGGACTAAGTACCGGAGAAGATATGGAACCTAAATAATCATCTGGTGGGGCTCCCATGCACTACAAAGTGTGAAGAATGTGTGTAAAACTACACTTGATACAAGGGTTTAAAAAAATCAGAGTGAGAGAAAGAACTTGGCAGCTCTGAGCAACGTGGAACATGATTGGTGATGTAAATGACTAGTGGAGAGGCAGCAACAAGAAGCAGCTCAGCAACAGCAGTTCTAGCAGCAATTACAGCAGCAGAGAAACACCCAACAGCAAGTTCAAATCACGTAACAGCAACAGCTGCTGATGGGACTAATAATAGAGCAGCATGAGCTCCACAAGGATATGATACAACAGATAGCTCCAGCCCTATGCTCCTCATGAGTCCCAGCGTGGGGCACGTTTCTGACAAGGGGTTCCCCACCAATACCTGTGAAGCTAACAAAGATGGGGCCAGATCATGTTTGAGGCCTTTTTAGCTACAGTCAAGAAGATAACATCTCAGGCTGCTTGTACAGTGGGTCTTGATTTTGGCTCTACACTTGACGAATCTGGCACAGGCAGCCTATCACAACCTGGATTTAGAGCAGGCTAAAGATTACAAGCAAGTAAAGTCCACCATTTTGGACTATTTGGACATTTATGAAGAAATCCACTGCTAACGTTTCAGATGTGTAACCTACCCTAATGGGGCCAGATTCCAGGTAGTAGTACAGTGTTCAAGGAAACATTATTGGTAGTGGCTTCACCTGGGAGAACAGTCTAGAGCCCAGGTGGCCAATGTAATTGTGACCAAACAATATATAAGGTTATTACTAGTAACACACAGACAGTTGGTATTGAGGCACCACCCTGGAATTTTGTTGGACATGGTGCAGCTAATGGAGGAATTTGAAGAAGCCTTTAATGTTGTGCTCTACTTACTGCTGGGTAACACTTCTTCTGGCAATTCTGGGGATTAGCTTAACTCAATTAGCTTAACTCAGTTCAGTGTTGTCTTTTTTTTCTCCCTTCCTCTCACAAAGTTGCAGTTCAGCTGCTTCATGACTCAGCCCTCCAGCCAGATCACACTGTGATTTCCCCTTTCAGGGGAGTCTTTCAAAGTCTGTCTGCACAAGCAGCATCAGGCAGTCCTCATGCCCGCTGCCCTGACTATGTCACTCCCACAGTCTTCCCATTCACTTCCCCAAGCAATAACATTCTTCAGTGAATGTCAGGGAAATCCAGGACTGCCTTCTCTCTTAGGCCCACTAGGAAAACCTTTCCTTATAGGTTCCTATCCCTTTTCTCCAGGGTTTCTATCCCTCCTTCCTCAGGGGAGGAGACTGCAGGCTTCCTCCCTGCCACACCCATACTGTTGCCAGTCTCCTGGCTTTTTAAAAACCTCACCTGTTCCCTCACAGGTGAGCATCTTCCTAATGAGCACCCTCCACACAGCCTAAAATTTTCCAGTTTGCCACTTACTTGGTTGATCAGGCCCATCTGACCTAATTAACTCTTTCAGGGCCACTGTGAGTAGTACATCCCATCACAAATCCAAAGGACTGACAGAGATGGAATTTCCCAGAGCCTTGATGACATGTGAGAAAGACAGGAAAGAGATCTGAGAAGGTGTCAAACTGGCAACAGTTACTCTGAGGGGTCCACCCATGGGAACATCCTCCCATATGATCAGATCTCCACTGAGACTATGGGACATCTAGAGGAATAAAGGAGTCCGGCTCGGATGCAAAACTAACTGTAAGACTATCATGCATCTCAAGCTACTGATGTTGGACCTGCAGGCCAGGTCCTGCCACTATTCAGCAACAGAGTTTACCCCCAGCTAGGAAAGATGCCAATGACACCAGCACAATAGGACTCAAAGACAGAATGCCTTTTGTGGAATGCAAATACACCCAGGGATGGCCTGCAGAAAGCTGTACATGAAAAAGAACTCCCCCAAGTTGATGGCCTTGGCGATGGTTCAAGGAAAGAAAGTTCAAGGACTCTGACTCAGGCTGTAGTCAGACAGTGGTCCAAGCCACCCTAGAAGGAGATGACTATCAAGTTGATCCACCTATAATGTGTACATGGTGATGCGAAAACATAATGCAGCCAATGTACACAACTGATGGTGGGGACATGTATCAAGGTGATAACAGTAGCTCTGGCCAAAAAATTTGGTCTTCACCATAATCAGAGGCTGGGATGAGCTCTTTTTTTTTTTTTTTTTTTTTTAATTTTGGCAGTTCAGTTAATTTTTGCATCAATTTCAGGAAAGATGACTCCATCTTGAAATTCAATGCCTACCAGATGTCAAGGGTAGATGAGTGGCTGGGACTGGTGAAGTGCCTACTACTACTGACCTGAGAAAGGGTTATTGGCAGTTCCCTTTATGCCCATCCTCACAGGAGAAAATATTGGGCTGCATTAGGAGGAGCATTGACAGCAGATTGAGGGAAGTTATTATTCCCCTGTATTCAGCACTGGTAAGGCCACATTTGGAGTATTGTGTCCACTTTTGGGCCCTCCTCCACTACAGGAAGGATGTGGACAAATTGGAGAGAGTCCAGCGAAGGGCAAAGGAAATTATTAGGGGCTGAAGCACATGATTTATGAGGAGAGGCCAAGGGAACTGGGCTTGTTTAGCTTGCAGAATAGAAGAGTGAGGGCGGATTTGATAGCAGCCTTCAACTACCTGAAGGGGGGATTCCAGAGAGGATGGAGCTAGGCTGTTCTCAGTAGTGGCAGATGAGAGAACAAGGCTCAATGGTCTCAAGGTGCAGTGGAGAAGGTCTAGATTGGATATTAGGAAAAAAAATTCACTAGGAGGTTACTGAAGCACTGGAATTGGTTACCTAGGGAGGTGGTGGAATCTCCATCTTTAGAGGTTTTTAAGGCCCTGTTTGACAAAGCCCTGGCTGGGATGATTTAGTTGGAGTTAGTCCTGCTTTGAGCAGGGGGTTGAACTAGTTAACCTCCTGATGTCCCTTCCATCCCTAATCTTTTATGATTCTGTGATGGGCACCCAGGAAGGCAAGGAGCAATTAGGAAAGCCATCAGCTGGCAAGCCCGCTGAGGAGCTGGTCAGCCCTTCAGGCAGCAAGCAAACTGGGCAGCAGGGTGGCAGGCAAGCCAGGCAACCATACTGCCAGCCAGCTGATCAGGCTTCTTGCCTGGTTCCCATCAAATGTTTTGACAATATTAACACATTCCCAAAAACATTTTAATTGTTGCCAAATCGGCATTTCCCAATAGAACTTTCATCAGAAAAAAGTGGCCAGCTCTAGCATATAGCACAGAGTACAAGGAATGCTGTGATTATCACTCATTTTATTTCCAAGTGGCAGTTATAAAGCACTTATTGGCAACTACCTGTATTCTCCTTTTGTGAGATTTCCATGAATTTCAAAGGGATGGATGAATTCCCACTCTGTCATTAAATGTCTGTGTTCTGATGATATTTTCTTAGGAAATTTTAGTTTGGCTTCTCACAAGAATTTCTATTTTCTGCCCATCTTTCCAATCTCTCTTTCCTCATTAGTGCTCAAAATCATTTCAAATTTAGTGTCATCTGCAAATTCACTTACTGCACTGTTTTCTTCCTTTTCTAGATCATTAATAAAGATGTTAAGGCTAAATCTAACACATCCCTTCAATATCTCACTAGACACCTCCTTCAACTTGATACTTCTCCATTTACTGTCTTCTTCATTAGGATCCTTCAATCACTTCTCAAACATATGACTGTTCTTATCTAAGCCAAATTGGATCTCATTCCCTTATTCCCGTCAGTTGCTCTTTAAAAAAGCTTATTGCTCATTATCCTCAAGATATTTAATGATTTTTTCTTTCTCAGTATTAGTTCAATTATTTTACTGGGGATAGAAGTTAGTTTTATAGGATCATAATTGCCAGAATCATTACTGTTTCCCTTTTTTGAAGATTAGTAATACATTTATTTCCCTCTAGTCTTTCAGTATCTTCCAGGTTTTTCATAATGTAGGATATACATTATCTGTATCAGTTGACTTGTACATGTTCAAGTATTTCATATATTCACTGTCCTGTTCTTTATCAACAATAAAAGTCATTGCATTATATTCCTGAATGGATATTCAATACATTTTTTGGAATATTTAGGGAATAATTGCAAAATAATGTTTCCTTCTCAGTCAGTGCATCTGCTTTCCTCCATTCCCAGGAATCAACTGTTGGGTTTTCCTCCTCTTAAGTCCTACACATTGCATCGGTATAGCAGGGTGAAGAAAGGGGTGGGTTGACTGGCTCAGGGTCTCTTGGTTTTTAAATAAGCAGGCTGTCCTGTTACCTCATCCTTTCCACTTTTGCTATAATATGCAAAATTTGAAAGAATCAACATGTACAATATCCATAAAGCAGAAGTGGTTTTTAGTCACTGATAACGGAATAAATTATGTTCTATGATAATGTTACATTTGGTAAATCTTTCTAGCAAGGTTCCTCTACAGTGCGTATTGCCATGATATCTGAGCAACATGACAAACAGGAAGATTTCAAGGCAACGTGAGCACTAACTCAACATTTGTTGAACACAATTATTTCTCTCCAAGGCAAAACCATGCAAAACAAAAGCTATTCCTACCACTTTGCCACCAATAAGCCACAACACAAATAGATGCCAGAATTACTGTCTTATGACAATTTTGAAACGGAAGTTATGCAAGGCATTCTCTGCAGTACTCTGCAATGCAGCTATACTGGGAGATCCTCTAAATGTAGGTACTGTGTATGCTGACATAAGGTGGAGTTCTGCTGGCATAATAACACCACCTCTCCAAATGTCATTAGCTATACCAACATAAATCCTCTCATGTTAGCATAGCTGCATCTACACTGGGGCCACTCCTCTCTCACATCACTATTTGGATCCAGAACTATACATTGAAGACTCCAACTCTGGGGGTGCTAGGAGCCAGAGTGGGAGAGACTCCTCTTCTCCCCACCATGTGGACTTGGAGGAAAGAAAGTACAAGGAAGAGCCAGCCTGAGAGACTTAAGACAGTAGGAGCAGTGGCAGAAGGAGCTTAAGTAGGGGCCTTCAGACATCGATGGTGTCAACAAAGTATTTTGTACAGATTTGACAGGACATTCTCTCCTCACAGTCTCCTCACCTCAGCTTCATTCCTCATCTGCCGCACCTTCCCTCCTGCTTCCGCCTGTTCCTCTTCTCATCTGCTTTATCCCAGTTCTCCCTCTAATTTCCCTTGTCTTTCCATTTCACATTAATCACTCTGCTTGTATGTTCTTTCCCTTTAGCTACCACCCCATGAACTGGAGGACTTGTAGCCAGCCCTATGTATAAAAGCTATATAGAGATGAGTCATAGGCACTGTAAGTCTTTAATGCAAGGATCTAGAGGACTCAAGCCTGTATGACAATTTATTTGACATAATCAAGGCTTAGCTTGTCATAATGAACTAACCAATAAGTCACAAGATAAGTATGGCAATGAACAAAAATCTTATTTTTGGGGAAAAGGTGAAGTATGAAACTCCAAAAATATACTTTTGGAATTTTAGGGGAAATTTATAGGTTGTTGGGCTTAACCAAATCTTACATGTACTAACCACAGATGGCAAGACATTAATGTAAAGTAATTAAGAACTGACATTGCTCTTTTCTCTAACTGAGTATAATATAAATGGTGAAGTGACCCATTGAAGTACATATTAGGAAAGGAAGCTAAAACCATCATTAAACGTGTATCAGGCTAGCATATCTGCTTATAAAAGCTGATACCTGGCCTGTCAGCAGTGGGATACATTGGGATCACTTTACCTACTTTGGGGGTTCCCTACATGAAAAAATGTGAGTAATGCAAATGCTGGACTTTCTGTATTGGCTCAGTCTCTTTCACTATATTACAGAGGTTGTGATTTTGTTTGTTTTTCTAATAAACTTTATAACACTGCTTGTCAGAGAATATGCAGTGGATTGTTTCTCATGGACTCCTTGGGGTTTTCATTCTAATGACTACCTCACCACTGTGGCTGACCTGGAGGCAGAACTCTCTCAGATCACTGCATGGTAGATAAAATTAAATATCCCATTATAGATCATGTACATAGAATCATAGAAGATTAGGGTTGGAAAGGACCTCAGGAGGTCATCTAGTCCAACCCCCTGCTCAAAGCAGGACCAACCCCAACTAAACCATCCCATCCAGGACTTTGTCAAGCCAGGCCTTAAAACCGCTAACGATGTCTATGTCTCTATCTTGTCTATTTAGATTGTAAGCATTTTTACTGCTCAGAGTTTGTATTGTAGCTACCATAGTGTGTACTGTAATAATGAACACAATTAAAAATCCTCAAAATGCTCCTATAATTGAAATAGTCATTTTGAAACTTGCTGTATAAATTATAATGGGAAGTAATCAGAAGGTATGTGTCGGACCAATACAGATTAATCACAAGTGGTATGTGGTTTTATATTTGAAATGTTTCACTAAACAGCTGAATTTTCAGCAGAGATCTGAAGATAAAACATTTGACTTGGCCTACATTCAGTGGGGGCTATTTCAAGCATTAAAAAAAATGGAAGAAAACTTAAATTCAAGAGTGGGCAAAGGAAGGGAATGGAGCAATCATGTCATAACCTTGGATATAGTATAAAGAATGAAGTTACACACATAGGCATTCCTTATATTTGCAACTGTTCATTTTCGAATAAATCAAGTATAATTTTTCCGCATGCAAGGGTTAATGTTTCATTTTTTCTCTATGCAGAGTCACACAGTGACATTTTTACGTACAACTTACTATATGCATACAATGATCCATACTCCACTCCAAAATAGTCTTTCTGTACCGGCATAACATTTTCATCCCAAGAGTTTTATGAACTATGAATTAAGTCTCATAATACCCTTGTGGATATTATAAATTATTATAATATATTTATACTGAGTCTCATACAGAAAAATAAATGATACCTCAAATGTCTCCAAGCAAGTTAGTAGCAGAATCAAGAACTGATATCGCTCTTTTCTCTAACCACTTAATGACATTCCCTCGCTATGTAAATAGACAAATCGAGCCTACTATTTAAAGTCACAGGAATAAAACTACATTTGCAATGCTTATTTTGATTTGACGTATGGGTTCAGGTTATTTCTGTAACTAATTGAGATTCTAAAAATCATGAGAAGCATCCTGAATTACACTTGTCAAAAATGCAATTCTGACCCGCTAACGGCATACACACATACACACAGTGAGGTTTTTTCTTTTAAACTTTGGTATAAAATGTGTGGTATAACTTTTTGGTGAGTAAAAAAAAAAAGGGAAACAACCTGACCCAGTTGCATTAGAACAGCAGCTTGTCCTTTAATAGTGCTCAAAAGAGTCAGTACCTGAGAGACCTCTAAGACATATTGGTAGAACATTCCAGTGAAGACGAATGTAAACTGTTTCATGTCTGACCACATAAAAAAAGGAATGAAGCCTCTGCTAGAATATTCTCTCTTAAAATAAATAAATAACTGTTTGAACAATTTATTTACAATATAATGCCAATTTAGTAAGGAAGCATGTGCAGCATTATAGCACAAATACATGTTACTAATTTTCAGGACAAAGATAAAAAATAGCAAAAACAGGTGTGAGTATTTGATAGTTTTTGCTATCATTTACATTGATTAGAGGAAAAAGTAACTGCTAATACAAGTTCTACCTAGAACTTGATTGAGGGTGTATAATACTGAGCTAAGGAAAATTACTTACTGGACTGTACCTGCATTAAGTTCAGCTGTCCCCAGGAGAGTGATTTTAAATTATTTAAGTACATAGCAGTTCTCTTAAAAGCTTTGGTAAGCACATATTCGCGGTTTTACTCTTTCTCTCCAACCTCCTTCCCCCACAAAAACTTATGTAATCATCTGTGGTGGTATGTCAATATCAGATGAAAACAAAAGTCAGCAATAAAGTTTTAAGTAAGCTTAAATTGGGTTTAGATAGTAAGCATTAATAAACTCAGTGTTGCCAACTCTTAAGATTTTATCATAAATCTAGAGATTTGTTAAGTTTCTTAAAGCCGTAAGTGTTTGAGTCAAGGGATTATATGAGAAACTCATCTTTTTTTTTAGGTAAATTTCTAGTCCTCATGGTTGTGGAGAAAAGCTTGACAATGTGATCCAAATGTATGTGAAGGTTTAGAGATCCGAAGGCAAAGAAAAATAATTTCAAATTCATTATTATGAAAAATGTCTTGTGATTTTAAAGCTAATCTCATGATTTTTTGAATCCTGAATCATGATTTTTGAGTGCTTGGGGTTAATAATGCTGGTGGCATATGTTCAAACACACAAATGTAGGCCCAGATTCCCCACACCATCACTACCAGTCATCTGCCATCCTTGCTCATTCTGAGTCTTACTTTAATCCAGAAATAATCCAAATCCAACTTTCAAATATGTTAAGGACTGCAATACAGAGGACAGTCATCAATTGTTCTCTATGCACACTGAAGGTAGGACAAGAAGTAATAGGCATTAGCTGAAGCAAAGGAGATTTAGGTAAGATATTAGGGGGATAAAAGCTAATTATATGAATATTAAAGTACTGAAATAAGTTACCAAGAAAGATTGTGGAAACCCCATCACTGGATGTTTTAAGAACAGTTTAGAGAAACACGTCAGGTACGGTCTTAGTATACTTGGCCCTGCCACAGACTAGATGACCTATTAAGGTCCCTTTCAACCCTATATTTCTATGAATCTATGTTGTTTCAATTAGTCAACATTTATTCAGCCATGAACATTGATTTCTAAGGAAATTTAAGATAATAGCATTAACCCATAAAAGCCATCAAATCAAGAGTATATCATAGAGGAACTATCCGATAGGTTAATATAGTACTTTGTATCAAACTCTACTCCTTCAAAATCCTTTTTGAGTCTTACTTCTCCTATGACACCTACAAGAAAACAAAATATAATAACTTGTTTGAGCAGCAGTTGAAGAAAACTGATACTTATTTGTATACTCATGGAATACAAAATAAAACAAAAAATAGCAAATGTTTATATGGATCTTTATGTTAGAGCTGTTTGTGTCACCTAAGATTGCCTGAAACTTCCCATTATAAGGTCCTGTTTTAAGTAGCTTTTAACTTAGCCAACTGTAACCACTGAAATTTGGCTAAGTTATATACTTTTGAAAAATCTCAGTTCACACATGCACAGTAAAGACTAGTCAGAGATTATCAGGTACATTCTACAAAAAATGTAATCTGTATTGAGTATGCTTCTGCCTAGGGCTGCAGGATTGTAAGAAGACTTTCCCCTGAAATTGCATTTCCCAACAGTTGCAAGGCACTTGTGCACCTGGCACAGGAAACGAGAGCAAGGAGACTGTCTCTTCTGCGCTTTCAGTGTTCTCCCTGCTGATGATCTGGCAGTGTGGAGGAGTAGGAGGAAGCAGTCTGACCGAAGTGTGAGGAGCTAGGCTAGCAGCTGTGGACAACAGAGGGAGTAGATTGAAACAAAGAGTTTTTTGAGGGACAGAGATTGGGGGCTGATGGTTGGGGAAGATTGGAACTTAGATGAGAAGTCAGCAATGGAGAATGAGAGCAGACAAAGACACTAGAACTCAAAGACAAAGACAACGGGCAAAGACACTAGAACTCAGATGAGCCCAGAGAAGTGGACACTGGAACTAGTTTGATGAGGAAACTGGGAGAGGACCTGAAGAGATAAGGAAGACTAGGAGAAGGAGCTGAGAGGATGGAGGAGAGACAGAAATGGCACAGGGAGATTCTGAAGGGGACATGGGTAGAAGGAGTCAGGCATGAGGGAACAAGGGCAGATAGACAGTGCTCTGGGAATGATTCAGGGTGGGTAGTGAAGGAAGAAGTCTGCAGGAACAATGTCTTATTTGTTGCAGAAGTTGAAAAATGTGTAGTGAATGACATAGGGAATTGCAGGAAGAGAGAGGATGTTCACATGGATAAGGCAATGGAATGCTGCCGTGGAGAGCTGGATTCCATTCCTGTCTCTGCCACAGAGTTTCTATGTATTATTGAGCAAGTCATTTAATCCAAACGTTTCACAGGTGGTCATTAATGTGTGTTTCACATTTAATAGATGCCCAGTTTGAGATCCTGGGGCTGAGCACTCAGACCTTCAAGTGAAATAAATGGGAGCTGTGCTTTGAACGTATAAAGTTCCACACAATGCTTAGTACTCTGAATAATCAGGTCATAGGCATCTCAAATTGGACACGCAATATTAGTGGACAATTTTGGGCCCTCTTTCTCTCTTTGCCTCAGTTCTCCATCTGTAAAATGAGGATAATACCCCTCACATCACAGGAGTGTTGTGAAAATTAATTAATTTTTGTGAAGCACTGATTTATAGTGATGGGCACCACAGGAACGATCATGGGGAAATTAATAATTCTGTTTGGAGATTAGGGTGTGACTAGTGTGCAGTAAATAAGGCCTGGGGCCAGCCATTGAGCACTGAGGATAAAAAGAATTTAATAGTTTTAATTTAGTGAGCACCATCCATCCTGTACATTGAATGAGGCTGGGGTCCTGTGGGGGAAAAATAGCATGTGATCATGTAATTAAAGATTGTATCAAAATTCATAAGTTAAGGGGGGCAAATTAAATTGCATAGGTAATCTTAATTGTGGTATTTCCTAAATTCTGATTGCTTGATTTTGCAACTTTAATAATATACTTTTTAACACAGCTTTGTGTGTGTAATATGTATGTAAAATTGTGTACATCTGATCTTTTCCTTCTCTTCCAATCTTTTTGTGTTGCTTGTCTTCAAATACATTAAGTTCCTCAAGACCGGGACCAGGTTTATTTTTATGACCCTGATCCCACATTTCTGTGCATGAAATTAAGGGAGCTATGGGTGGGTGCCGCAGTATGATTGCTCACAACAAATTGCACAATTGGGGCCTGTACTGTGCCTAGCACAATGGAATCCCAACAATAACCAGGACAACTGTGTATTATTGTAATTAATAATAATTAATATTGTATTTGTCAGTGCCCCAAAGTGCTGGAGAGATATGTGGTTCCAGCTCTCATTCGCTCCCAGACTTCCTTTGTCTTGCTGTAATCTAGTACACAGCACCAAAATTGTTGTGTTTCAGATGGTTAGTTACATATGAATTAGCTGTGATTCAGATTCCATTACTTTGCTGTTTTCTTAGCAATTATCACTGCCCTTGGCACTATGGTTTATGGGTCTTTAATAGGTCAAGTGACTCCCCATCCCCCCAGACCTTTTGGAACTAATTCTGCCCTTTATAGCTCATTTGTTAATCTGGGGCTAATTTATGCAGTTTACTTCAGCTTTCCAGAAGCTCATGTTGGGTACTGTATACCCCAGGGTCCCCTTGTTGAAACATAATTGTTCCTAATCTGCATGCTGCCAGTGTCAGCTGGGGACCTGATTGTCAGGCAAAATGTGAGTTTCCACATGTATGCTAATAGTACTTAGCTACATTTTTCTTTAGAACCTTCCCTGAAGTACATTTAGTGTTGTCTGACTGTTTCTAAACTCAAAAGCTCGTCTCTCTCACCAAAAGAAATTGGTCCAATAAAAGATATTGGGTCCCTGTTTCTGAGACACTACATTTTGGATGACTTCCAATGTTCTGCAAGTGAACAGTAAACATGGGAAAAACAGAGGCCATTTCCAATTGGTTCTATAATGCATCATGGTTACATTATCTTAGTTTTATATAGATATTTTATTGAAATTAAAAAATGTTTTATGGTGACATTATCTTTCAACTCTCTAATACTTGCTGTTTTAAAATCAGTGTCATCTAAAGCTCATTTTTATCTTATCACAAAGGATATCTTTATGTAAGATGTAAAGGCATCTTATTTCCTTAATATGAAGCACCTGTTGATTGAACCATAGCTCTTGCCTTTACACCTAGTCTATGATATTTTCATATCCTCATGGCTGAAATACATATTAAATATATTAGTAGACTATAGCTGATCCAAAAATATGTGGCTTTGCTGACAAATAAATAAAGATTTGCTGGAAGGGTATAGCAACAAATTCTGCCTGCACTAGGTTTCTCAATGAATATATCTTTTCTCTGTCACTGTTTCATTGTTCTCTCTCTCTCACTTTCTCTAAAAGAATAAAGGGCACTAAAATTGAATCTCTTGCAAGCAACTACACTTGACATAACTCAATATCATTTAATACTTTAAAAATCTCAATATAGTGTTTGTTTGGAATAGATGGTTTATGGTTCTCTTTCCACTCTAGGAACATGTTTGAAAAGTTTAGCCTTTCCTAGTGTTGAAAATTCTTAACATCTAGAACCCTGCTATGGCATATTTCATAAGTCAATATTGTACTTACATACAAGTATGTAAATACGAGGTGAAAAGGCTAAATTCATCTTTGGTGTAACTCCACAGAAGTCAGTGAATTACTTACATCAGGGATATATTTGGCCCATTGATTTTAGATGAGGACAATCTAGTCCTTATTGCAGTACTATTTTGATATATCCCAGAATTCTGTTTGATTTCTTTTGTTTTGTTTTGTTTTTGTACTGCAGACAAATATTGCTGATGACTTCATTGATTTAAGCAAACTCTAATCTATTTCCTGATCAGCAGAGTTTATGATTCTGCCATGTATTATATACATCTTCTTTTGACTTGTCAAGCTTTACTGCCAGATGCATACTAATGGCATTAGCTCACTTCATCCTACTATTAATGGTAGTAATGTAACAAAATATCTGCATTATGCTGAATGTTTACCACTTTATTTTCAGTACTAGGGGATGAAAGCTCATGCCGTTGCACAGGTGTGGCAACTGGACCAAGTAATCCACCATCTGTGTTCTGTATCGGATTAATTTTTTCTGAGTGTTTCTTCTTTTAGCATCTTTGTGACAAGTAGCTTTCTTTCTTGGCATTATGCATGGTCAAAGCTTAGAGGAGTACTGGTTACCGTGCCACCATATACCAGTACATATGGAAACTATTTTCATTTTTGCCCAGTTGTGTAAGGCTTGGAATTGTATTTTTCAGTACTGTTGGCAGTCCTTCTCAGGTGTATCCCTGTCTGCTATATCACCAAACACCATAATAGGAAACTTGCTAACCAAACACTGCAGCAGTGAACATGCTAACACAACATAAAGCAGCAAGTTCTAGTGAAGAGGAAATAATACAAACTGGCAGCAAAGCCACAAAATAGATTGCATTTGGGGCCTCTTGTGTCTATATACTATGGTGTAGTGAGGAATGTTGCTGTTTGTACATATTCCCTGAAGTTTGTGCACAGATCTGCCCCTGGCACCACCACCTCTTAGTTACACCACATAGTTTTTACTTCCACATTCTCAGATCAACTGCCACATTCCAACTGTCACAGAACCTTTGGACCCCAACATTCTATCTGGTACTCACTAGGTCCAGTGAAGATTAAACCTGGTGACAGTCTAAACAAAAAGAGCTTTAAGCCATGTCTGTAGCTTTTCCTATTGCTTCACAATATCTCAGACAGGCTTCAGAATGACGTACAAGCAGTGACAGTCCTGGAAGTTTTGTGTTGATTTGTGCAGGTGGTGAACGAGGGGTGTGTACTGCTCTGCGGGGCTCTCTGTGTTGGGGTTATTGTGGGGTGGGACATAGATTTGAAGAACTGTAGCAGTAGGGGCAAATAATTTCACAATCTGTTCAGTTTTCCTCACACAACCAATTAAACTGTTGCATGCAAATTAGCTGTTGTGTAAGGGTAGTGACTGGTTGAGTTACCTCTGATATCATAATGGTCTAGGACTCACAAAATAGCAGGGACATAACACACTCAATCCCTCTACAGTTGTGTCCACTGGCAAGGAAGATGTGCTGGATGGCCTATCCTAATAACCTTTCCTTCCTAATTCTGTGATCCAATAATTCCTTGTCAGTTCCCCAGAGTGCAGTTGGTTTACTTTAGGTTTAGAGTTCCGGAACATGAGATGATTGATGAAAGGTCAGCAGAAGGTGAGGATTTGGACTTCCACTACTAAATGTTGACATCTTTGGGGACTTAGTGACTAAACTTCCCCTAAAGAATGTCAGTAATACGGAAATACTCTGGTGTCAATTTTGTTAGAAAGGTGCACTGTCCCAGTAAATGCTAGGGACAGGAGAGCTATTAAACAAACTATTGGTGTTGATTAGAAGAGGGAAAATTAACACCTCTTGGTGTATCTGAGCAAATATTAACAATTGCAGTTACTAGTCATTGCGTTTTGACATGATTTTTTTTTTGCAAAACATTTGTATTCTTTGTTTATCCTGGTATGAAAAAATCTGACTTGTTCTATGTTATCCAGTAAATCTGTTGCCTAAAAAGGAATAGAAATATCAAATAAAAAGAAATATTTAGCCTTAGTTTGAACAGTGCCATATACACATGTATATAGAATAGATAAAAGGTAAGCAATTATAATTATTCTAGAAATGTTTGCATAAAATAACTGAGATTTGCTAAAAAAACATGAAGACAACTCAACCAAAGTAAAGGCAAAGTCTACTGGTAAACTTCAGCTCTTGATATGCAGTGTAAAAACAAAGTAGGTTAACAGCTGAGACTCCTCAGAATGACTAATGACAATGTCAGATCTATTTTAGAAGGAGATATCATTATTGTCAAAGTATTCAGAAGCCCATGAAGCTTTTCATGGAAAGTGCACTAACAAAACCCAGGATCAAGGTCACCATTCACTGTGAACAAGAAAACAACATAATGACACAAACTATTAGAAACTTCAAACATTTTATCAAGCAGGGCAAATGGAATTACTAGACAACAAGTACATCATTACACACAGAAAATATCGAGAGAATTGACTGAAAATTGCTGGATGGGCACATTTTAAACATCAAATACTTCACTTTTGCACTCAAGTAGACATGAAGGAAGAGTGGAATATATCATAGAAAGCAAAGTGCAACCGGTATCTTCAAAACCAGTGATCAGGATTTATTTTCTATATAACTCTTTTATGTGACCATATTTACTAGTCAAGTATACGCAACCCTGCATAGCATCTTCAGCATATACTGGAGGCTGAAACCTCAAGGCAAACAATGCATAAAACATATGGCATCTCACAGAAGGTAAATTGCAAATGGAGATACTAATGAACTAATTACATTGACCAGCATCCTACTAGTTATAAGCAGAGCAAAGTTAAATACTTGTCAAATGACCAATGAATTAGAAATTGTTTTACCTACATACAGTCTCCCTTTTGTGACTGAATGGTCAAGGATTCTGTCTCTATCTTCATTCTCTTTGAACATATTTGAGGCTATGAAGTAAATTTAAAGCAATGAAATAAATTGGACATTCCTGAATGCTTTATGAGAACACCTACAATTTTCAAAGCAATGTCTATTTCTAAGCAACTATGCTATCCAATTACTTTTCTCTAAAGGTAAGAGATTTATGCTTGAAATGCAGTAATTAAACATATTGCAGTATAAGTGAGTTATTAGATCACTACCATGGGATTTGTATATTTTAATGTCTGTTCTTGAAATCAGGATGTGTGATAAATGCAATATTAAAGTGCGTTAAAGGTCAATATAACATCTCCTCACATTACAGGATAAGAACTTGAGGAATGAGGTCTGAATCCTGATACCAAGCCAAAAATCTCATAGTAAGTCTCCCAGTTTTGATGCAGTAGGTGAAAGCAAATTCCTTTGAGGATGAAAAACCTTATACGTACTGTTGACTGCTCAGTCAGCACGTATTACTGGACAAATGGTCAACACTGACTTTTTTTTCTGTTGTAAAAATGCCTGAAGGGCTACTGTTGTCAATCACCAATGAATATCACTGAGGATACTGGATGAAGAAGACTGCAACAACAAAGGGTATAAACAAACTAAAAAGACACATTCAGAACTGACCTAGATTAATATACCTAATATAATATTCCCCAATAAATATAAGTCAAATTAAGCTATAGAAAAGTCAGGAATAAAATAGAGATGCAAAACTGATTATACCTAAATGTATGCATTTCCACAGTGGAAAAGAGTGGAAAAAACTAATTAAATATTTCTGATTATGCAAAATTTAGAAATACTGAATAATACTTTATAGGAAATAGGGATTAGAAGTATTGTTGTCTGAATATTTTTCTTTTTAAATGTGGGATACAGAAAAAATGTACTTTCCAAAATTAGAGGGTAGGGGAAACAGCTACAACATATAAGCAAAATGACCTGAGTGATGATGGGTTCATGGCTCGTTAGTTTAATTTCTTCTTTTTATTAATAATAATTTATTTGTATGTATTTACTGTTTATGTTTGCATGTACATTTTATGGGAGTTGAGACTGGGGAAGTAGGCATGCAAGCAGGGGATCTAAGTACAATCTAGGGAATAGGAAAAGGAAAGAAAAGAAAGGATATTGAAGGAGAATAGAGAGGATGCGGGGTCAAACAACCACTCTGCTTACTACACTGGAATCCAGGGACTATGAAAGGGTGAATGCAAAGATTGGCAGGAGGCCTAATGAGATCTGTCTCAATCTCAATGCTACTACTTTCCCCAGATGTTCTTGAGGAAAACTCTGCCTCTCCTATTATCTTCCTCTGTCTTAGGAGATCTTGCTCCTCTTCCTCATTCCAAGAAACTGCGAGGTGGAAGGGGCACTTTTGTGGCCTAGTGTCACTGAATAAAAGGGAGGCCTTTTAGCACCTGAGTCAAAAGAACACGAGGCACTGTCTTGGTCCACTCTGCCCTGCTGCTTTTCCTGCTCCTTCCATCCATTAATCTGTGTGGAAAAGGTGGAATGAGCAGCCATTTAAAAGTGCAGAGTGACATTTCTACTCCAATAGGTGATTCATAGACCTTTATGAGTAGGACACTAAATGGTCCAGCATAAATAGATTATCCTAAAAATGACCGTCACAAGACACTGAGATAATGCAAACTAGATCCATCTCATCCCCTTTGGAAGGTATAATAAACAATGGTAAAGGAGAATATGATAAATATGGACATTTGGATACCCTAGATTATGGACTATCCAACTTTACCAGTTTCAAAGGTTATTTTTGATTTCCATACTATGTGTTCTTGTCTACAACTCGAAAATCATTTTTTCTTTCTTTCTTTTTAATATAGCTGCTATGTATGTGACTTGCAGTATAATTTGGATTAAGGAAAAAAACAAAACAAATGGCAGTACAATTCAACACCATTCCTCCTACTTAGTCACAGGGGTCATGCTATGTCTTTCATCATGCTCATAAGTTCCTAGTGTTGTCAGATATAACCTGCTTCACCAGTTATCCAAATTACTTACAGATAGTTTGTTACATCTCTAGCATCATAGGAACATCTGTCACATTATGCCTCACAGAAGTTAACACCAACTAACATCTTTGCTCTCCAAATTTAAAGGAATAAGTTTGTAAATATCTTAGCAATTAAAAGTTGATTTTGCCTCTCCAAACTTTGCCATTTTTAATTGAATTCCCTTAAAAGAATAATCAGAAGTAGAATGTATTGATAACTTAAAATGTGATATACTTATGATTCAAACCAAACGAACAAAAAAAAAAAAGCCATGTCTGTTAAATCAAAGAAAATCACAAAGTAGTAATACATTAGGAATCTCATCCCTCCCACACAATTTTCTATAGATTTCAGCTATCATGTTGTCATCTGAAAGATAGCAGATAACCTCTCGATATAGGAGATGAATGTTTAATGTATCAGTTGTGTGTATATTTGAAGAAAGTGGAGGACAGAGGGAGGCAAAGAGAATTGTCAGCTTTTATATGCAGTTATAATATGCTTTCCAACATATGGTAGCTGCAGTGTGCTTTCGTAGTTTGCAGTCTGTTAGCGTGACAGTAAGCATATGCCAATTCTCTCAACCCTTTAAGAGGAAATAGCCTTAATTTGAAATTAAAAAATCTTCTGCACTGATCAATAACCTTCCTCGCTCATAATTTAAATAGGCTTTGTGCTCTATCTTACATCAGATTTGACAGCAAGAATAAGGCTCAGATTTTTAACATTGTATTATTCAGTGGAGAGAAGGAATGAAGGAACTTTCATAAAGTAAATATAAGCTCTCTGCAAATAAAAGTCATAAAACTGGCATGCTGATGTGTGTCTATCCTCAGCAGCAGCAGCAGCTCTAATGTAGTGTTTTTATAACTTTTCACAAAGAAAAGTATTTAAATGAAGTGGTCTGCTACTAGGGGGTATTCAGATCTGTGCCACTGGCAACACTGTAAATATACAAAAGCTGTAGTTGGTTTCATTAGTTTATGAGCATCTTCATCTTTGTAGCCCAACCAATGTGTCACAGATTGAAGATCAAACCTTGTGTATCTTAAAAATTCTACTTTCCAATAGGCTTTAGAGATTTCCAAGTTATATGACAGGAAGCCATTAAAAGCAAAAAGAAATTAAAATTTTTATGTTAAAGGACTGATTCAAAGTTTGAAGAGCAAGATTTATAAAACATTAGAAATAAAAGATCATCTTTCACTGTTGTCTGCTCCCAAGTTATGGTTATTTCATAATGACTAAAAGTTAGGTTGTATGAAAAATTGCTGTAGAAGGAACACAGATACGTTTGGGGTCTTATTGTAAACTTGGAGGTCAACCCAAGACCACAAAATCTCTTTGGACCTGAGCTGATGCTTTCACAATATCACCTACCTGCCCCCCAAAATTGTGGTTCTCCTTTCCTCATAAGTTTTTGTCTGCACCCTGTACTCACAATCAGATGTCTTCATGGATGAAGAAGGCCTGCTCTCCCTTTACTGTGGTGCTGAATGTTCCCTTGACAGCTTCCTTATACTTTTTTGAGTGTGATAAGTTTCTACTTCCCACTCTGGAAACTTTAAAAGGCCGTGCAAAGCCATTCTTCAAGAAGCTAGAAAACTAACTTGTCCTTGCAATAGAACATGTTGAACTGTGAAAACAGTCCCACTTTTTAAACCACATCCATCTTCTACTAGGTAGCACTCCACAGTATTTGCATAGGATCAATAGGGATCATTCCATAGAACAGAAGTTTTAAGTTAATCAGCAGTCTTGTTCTTTGCTAACTCCCATGAATCAAACTTCATTTATTTCACCTATATAACTGAACCCAGAAGTGTTCAAGCAGCCCTAAATAGGCTAATGTTCAGCCTTAGTGTAATTCAGACCCATTCTGATTATTATTTATTTGCATCTTAGCACAACAAGAAATCATTTTACAGAAACATTAGAAACAAGAATAAGAGCAAGCACAGGGAGGCCCATTACCAATGAGGAGGGAAAGGCAATAACAGAAAATGAAGCAATGTCCAAAGTCTTAAATGGCTCTTTTGTTTCAGTTTTCACCACAAAGATTAGCGGTGATTGAACAACTAACATAGTGAACATCAGTGTAAATGGGATAGGATTTGAACTTAAAAATAGAAAAGGAACAAGTTAAGAATTACTTAGCCAAGTTAGATATCTTCAAGTAGGCAGGACCTGATAAAATAAAGCCTAAAATACATAAAGAACTGGCTGAAGAGATCTCTGAGCCATTAGTAATTATCTTTGAGAACTTGTGGAGTATGGGAGAGATCCCAGAGGCCTGGAAAAGGGCATATATAGTACCTATCTATAAAAAAAGGGATTAAGAACAACCCTGGGAATTATAGACCAGTTATCTTAACTTCAGTGCCTGGAAAAATAATGAAGCAAATAATCAATCAATTTGTAAGCATGTAGATGATGAGGTGATAAGTAACAAACAGATTTGTCAGGAAAAAATCACATCAAACCAACCTAATATTCTTCTTTCACAGGATAGCAAACCTTGTGGACGAGGGGAAAGCAGTATCTGTGAGATATCTTGACTTTAGTAAGGCTTCTCAAAAGCACACTGGGAAAGTATAGCCTAGATGAACATCCACCTGGTTGGAAGACCATAATCAGAGAGTAGTTGTAAAAGTTTCAAGTCAAGCTGGAAGGGCATATGGAGTGGGGTCCAGTTCTATTCAATATCTTCATAAATGAGTTGGATAATGGCATAGACTGTAGACTCAAAGTTTGCAGATGATACCAAACTGGGAGGGAATGCAAACCCTTTGGAGTACAGGAGTAGAATTCAAAATGATCTGGACAAACTGGAGAAAGAGTCTAAAATAAATAGGATGAAATTCAATAAGGATAAATGCAAAGTGCTACTACACATAGGAAGGAATAATTATTAGCACAAATGCAAACTGGGAAATTAATACCTAGAAAGACGTAATGCAGAAAAAGATATGGAGGTTATCACAAACTAAATATAAGTCAATAGTTTAATACTGTTGCAAAAAAGCAAACATCATTCTTCGATGTATGAGCAGGACTGTTGTAAGCTAAACATCAGAAGTAATTCTTCTACTCCACTCAGCATTGATAAGGCCTCAGCTACAGCATTGTGTCCTGTTTGGAGTACCACACTTCAGAAA
Organism: Emydura macquarii macquarii; assembly: GCF_026122565.2. Taxonomy (NCBI): domain Eukaryota; kingdom Metazoa; phylum Chordata; order Testudines; family Chelidae; genus Emydura; species Emydura macquarii. Next base: position 660,766 of record NW_027130849.1, on the reverse strand, counting down.
AGATGTGGACAAATTGGAGGCAGTCCAGAGGAGAGCAACAAAACTGAGTAAAGGTCTAGAAAAAAAGACCAAGTGGGAAATATTGGGTTTGTTTAGTCTGGAGAAGAGAAGACTGAGGACGGACACAATAAGAATCTTCAGGTATGTAAAAGGTTGTTATAATGAGGAGGGTGATAAATGGTTCTCTTTATCCAATGAGGACAAGAGAAGACAAAAACTAAAGGGCTTAAATTGCAAGGGAGATTTAGGTTAAACATTCGGAAAAACTTCCTAATGTTAAGGGTAATAGTGAAGCACTGGAAATTACCCATTCCAATAACAAATTACCCAGAGAGGCTGTGGAATTTACATCACTGGAGGTTTTTAAGAATAGTTAGACAAACACCTGTTAGGGATGGTCTAGATAATACTTAGCCCTGCCTGAGTGCAAGGGACTGAACTAGATAACCTATAGAATTCCCTTCCAGTCCTACATGCTTATGCTTCTGTTCAACAAAGTGAAAAATAGAAAATTGTTTATTTACTTTGCTGTAGTCTTTTCTCTGACCATTTTACTATTATTGATGTACTGCATTATTTTGAGAGTCAAATATTTACAGTACCACATTAACACAATGTGCTAAAACTACTTGCATTCTTCTCATTAATTTATTTAAATGACTTTCCCCTGAATCACTTCCTCACAGAGAGATTTGTTCAGTAGTTGGGTCTTAGAATAAAGGCACTGGAATAAAGTTGTCCAGCCAGCTGTGTTTATAATTAAAACAAAACTTTTCATAGCATCAGAAACAGAATACACTGTCTTCCTTAAGTATAGGTGATAAATAGGAAAGATAGCTTTGTTGTAAAATCAATTTAGGTGACTTGGGTTCAATTTCAAAAACTGATACAGACTTTCTATGTGACCCTGAGCAAGTTAATTATCTGTGTGCCTCAATTCCCCATTTTACAAATGAGGATAATAGCTTTTTGCTCCTAGCCTTTGTCTCTCTTGCTTATTTGGATTGTAATGTTTTTAAGGTAGGAACTATTTCTTACTGCATATTTGTACAGAAACTAGCACAATGTGTTGGAGATTGTGGTCTTTAGGTGCCATTATAAATAAGAATAATAAATGCTACTGGCTTTTCAGTATCCTAAATGAACTGAGACTGTGAAAACCTCAGAAAAAAAATTGAAACAACTCAGACAGTTTGTGGTATGAATTTCTGGTTCTCAAGGAGGAAAATGTCAAAAAGCAATATGGAACTGCTCACTTTTCTGGATCCACTGGAAAAAAGAGAGTGTATTCCTTATACAAGATATATTTATGGCAAATGTTAAGGTAATAATAGGTGACTGATAAATATTAAGCATAACCCACATCAAACTATTTCAATAAATTTTAAAGGAGTTTGTTAATCCTTAAAAACTTAATGATGATTCCACTGAAGAGGAAGGATATGTGTGGTAAAGTCATTTCCAACTTTCTTCATCCTTACCGCAGCAACTGTCTCTGTCCACCCCCATTACCTTTCTAATCACTCAGGGAAAGGTTACTAACCTGGACCTACTTCTCAGTGGCCTTTCATTCATCCCGTCCCACCACAGTGACTTAAAGAACTGAATTTTAACTTAAAAATCTGAGTTGGTTAATTTCTTAAACACTTTAATATATTAAGGGTACTTTTAAAAATATTTCTTATTGTCATTCAAAATGTGAAAATGATCATGTAAACCATGAATGCTAGGTGTGATATTCTTTCTGCCTTCAGTGGTGGCTAGGCCAAATAAAGATGGATGAACCTGAAAGATCCTAGGCTAACAATGGTGGGTCTTTTAACTCAGGCAGTCAAGGCACATGTGTTAAAATCCCAGGTTGATCACTGCTGCCAAGAACTCACTCAGAGGAGTCAGAGTTACAAATGGTGGCTCAGAAGGTGGTATTGAACTGAGAAGTCCCTGTAGGTTGGGATGTGCTTCCCCAACCAGGTGGAGTATGCAAGCCAGGGCATCTCACTCTGGTATTCTGTCCCCCTTTAATGCTGCTAGGCCAACTAGAGATTGTTGAGCCTACTACAGCCATGTATAACAGAAGTAGGTCTTTGAGCTCAGCAGTAGATATTCATGTATAAGGATCTAGCAATCCCAGGTTTGATTCCCACTGCTGACAAATGGTGGCCTGTAGAGGGACTTGAACCCATTGTACTACCATCACTCTTGGATGCATTGTCAGCAGCAGAAATGGAACCTGTGATTGTTACATCTTAACACATGAGCTGCTATTACTTGACCTAAAAGACTCTTCTGCAGTAGCAGGCTCTTTAACCTCTAACTGGCTTAGCCACCTCTAGACTGGGACAGAGTACTGCATTGAGCAAGCTATGGCTTAAAATCATTTTCTTCACAATTATGATCTTAAATTGTTGTTATATACGTAAATTTACAGTTGTATTTTGGATTTTTACATGCATGTTTTATACTTCTGGTGCTTAAAACACACAGCCATTCCCCTTTGCTGTCTGGCAAGGTATCAGTTTTAGTGTATTCACTTTTTGAAAACGTTTTGGATTTAAAACCTAAATATAGTTTTATAAATAAAGAGCAAATATTTAATTGCTTACTGTTAACAATGATGAATTGTATTTAGACTGAACAGACTTTGTTTAGAAATTTTACTAAAGACGCAGAAGGTTCATGTTGAAAGGTTCCATAAGATTTGACATAGTATCTCCAGTACTAAAAAACCCTGTGAAAGCTTGAGAGCTATTAGAAAATGCTGCTATTCTATAATATAAAGCAAACCCTCCTGATGGGCTATTTTAAAGCTTCTGTTTCTGATTTTTCCATGTGCATATCTAACCTAACTATACAGGTAGTTAAATTCTGGAATAGGCTTCCAAGGAATGCTATGGAATCTCCATTATTAGTTTTTTTAAGAACAGGTTGTAAAAACACCTGTCAGGAATAGTGTAGGTTTAGTTGGTCCTGCTTCAGTGCAGGGGATTAGACTAGATGACTTCAAGGTCCCTTCCAGCCCTATACTTTTATGATTTATGAATTAACAAGCACATGTACAGCTAAGTTGGGTTTACTGTGCCCCACCTCCAGTTTTGTCCTAGAACCCTAAATTTGGAAATAGCAAACAGTGGATACTTAGGGCCACATCATAAGCTTGTGTAAATCAAGTCAATGGAATTATGTCAATTTACAGCAAACTGAGATTTAGCCCTTAGAGTTTTATACACAGTTTGTTCCTTGTTTTCCCCCCATCCCAAAAGCACTGACTTTGACTAAGATGGGTCTTAGAGAGAAAAAGTTTGCAAATGATGTTTAACAGCCACACTACTTAAAAGTGAGCAGCCAATAGTATTAGCTTGTAAAACTGGCTGGTAAAATTAGCTGGAGGACTAAAGAAAGCCCTTCTTCTGAGATGACTGATTTGGCCTATATTGCCATGCCAGTAACAACAGTTTGTTTGGTTTTGCTTTTTAATCTTTCTGCTCCTTGATGAGATGCTGGCATCATAGCAATTTTCTAACCACTAATGGCCCAAACCACATTAATTCTGGATGAGTAACTATGAGTTTCAGTATGCTACTCAGAGTAGAGTTATAAATATTTCTTTTTTTCTTGTTTCCCCCTACCCCACAGCCTAATTATGACTAAAGAAACCTCCTTACCAAGCGTTACAAACAGTAAAATTCCAAAGAAGCTTTGAGAAGGTGATAGAGAGAAGTTTGTTACCAGCTGGCAGGCAGTTTCAATTAAAAGTTGTAAATCCAGGTGTGATATAATACTGTGAATTATCAGAGCCAGACTTTGCAAAATTAAAGATATAGATATTCAGCCAAATTCCTTCCTGATGCAATTTGACTGACAGCAGTAGAATTACATCAGGGATTAATTTAGCTCATTATCTATGGTTGAACCTTTGATTTAGGGAAAATGGTGAGAGTCAGCTGTCTTCCTGCAGAGTATAGTAAAAGTCCACCTCTGTGACTATTTCATAAACCAAAACTAAAGGCAAATCAACCATACACAATTCAAAATGTCATTCAGGATCAAACATACACAAATGGAAAAATTATGTTTTAAATAAAATTATAAATAAGTTGAGATGACATTAGTGTAAAGTTTATAAAGGGAAAAGTAGAATCATTTTGCAAGTCTTTTCTTCAGATCATAAGCCTTCCCATGGTTCCATTAGACCCACCTTATGAGACTCAAAAATGCTTGTACAGTTCTGATTGCTTTTTCAGTGCTACAGGGAATAGATGCACAGGAATAAATAGGAGCTGTGTGTGCATAAGCCACAAAAAGGGGACCATGTCAAATGAAAATGGAGAATGGCCACAGGAAAAGAATCTATTCTGTATGTTTCATTCCCTCCCCATATAAAGAAGAGAGGTTTATGTTCATGACAGACACACCGAGAAGTTAGATAAAATATAAATACTCTTGCTTGAAAGTTGCAACATAACACTACTTTTTTTTCTCTTAGCATTCAGGACGATAGCCCAAAACAAACAGAGGTACAACTCTACCCACCTTACTCCAGCTGGTTCTCTGCAGACTGACTCTGCTAGGCTCAGATTATACACTTCCCTACACAATCCACTAGACTATAAGTAGGGCCAGGAAAACACTTGACATTTAAATTGATCACTTATAATTTTAACATTTTTAAATAAACCACAAAAAGCCACACAGCAAAAATATGGGAGCATAGGATTAAGTTATAATAGACGTGTGTTTTTTTGGGCTATTCATGGCTACAAGTTACATTGGTACATGTTGAGCTATTGTCAGCAGCACTGCTGACTACATTAATAATATTCTAGGGTAAATATAGTATGACTTAGAGGTAGAGGGTCCTCAGACATTGCTAGATAATCTGTCTATAACCAACAGAATGGCAAACTGTCCACTGAGGGTATGACTACACTGCAGTTAGACACCCGAGGCTCGCTTGTGCTAGCTGATTTGGGCTCCCAAGGCTCAGGCTGTGGGGCTGTTTAATTTCATGTAGCCCAAACTCTGGGATCCTCCCACATCGCAAAGCCCTACAGCCTGGGCTTAAGCCTGAGCCCAGATATCTATACTGCAGTTAACCAACCCCACAGCCTGAGCCCTGCAAGCCTGAGTCAGCCACTGGTTTTTAATTGCAATGTTAACACAACCTGAGTCACTGGGAAGACTCATTATAAACCCCTAACTCCGGCCAAGCACACAACAGCTAATCCAGTGGGAGAGCAGATTCCTTCATCATTGGGGACATGTTGGTGTCTACACTAACAACAGAACTGATATCTGGAGGCATCTGGTGTACTTCAGAGCTCCTGAAACAATGGCTAGCTGACTGAAAGACTCACAGTAGTACCTATAACTGGTCTGGATGTTATGACAGATTGCTATAGAATCCTTGTCCCAGCAGATGACATTTTATTGATTATGAGTGTATCCTTTTGACCAGAGGTTGCTTTCTTGTGCTCTTGTCCTGTATGCATCTGTAACAGTTACTTCAACACATAGCTGATTCTACATGGGCATGCTGTGTTCCATGAACCATCACAATTTACTCTTTGTACACAAAATATCCACCTCTTAAAGAGTTGTCTGTAGGTATAGTGTAGGTGTAATTTCACTTTTTGAGTGAAAGCCCCACTAGTTAACACTAAGAAAACATGCACCATTCCACCCCCCCCAACCCCTCCCCGCTCCACCCTCTCAACAGCCATAAACACATATAACCCCTATTAATACATATGATAATAATAACACTAAATTACATAATTAATAATACATTCTTATGTGAGTAAGAAGCTAATCCTTCCTTGGTGCAGCCGCCACTGCATGTCCCGTGTGGCCCTGCCTCTTCCTGTCCTTCATGGACAGAGGGTAATAGAGGTGGTGGACACTGGCAAGCTGTGGGGCTGTTCCACTTTGCTGGGCACCTGGCCGGTGCAGAACTTGAGGCAGCTGCTCCCAGCCGGCATAGGGATCGGGGGGCTACTCCTTTGCTCCAGCCGGCGCGGGACCTAAATGACCTCAATATTACCGAAGTCTCACAGACCCCTTGTAATCTTTGTTGCTCCCCAAGGAGGTCATGCACCCCAAAGTGGGAATCATTGATGTATATCCTTTTCTGTTCAACTTTCAGCACATCCTTCTCTCTACTGTAAAGGTGTACCTTGGCCTGTGCACTTTTCAAAAGTTCTATAACTTATAGAAGGCTATTAACAAAAATAAGTAGTTATGGGGTGAGACAAAGTGATGTCATGAATTAGAAAATGACTAAGATAGAAAACAATAGATGGTCGATTTTCATCTTGGCCAAGATTCAAATTAAGTCCTGTGTTGTTTAATACATTGATTAATGATTGTAAACAGGATATGAACAGTGAAATGGCAATAATTTCAGATGACCCAAAATTTGGATAGCAAATAGAGAATATTGTAATTAATTCCAGAAGGACAAAATGTCATGTTGAATAGTCAGCAGGATAGCAGATGAAATTCAGAATTGACTATAAGATTTTCATTTTAGAGTGCTATGGTATGACCGTCCAATGCAGTGAGAAATCTCCTTACATACACACATCCCTAACAACAAAACAAAACAAACAAATTAAATAATAGCATGGAACTATTAAGTGAGAACATTTGATGGCATAATCAAGATTTAAGTAGCACTGTCAGCCTAGCAATAAAATCTGACAAAGAATTCTTGGTGAATAGATTAGTAGACCTAATTAATGTTGATTTGTTAACTTTAATTTGCAGCTTTTAGAAGGTGTTAGGCTCACCCCAAATTATGATTCAGATCTCTCATGTTTGGAATTAATATATCTTATTTCTCATGTATTGCAAAAGAGGGTTTAGAAAAAATAAAATCCATTGTTCTGTGTGGAAACTGTTTTTCTAGTTTTAATATTCAAGTACTGCATATACTTTTGCACTTATTTCCCCTCATTTTCTGTATTTCTACCTCCCAAATATTTTAAACAGTTATCCCAAAATCTGTTTTGTATCACTACATCCCATTTTCACTCTCCTGCAATTATAAGAATAGTTATTCTTAATTCCATCCTACCTCAACTCCTTGATAGTCTTTCCCTGCAGTGATGGGCATATGGTTATGATATTATAATTCATTTGTGAACATTATGTATTATTGAACATTAATACAATGGTTCATAATATAATCTGTTATACTCACTGGAAAAGAGCAGACAGAAAAAACTATAAATGAATTTTTCTAGACATGCCCAGATATCATCTGAGAGGGTACCGAGGTTACATATGGACCCTGGATGTCCTGTGCATATTTCACAACTTCAATAGGATCTCAGAAAAACTCAGGATGTTGTATTTTTGGTAGACATCTGGCTTACAAGGAACAGCTTTCTAACATCCTCATTAGGAAAACAGATGGCTCTCCCTGCTCATCAATGGTTGAGGTCTTGAACAGAGGGAAAACACATTCTGAAAGCATATTGAACCATGGACTTGCTGACAACAGTCCAGAGCTATGTGACCTAGTAAACTGCAGATCCGGGGATGAAAACTGATCACCTGTCACATCAAGTACAAAAGGCCATCTAAAAGTTACAGAATGAACATGCTGCTGGACCTGATGGTAGTCTACTTGAGCTGCTCAAGCATTCATTGAAACCAATGAGCTTCAACCTCCATTAGGCAAAATAGCAGCAGAATGGAAAGGTGGCATCATAGTGTCCCTGTAGAATGTCAAAGACTCTCACCCCAAGTATGGCAGCTATAGGCCAATCTCATTCTTATTGGTCCCTAAAAAGTTCTTCACATACATTCTGCTTGGTAGGATGCAGCTGCTTCTTAACAGACTTAATTGTCCAGAACAGCCAGATTTCACTGCAGGGCAGTCAACAACAGACACCGTCCTCGCCTTCCGGCTTCTAGCTGAGCTGCATCAAGAATTTAACTGCCCGTTTCACATGGCATATATTGACATCAAAGAAGCTTTTGATTTGGTTGGCAGGTCTGCACACTTTTGCTCTCTCTGAAAGGAGTTGGTGTTCCAAATGTTTTGCTAAATCTGATCTACAGTCTTCACACCAGTACAAGAAAGTGCACATTCATGGCATTCACTGCATTTCTACACAACAACAGGTGTGCAGCAGGAATGTATTCTTGCTCTGGAACTATTCTGTTGAGCCATTGACTATATATTAAGACTTGCTTCTCCATGTCACAGTCCAGGTTGATCAAGAAGTGTTTACCAACCAAAATGATGCTGTACTTGCTGAAGGAGAAGTCACAGAATTTCAGCCCCTCCCTGTGAGGTCTTCAAGATGCTGGCCACACTATTGGGTTGAATATCTCATTGCACAAAACCAAGGTCCAGAATCTTGAAGATAGGCCACCAGAATTCCCAGTGCTGGTGGGACCGAGTACCGTTGGAGAGTGTTGATGAGTTCATCTACCTCAACTACAAGCACAGTTCTAACAGTTGTAGAAAACCAGATGTTCTACAGCAAATAGGTCTTGCCACCTCCTGCATGAAGTTCACGTCTCAATTATGGATGCAAAAATATTTTTTTTCACTGAGAAAAAGTTCAGGATCTATCAAACCTGTATACTACTTATATTGGTATATGGATCAGCAACTTAATCCTCCTATAGGCAAACTTGGAATGGCTAGAGGCATTACATATGTGCTGTCAGCACCAAATTTTTAGCGTAGTAAAGTGGTTTGACTTTGTGCAGAATGTCACAATCTTGCAAACATCTGGCCTTCTTTCAGTTGCTCATCATATCCAAAGCAGCATTGTATGCTCTTTGGCCATCTCTCTAGGATAGACAAAAACACCCCAGCACACTGTGCTCTCAAATGTTCCATCTACATAAGGAGTGCATACCCTGACCCTACCTGGTGCCACATGCAAGGATGCCCCAGAGATTGATAGTTTCATAGGAATGAACCAGATCTAGGAACTTTGCTACTGACACCTGGATCAACAGTTCTTTGTAGACTGTGTGTGAGAGAGTGTATGTTTCCCCTGTGATCACCATCTTCCCAGTATTTCAACAAAGGGGGTCTTTTGTGGTCCATGCTGAAAGCTAAGAACTTGCTGGCTATCATGGTTATTAGGGAGTTTATGTTTGGAAAATATTTTAAGAGTTATGTACATATGGAATAATGTGTTCCAAAATTGCTGGAGGTAAAACTGGTCACTTAAGGGCAGAGTGGTTCTCAGAGTTAACTGAAGAGTGAGAAGAGCATTAGACCATTTTTTCCATGCAGGCAGTGAAGCCATCCGAGTCCAGCGGCGGTAGCTATGTCGGCAGGAGATCTGGTAGCTATGTCAGTAGCTATGTCTCCCACACCAGCACTTTTGTCAGTGAAACTTATATTGGGCAGGTGTTTTTTCACACCCCTGACCAACAAAAGTGCTAGTTTAGATATAGTTTTAGTAACTTTATTAAGTTGTGTATAGGAAAGAGTAGTAAAAGAAGAAAATCATAATAGAAAGAGATGTAAATTTGAATGGTGAAGTGTAACAGTGCTGTCTTATTGTCTATAATCTCTTTTTTGTACCTGGATTCATTTGTCTTGGTCTTCACAAGTAGAGATCATGTCAGGGGATCACTCGCTGGCCAGTGCTCCTTTTTTACCCCCCTGTTGATGGCTGCTCTGGCCATGTAGTGGTCTGCCCCTTTTCACAACTTAGCTGTCTGTTCACTTATACTCCCATCCTTTTTAGGGCAATCATAGAAAAGTAGAATTGGAAGGGACCTCAATAGATCATCTAATTCAGTTCTATCTCAGTGCAAGGGACTAAGTATTACTTATCAGGGATGGTCTAGATGTTTCTCTAACCTGTTCTCCAATGACAGAGATTCGCCAACATCCCTAGGTAATGTGTTCTATTGCCTAACAGCTCTTATAGTTAGGAAGCTTTTCCTAATATCTGAACTAAATATCCCTTGCTGCAATTTAAGCCCATTACTTCTCATCATGTCCCTAATGGTAAAGGAAAACAATTTATCACTCTTCTCTTTGTAATAGCTGCCAAGAGTGGCTAATGAATGTGAATGTGCCAATCTCAGGGCAGACTGTTACAAGCTATGGTACAAACCCCAAACTGGTTGGGTGTTCTATGTATAGATTGGTGAAATAAAATGTGAACTCCTCAAGCACTACAACAGCCTTACCATGGAGTCACAGACAGCTTTCCTTGGGTACTCTGGTTTACCTTGCCACCCAGACAAGCCTGACTTTGTGATGGCTAGTCCCTTACATCAAAAATCACATTAATATTCAGTTTATTCCTAGTCACAAAGGATCAGTTACTTGCCCCAGGTCAATTGTACCTCAGATCTCACACCGAAGACAATGCTTGTAGCCAATCTTTATTAAACTATCTAAAGATTTCTTAACTAAGAAAAGGAATAAAAAAGTTATTTACAAGACTAAAGCAGGTAAACAGACACACAAATGTGTTAGTCTTAGGTTTCAAAAAGTAGTACAAGCTGCTGTAATGTGCAAGTTCTATGGCACTTAGGGCTAACCCAAGCTAAAAAGCTAGGGATCCCTTGCTTATGCTTAGAAGTTTTGCGCTGTCCCTGAAGTCCAAGCAACATAGGAATAACAAATTCATCTTGACATGGATTTTTATTCCCTTGCCCGAGAGCTCAAGCGGATGGGACAAGAGTGCATGTCTCCTCTTCCTGGGTGTGGGGAGAGCAATAAACAGCTTTTGTCCACTGATGCTCCACAATGGCTTGTCTGGTGTTTATGGGCCATCTTTTGTTGGTAAACTAGCATTTCATACTTGGTAATGGTTCTCTCCCGATTGTAGGAGGTTTAAAGTTTTATAGCAAACACTTAAATATACCTTATAACATGGTATACATAATCATAACTGATATTAATGCAACTCAAGCATTTCATAAAGTCTAAACACATTTTTATAATTTATTTTAATGATACTAACAAGTGAGCCAGACTTGATTCCTGTTATCCATTTGTCAGTGTCCAGTGAAGCCTATGGACTTTGGCATGAGCTGGCACCTAGTCTGCCGACATCACAACAACATTTATGTACTTGAAAACTTATCCTGTCCCTGCTCAATTTTCTATTCTCTAGACTAAACAAACCTTTTTTTTTTCCCCACGTAAATCATTTTTTCTAGACCTTTAATCATTTTTATTCTCCTCCTCTGGACTGTCTCCAAATTGTCTATCTCTTTCCTGAAGTGCAGTGCCCAGAACTGGACACAATACTCTAGCTGTCACCTTATCAGTGCTGAGTAGAGTGGAAGAATTATTTCTCCTATCTTGCTTACAACACTCCTGATAACACATCCCATAATTATGTTCACTTTTTTTTTTTTTTTGCAATAGTATTAAATTATTGACCCATAGTTAGTTTGTGATCCACTACAACCCCCAGATCCTTTTCTGCAGGACTCCTTCCTAGGAAGTCATTTCTCATTTTGTATTTGTGCAAATGATTATTCCTTCCTATGTGTAGAATTTTGCATTTGTCATTGAATTTCATCCTATTTCAGATCCTTTCTCCAGTTTGTCAAGATCAGTTTGAATTCTAATCCTGTCCTCAAAAGCATATGCAACCTCTCCAAGCTTGGTATCATCTGCAAACTGAGTTTACGCAATGCCATTATCCAAATCATTTATGAAGTTATTGAATGGAACCTGACCTCTCTCCATATACCCTTCCAGCTCAATTGTCAACCTCTGATGACTACTATGAGTATGGTTTTCCAGCCTGTTGTGCGCCCATCTTATAGTAGGTTCCTTAATTTGTGTGAGACGGTCATGTGAGACAATATCAAAAGCCTTACTAGATTCATGATGTCACAGCTACTGCTTCCTGCCATCCACAAGGCTCATCACCCTGTCAAAAGGGGATATTAGGATGGTTTGAAATGATTTGTTTTCGATAAACCCACACTATTACTTATTACCTTATTTTCATTTAGGTGCTTACAAATTGATTGTTTGATTATTTGCTCCAATTACTTTCTGGGTACAGAAGTTAAGCTAACTGGACTACAATTCCTTGGATTGTCTTTATTCCCCTTTTTATAGATAGGTATTATATCTGACCTTTTCCTGTCCTCTAGGATCTCTCCCATCATTCACAAGTTCTCAAAGATCACAAATAGACCAAATCTCCTCAGCTGTTTCCTTAAATATCCTAGGATTTATTTCATCAGTCCCTACTGACTTGAAGACATTTAACTTATCTAAGTAACTCTTAACTTTTCTTTTCCCTATTTTACCATCAGCTACTACCCCATTTATGTTGATGGTCACTATATCAGTCATCCAATCACTGTTAACTTTTTTGGTAAAAACTGAAAAAAAAAAAACTTTGGCCATTGCTGTGTTTTCTGTTATTGTCTTTCCCTCCTCATTCAGTAATGGGCCTACCCTATCCCTCTTCCTCTTGCTTCTTGTGTATTTGCAAAATGTTTTCATGTTACACTTTAGCTTAACAAGAACAAGTTAGTTAGTTTAACTTGCTTTGTGCCTTGGCCTTTCTAATTTTGTCCCTACATGCGTGTGTTGTTTTTTTTTTATATTCATTCTTTGTAATTTGACCTAGTTTCAGCTTCTTGTATGACTCTTTTTTGAGTTTCAGGTCACTGAAGATCTCCTGGTTAAGCTAATGTGGCCTCTTACCATACTTCCTATCTTTCCTACACTTTGGTATAGTTTGCTCTTATGCCCTTAATAATGTAACTCTAAAATAAAACTGTCAACTCTCCTGAACTCTTTTTTCCTTAGACTTGCTTCCCATGGGATCTTACCTACCAATTCTCTGAGTTTACTAAAGTCCGCCTTCTGAAATACCTTGTCTTTATTTTGCTGCTTTTCCTCCTACCATTCCTTAGAATCATGAACTTCCATTTCAGAATCACTTTCACCCAAGCTGCCTTCCATCTTCAGATTCTCAACTTGTTTATCCCTGTTTGTCAGAATCAAATCCAGAATAGCATCTCCCCTATTTGCTTTTTCCACCTTTTGTATTGAAAAGTTTCCAAAACATTCCAAGAATTTGTTAGATAATCTGTGCCCTGCTGTATTATTTTCCCAATAGATGCAAGGGTAGTTGAAGTTTCTCATTACCACCAATTCCTGCACTTTGGATGATTTTGTTAGTTTAAAAACATCTCACCTATCTTTTCTTCCTGTTTGTCTATAGTAGGCATCTCATGATATTATCCTTGTTTTATACCCCTTTTATCCTTACCCAGAGTCTTTATATAGGTCTGCTTCCCACTTCTGTCTCAGCCTCAATGCAAGTGTATACATTTGATATACAAGGCAACATCTCTTCCCTTTTTTCCTGTCTTTCCTTCCTGAACAAGCTGTATCCTTGTCTAGACCAATATGCCAGTCATGTGGATTATCCCACCAAATTTGTGTTGCCAATTGTCATATTTATGAGTATTCACTATTATTTCTAGTTCTTCCTGTTTGTTCCCCATATTTTTTGCATTAGTATACAGACATCTAAGATGTTTATTAGATTTCCCCTCATTTTGTCCATGATGTGATTTCTCATGTTCCTCACCCCCCAAATTCCAATCCTTCACCCAGGACTCCAAGTTTTGGATTTACCTGTGGGCTTTTATCTCCTGCCCTTCTCAAACCTACTTTAAAGCCTACCTCACTAGGTTAGCTCCAGTTCACAGACCCTACGAACTGCAACAATTACCTTGGTACATTCTGTGGCTGAAATATTGTGTGCCAGTGTGGTCTCACAGTAGTTGCTCTACTCAATAAACACCATACACATAGTGTTAGGAACACTCAAATTGACCCCAGTTGACTGGCTCCCAGTTTCCACAGCTTAGAAGCACTGCCCAGATATCTTGCTTTCTTAACCATGTCAATGCAAATACAAGGATCTCGTTGCATGATGACCTGCAAATCCTGCCAAAGACAAGATTAAATTTCTGCAATACTCTATGGAACAATATCAAGACCCTTACACTCAATTTCAATGCTGAGGCTCAATGGAGAGCCACATGGAGCATTTTGACCACTCAAAACAAATAGCTGATCATTGACCCTGCCAAGGAACCACCAAGTTTTGATTTATTTTGTAAAGACTGGTCCAGATTGAATTGCATCAGGACATCTCATAGGAGATAGGGACAAACCCTCTTTAAATAGAAAATGAGGCAAACACCTGTATGTGGCTGTGGTCACCAGTCACAAACTATAGAGCACATCATATCTTTGTCCCCTTCATTCTTTTGTTGGGGGCCTGAAGGACATTCATTAGCTCACTGCTATGACAATGTGCTAGCTATCAAACCTAGATATAAATGTGTAATCATTGCTACCTACCCAAGACACAAGAAAGAAGACTAGACTATTCAGTTTGTATCCAAAGAGTGCAATAGACTGAAAATCCAAGCTCCTTACGCCAGGCTGTCAGCCACTCTATGGTCAATAATCCTTGCCCCCTGGTATAAGAGGTGTTTTTGTATCCCCTTCTTTGGCAACCCATAGGGTCACCCAGACTATCCTTCTGCTCTGGGGTTCTAGCCTAATAACCATATACGAAACAGATAACGTCTTCTTTTGACTCAGTACTGCTTTCCTGTGTTATTTCCCACCTTCATCTACTACCCACGTCCTTTTCTTAAAGAATATCCTTCTAGGGCTTTCTCCTTAGAATCTCCAGCTTCTCATGTTATTGTCTGCCAGCTGAAAGAGTCCTCTTCACTCTCCCTGGCCACCACCCTCATCTGCTTGGTCTGCTGCTCTTATCCCAGCTGCAGCTAAAGAGGTAGTTACTCTGTCTCTTGACCCCTTTGTGGCTGTGGCAGGATAGGGCTTAGCACCCCATCACAGCTGGCCAAAATTATATATTTATGAAAAATGCACGTTCCACAACATGATTGTTTTCTCTAGAAAAATTCAATTTTTGCTGATTTTTTTCAATTTTCCATTGGAAAAAAAGCAAAATATTGTTTCTTAGTTTGGTGTGATCTGAATAGAAATATTTCAGTTTATTGAATTGACCCAAAATGTGTTGTTTCAAGTCAGCTTGCAACTGCATTTTTCTTTGGTATCAGATTGCTTCATGAGAGTTGTAGTTCAGTATCTCAAGCCCCCATATTCTTTTGGCAACAGGCTCTCTTGTTGGACTACATCTGCCATGATGCAATGTGTCTCTTCCTTTGACCAAGCTGCAAGATGGGAATCACATCACTGCAGTGCTTAAGGTTAAGTGTGGCAGTTTAAACATTGATATTTGCTGTCAGGAATTAGAAGCAAGTAAAGGGGGTTTTGAAGCAAGAATAATGTATGATGGCAGAACGTTTATGGTGCTGCAATTAGCTTTTTGATTTTCAATATGATCACCGGAGCTTTTAAAGGAAAAAATGAAATGTTTTGAAATTCAAATTTGTTTCCATTACAAAGGCTGAAATAGATTTTCTCTGAAAAAATTCACAATATTATTTTTAGAGATGTTGAATTTATTTCCTCCTTTCTTTTTTCACCTTTTCCTTTATGCAATAAAATTAATATTGTCTGAGGCTTGTTTGTTCATTTTGTTAGAGGTTTTTGTTGTTTGTTTTTTTGATGTTTTTTGGGGTAGGAAGGTGGTTGGATTTATTAAAATAACTAATTGTATAATTTGGTCAATTCATAAATGGATCTAAAGCTTCCTGAAAATCACTGTGGTACATATACACACATCCATATATATCCACAAAGAACAATGTTATAGTGTTCCCACTCTCACAATTTTGTCATGAATCTCCTCACATGTGGTGGTGGGGGAGGGGGGTTAAGCACCATTTCCTGGAACTCTGTGATTTATGGGGAATCTTCATAAAAAAACAAAAATGAAACCAGTATATTTCTGTCCATCATGGTTAAAAGCTTGCAAATGTGACCATAAAGGCTCAAAAAAACAAAGGATAAATGAAAAACCCCAAAATGCATTATTTTTCACAGCATAGTTATTTTTAAGCCAACCTCATGAGAGCTCATTGTTGTTCTGAATCCTGTTTTTTTGAACACTCTGATTATTACACCCACTCACCCTAAAAAGACGATTGTGGCAGAAAGTTCCCAGCCAGTCAGTTAAGAAACAAAAAACTATCTCTTCTGCTGCAGCTAATGGTGGGATGTATAATATTTAAAACTGTTATTTCACTTTTACCAAGTATCGAATGACATGAAGGGGACTCACAGGTATGTATAATCTTCTCTATGAATAATGTAAGACCTGTATTTTATCTCAAAGTAGCCATCTAAACTTTTTGCATATCAGAAATTCAAGAAGAACATCACATCTTTAGTCATGTTGTCATGGTTAAGAGGGCAACAGGATAGTAAATGAGGTGTTTTCCAATCTCTTATATCTTTGAATTAAATTCAGAACAAGGGTAGGAAATATAAAAACCCTCCACTTGGAGTTTTGACCAAGTTTAAAACCTCTTTTCTGATATTGTTTCTCAGTATGCAATATGAAGTCTGTGATAATTCAACCATAAAGTAACAACATTGCTACAGTGAAAATCAAGACACTCCCTGAGCTATTTTCCAAGAAAAAGTACACTACTGAATCTAATGGATTAGATACAAAAACAAAAAGAAGTGGCTGTTACAAAGTGAGTATGGATGCCCACTGTGTAGGGAACTGTTTGCAATGAAGCAGAGAAAAAAAAAGATGGAGGATTTTCTTTTTACCATTTAAAAAATTGTCATGAAGAACATGAGAATGCATTGTTTTATTTATTTATTTAGCATCTGTGATTCACCGAGTTTCAATAAACTTTTTTAAAATCCTCAAGAACATCTGAATTGGAATACAAGAAATATGGAAAACAATTTAGATTCCTGAAATTAGCTGATGTCCTTCAGGCTCAGCCTCTGTAATCAGGTTCACCCACAGGATCAAGGCTTTAATAACCCCTTGTACAGTAATATTGTTTGTGGTGAAATAACTTACATAGAAGTGTTGGTTTTGTCTAATCCAATTTGCAACAGCACAAAAACATTATGTTGCCCAAGACAGATATTCTTGGGCATGAAAAAGACTTGGATTGATATCCTGGCCCCACTGATGCCAATGAATATTTTGCAATTGATTTAACTGGATTACGATTTAAATCCTTATTGAATAGAAGTCCACATAGAAATGAATTTCACCTTTTTTCTTCCTCGGGCAACTAAATTCACTGTATTACTCTGTGTGAACAGTTAAGTTTCTTTAATCCACTGTGTGCACCTTATCTTTCATAAGATGTAATATTATTAACAGATACCACCAACCATTCGTAGATGATGGAACAGGTGTTCTTCAAACACAAAGAAATCAGCTAAACAACCATCACCTAGAAAGAAGATACTTTGATCCCATCTACCACTCTAGAGTAAATAAAACAGAATGAGAATAGGAGTACTCCATTCCCTACTCCCCAGGAAGAAAAAGAAAGACTTAAAAATAGAAGGCCAGACCCCGAACTGGTGTAAGTAAGCATAACTCCGCTGAACTCAATGCAGATACACTAATTTTACACCAAATGAGGAAATGTCCATGATTTCCTATCATCAATTGACTAAATATGAAACATTGGTGTACCCATAGTTTTGTACCACTTTAGCTACATCAGTTTAGAATCTAATAGTTAAATTGATGCAACTCTCTCGAGTGCTTGCAGTTATAAGAACCTTTTATATATGTATATCAGTATATATTACTTCCATAAATTTACATCAACACAGTATATTTCTATAAGCACTTTTACAGGCATAGCTGCATCTATCTAGTTTTGTACTGATCTAGTTAAAACAGTAAAAAATTGTGTGTAGACAAGCCTAAAGTAAAAATATAAAATCATTAGTCAATAATGATTCTAAAGAACAGGGAATACTTTTGTACTGGCAGAATATTCAACCAGATGACCTAATAGATCTCATCATCCCTGATTTCTATTATTCTTCTTCACTTACCCACAACATCAGTGGCAGAAAAGTGTTGCACCCTGAAGAGGGCAGAGAGGTATTTTCTTGTTACTTTACTACTTCCCACAAATAGTATTTTACTTGGTTTCTGCACATAAGCCATTTTATCACGCATGCAGTAAGATACTTCTCAGCCTAGTAAGGGAATCAGAAACTGTCCCTTAAAGATCTGCTGATCCTTGGAAAACATACCACAGGGTTTAGAAACAAATCACAGAAGTCAACTCTTTTCTTTTTTCATTTTTTTAAAGGGTATTTAAATAAAAATTGCATCTTTGTTCATCTGCCCCAATTGCTTGTTTTTAATCCACACTTAAAGAAATAACCCCCTATGTGACATTAGTTATTGGGTTACTATGAAAGTGGTTGTGACAGCAAAAAGAGAGGATTAATAGTTTGGCTGGGATATGCACAAGAAGGATATAATTTCCCACTGCCTGCTCCTGCTCCCACTGAAGTCAAGAGCAAAATTCCTACTGTACTTGTTGAATAGGGGGTTGTGGCCTGAAAGAACAGAGTTCCTGTTTTTAAGAACTTAGGAGAAGTGATGCAGAGGTCTGTGGCTCTGCAGGGCCAACATCTGCCAAATGACAGCATGTAATAGTCTGCTATCATAGGTCTTTACTTCAATATCAGATGAACAAGTTTGGGAACTCTATCTTTCCTGCAACCTTTGTTCTTGGAATAGCATCTTTTGGTATATAGATTTTTTATTATAAGCAAACTAGCAAAGAACTTGTTACCTTGAGGTCATTCTCAGGTGTCGGGATAACTAGGGAATGTCTGTTGAAAAGCTTCTCAGTTCTGTTAATCCCTGATATTCTTCTGTGTATTTTGTTGAAACATCAGAAAGTTTCAAATTTCTGAAAAGCTAAAGAAATAAAAGTATGCCAGTTTTCAAATCAAACCAATGATCCATAACCATGTATTTTGTGGAAATGTGAAAATGGTCATTAGAAACATAGTATTTCTTCTGGTATAATGAATAGCCTACATTAATACCTGACATCCTATGGATATCACAGCATCTGTTTACATTGACACAACTGTGACAGAAAGTTTCAATTGGTAAAAGTAGCCAATGCCACTAATAATGAGTTACATTTCCATGCTATCATGATCATATTAGTACTGGAAGAGTATCAGCCTTTTCAATATATTTTACAACAGCAAAATCTGGGAGAAGTTCTTAAATTTTGTCAGGTTGCATATTGCATGAAAGAAGTGCTCAAGGATCGCGTTTTCGTAGCTGACCTTGAAAGCAAGAACAATAGTCACTTAAATGTCTTAGTTCCTTTCATCTCAAATGATTCCAAAACACTTTACAAAGTAAGAAATAAGTGCACAACCTGTAACAGAGATAATTATATCATGCTGACATCTGGACAAAAATAATTTAAAAATGATAGAGAGCAATATTAAACTGATGGAGCTATCTAGTAAAAAACATGCGGATGGCCGTTTGGACCCATAGATTCTAAAGCCAGATTGGACAATCGTGATCACCTAATCTGAACTCCTGTATATTACAGGCCACAGAACTCCCCCAAAATAGTTCCTAGAAAATATCTTTTAAAAAAATATCTGATCTTGATTTAAAAGTAGTCAAATGATGAACAATCCACCATGACCTTTGGTAAATTTTTCTAATTGTT
This sequence comes from Emydura macquarii macquarii, assembly GCF_026122565.2. Classification (NCBI taxonomy): domain Eukaryota; kingdom Metazoa; phylum Chordata; order Testudines; family Chelidae; genus Emydura; species Emydura macquarii. The sequence goes on along the minus strand of NW_027130849.1, from coordinate 641,122 downwards.
AATTACTCTCATTGTTAAAATATGCCTTATTTCCAGTATGAATTTGTCAGGCTTCAACTTCCAGCCATTGGATTGTGTTATACATTTCTCTGCAAGATTAAAGAGCCCATTATTAGATATTTGTTCCCTATGTAGGTACTTATAGACTAATCAAGTCCTCCCTTAACCTTCTCTTTGTTAAATTAAGTTGTCTCAAAGAGCTCAGTCACTATAAGGCACGTTTTCTAATCATTCTCATTTCTCTTCTCTAAACCCCTCTTCAATTTTTTGACATCCATCTTGAGTTGCTGGTACCAGAACTAGACACATTATTCCAGCAGTGGTTGTAACAGTGCCAAATACAGAGGTAAACTAACCTCCCATTCCTACTACAGATTCCCCTTTTTATGCATTCCAGGATCACACTTTTTTGTCTGTAGCATCACCTTGGAGCTCATGTTCAGCTGATCATCCATCATGACTCCAAATCTTTAACATCTTCAGTGACCAGGAGGAAGGTATAAACATAATAGTGGCAAGAGATAGTAATTTAGGAGGAGTCAGACAAATCCTTGCTAAAAAGAATTGAAAAGAGAACCTAGATAAATCAGAAAAACATGGGCAGAAAATACCACAATATATTTCAACAGGGGGAATATACAAGCTAGTGCATCTGGAGAAAAGTAATCCAAAACACACTGAGCTAGACAAGATCATGGCTTTTAATGCACTATCATGGTTACAGGATAAGTTGTGCTTTAGAACCTTTCTAGTCCCTCTTGAATGCATGATTCAGGTGTCAGGTTTTGCTACTTTCATCCCTCTCTGGATGGAGTCATGTAGTCCCACCACTCAAACTGTATTGCTGAGCTGCAGCCCACTTGTTTCTCCAACTCTGGTAAGTCAAGAGGCCCAACTGTATTTGCAACTACAAGGAACTTCCTTCTAGGATCCTCTAACCAGTGGCTGATTACAGTGATTCAAGACAGCTTCTTCAAAACAAGAATTGTTTATGCAACCAAAGGTACATAGAAATCAGAGAAAAGGATGAAAAACAAAAGCCTATACACATTGGATTGTACCTAAATGTTTTTTTTTTTCTCTGCACATTTAAGACGATTCCACTTAATCCAGATGCCTCATCTTTGGGCTGCAAGAGACAAACAGCCCTGCTGCATTCTCAGAGTGTCTCCCCTTGAGCAGTTGCTGAAAACTCAATCCCTTCCTTTCTCCAGAGGGACCTTTGAAGAGTTTATGTTCCTTTTGCATCTCTAGGTTCTGGCCTTGGCAAAACCACTATGTAACTAGGGCTGGAGGCTCTTCTCAGTTGAGGGCTCAGCTACTGTCCTTCAAATGTTTATTGGACTGTTGCTAATCAGGCTATTGTATTGACTTTCTGCTTGTTTCCCCAACATCTCATTATTAAATTGAACCAATACATTCATACAGTTCAATAATCCAACATAGTTATATATTGACTATCTTACTAGCTAGAACACATTCATAAGGTTCTTACAGATCAACCCCATGCTCTCCACAGGCACATTGGGTGGCATATGGGATATGTAATGTCCTTCAGCCAGGATCTGAAAGACTTTTTAAAACATTAATCCACTTAATTTTACAATCTTATACTACAAAAATCAAAATAACCAAGCAAGCAACTAAAGCTATATTAAACCTATAAAATAATAATCAAACAACTCAAATTATACTAAGCCTCCGACACAACCTCTGAGCTGGGTAAAGTATTAGTACAGATGAGGGCACAGAAGAACATACAAGTTAAACTATTGCTGAAATTCATAAAATAACTCTTTAGCAGAGCCATGAATAGAGCGTTAACCACAAAGCCTTCTCTCAGTTACTCCTCTACCCTAATTTATACCATCTAAGGATGTGATCTGGGAAACTCTTAAACATATGCATCACTTTACTCACATGACTAGTCAACAATAGCACCCTGTTGCTATAAACTTCCTTCCTTTATGGGTGTAGTTTAAGGAGGGGCAAGGGGCAGTGCCCCTTCAAACTGCAAGCCTCAGCAGACAAAAATTTACCCCCCCTCCCCAGCCCTGTTGGCCTGACCGGAGATGCCCCCCACCCAATATAGAAGTCAAACTTTGCCTATGCCTTATATTCCTTACCCAGTTTTGCTTCTAGCTGGCCTTCATCAGGAGTTAGTATTTATAAAGTCCTGGGCCTCACAGGTACAACTATGAAGGTCAGTTGGTATCTTCTGGGCCATCTTAACCTCTTCCAGGATGATGGGGGGTGAACACCTCAAAACTCATAAAAGCAGATTTTTAGTGAGATGGATCCAGGAAAGAATCAGTTGTGTATTTTTCTACTACACAACAGAACATCCAACAAGGGTTTTTAGAGCATACTACTTGATCTTTCTTGCCCCCTTTCTTTCTTTTTTCCTCCATTTACAAAGTCTTAGTTTTGATGTAAAAAGTTACCAGGTTAAATTTGCATAATCCTGTGCTTAATGTGCCTGATCCGACACTACTGAAATCAACTGAAGTTTTGTCACCAACTTCAATGCCTATCAGAATGGGACTGGGGCAATACAAATGATTATTGTTAAAGTTTATAGTGGCACAAAACACATTCGGTGAGATAGATCTAAAGCTCAGCCAAAACAAAACACCCTCAAATATTGAAGACATAAGAATTCAGAACGGATTCTGGATCTGAACTTTGTGGCTTGGGTCTCTTACTATTTGGTGATACACATTGAAAGTTTCCATGTAATCAGCTGTGTTTAATGTCTCTAGAGGTTTCTTGATATGATTGTATTCAGAAGGATTTGAAATTGCTGAAGAGCTGAAGCATGTTGGATCTGGTCAGGTAGCAAGGGAACTGCAGAACACATCCTTGTACATCTAGACAATAGGGCCCACCTTCTCAACTGGGCTTTTGAAAAAAATTTGGTTTTCTTAATTTCTGCTCCATTCACAAGAGTCCCCCAGTGTTTCTCCTTTTTTATATTTATCTTTTGGTCTCATAATTTGATGTATTTAAAGGGGAGGGACCCCACACAACAGTGAAAAATGAAAAGGTTTATCTATGAGGTTTGTTCTATTGAAGCTGAGAAGTATGTGGTCAACTTAAGGGTCAGATGAATAGTGAAGGGGAAAGGAAGGGGCAACATTTGACTTTCATATTGTATACACACACACTTTAAGGACCTGATCCACTGAATTAATAGATATCTTTCCATTGACTGACAGGTGTTGGGTCATCCTCTCCAAAAGCATCAGAACAGTTGCTTTTTCCTCAAGCAAACTAAACCAAACAAACCTCTTGAGGCTTGTCCATTACTAGCAAAAAGCATATAAAGCAGTTTTCAGTGGGGGATATTCCCAAAACAGGCAAAAGAGCCAGAGTTTGCTAGTTTCACTTGCGTGTTATACTCACAGTTCTTCTCCAGACAGTGATCGTGATTCAGTGCTCTTGTTCTGTATTATCTTATATTTCAGCAGCTTTGTATAAATTCCCTACAGGCTCAGAAGTGCAATTTTTGGCTGTTTTTCCAAGCCTTGTTCTTCATTGTGAGCCTGGTAAGTGCATTCAGCCTTTTGATAAAAAAGGAAGCTAGCAGACAATTGTTATTGAGCTCGGGAGCTTTGAGTCACTTGTTTGCCAAAGGAAGGAACAGTTTGTTACATCTCTATTTGATACCCATTTCCAGACTGACTTAATAGCTTCATAATTTGAGTGCATTTAAAATTATATTCCTTTCTGCATATTGTCTTTAAGATCAAAATTTCAAAAACCTGTGTTGTTATGGAATCTGCAAGTTATAAATTAGAAATAAGCAATTTTATTTCTAAATGGCACAATATTGCTTTCATTTTTGCCACCACGTGTCCTTCGTTCTATAGTAGTTTTTTGTTGCCATCTGTAAATGGTACATGTGCACTGGAGTTGTTTAAAACTGGCATAAAGTATTCAAGCAATGGACATTCTGACAGAAGAGTGCAGCTACACAGTTCTTACAAATTGTTATGCGCACACAAACTGATTCAGAGATACATTAGTGCTTCTACTATGGGTAAGGTTGGATAACTGTTTCCATTCTAATCTCAGTTTCCAATCACCTGTAACAATCTGAAACATTGATATTGTGAGCTGGATATTTGAGTGTCGGTGTCTATCTGAAGGTAAATATTTTTGATAAAGTTTGACAAAACATTAAAATTAATATTGCAACATCCTTTTGAAAAGTGTTCTATCTGAAATAGAGATTATAAAGCTGAAGTCTGGCAGGAAAAATAGCCCTCATTGAGAAGAATCTTTGCTTGCTCTAGAGATTTTTTTTAAATTTGATTGAAGTATGAGCCTTTGAAAAAAGTCAGATATGGACCTTACAGTAGATTTTTGTTCATTAAGTTCATAAAGTGTGCAGTAAAGAAGGATGTGCTGCACATGTATGTATTCTAATTAAATTTTGTAGTGAAAAGTCTCAAGTATAAATGTAATGTCTTGTCCTTTTAAATGTTTGAGCACTCCTTCTTCCCTTGTGCAAAACCTCCTTTCATGTTGGTTTCATTTTTGCATCCAGGACAATAAAGCTATGATAGCAGGCAGCTGTGTTTCTTTCAACTCCCTTGGTATCTGTCCATCTTCCTTCTCTGCTGTATCTAAATATAACAATAAGTCTACATCAGCCCCTATGGTATTACATTCTGAAGAACCATCCCATAGTTGCATACTTTGTAAATATACACAAGTAGCATGTTATAGTGTTATATGCAGCACAATTTATTTATGCCTTAGAAATAGAGGACATGAAAGTCATTTGGGAAAAAGTAGTAAATTGTGCTTACGCAACATACGACAGATTAAGTATAATAGAACAGAGTAATAGTGTAAAGAAGCAGTGTGGATCAGTAGCTGTAGCAGTCAGCTGGGACTTAGAAGACCTGGTTTTTATTCCCAGCTCTGTGACAATCCCGCTGTGTGACTTTGAACAAATCAATTTACTTCTCTGCCTCTGTTCCCTCTCCTACATTTTATCTGTATTGTTTATGAAGACTAAGGTCCAGATCCCATCTAAATCCCATCAACTGATGATGGAATGTTTGACTCCTGAAGTGACTAAATCCTGTTTGAAAATGAGTTTTAGGCTCATGAATCAGTTAGATGTTGCTATGCTAAGCTCAGTAATACTTTAAATACTCTTAAAATATATCTGGTCCTAAGACTATTACAATAAAAAATAAGGACAAGGTTACAAAATGCTAGACTTGTGTATCTTAGGTCCTGGAAAATATTGAATTATTTGAAAGATTGTTTGTGGTTGTGTAATTAAGAACAATAGAGCAAATTTCACCCTAGATGGAACATGCAAAATTCCTATTTCCTTTATTTATTTTGGTGGCACAAATTTTATGGACCTGACTTGCATCTGGATCTCAACTTAGTCTTTAATTTTGTGCCAACTATTCCTTTCCATTAAGTGCATTGCAGAAGGGTTTTGAGATACATGTTAGCCAAATTATTTCTCAGACACCACTCTTGTTTTGTTTTTCCCCATGATCATGAACAAATAGAAAAGTTTTCAGGTGGATTTTCATACACACAGAAATACAGGGCCTCAGACTGAATAGTCACTTACTCCAGAAATAGTTCCATTGACTTCCATAGGACTGCTTGTAATATAGAAGCGAAAAATTCCTATGTACTACAAGTAGTCCCATAGCAGTCAGTGGGAATGCTTCTGGAGTGAGGGACTATTCAGAGTGAGTGGGGCCCTACATTCTTGTATATCAAAATCCATCCAAAAATTCTGGTAAGTCATGGTCCCAGAAAGACAAAAAATGCTTTCTGCTCCATTCTGAGAAATAATTCAGCTAATAATAATTTGTCCTCAAACCCATCTTCTGTAATTAATGGGAAAGACCACTTTTCTTCTGACTGAGGTAAAGGGTCTTTTTTTCTTTTTTGAAAGAAATGGATTGTTTCCTTTTTATAACATTTCTCCTTTTTTCTCTAGCTGCCCATAAAATTGTCATTCTTGGCCATGCTTGTATGGTTCCTACCTCCCACTGGTTTAAAAGCCATTTCCATATAAATTAGGTCATCCTTTCCATTTAGTACCAGAAGTATTGGAATCTGTTTTTCAGAGAATAATTTCATCTGTTCCCTCTAGAAGCCTGGCAGTGCATAAGTTGTGACTCTTCACTTGACTCTCCACCATTTCCATCCAATTTACTATCAATCCTGAATGCACAAGACTTTAAATGTATGTGTTTTTACTACTTCCAGATCATCTGCCTTAGACTTCATCTTCTGACATCAGCAGACAGTGTGGTTTTAAAGTAGTATCCTGGATATCAAATATTTGATCAATACCAGTAATTTCATAGTTAATTTCCTATAGCTGAGCAATCATTGGAGAAGTAATAAATAAGATACTGAATTGTATAGTTTGAATTGCTGGGACCTTACTGAAATATCATTTCAAACTTGATGGACCAGAGTGAGAAGGAGCCACGGTGGTGTGTGAGAATGGGAAGCTTCAGTTCCAAAAAAGATCTGGTCTTTAGCTAACAAATCCATAGTGCATGGATGGGGTCTGTAGAAAGCTTACTATGGATTTGTCACTGCTACTCAGGCATATGGCAGTGTAACAATCTGGTGCCTCTCCCTGAAAGGTAGCTGTCCTACTTTCCTGCAGGCATATCAGGATGTGAAGTTTCTGTGTTCTGCTCCAGTAACTGGAGAATTGAGACCTCAGGGCAACTTCCCCTCAGGTGACTGGCAGGGTGAGGAATCCCTGCCTCTTCCCTGGGGATGGGAAGAAGGAACTTCCAGAGAGTAGATGAGGGAAAGATATAATGAAGACTGCCTTTTTTCTCTCAGAGACAGCGTGTGATATCAATTCTACTCCCTCTCATTTCAAATCATGTTAACATAAATGTTAGATTCTGACTATGGAAGTGCAGTGTTTGTGTGTGGCCATGGGCATAAGGAGTCTGCCAATCAGAACTGTAGTCTCTAGGCTTTGTGGACACGGGCTGCTCTGTTCCTACACTGCTAGAAGCACACTGTGCCTCAAGTGGAGTGGACAGGAAGCTGGGCCATGGGTCTATAGCCAAGCACTTTCATATTTTCCATGAAAAGAATATTCTGATTAGAGACCAAATGTGAATTCCTAGGTGGAAAAGAGTTTGAGGAACTTTGGTTAGAGCACTATGAATTTTCTATGTAATATGGTACATGTAGGTACACAAATATAGAGTGGAAGTGTTGCAACTGGAAGCATAAATCAGCAGCACAAATTCCAGAGTTGTAAAACAGAAAACAACTTAGTTTCCAGTACACTTAGAGGATTTATGGGCCAAATCCTCAGCTAAGGCTAATGATGCTTCATCCATTTTCAGCAACTCAGAATCCAACAGATTTGTGTAAATGCTTTAATTTCTTTATGATAGGTTAAGCAAAACTAACTCTAAAGGCTACAGGCCTGTTAGTTTGACCTCAGTAATATGCAAGGTCTTGGAAAAAAATTTGAAAGAGAAAGTAGATAAGGGCATTGAGGTTAACGGTAATTGGGATAAAATACAACATGGCTTTACAAAAGATAGATTGTGCCAGACCAACCTGATCTTCTTTTTTGAGAAGAGAACAGATTTTTTAGATGAAGGGAATGCAATGGATCTAATTTACCTAGATTTCAGTAAGGCATTTGATACGGTTTCCCATGGGGAATTATTAGTTAAATTGGAAAAGATGGGAATTAATATAAAAATTGAAAAGTGGATAAGGAACTGTTTGAAGGAGAGACTACAATAGGTCATATTGAAAGATGAACTGTCAGGCTGGAGAGAGATTACTAGTGGAGTTCCTCAGGGATCGGTCTTGGGACAAATCTTATTTAACCTTTTTATTACTGACCTTGGCACAAAAAGTGGGAATGTGCTAAGAAAGTTTGCAGATGACACAGAGTTGGGAGGTCTTAGCAATCCAGAGAAGGATTGGAATATCATACAGGAAGATCTGGATGACCTTGTAAACTGGAGTAATAGAAATAGGATGAAATTTAATAGTAGAAAGTGCAAGGTCATGCATTTAGGGATTAACAACAAGAATTTCTGATATAAACTGGGGATAAATCAGTTGGAAGTGACAGAGGAGGAGAAAGACCTGGGTATATTGGTATATCACAGGATAATTATGAGCCACCAATGTGATGTGGCCATGGAAGAAGCTAATGTGGTCTTTGGATGCATCAGATGAGGTATTTCCAGTAGAGATAGGGAGGTGTTAGTACCGTTACACAAGGCGTGGTGAGATTTCATCTGGAATATTGTGTGCAGTTCTGGTCCCCCATGTTTAAGAAAGATAAATTCAAACTGGAACAGGGGCAGGGAAGGGCTACTAGGATGATTGGCATAATGGGATACCGGCCTTATGAGAGGAGACTCAAAGAACTTGGCTTGTTTAGCCTAACCAAAAGAAGGCTGAGGGGATTGCTCAGAGGAATAAATATAAGGGAGGGAGAGAGTTTAGCACCAAGATGGACACAAAAACTGATTGATATAAACTGGCCATCAGGAAGTTTAGACTTGAAATTAGATGCAGGTTTCTAACCATCGGAGGAGTGAAGTTCATGAATAGCCTTCCAAGGGGAGCAGTGGAGGTAAAAAACCTAGCTGGCTTCAAAACTGAGCTTGATAAATTTATGGAGGGGATGGTATGATGAGACAGCCTAGTTTGGCAATTGACTGATCTTTGACTACTTGTGGTAGATATGCCAGTGGCCTGTGAAGGGATGTTAAATGGGGTGGGTTCTGAGTTATTACAGAGAATTCTGGCTGGTGAGTCTTGCCCACATGCTCAGTGTTTAACTGATCGCCATATTTGGGGTTGGGAAGGAATTTCCTCCCAGGCTAGATAGGCCAAGATTCTGGGGGTTTTCACCTTCTTTTGTAGCATGGGGCACGGCTCACTTGCTGATGTATCAAAGTCTGTATCAAAGTCCTTAAACCATGATTTAAGGACTTTAATAACTCAGTCGTAGGTTAGAGGCTTATTACACCAGTGGGTGAGTGAGCTTCTGTGGCCTGCAATGTGCAGGTGGTCAAACTAGGTAATCATATTGGTCCCTTCTGACCTTAGAGTCTATGAGTCTATTTAAAAAAAAACTTCCAAAGTTTGCTCCAAAAAGTAATTATGTAACATTGCAGAAAAATGACTAGTTACAGGTGATGTAGGCTTCCAGTGACCTCATCTAAGGGTGCAATCAAGTGGTTAGATGCTTAAAGTCATTGTGCCTGCTGATAGTGGGCTCAACATTTCAGACACAAAATTAAAGGCTTCACTAAAGCCATTAGCCTTAAGTATTCATGCGTTTTCTCCCACCCCCTCCAATGATTCATCTGGTTTAAAGAATTTTTAGTAATACTTAATTAGCTTCTGTAGACCAACATGCTTGTTCCCAACTAATAAAAGCTTCCCACACAAATCCCTAGTTAAAACAATTTAAGAGTTTAAAGCAGTCTACTAATTTGTAAGAAACTTAAACATATCAAAGCTGCAAAAGAGGCTTACTATGTAAGTATGTTTATTGAACAAAAGAGAAAATGATCTAATTACCATCATTGGTTATCCTAACTTGACATTGTTTGTTTGGGGTTTTGTGCTATGTGATTGATGGCCCCTACCACATCAAAAAGTCAGTCAGTCCTCTTTCACTCCCCCTCCTAAATTAAATTCACTCTACAGATGGAATGGCACAACAAAACAGGAAGCACACACACACTATGGTCCAAATTCTGCGCTCAGACCCATCCATCCTCATTACCTTCAGTTAGATGTGTCTTTCTCCAAGATACTCCAAGACCCATTAGTTCCAAAGAGAATGATGTTCCACCCACATGCAGAAGGAACATTATTGTACATTTAAGTTAATATGCGCATAACCTATGAAACAAAACAATGAATTATGTGCTCAAAAGCCTTCAGCCTCATATTGACTGCATAAGAAAACTGCACAATATCAAAATAATTCATTTTAAAAACAATTAGTCTACTCAGCTATATTTCCGTTATGATGTAACATGTGTAGGTAGACAGGCATAGCTGTACAAAGGATATTTCCTAAAGAGAAGCAGGGTATTTCATCTGTTGCTTTTCCCTATTATGTAACTCCTTTTGGTTCACTGTCTCCCACTATCTTCCCATCTCTGGTTTTCTATTTAATCACACCCTTTTAGTGCTAGGTTTACTTCTCCGAGATGTCTACCATCTCGACTAACCACTACAGTATTGATCAACCAATATTTAATGTTTTAAACATCTCTAAGCAAGAATTTTAGAATGAACAATTTTCTAATTTTGAAAAGTCAGTTAACAGACTGAATGGCAACAAACTGGGAGAGGAGGAGAACTTTCTACTGTAGCCCTTCTCAGTTATGCCTAAGTAGATGGGATCTTCGTCTTTTTACTGTAGTTTTTCCAAGACACTTTTCAGTGCAATTCTGCAAGATGTGCAAAGCTTAAATCCAAACTCTAAACCCATAACACTGCCAACAAACTATCTTGAATCATTTGCAGTAAGACATTTCTGAGCTTCCGTTGAATAACTGCACTAAAAAAAATCCCCTTTCAACAAATCCATCCCTTAAGGAGAGTTTTAGAAGAGAAAAGCTGACTTGCTAAAGAGACATCAGACTCTGCCTTCCTGACTGTACATTTTTTAAAGCACAATCCATAAGTCTACAACTGAGTTTCAGCTTAATTTATGCCTGTCATGGAAAGAGCTTCCTGATGTCAGGTCTAGCTCTGTGTAGGACTGTGCAGGGGGATCAAGCTATGCTGATGTTTGGGAGCCCTGCCAAACAAGTGACATTTCCCAAGAACACAGGCAGAATTTTAAGAAGTTCTCTTTGTCCTTCTTAAACAGTGGGGTTAAAGGAGATTTAAGAAATAAAAAAATATTCAACCTGGTTGGGGTGTATGAAGAAAAGGAGCAAAAAGAATGTACAGAACTGTTCTGAGCCACAACTAGTATTTCCCTTAGGAATAAAAACTATGGAAAATAATGGTTCATTTTTTGTAGATGGCTTTATTTTTAATTTTAAATATTTAGGTAATTAGAATTTTTTTGGAGATATGTTAAATATTTATAGGTTCACTGTTAAACTGATAAGAACAGCATGGCTTTTCAATTTGCCATTGATGCATCACAGCATGGACCAGCAGTGGGAATAATAAAGATGGCAAGACCACAAAATAAACCTTCAAAGAGATGTGAACATTATGAATTGAAAGTTCTGTATGTAGTTAACATTATTACAGTTCATTTTTCAGTTAAGAGGCTCCTTTAAAACTATTTGGTCAGACAAGTATTGGATCCTTAGTATTTTGGACATACAAAAGATAAGAAGTAAATAAAGATCTAGAAAATTAGATACCTCAAGAAAGGAGAGGACCTTCATGCTTCAGAGCATAAGCAGATATCTGACTGATGGAAAGTTTCTTTTTATCTCCCTGTGGGTATGTTATTCCAAAATTGTTCACTTTGGGGGTTCTTACAGTCTCTCTCTGAAGTGTTTGAAACTGGACACTGTCAGAAATAGGATGCTAAAATACATGGTCTGATCAGCAATGGCAGTTCCTATATTTCTACCCAGATTTTGCTCCTGATGGATAAAGAAGAGTACAAAGACGATCCAATAAGTTTTTTATGACAAATCTATAAAGCCACAGGATTTTTTTTATTGATATACTTGAAATACCGTGCTTATGAAAGAAATCATGCTGACAAATTGGAGACTAAGTTCTTCTTTATACCCTTAGAAAAAATAAGTATTAGAAGTAGCAGTCCAAGTTTCCCCAGGCTTCCCCCTGCTTGTGTTTAACCAGTGAGCTAAGGAAGCTTCTCTAGGAAGAAAAGATCTCCTTTCTTATTGACCTCTCTACTGACATTGATAGCAAGGTCCACAGTCAGGGCCTATCATATATATTGTGGTGCAGAACACCAATCCCCAAGAAATGGAACTGATATTACCAATTAATTATTTAAGTTAGCATTAGTATTAATATTACTGAAGCATCCAAAAATGCCTTTCTGGGTTGGGGCCCCATTATCGAGGCACCATACAAACAACAAGACACAGTTATGGCCCTGAAGAGTTTACAATCTAAGCCAAGACAAAACATAAGTGAGTAATGAGTAACAGGAAGAAAGACAGGGAAGGGGGAGGGGGGAAATGAAGGAAACAGTGATAGCCATATGCAATTTGGGCTATCAAACAAGTTTATAAAGGTTCTAAAATGAAATTAGATCTCAAGTTTCCCAGACCCATTACTAATATGTTAAAGAACTGAACTCAAACAATGTTGGCCTTTTCGAAGTGTTCAGAAATACAGAATAGTTGGAGAATAATAGCATGGAGATGTATTTGATCTTCATTTGTTAATGGATTCTTTGAAGTATTCTTCATTAGAGTCTCTGAAATAATTAGAGCATGATTACTGTCTAAAATTAAACTACAGAAGGTGTTGTTTATTATGTTGAAGAAAGCTACTAGTTGCAGTGGACCTGCATTAGCACTAAAAGATTTGTAGTTATTACCACTGTAACAGAACCACTTTATTGTGAAAATATATACACTCTGCCATTTTCTTCTTATCTAACCTCTGTCTTTCCAGCAATTTTGGTTGTAAAGGATGTCTTTCTGTGACCTCCTTTACTTGTTGTAAAACTTAAAGAAACTTTTCATTTTACGCAAACTCAGGGAAACATCTGCTAATGGTAACTTAGCTCTGTAGTTGATTGATAGATGCTGCTTTCAATGCCTATGAGTCAAGTATAGAGAATGAGGAGGTAGTGACAATGGAGGAAAAATAAGTGCTTTTCTTAGTCTTGTTTCAAAACACTGAGGTCCAGTCAGACTCTGCTTACATTTTTAATTTCAAATGCTAAGATGTGTGTGTTTTATAGAACAGTATTTGTGGTGATCAGTGAAGAAAATTTTACACTGTATTAGTTTTTTCACAGGCAAAATCTGATCATTTTCCCTATATCATTAGTAAACACAACTTTTTTGCATGCAAGAACTGCTTGTCATTTTCAAAGCAACAAAAAATTCAAATACGAATTCAAAACTAAAACACAGACTATTACACTATTCCTATTTTTTTATTATTCATGGTATGTCCCTATGAATACATTAATATTTGATAAGCTCAAACTACAAAAATGAACTAACAAGGCCAAATTTTCTACACACACCCACCCCTTTACTCACATAGGGAAATATTATTCAGCTAGTAATTCCATTGTGTTACTTTTACTTATAGGTTAAGTACTACTCAGTGTTCAGTGAGGCAGGTGCAGAATGTGGCACTAGATAAATAAAATCCAGATAACCTGAGATCCACTTGATAATCTGGTTTCATGCACATGTATGGCCAGCCCTTCTGTGTTTCTGCCTAGCCTCTTCCTTCACCTGGCATCACGACTCACTCATGCAGAGTATTCCCTTTGGGAACCTGGCCACAGAGGTACAGGAATCTCTCTTGCATGAGTCTGCATTAGTGTGTGCACATGTGAAGCAGGGACCATTAATTAATGCTGCTCTGAAACATGAATTAATGTACATTTAAAAAGTTTGTTCTGCCTTTCCCCCTCCATTGCTGTGTCTTCTTTGGTTAATCATTAAAATAAAATTTAAAAATAAACCCTGATCTATTTGAAATGCCATTATTTTCTTTCCCCTTTTGCGCTAATTTTAGTGTTTATTAAAAACTCGATATCAAAGGGGGGCACCTCCCACATTCTCCATAGTGGCCTGAGGGACACTGCAAGTAGCCCTCTCAATTATCCCTTTCTGGGCACTCACAGCTGTACCCTCAATTGGTTGACAGTGTCCTCTGCCATATGTGATAGGCAGCCCCTTTCTGGGGCATTTTCCTATTGCAGGCTGCAATAAAATCAGTGTGCCTAACTTTTGTTCTACAGTACAAAATAATTCTACACAAGCTTTCCAAATATTAATAGTACTTTTCAAGGTTCATACACTATACAAGAATCCCATGCATGAAAATCATAAAGTCCCACAACTATAATTCAGAATTCCCCAGCACACTACAATCAGTACAGTCAATCTTTCAAGTCCCAACTGTACAAAAACACCAAGTACAGCTCCTGCATCTCTCACTAGACCTCAGCATAGCTCTGACGTTCCTCACCAAACATCCCATGAACGCCTACATCCAGGGTGTTTCTTTCTCTTATTTCCTTCCCAGGCATGGTTCCATCTCTTGTCCAGAGACATCATTGGGCTCACTCTCATTATTCCCCAGCTTGCAGTTCTCTTTGGCCTTCCAGCTTCAGATCTCCAGCTCAGAGAGTCAGCAGGCATCTCCCCATGCTGCTGTCAGCTTCATCCCTCTTGGGCCTGGGGAAGTTTGTAGGTGATCCCCCTATCTTCCGTTTTCACCAGCCTGATCTGGCTTTATTGAGCTCTACGGAAAAATCAGTGCTACATCCTTCAGGGGCATAGTCTCAATGAAGCTCTGTTCTCAGTTCTCTACTCTCAGGATTCTGGGATCTAAAACTCACCTCTTTCTGGACCCTGGGTTCTGGACACTTCTCAAGAATCCGGATTCTCCCACTCTGGGTTCCAAACCCTCATCTTTGATCTGTCTCTCATTCATACTTCTGGGGCGAGCCTCACCCACCTCACTGCACCAAACTAGGGCACATCTGGACCAGAACAGGAGACCTGGACCTGATTTCATTTAATGGACCAGTTATCCTGTTATACTCAGCTAAAAGATAAAAGTTTTCCTTCAGATTCTCTCAACTCTGAAGATCATTTTAAAATATATTTAAAAAACCTGGAGGCATAGTCTCATTCCACTTTTCTCCTTTACAAAATTAAAAAAAAAGGCCTGACCAGGAAAGCAAAGTATGCTTAGTACATCCCTGCTATTTAGCATGCTCCAATTTATGTAATATACATGTGGCATCTTCAAATGCTAACAGTTTCTTTTCAAACTTTTTTTAAGTTTACTTTATCTTTCACATCCAGTTCTTTCATGGCTGGTCTCAATTATATCCCACAGCTTTCACTCTAGATAAGGTTATTCATTCTCCATGACCTTCCATTATCTTAGAACCCATCATATCTATATTATAGTATTTAATCCTCATTTTTTCATGTCCTCTCAAATATTTCACTTTCACATTCAGAATGTCAAATTCTCCTCAATAAGGCTCTGATCCTGTTTTCATTGAAGTCAACAGCATACATTGCACTAAGTTCAAAGGGACCAGCAGCAAGACCTAATGTACACACTTTTCCTCTCAAAGTAAATTTTGGTGCTCTTGAGAGGTGCCAGATTGACACAACTGGGCTTCTAGTCTCAGAACAGAATACAGCATTGGGCATCACTGGCAGCGCTATGCCCTTGATGCCAACATGATACAAGATTACATAGCTTTCACAGTCACCCTATCTGACAGTGTCAGTTGCCTTTTAGCAGATATTTGTAGCACCACCAGGGACTCTTCTGTTTTCACTATCTTTTATGTTACTATTCTCACTATCCTTTATATTTCTCAGTTTATTCTGTCCAGGGAGAGTTTCTACCCATGATATGTCAACCTAAAATGATTACTAGATAGAATAGAATGTTATAAAAATCCAATTTCAGGGTTTTTTTTTAAATCTTTACAACTTGGTCTTCCAGTCACATAGCTTTTATGGGAAGGGAAAAAAAGAGTGGGTCTTTTAGTTCAGTTTTTCTTTTTTAGACAAAATTTGTAAACTATTTTGCTTTAGATTCTCTTGCTATGTTGCTCAGCAGCAACACTGAAGTGATAAAATAGATCCTTTTTTAAGGATATGGTTTTAATCCATGGAGTTGTTAGAGTTTGTATTTTAAAGATTGTATTGACAGGAAAGCAGAATAAGCTCATTGTTTAAGCTTTCATTTAAAGGCATGCCACTGGACATAGTGATCGAAATACTATATTTATTAAGATTAGTTATTAGCACTTTGATAAGGAGATCTGCAACCAACCACAGCCAAGAAAAAATGAATTATCTACTGACAAAAAACTTATTGAGAATGACTCTGATTACATCATTTCCCTCTAAATAAATTATTCCCTTTGTCTTCTTACTTGATCAGATAGTCATTTTATTTTCTTTAAAATGTTCATTTGTAATCGATAGGGCTATTTGCAGGTAATTAGAAAAGTAAAAGAGACATAGATTAAACAATATAGCACAGAGTTTTAAAGAGTTACTGATCAGAACTTATTCTCCTCCTGCTTAGTCACATTGTGTTCATTCAAATGAGTAAACAATTGTCCACTGTGAGATTTATTACACCTTCCCATTAAGCATCTGGTACTGTTTATTGTCAAAGACAGGACACTGGAGTAGCTGGACCACGAGTCTGATCTTGCAAGGCAATTCCTGTGTTGTTATGTTCCTAAATATCGCTGTGAGAGAATACTATCAACAAACCACAAACAAAAATTCAGATATAAATATGCATAATTTGGGGGGTTCATACACATCACTTTGTAGCCCTTCATGTGCATTGCACTTAGCGCCCCCTTCAGGTCCTTTTAGGCAATTACCCCGACCAGATTAGTTCAAATCTATACCACCCTTTCTGAGGTCTGGTTCAGACACTCATTCTTCAGGGTGGGTAACACTTATTTATCCACTCAAGTTCACATTCCTTTTTGGTCCACCTAAGAGTCCTGTTCAGTTCCCTCCCCCTTTTCTGGAGGTCTCGGCCCTCCTCCCAGAGGTGTTCTGTACTTCAGACACTCCTTCTGTCTCTCAAGATAGGAGCCTCCAGCTCCCCTCCCTGGAGATAGAGTCATAGTGTAGGTCAGCTGTAGAGCCTCAGCCAGTTTTTTCTCAAGCTGGCCCTTTTCTTCAACTGACCCAGTCCTTGCAAACAAGACTATGTGGGTTCAGCAGGCCAGTTTCCTTCTGCTACTGTCTGTCTTGCTTGTCAGGGAGAAGACACTATATGCTGATCCTCTTCCTCAAGCTCATCCCCAGTTAGCTGGGAGAGAGGGTATCTGCCCCTCAGACTCTGCAAGTCTCCTGATCCTGGGCTCTTAAAGAAACAGTGAGGGGAGTTCCTCCCAAAATACTTATCCTGGGACTCTTTCCTTTCTATGCCTATCTCCTAAGTCCTTCTATGCATCAGATCTTTAAAAAATCCTAAGGGGTCACACCACATGATGGGAGTGAACTGACTACTTGACATCATTACTCTTAAGGGGCAGATGACCCTATCACACCAGGAATGATCTCACCTGCAATGGAATAGAGAGCAGCATTGGATAGCTCACACAGGGAGTGTGTACCCCCTACATGCTCCCTACATATGTTAGAGCCCAGCTGTATGGGGACTTCTCCCATGGATTAGGGGGTGGCTCAGGGTTAAAGTTAGTGATTTTGGGTGACTGATACTACATATGTCCACTTTTCAACTGCTTCATCTCCTCCATCCTGTGCAGAAGTGAGGGTTGCAGCAGTAGGAAGGTCTACAACTCAATTTTAGTAATAGCTACAGAGCTTCTTGACTGCTACTTCAGTGGCTGGATCTCGTTCTATCTTATACCTCAAGCCAAAGTGTTTAGCTTCAGCTCACTTTAGGGAAGAAGAGAGGATTTGGCCGTTAGTTTGCTGTTGCTTAGATTAACTATTATTAATTTAGTTTATTATTGGTATTGTGGCAGCTCCCAAGATTCCCAATGATAGATGGAGATTGTAAGTCTCACAAAAGTTTGGGGCTGGGTCATGAACTGAACCCAGAATTTCTGAGCCTTAGTGATTTTTTTCTTTTAATTGAGTCAGTATAGTACATGGTACTATAGACACCCACATCTCAGAAATACAGTATATTGTGGTGCACATTTGGGTAGATAGAGCAGATGAAACCCTCAACTTCAGGTGTTAATACAAACTGTTTTCAATGCTTCCTTGGCAATATAGATGAATTCCCAGATGTTTCAGCCTTGTAGAGGAAGGGTCAAGAAGAGGTGACTTCTTTTATATATTCCACAACACAGTATCATTTCAAGTATTCCAGAATCATTCTCTTCCAGATGCTATTTTGCAGAGGTATCTTGCATCAACACTTGATCTAAATTACCTTTCTGAACATTCTTAGTCTTGGATTTGAATTATATTTTTTTATCCAGAACTTTGAGCAAACAAATCTTATGTGCAAGAATGTGAAGTCGCATCTAGAGAGGGCTCTTGGGAAAAAGCCAAAGAGTGTATCAAGCTGAACAGAATCATGTTTGAATAACATAAAACTGACTACCATACAAATTGTAGTAAATCTGAATTGCTTTGTACAATATAGATGATATTGTCAGCTAGAAAAGAGGGATAACTGTTTACATCTAGACTTTTGCATTCCTTTTTAAATATTCAGTTTTCACTGTTACCAGAAGTTGCAGGGAAATTATTTTAAAAGTAACTGTAATGAATTATGCAATGAAATGTTAAAATTATCCTCTCATCTTCAATGGACCAGTGCAAATAGCTTAGTTCTATTGACATCAGCACCCACCTGCTGAGAATCTGGTCCTATATATTTAAATTTTAGAACGCTCTTAGTTTCCCAACAAAGAATGAAAAGACATTCACTGTCCCTTTGGGAACCCTTTTTATGCCTATGTGTATTCACTCGACCCTTATCACAGCTCAAACAGAAACCCCATGTCCCTAAAACAAAAGGCAGATGCAACTGTTTTCATTCCAGACAATAAGTAAAATGTGAAATGTGTTGTTGGCTAATCAACTCTTCAAGTTTGATTGTAACATATTTAGTGTTGAGTCACCATTAACAGGGACCTTTAAATTAATGAGAATTTGCAGATTCTCTCTGGAGGCAGGTCTAATTGAAAAAGTTAGCCCATGCATCAAGGGACAAATGCCCTTTAGAAGGACAAAAGTTGCATCCTTGTGGAGACAGTTTCCTCTAAAGCACCACGTAAGTTGGGTATATAGTTTTCTCCCACACAGAGGAGATAGGAGTTATGTCTTCCTAAACTCTGAATGCCCCAAAATATTTGGAAGAATCTCTCAGATCTTCCTTTCTCCCTCAGCTTGTGCCAAGCAAAGGATATGGCAAGTAATGGGTTATAACATGGAGAAATCCACATAGCATAATGATGAGTGTTATTTTATGGGCTTGAAGGCAGATGATGCTGTGAAGAATGGCTCTCTTTAAAATATTCCCCTCTCATTCAATCCTGAAACCAGGGAGCTGCAAACTCATTTAGGAGATATGCTACAATTTTCCCTTAGAAGCACTAACACAAGACCAAATTCCAGAAAGCTGCTGTCTGTCATCTAACCCTGCTCAAAGGGCAGCATATAGGGCCTTCTACAGGTTCTGGTGGGTGAAGACTGAGGAAATAATACCATTTCAGCTCAGCCTCCCACCACCTAAAAGGTTATTTGGACCTGTTTTGCATTCTTCCTATTTTTCTCTGGCCCTCTACGAAAAAAGATCAAGCCAGGATATGACCCTACATACCAAAATTCCTGAACTGGGTCAATACTCTTTCCATGATGCTGAACTGCAACTTCAAAGGTCAGTAGCAATGATGATTACTAAGAGAATGATAAAACTCTAGACAAGAGGAAAAAACAGATAGGTGTGGCATGCTTAGAAGCAGAAAAGAGACTAAAAGAATCAAGTTTTCACTCCCAGATAATGTATTATTGTAGCTCACCAGTGGAATGTAATGAAATCACATTAGCCCAAAAAATGAAGGAAAAGATGTTTGGAATCAATCAATATGTCACCTAAACTAAATCTGAATTACTACTATTTTTTGTTTTGGTTTTGCACTCTGCATTTGCTAACTACAGAAATTCTCCTTTTATTGAGATGACTAGTTTGGAATTCCATATGGTGTTCTATGAATAGGGTGGATGATGGAGTTGTCAGGGACCAAATGTACTATTGGAAGTGCAGTAAGTTTCTCTGTTGGCAACAATTCTCAAAAAAAGTCACCTTTCCTTAGTTTTACAAAAAAATTCATGAGTACTTAGGAATAGAGGTAATATAGCAGATAATATTTAAGAATATTCTTGAAAATCAAAACAATGGCTTCATTTTGGGTACATCTTCACTGACAGCGGCAAATTTGCTGTGGTCAGATCAATCCATCCGGATTGATTGAGCAGTCAGTGAAGACCCGCTCAATCGATCCAGAAGTCAACGTGTTAAAACTACCCCCTCAAGTGGCTCAGTACAGTGAAGATGCCACGTAGAAGATGAGTTACAAAATCGACGGGAGTTATGCAAGATATTCTGTGTAGATTGTGTACCTCCCGTCGACTGCCGCCAAATTTCAAGGTAAGTGTAGACCAGGCCTAAAATGATCATGGTCCCTTGTGATTACTTCTGTGAATAATCACAAAAGCCAGCTTTAATTCACAAGTATATTAATGGAAAATAGTGTTCAAGTACCTAGTCTGATACAGAATTTACACCAGATATTCTCTTGTGGCCATGTTGAAGATATACAATAGAAATTTCAAATGAAGAATCATAAGTGTTCATAGATAATCTCCATACTAAGAAAGGTACTTCTCATATCTACAAATCTTAGGCCATCTGATCAAGGAACAAGAACAATGCCATGGGTAAGACCCCTCAGCGGAGGGAGTTATGGTTGTTTTAAGCCACCTTTGCAGCCTCTTGTGTAGCCCCCACTGTAAGTTATACAGAGCCCAAGGCCCTGCAGCATCCTTGCACTGCCTTATGAGTCATAGTGCTGGTAATAATCTCCATAGCACTGTGTGCTGCAACCCCCTCTTCAACATGAACCTTAAAGGCCCCGTCACACCCCTGGCATCCAACTCCAATACAGGGCTTGTGGAGAGGTCTTCAAAGGACAGCCAGTTGAAGTCTTCCACCACACTTTCATTAGGGAAATCTTCCCTTTCCTGGATTTGAGGGCTCCTTCACACTGCCCTGGCCCTTTCACTTGGTGTAAATGGTCCAGAGTGGGATGAAGATCTCACCCCATGTGACCTAACTGTAAATAATGAATCTTGCACAGCAAATGCTCACAGCAGACAGTTCATGAATATATACAGAATAAGATATACTTACACAAAATTGCAAAATTGCAATTACACACAAAGGGCAAATATGTGAATGGAAAATTCACAAACAGAAAAAGGATCTAAATTTGAAAGTAGAATTATCCATATTGAGTCATTTAACCAATTCCATTCAGGAAGAAAACACTGGTAATTTTTGTACAGCTCTGTTGTGAGTGAACTTGCTTAATGCTGACAATGATCTGTACCATTTAATTGATTTGAGTTTAAAATGTTTTTGCTATCTCTTCTTCTATTCTAAACTATCGAGGGCCTGATTCTCATTTACAGAGGCCTCTTTCTACTACTAAAGTGGTGTGCAGGGGCTGGACTGTACATGAGAATAAGGTCCTGAATGTACTCTGGATGGAAATTTCATTTTAAAGAGTATTTTATTCAAAGTGTCTTATAATAATCAATATTGGAATATGTATTACTTTTTTTTGGCAGTGTCTCTGCTTTTAGTCCTTTGTCCTTAATTTTTTTTGTCCTTGATATCTGTGTCAGAAAGTTGAGAGGATGGAGACGGTGATTAATATAAGCTGGCCTCTAATTCCTTCTGGACAGTACAGCTTTTTCTGGTTATATTACTGTTCTCAGAAACATAGAGGTAATTATTTCCTTTACATGTAAAGTTCAAGGTCACTCATAGGTTAAACAGCTTTGCCTGTTGTATGGATTTAATTTATTTGGAATTGCTCCATGCCTGCAAAGCATCATGTCTGTATTATGTCTCCTTGCATAAAGCAGTTTGTGATACTTTCCATGAAGGATGCAGTGTAAAAATAAATTGTCCTGTGGGCTCAAGATAGTTCTACAGTGCATTTACAATACCTTGCAAATAATATCAAAAGAAGAAATTATTATGACTTAGTAGCACAGAATAATGGTGGATAAATTATATGAAGGGATTAGGGGTTTTTTAGTCTTTATTTTAGCAAATTTAAGGCTCATAAAAGACATGTACCAAATTTATAGCAAAATTACGTTATTGATTTATCTCAAGGCTTGCCTGACTGGTAGAAGCAACCTAGGAAACATTGTTGAACAACCCGGTAAGGTTCTCATATGGGAGTCCTATGTGGTAACCATCATCTTGGCTCATACCAGAAATGTCCTAAGCTAAACTGATGAATCATTACAGCTTGAGCTAAAAAGCCGACCTTGAGCTGAGAGCTGCATCTTCTCTGGATGGAGCACAAAGAAGAACACCAATACACATTGACCAGTGGGTTATACTTAGACAAAACTCCCACAGATATCAGTGATCTGGCCCCAAAATATTAAGCAATAAATATTTGAGATAATATTAAAAGTCTTTCTAAGAGGATCCATATGGAATATTTTAATTTGCAGTTGTTGCAATTTGATGCATTCCAAAGGCAAAAATCTCATCCTTCAGAGTCTTATAAATAAGAGTTAAATATAAATATTCTTCCCCTAGAAGTAAGGAATAGTTTCCAAAGGGAAATATGAACCCACCAGAGAGCTGTATTCCTACAATTCTATTTCTAAATCCATATACAAGCACCTAAGCAGAGGTGGCCTGATTTTCAAAGATGCTGAACTCTTATAACTTCCTTTGAATTCAGTGGAGATGAACTCTGAAAATTAGGGCAACCAGCTTTTGGGCTCAGGTTTGAAAATATTGGCTTGAACCTAATCACAGGCTCCCATTTAAAAAAAAAAATCCTGACCTTAAAGTTCTCAGTGGAAATCTGTCACAAAACAGAAATAATGGTATTAGACTGAGGGCTTGTCTTCACTTACCTCCAAGATTCGGCAGCAGTCGACCAGAGTTACTCAAGCTATGCAAAAAACTTGCATAACTCCAGTCGATTTCTCTGCTTCTTTTCTGTGCGCCGTCTTCACTGCACTGCGCCGACGGAAACCGCGTTCCCATCAACACAGCACTACGCCACTTGAGGAGGTAGTCTTCATACGTCGATTTCTGGATCGATTGAGCGGGTCTTCACTGACCACTCAGTCAATCCAGAGAAGTCGATCTGATGGTGGTGAATTTGCTGCCGTCAGTGAAGACATAGCCTGAGATTTACTGAGTTACTAACTTGAAGTTTGCCTTTTTTTTTTTTTTTTTTTAATAGAAATAAAAATAAAGTTATCCTTGAAGGAAGGCCAGTTTACTCACATCTACAGACATTTCCAATTAAGGAGAGGCAAGCATTGTAAATATGGACGTTTCAGTCACACTGAATCAAAAATTTCCCCCCAAAATGTGGGAAAAAATAGATTGTGTCGAGAGAAAAATCCAATGGAAACCTAGCAGCAAAGAGTAGAGAGAATGAAGCATAAGAGAAATTGGGAAAAAGAAAGAAGCAGAGAACGAGAAGAGATAATCTAAGAAAAAGTAAAGAAAGCACTGTATACAGAGCAACTACTTCTGCCAGCTTAGGTTTTGGGGGAAAGGGAACCCTTCTGTCACTAGTACACAACAGCTTCCCGTAAGTTGAGAAACAATTAAGAGTCACTAAAACACCTTTTTCAAAACTTAAGTTTACATTATTATTCTCAAATCTGAATTATGATGTGTTTTATATACCTTCTGAACTCCAAAAATACTTCAAGAACTTGACAAAATCTCCAGTTCCATGAGATTCAGTTTGTGAAATATTTTTACTCTCAGGGCAATACCTCTGTAAGAGCTATTTGGCAAACACTGTAGCACACTACAGTTTTCTTCCTGTTTATATATTGTCTATACTTTTACATCAGCTCTCTTTCTCTTTTCTACTTATCATTCTTTCATCAGAGATATTCATTCTTTCACTGAGTGCAGATGTATTCATTAAAAATGTCGAGTCTACTCTCTTCTAATTACTATTAGTGCTCACTCATTCCAGCATTATTTCTTAAATTGCATGGTCGTATGCTGGCATCTGAAAAAGTGTCTCATTAAATACTGCTCATTAAGACACATAAGAATAACTTGCTTTTCAATATCTCTTTATATCTGAGAATTACAAATAACTTTATCCACATTAATGAATCAAGACTTATCCTTCTGATGCAAGCGTTACCTGCATTTTATAGATGGGAAAACTGAGTCCTAGGGAAGTTGACTGGCCACCGTGGAAGTGATTAGAAACCATTTCTCACGACTAAAAGTCTTGAGCTTTAATCACAAGGCCCTTGTTTCTCACCTGCAAAGCAACACTTGCAATTATTAAGCTGTTAATAGTATCAGAATATTATGTTTATATGTGATGAATGAAGTCCTGCCTGCTGATATTTTACTGTTTGCAATTATTCACATCACAAACGTTTTCATGAAATTCAATTCAAATCCTCATTTACTGGTCTCAGTTATCTGTTAGTCTCCAAAAACTTTGCAAATAAATTCTCAGCAAGAAAATGGAAATATTAAAATATAAAAATAATTAGAAAAGACGGATCTTAGAATTGATCTCCTGCCTCCTGTATGGCATGTTCAGAAACAGAACTTTAAAATGGAAAGCATGGTATACCCTATATTTGGGCTATTGCTGTTAATGGCTGTGTGTTTGCATTGGTTCTCTTAGGGCTCAGAAGTTGGTATTTTGGAGCAGTACTTGAATCAGAGCTTCTTTATCCGTAATAGTTCCAACAAAAGTAAACATGTTAATGACTTTAAGCAATTGGAAGAGTCTTTTCAATAGCACTAACTATTTAAAGAAGGGACCAGATCCTGAGAAGATATAAATTATCATTTGTTCCATTGAGAGATGGGCCAAGATGTCAGACACTGCTGCTTCAGACACTGGATTGGAAGGCTGCCAGGAATACATATTTGTTTTAAAAATGTGAAGTAATTATACATTATAAAACTATTACAAATACTATAGATTCAAGAAAACAAAAGAGTATATGTATATGGCCCATTTGCCCATCCCCACATCCCTTGATACTGGGAAGCCTCAGTTCCTGGCTGTATTAAAAAAAATAATTTTTTTCATGGTTCTTATGTCAAACACAGTGTGCAGAATAAATTTGCAACACAGGCCAAAATTTTTGATTGTGTCTTTTAAATGAAAATTGATGTAATGTAGGGCTCCAACTAAAGCTCTTCTATCAAAGACTGCAATTGATTTAGAAATTAACCACAGTAGTTAGGCAAATCCTGTAAGGAGCACAAATAATACTGCAAATCCACACACGCAAGTGTTTCTGTAAGCACTGGCCCTCCCTCTTATCTATGTACCCAGGGCCCATTAAGCTAGATTCTCATCAGATGTAAATTACAAAGTCAACAGAGCTACACTAATTCACATGATCTGAAGATTTGGCTCATCTCAAAACTATTCTGATTTCCAATCAGAAAATCTGGACATATCTAAAATATAATGCAAGTTGCTAATTAGCCTCACCCTACAAAGCCTTACACATGTGGCTAAGCCTCTCAGGCAACCTGTGTAACTTCAGCAAGTCACTTAGTCTCCGTGTCTCAACTACCCATCTGTAATATGCAATCATAATACTTCCCCTACCTCATAGGGACATTGTGAACTTAAGTACATTAAAGATCATGAGGTACTATATTAATGGTGCCCATATGCCTACTTAAGAAATAGGTTATATTTACAGAACAAAGCCTTGATTTTTGAGGGAAACTGTTGCCCTTTGCACCTTTCCCTGAGTAGAAGGTAGTAGAGGGAAGGAGAGAGACAAATGCCAACAAAATTAAAACCATTTTTATACCAATCATATTTCCCTGTAACAGGCCATATTGTGACACGTAGCCATTGACTCTGTAGTGGGTTTCACTCACCACTGGAACACCTTCTTGGGGCTATGGATAAGCTCTCACCTGGTCTGGCATCTCCTTCCATCAGTTGCTCATACTGTGGTCTCTCTCTCTTTCTAACTCAGGGAACTCTCTCTTCATGTCTTGGCCCTGTAGCCAGGTCACTAGTTAGTGTTCTCCTTCAGGTGTGTCGAAGTCCCCTTTGGCAAGCTATCTGTATGCCATATCAGGTAGTCTTCTGGTCCACATCCAGGTTTAGTACCACTTTACCAGGGGGAACCTGGACCTACCCACTACTGTGGATTCCAGCTCAGGAACCCCATACCCGGCAACTGCAGTCTACTCCATCTCAGACACCATTGCTATTTCCCTGGCTTCCTTCCTACTTCCCTTCTCTATCTCCTGACCTATTCCGGGATTTACCACCCCAAGCTTCTGTCACTCTCAGTGGCTACACACTCCCCTAGAACTCCTCCTTCTTCATAGCCAACTCCCTTGCTATCTAAGGAGTAACTGCAGAGCTCTTCCCTAGAGCCCTCCTGCTCTCAACTTCCTGGCTTTATACAAGCCCCAGCCTGTCCCTGCCCAGCTGAGTTTCATCTTCAATTAGGCTTTATCAGTCCCTAGCTCTCCTCCAGCTGCAGCCTATAAGGTCAGGTTAATGGATTCTTTTTAACCTGCTCGGCCTGAGGAGTGGATGACAAGAGCAAAAGAGGCATAAGTGGGAGACCAGGTTCCTTGTGCACCGAGCCTTCTCCCACTATAAACCAGTGCAAAAATCGATGACTATCTGACACATAATGTACCATTCTAATTTTATATTGTAAAATAATTTAATTTGTGTTCACTATGTTAAACTGTCATGATTTGGAGAGAAGCATTATGGAAAGTCATAAAATCAGATGGAGCTCCGGGTGGGATAACAGCTCCACTCTTGCGTTCAGTCCACCTGGCTCAAGCAACTCAGAGGCTGGTAAATACATTCTGCCTGCAGAACTCTGTGTGTGCGTGTGTGTGTGTGTAGGCAATTGCTTTTTGAAATCTCTGAATTCACAATAAACACGGTGTAGTGCCTTTTCCCCCTGAATAAGATCCTGCTATTTATTTCATTTATAAGTATGACAGGTGTTGGGTCTCTCTACCCCAGTCGTCATCCTCCTGATGGTGGCCGGTCCTGACTCTGGCCGCTGGAATGCGCAGCCCTGATCCCCAGGGCAGCCATGTTGACTCTGGCCACTGGGCCATACTGTCCTGAGTCTAAAGACAGTTAAGTGAGCACGAACTGCAGCACAGTCACACTCCCCACCTCACCTCGCAGGGGGATGGGGTGGATGTATCCTTCTACAGGCACAAAGACAAATGGACAGAAGGAATTGTTCAGAATGAAATAATCTGATTAGTGACAGCACTGTAGTAGCACAACGTGAGACACTATATATATATCAAATGAATTAATTGAGAGGCGATCCTGCCTACAGTTGTTGTTTTGTGAAAATGTGAGGTTTGATTTTCAATTAAAATATGTATCCTTGGTACCATAGTAAAAATGAACAGTAGCAATGAGTTCTGGCACAAATTCAGCCTGTCATTTCTGAAAATTGTAGGGAAGGAAAATGTTAGCAATTTTATTATTAATTATTTGGGTTAATTATTTGGAGAGTCTGAGTCATGGGCTCCATTGGTATTCAGTAGTCACTGCAGTGGATTTATATTCAGTTATAGGCCATTGAATGTATCACTTTATTGATTTCATCCTACCTCCCTTCTTTCTCTCTACACATATCCATTGCTGCAATATCTTCTCTCTTGATTGCTCCTTTTGGTGCCAAATTCTGGCCTTTTTTTTTTTTTTTTTTTTTTTTTTTTTTTAGAGGCATGATGGAGGTGAAATGGAAGGTAAAGATGCTGTGGGTCATGGACACATTGTGTTTGTGTAAGACAGACAATTTCCCACTTAGTGTGTGCCAAGCGCCGACCTTCTCTTTCAAAGCCTACATTAACCTCCTCAACAACAGTCCCTTTGCACCAGCTCATGTTGAAACATTTGTCCTATGTTTTATATTTATTTATCTATAAATTATATTCCACAATGTTTGGTGAACAGATCTGGCTCCACATTCTGCTTTAAATTACATTAGTTCATCCAGTTTTTAATGGAGTGACTGGATTTACCACAGCATAACCAGAAACTGGATCCTTTTCCTTTGAAATGTTTTGAAAAATGTTTTGGGCATATTTACAGTGCTGTCTCTCTAATAGTCCATAATAAAAATAACTTAGGAACAATTCTGAAATAATAGTTGAACCATTTCTGAAGGTAGAGTCTTTCAATAACTAAAACTGAAGCCAAACACTTTTGTGTGTATTGATAGATATAAATATCCAGACTGTACTTTGGAATTAATTTGGGTTTTTGTTTCTGTTTCCTTGTCTGTTTCACAACTATAAAGCTGTAACATTCCAAAGCTTTGAGAGGCCTTTAGAGCATTCCCAGCCTATCTACCATCTTTCTTTCCTTTCTATTTTCTACATAAATTTCTGCTTTAGAATAATATTTTTTAATAATTAACAAAAATAGGCAGCTTAGTTCTGAGTTATGCATTCTTGCTGGCATTACAACATCAGAGCGACGTCACTTTAGTGATGAACTGCCTTGATAAATCATTAGAGTGATACTGTTGTGATGATGTATTGTGTTACACAAATACATCAGTATAGTCACACTTATATTTTATTAGTACAATACATCATCCAAATGATGTGACTTTGATGATGTACTACTGCTCAGTAATATAATGCTGGCATAAAACCACATTACTCACTGTTATACTCTGTAACTTATATTTTATAAATTTAAAATTGTGCTACCCTCTCCCAGCTCTCTGCTCCCATTTCCCTCAAAAAACCCCAAACAGCTAGAGGGATATCTGTATCCCTTTAGCAATGGAAAATGGAAATTCCAAATTTGAAACATACAGTAATTAAATGAGTTATATTCAAAAAAATCACATGTGATATCAACCTGTGGAAACCCATTCTGCCATAAATTGCTGATAATTACTCAACCAAACAAAAGTTTACACCAAGCAGCAAAAAGGATTTATTTTTATAATAGGCTTGGAAATGTCCAGGGGTTCCTCTAGACACTAGCTTACCTGCTCTTAATGAGCCAGATTCTACCAGGGCAACATCAAGCTCATGCCAATGCATCTATCTTACAGAAAAAAAACCAGGATTGTACTCCTCCCAGGTTCATTTCTCCCACAATGTGATTATAGGAGTTTCCTTAGCATATATAGAACTAGTAGAAGAAGATTCTTTAAATATTATCTTCGATGAAACTTGAAATGGTTGTTGTTTCATGATGCATTCACAACCAATACCTTTAATTACAAAACTATTTGGTATTCAGAACTGTTTGGTGAAAAACAAGCCATCAGAGGATAACACTTATTTCCCCCCATCCCACTCACCCTATAGATCCTATGGAAGCCTTACAGAACCTGTACTGGGGAGGCAGCAGAGACAAAGCAGGATGTGGGGGAGGAGACAGTAGGGTCAAGGGGAGACACATCATCCCCTCTCTGGCTCTGTAGAGTTGCCCCAAAGATAGTGCCTGGAATGTATTATCATTTCCTCATGGACAGGGACAGCCACACTCAGACAGTCTTTAGTAGCAGGACTTCAGTGGAGCTGTATTACAGGGAGCAAATGGAGATCAAAGGGGACCAGAGCTGGTACAGAGTCACATAGTCCCCCTACAGGGAGGGCCCTGGCCCTGGCCTCCCATTGTTCCTTGGAGGGTGATCAGGCTTGAGGCTGGAACTCACCACCCATTCAGGAGTGAGTATCCCTCTGATGGAATGAATGATCATGGAAGAATTCCACAAGACACCGACCCCACCCCCACTCATTTGCCTAGCCTGCTAGCCAGCTGCAGAGAGGGAACTTAACGTAACATATTGAAGAGATGCAATATATTCTGGAGTTCCCCATGAATTATTGCTGATCTGCATTGTCCCTAATGCAGGGATGTGTCAATCAGCATAATTCAGCTCCATGCATATAGAAGTATTCACCAACCATCATAATGCAATCTCACCTGGGGAGGGATGTGGGAATTGTTTAACAGCATACAACAATACTATCCATTGTTTTAGGACATGCAGCTGAAAAGCCATTTAGCAAGCTCACAGTTAGTTTATCTATGTATTTATTGGCAGATGTATAGCTGTCATCTAACAGATGAAATAATGAAATGGAGATATATTAGCTTATAATACTATTTTAAGGCACATATTCAAAATTCCACAATACTGTTTACACAACTGAATTATATTTACTGTGGTTCCTGAGGGTGAAAGACGATGGTCTGTCATTATATAAGACAATGAACACACTACAATAATGAAGGAAAAGGAGAAACATGTTAAGATTTTAACATAAACAATGTTGTGCCCATGACCTAGTGTATTCACAGTTTATCTGGGCTTTGTTTTATGACTGGCTAAAAGAATGACAATGCAGCATTTGAATGAAATAAATATTAAGTGATGCAAGCCCCAAGGGGGGAAAGGGATTATTATCATGACAAAAGTGGTTACAGTTAGGAATGTCATGAGTTTGAAAAAGGGAAAATTCAGCCTGAATATGAAGAAAATCATCGTGACAGTAAGAAGAACTAGATTGTGGAATCATCTCCAAGTACAAACAAAAAAACACCCTAGATTGTTGATATAAAAAATTACACACCCATACAAATGTATTGTTCCTCCTGGGCTTGGCAGAATATAAATGTGGGAGCCAAAAGACCATAATCAGAAGAAATATGTCCTTTTTCTGTGGCTTTCTTCAGTGAAAATGGTACTGTTGATCTCAACTGCACACAATCGAGTCCTAGCCTACCTAATAGTAGAAGAGTTAAGGATAAAGAACCTAAAAAGAAAAAATCTCCCTCTGCCACCTGTCCTTCTGCTAGTCTTTCCTAATAATCTTAATTATCAATTCCTTTTATTAAAGGTACACAGAATTGTTAACAATGCAAGTTATTTTCTCATATAAGCTGCAAAAGGAAAGGTGCCAGAGATACAAGATAATGGAATGCAGCAGAGTCAGGGCAGCCGAGATTAGGGGTTACAGTACATGCACAGTGTTATTATAGACTTATTTTTTTAATTTGACAGTCCCACTTGGTCCATCTTTCCTCAAATATTTCAGTTGTTAATCTAACACAGACAATACATTTATCCATTTCTCTTAATGCTTTAATTCTTATCACCCATATTTTTATACCATCCAAGATATTAAGTACATTTATTAGCTGCATTGACACGGATCCTAAACAGTTATGCCTCTTTGTTTAATTTAAGTCAATCTGGACAGTTACTTAATACCATAGAAAAAAATTGAGGATTATTACCTGAAATAATTCTTGTACTGATTTTCTAACAGATATGAAGTTTTTGAATTTCAGATATTCCCAAATGCTACAAATTTGGTTCCCTAAAGAATGACATTTCCCTCTACATTTTGCTGTGCATTTTCTGTCTGTGTTGTACATCCAGTGTGTGAAAATATCAACTCATAATTCTCCACTGATATTCTCTCCATGAGACTAAACTTGTAATGCTCCTACTGGTTAACATTGCAAATCTCATATCTTCTGGAGAGATTCATTTGTTCCTTTTCTTTTCCCAATCTAATCTCACATTGTTTATATTGTTTCTTAGTCTCTTTCACATGGACAGTGAAACTCTGTGGTTTAGTTTACTTGCCCTAAAATATGTATAGCCAACCAAATTTTAATCCAAAGAAAATTGTTAGTCCAGCATTATAAATCCTTGAATGTATGAAGGTGCTGGCACAAGTTTTACCTACTTTATTGCATTACACACAGTCATGACACTAACATTTTGCTTTTTATATCCAAGACAATTACTCCTATATTAAATAAATACAATTTTTAAAACAAAATTTTCCTCACAACTCAGCTATTATCAGCCAGAGCTGTAACACTAAGTTATGTTTCAATGGTAAATTAAAAATTTATGCAGCAGGATATATAACATCTAAGGATGTTCAGCAGGGTGACCAGATAGCAAGTGAGAAAAATTTGCACCTATATAAGAAAAAGCCGCAAAAATCAGGACTGTCCCTATAAAATTGGGACATCTAGTTACCCTAATTTGTTCAGTGAGCTCTCCATTCCTTAAATAGTCTATATACTAATATAAAATAAGTGTTTACATAAATTTATATTCATCTACTCTTTGATAACATGGTTATACTTTATTGTTAGAAATTGAGATGAACCTGTATGACACCTTATACTCAGACTTACTTTATTCACTTAGACTCCCTGAAACTTATTTACACTTGCTCTACTGATAGCTGATGAAATCTAAATTGATCTAATTTACACACTGAGGAGGCACGAGGAGATATAAAAAGGTAATTTAAAATATCTCACTCTTAAATTATCATTTGGTCTGTATTCAAGATCACCTTAGACTGTTAGACATCAGGAGAATGTGTGTAAGGGAATCTGAATGTGAGGAGTCTCACTGAAATTAAGAGGGTGTACATTACATTTGTACTTCTGAATTTGACCCCTATTCCGAATTTAATAGAAGGTGGGACTTCAACATCAGAACATGAATTAAGAAACTGAGGAGAAATACATCAATATTTTGAAACTTCCTTTGATACATCAATATGTTTCTGTCTAATTGTTAAAGAATGTAAGGCAGAAACTGTACTTAGAAAAGGACATTCTTTTCAATGGAATTCACATCAAACTTTCTTTAAAGTGAATAATGTCAAGGAAACTACCAGAGTTGTAGCAGGATGAACATTTGACCTTGCAGTAGGTGGGTTATGGGCTATCAAACAGGACTTCTTTTTCTCAAAAACAGCAAGAAAACAAGCCACCTTTAATTCTCATGATAATCTGATATAGCTGACATCTTAGAATATATATTTCCATCAAGATTTCTTTGTCCTTCCTGGAAGTTCTTGTACAATATTGAAGATTAATGCACCCTAGAAGATATGCTTCTAGATCTTTCATGAAACTAGCTATCATTCTGCACACTTTTCATATCTTCATACTGCTTCCTGCCACATCTGTGCACATGCAATTGCCCAATCATTATACTCTGCCAGGTCACTGGATAAGTATTCACTTTTGAATCTCAAGCAGCTATCATTGAAGGAGATGCTTCATTTTTTGAGAATCTCTGCAGCCATCACAAGTATTGTGGCCAGTGATGTAGCTCCATTTGATTACTGCATCGTTAGACTGGCCAACTCCAGTCTGGAGTTGATTAAGGCAACCAATATAGTCCAGGTTTGATCTGCACTGGGTGGTAAATGCTTGACTGGTGGGCCCAGACTGCACAGGCTACTAGATCGTTCCCTACTCTTATTTGCCATAACTGAACCTTTGTCTGTTAGGATGATAATTTTAGGGGTTTAATGATGGCAAGAAAACTGTTGTGACTTCTGTTGGCTCAGTGTTGGTATTATATAGCAGATTTCTATATGGATCTGTGAATTGCCTGGTGCGCTCTACTCTACAAGCAACTGCCTGGCATATATCAGGAGAAGCAATACCCGAGAGAATGATGAGGCCATTGACGTGAGTTGACATCCTGTAATATAGCAGCCGGCAATATTATGTACAGGGTCTAGCTTCTTTGCGTGAGGGGATTGTGCTCACGCTGCACAGCGTATTCAGCAGAGGAATAGCAAAGTGGAACTGCTGTTGATCATAGAATGGCTTGGACTCTTTGATAAGAAGAGATACTGCTCTCTGTTTATACTATATTTTGCAGAAACAGTTAGAAAATATAACTGCAATTTGCATATTAGATCAGAGGGATAAATACACATAATCTATGTTTATGGCAACTACAGATAGATTTTAAAAGTAGTTTTCCAACATTAGAGGTTGAAAATGCTCTTTTGGGTTGGTAAGATTTGTCTCTCAAAGTCACTCAAACCCAGCTGATTAAAGGATCAATATGGATGACTCTCCCACATTCCTGTCACTATTCACCTCTTAACTGATTTCAACTACTGTTATATCAAATCAATAATTTATTTACAAGTAACTAGTAAAAATAACTTTTGTCAAAGTAATAAATAAGAACTTTGACAAATAGGAAAGATCATAATCCAGCAAATGAGGCATGGGAATCACATATTTATTAATGAGAATAAAAATGAATATTGAACAATTTTCTCTTTCAGTGAGCATTGTCCAACCTGTGCACTGAATTAGGAAGGGATTGGGAGAATGGGGAGGGAAGAGAAGTGTGTGATCGTGTAATTAAAGACTGTATCATATTGTATATACAGAGAGAATCTTAATTTTGGCATTGCTTTACTTTTGAGTTCTTGGCTTTGCAACCTGAATGGGAAACAGGTTGGGGTGGAGGTTTTATGGGTTTTATTTATGTTTATGTAGCACAAATCCATCACAATTTTTTCTCTTTTCCCACTCTTTTACACAATCCCTAATTTAATTCCAAGAGTTTTCCTTTGCAAACTGATGGTACAAGCCTACAAAGAGGATATCCCTCTCCCACAACAAATCAATTTATTTGCAGATCAACTGCACTAAATATCTGATCATTGAGCTACATATATATTGTGTAAGATTATTACTACTCTCAGCAGCAGGGAATCTGGAGGGACATTACAACTATCCTGAGCTCATCAAAGTGTCCCATTAACTTGATAAATTTCTGCATTTGGAGAAATGCCACAGTTTTTGCTGCTGAAATATGATTTTAAAAAATGGTGTATGTAAACAGTCCCAGAAAATCATGCAATTTCTTGGATTCCAAAGGTTTTGGTTCCTGAACATTAAAAATCAAAATGACTCTGAGTTAGGTCAAATTTGATAACACTAGCAATTATCCCATTTCATTCCCTAGAACCAGGCCAGCTAAAACCCATCTGGCCATCTTTGGACTGACATTGTGCTCATCCATTATAATTATAATTGTAACTTAAGAACAGATTACTCAGATCACAAGCCACATGTCAGAGTAGAGATATGCACCTTGTATATAGCTTACCCAAAGCCTTGGATCTTTTTCCACTTCAGCTAGCTGGTACACTATAAGTGTAATTGCCAAAACTGCAGGAAAAGAAGCTTTTCTCGTGCTATTACCAGCTTTTCTCACAGCACAGCAGGATCACATATGCCATTGTTTTTTTTATGCAATATGCTGCATTGGTAGTAATATCCTATAATATAATACAATGTCCCCTGTAAAAGTAAATTGAGCAATTAATGCAATATTAAGGTTCAGGAATCAAAGACTAAAATGTCAGGAAATGCAGGCATAAGGATGAAAGTTGTACCTCCTTGTGCAACAAGTTATCTCTTTATATCATTTTAAATTATTTAGTTAATGCAATATATGGCATAATGCAACATGAAATTACTTATGCAACCATGCCTACAATATATTCTGTTGTATCCAATTTTGAATCTTGACTTCATTTTAAAGACTCTATTAGAGCTACCAAACAATTTTGAAGAATAGTTATTCATCTGTTACAAAATGTGTTAGGATGATCTTATTGTCACTGAAAGCAGCTAAGGGTTCTGCTTTTAG
This sequence comes from Emydura macquarii macquarii, assembly GCF_026122565.2. Classification (NCBI taxonomy): domain Eukaryota; kingdom Metazoa; phylum Chordata; order Testudines; family Chelidae; genus Emydura; species Emydura macquarii. Next base: position 605,633 of record NW_027130849.1, on the reverse strand, counting down.
TATCTTGGACCTGCACCTGCTCCCACTGAAACCAATGGGGAAATTATAATTGATTTCAATGGGAGCAGAAACAGGACACCTGGCCTGGCTATCATATATTCAAAAAAGTCATCAAGGATATATCAGTTTTGCCAGGGTGAACATGGCTTATTACCACTATCTAGTGTGTAGGTACAAATGGACCCTTTGTAAAGCACAGCAGCAGCACCACTAGCATGACAATTGTCCATAGAAGAGCTAATGGCAAAAAACTAAAATAAGCAAACAAACAGAGAAAAAAATCACACAACAATTTGAAGTGTCTGACCTACCTTTTGTTTGTTGGTTTCCTATGTAAATTTGCCTGATGCTGAGTGGAAATGTCAGTTTTCAAAGATATCACTTACCCTTCTGAAGAAAGAATATTATGACCATGATTATCTGGAAAGGGTTATAACTGAGCATTTTGAAAACCAGTGTTTAATGTCAGGAAAAAATTCAGACTGAAGAGTCCACTAAAATGTTTGAAGCCTTTTCTCCTTGGACTATTTAATACAGACTAATACTGGTGAATATATTATGGGGAACAATCCTTTAGAGAATTACTAACATTACAGGTGGAAAAATCCTTATAATTCTAGATAATGTGGGATGCTTCTGAATCTCGCCTTTATCTGATGCAGCTGAAACTAGGTATGGCTTAATTAATTCCACACAGCACTTGGAATTTTAAGGAAAAAAGAGAGTGATTGCTTATATCATTCTTTTAAATAGGTGAAAATTAATTTAAATCCATTTAAAAACATTAAATTCCTGAAAAATTGATGTTAGGAGATCATAAGCATTTTCTTTTCTAGTATAGATTAGTATATAGATACAATTTACAACAATATATACAGAGAGCAAAAATTTTATCTAATCTATTTATCTGTGATCTATTTTGATTATATCCTTCATAGTAGTGCCTAGATGCCCTTTTGGTACCTAGTAAAAGTTTTGTCACATTTACATGGAAATGATTGATAGATATTTTTCAAGTTTTCTTTTTTGACCTCTGTTCAGATAAAAAGGAACTACTCCAAAGAGAACTGCTTTGTACTTAGTAAACTGTATCTCAAATGCAAATATTTCAATCCTAACCCTCTTCTCTTTAAATCAATTAATCAATTAATCAATTGATCATTAATCAATACCAAATTAGATTTCTAGCTTAATTTACTTTTAATGTTTCATTGTTATAGTAAAGGAATGAGTTCAAAAGGGAAAAAGGAGGTATTTTTTCAGTTTTTGAATTTGAATGAATAAATTACTTTCATAGTTAATATAACTGAAAAACAGATAAATAATAGTGTGTTGTTTTTATATAAGGCTAGAAACTGCTTTCTATAATTATCAAAGAGTATTTCATAAATATTGAGTTGAGTTAGTATCTGCAACTATGATAGTTTTCGACTAATTTTGAAAACTGTGAAATTATCACAAGAGCTGTTATTAATCTATTAATATAGTATTTTATTATTCAGAATAGCAACTACATTGTAAAATTCAAGGAAGGAAAATATTTTCTATTATCCTTGAATTATGAGTAATTTTTTTTTCAAAAGAACATAAGAATGGCCTTATTGGGTCAGGACAATGTTCCATCTAGCCCAGTATCCTGTCCTCGGACAGTCGCCAATGCCAAGGACTTCATAGGGAATTAACAGAACAGGGCAATTATTGAATGATCCATCCCCTGCCATCCATTCCCAGCTTTTAAATAGAGCTGGTTTGATATTTTTTGGTTCCCTCCTTATCCCCATCTGAAAATGCCAATTTATCAAAACCAAAACTTTCAGCAGGAAATGTTCAATTTTGATGAATTTCCTGTTTCAATTTTTTTTTTTTAAATAGGGTTAAAATAGGGTTGTCCCATTTTGACATTTTCACAATGAAAGGTTCTGTACACTATGACTTTTTATTTAAAATATAAGTTAACTTATAATAACAATTAATAAAATTTAAAACATTGATTTTTAAAAAATATCAAAATGAAATGTTTTAGTTGATTTGGTTCTTTTTTTTTTCTCCAGATTTCACTTTGCAAACATTTGAGATTTTTAACTTTTCATCAAAATTTCAAAATCTCAAAAATTTTCACACAACAGAAATTTCTCACTCAGCCCTATTTCTGAATAGTAATTAAAATATTTTTTCTAACTGTCTAATAAATATACACACATAATTCTTTGGGGATCACAAATTTCAAATATCACTGTTATTTTTCAGGGCAAAATTTAATGGGTGTAAATCAGGGCATAATTTGGTCTCTAATGCATAAAATTAGGCACTTAAACCCACAGTTAGGCCCTGATCCTGCAAACAGTTAAACACACATGTAACTTAACTTATGTGAGTTGTCCCATTGACTTATTTCTTAGAGTGTATGGATGGCCTTATTTTTAAAGTATTGGTCTGGGCTCTAGGAGATCTAGGGTCAGAACCCAGTTTGGCCTCAGACTTCTGGTATGATCTTGTGCAATTTAATTTTTCTGCTATTCAGTTCCTTAGCTATAAAACAGAGATATTAATATTTTCTGTCTTCAAGACTTTGTCTGTCTTGTTTATTTAGACTGTACATTATTCAAGGCAGTGAGGGTCTCTTACTGGGTGTATGTACTACTCTGATCTTGCTTGGAGCTCTAAGTGCTACTAAATACAAAGAAGTAGTAGTAATAATAATAGTAACAACACTACCACTCATGTGAGTGGAGCGATGCATATGCTTATGTTTTTGCAAGATCAGGCCCTAGGCTCCATATCCTGCAATTTACCTGCACGGGTCATGGACATAATTATGGGTAGGGTGGTAGAGTGTACCTCTCAATCACTCCCTTGGTGAGATGGTGGGTCCTTCTCATATCTCAACAGCCATGGCACAGCTCTCTGGCCATGCTATTCAGAGCATCCACCTCCTTGTGGGGAAAGTTAAAGCATTCCAAACAAAAAGACAATTGACTGTTCAGCCCACAAGAAACAGAGTCCCAGGCCCAGATTTTTAGATGTATTTAGTTGTTGCTGTGCTCAGCATTGCAATGTCCAACTTATTTAGGAGACTAAATCTCATTTTCAAAAGTGATTTAGGCACTTAGGAGTTTAGATTCCATCAATTTTCAATGGGTTTTTGGCTCTTTAATGCCTAAATCCTTTTTAAAAGAAGCCAAAGGGAATAAGTGAAAAGAGAAAAGTACTGTATTTCTCCCTTTTCAAAAGGTTAGCCCAGGCTCTTAAGCAGTTACACTGGTCAGCAGCCCTGGCTTCCAGGGACTGGGAAATCTGAGTTGCAGTCCTGCTCCTTCAGAGTGCTGCCTTGCATTTAGCAGGGATTCTCCCTTTTAAGATCCTGTCTATCTCCAGGTTTGACATGTCTCAGAGGAATGCCAGGTTGAAGTTAATTGTGCCCAGAGGAGATCCTTAACTTCTTCCTGCCTGATGTACACTACCACATATACTCCCCTCCAGACAGATTTTGGGATTCCATAGACCGGGTCTTACTCCAGCACTGCCCAGGAGAAGAAGTTTGCATTGCTGTGTTTCTTTCCTTTGTGATGTTGTACTCTAAAACTAGAGGGTTGGAGAAACAAGTACTTTCACATAACATGCAAGTTCATTTTCCTTATTGTATTAAACCACTTACATGGGGTGTGATCTGTGATGAGGAAGAAAGTATAACCCATTGAGTATCTAAGGGCATTTATGGCTAATTTAACTGCCAGTGGGTTATTTTTTTCTCCCCCAACTACCCAGTAGACCAGGAACAGCTTTCAATTTAGATACAGGATTGGTTGCTCCTCAAATTTTACCTCTCGTGAACATATCACTCCCAACCCTACACTGGAAGAATCGATCTGTAAAACAAACTCTTTTGAAAACTCTTTGTTGAAAAGGATAGGAACTTGGCACAGCCAGTCTTTCAAAACTGTTAGGATTTCTCATGATCCTTGTCCCAATGGACCTTTTTCTCACTCCCATCTTTTATGGTCAGAGGAGCTGCAATGATGGCAAAACTGGGAAAAAATCTCCTACAGTAGCCAGCTAATGCAAGGAAGTGCCTCATCTGCCTGTTTGTCTGAGGAATGAACCTGTTGACACTGCCTGAATTTTCCTTACCAATGTCCTAACTTGGCTTCCTCCTATGGTATAATCCAAGTAAGTCACTTCCTGATTCTCCATCTTCCATTTTACTCAATTGGCTGTGAGGCCTGCCTCACTGGAAATTATAGGACTGCTCCTACCAATCACAAGTGATCATCCCAGTTGATGCTCTAAGTAACTATAATCTAAATATGCAGCAGCAGACTGATGGTGAGATCCGAGCACTCTATCCACTAATTGTTGAAATTTTAGGTTTGTTCCATGTAGGCTGAAGGGCATTGCCTTGAAGCAGAAGAGCCTGAATCATATTGAGAATTCTGCAGTTTATTGCAATGCAGGTGACAAGTGGATCTGCCAATGCTCTTTTGAAAAATCTAAAGTACTGATATACCTAGCTATTCCCAAATATTCCAATAGCTCATCCATGTATCAGGTACACATAAAACTTCAAGACTTTATTAACTTTTTGGAAGTCTGTGCAGAAACATGTTCAATCATTGTGTTTGGGAAAGAGAATGATGGGATTTCATCAGTCACTTTGGGACTCCTCTACTATCCCTAGATGCAGTATAGCCTGCAACTCTTCCTGTACTGTCTCCCACAGCTTCTGAGGTAAAGGCTGACTTGATGTGGTGGTATATTAGTGAGAGTGCAGAGGAAAATACATGGGGGAAGGCCTCAATGAGATGTAAAATCTGATCTTTTTGCTCATATAGGAGTTGGGTGCCCATCTTCACTTGTGCTGGCTCTTGGTGAATGGATGGTTAAGGCACAGTTCTGACTCTGGTGGGTACCGAGTTATTGACATCCTTTTTCTGGTTTTACAAAGGCTTAGGAGGATTCACATAGTAAAGCCTATATTTCTTTCCACCTCCTAGGCAGGTGTGCCTCAGAGTGCACAGGGCCAATCTGACGTATCGCTTAAAAAGCTCCTTGTCATCTAGCTAGCAACTTTGATTCCATGCTCGGAAGTAATAACAGTACTTTGTCCCCCTGTTGAAAAGTATGTAGGTCACCTTGACAGCATGTTTATTCTTGTGCTTGCTGGACCCCCAACAGCTTTTCATGCACAAACTCCCCCTGCATCTTGAGATGACAAGGTCTCCCTAATCTGTTTAACATGCTGGACCATGCTGGATGCCTTTGAGTCCTCCTCTTCTGAGCTCTCAAATAGGAGATCTAATATTGCCCAGTTGTGGGGCCTGTACAACAGTTTGAATGATGAAAACCTGGTGGAGATTTGTGGTATCTCCTATATAATGAACAAAAGAGGAGGAAGTAATTGGTCCCAATGCTTGAGATCAGTAGCCACAAATCATTGTAGCATCACCTTCAGGTTTCTGTTGAACATCTCAACTAATCCACATCCATCTACTTCTGGATGATAGACAAAGGTCTTCAGCAAATTGATCTCCATTAGAAAATATAGCTCCTGTGTTATCTAGGATTTAAAATTGGTTTCCTGATCTGTCAATATTTTTGGGAGATCCTTTCTTGAGAAAAGAGTTTCCATGAGTTCAAGGTAACTTTGCAGAGGTAATGAGCTCTGGGTATGAGTAACATAGTCACAAGAATGTACTGATGTTCCACCAGTTTTTTCCAGGGGACCTACCATATCCATCCCAATTTGCTCTATAGGAGTGGAATGAAGGAGTCCTTTGGGATAGTTAATTGGCACTTGGGACAAGAGACCATCAGGTGGTAGAAGTGAGACAACGCTCAGGACAAGGTTTTCTCCTAGCCTAAATGCCCAGCACAAGGGATATAATATGATATCCATAGGAGTGCCTGAATATCAGTAATTGTGTCCTTACCCCTCTGGTTTATTTATTGCATTCAACACAGAATAGGCATTCTCTCGAGAGAATTAAAAAGGGCCATTGCCATAGGCATTGAAGATTCTGTCATCTTGTCATTCACAGCATTAATTTGATTGCAGACCCTGCTCAGCATAGGGTTCCCCATTTGTTCACAGACAAGAACTATTTCACAAGTTACGGTTTCTAAATCTGTCAACTACTCATGTCTGTGACCTGAAGGATTGCCCCATGGATTTTATACTCACCTCAAGAGGGTCCTCCGGTTCTACTTATCCAGCTATTCCTGGGTTCCAGCCTGATCCCAAACACCTATACTGCAATTAAACAGCCCCTGTGCCTGAGCGCTGCAAGACCAAGTCAGCTGACATATGCCATACATGGATGTTTAATTGCAGTGTAGATGCACACTTAAGGCCAGATTTTTAGCTGGTGTTAATTAGGTTTCCTCCATTGATTTCAATTTTGAACAGCAAAGGATCAGGGCATCACGTTTAAAAAATGATGTAAAGTCATGTGGAAAATAAAAGTTACTAGCATCTAAAACAAAAGGATAAGAAAAATACAAAAGACAGAATTTTTTTGTGGTTAAAAAGGGGAAATACACATACTTAATATTGCTGAATAGATCTGCAGAATGCAAACCTTTCATGAATACACTCAATGTCCCATCATGCCTTTTCTTTTTAGTAAAACATCAATAGAATGCAGCAAGTGGAGTTTAGAACAATTTATACAGTGGTTACACTTTTTAAAATATTTAATCAAATTTACTATGTAAAGAAAAGTTCTCAAAATATGAATAATTATTTGGAAAACCTTTGCTAAACTGAGCAAACCTGAATTAAGGGCACATAGCAAGCAACCTAAGCTGCCAGCAATGAACTGGAGAAACCTATTTTAAAGATAATAGAAGTGAGTTACAATTGGAGTTTCATATTAACTATGCTGAAAAATTCCAGAGGGGTATCTGTGCTAGTCTGTTTTTAGCAAAACAGTGAGAGTCCTAAAGACTAACAAATTTATTTGGGCACAAGCTTTTTTGGCAGAAACCTACTTTGTCGGACGCTGAAGAATGTGTTTCAGAAATAGAAGCCTATGATCATTTTTTTTTACCTTTTACTGTTTTCATAATCTTAGAAGTTTGAAAATTTCATTTTTCCCTTCAAAACATTTCAGAGTCAGCTCAGTGAAAATGTTTTTGTTGGGGGAGGAAATGAACAGAAGAGGAACTAATTAAAAACATTCTTTATAGGGTGTGGCTTGGGAATTCATAGATTCATATTGATTTGAAATTAATGAGTTGTAGTGTAATTCAGCATATTTTATAAATGGATCATTAATATGATTTGTCACTTAAGTGTCATTGCATGCTCTTGAACTATTAGATTTGAGTTCTTCCAATTGTCACCAAAACCACCCTCCAAAACCACTATCATTCATCTCATTATTATCAGTCCTGCCATCTTCCATTTCATATGCCCAATTAAAGGTAGAGATGTACTAGACATTTACAGACTCCTATTTAAGGAAAAGGATGTTTTACTGTATGAGTGTAGATCCACTTGTTGCGAACATGGCCATTATCAATTTGCCCATAGAGTAATATTTTCATTGTGGGCTGTTGTTAGTTGTCGTTTGTGTTTTGTACATTCACTGTTGTCAGTTGTTGGCTGCGTGTGTGTTTTTTCAGTGTGTATGCTGTCCTAGCTTTATGCAGACAACTGAGACACCAAACCATGATTGGATTGGATTATTCAATAAGACCAGAGAGCTGTTTCAGTAATGAGGGCACCCAGCCAGATTGATTGTAGACAAAGCACAGTCCTAGTATCCCACAGACTTTGCAGGACCACTAACACATGTATGTTTGTTACAATGGACCAGCTCAATAAACGGCAGGACTTTCCGTTTCCCCCTTGGCTGGACAAAGATGCTTTCTCTGAGACCCTCTTTTATATATTGATACGAACAAGTTCCATAGTGTCCCTCTGATGTATAAAGATACCACCCTTTACCTTGTATCAGATGGTTTCATTAAAACAACTCTATCCATCATACTAAGACATCTTTATTCATTACAGGGTCATCCTGACCTTAGAGAGGGGTCAATGTGTCCTCGTTATTTTTTATATGTGTGTTTGTACTATTCCTGATATTGGACTGCTCTGGTACTAGCTTTCTGGAATGTGCTTGCTAAGTATTCTGTGCCTAGCACTTCTTTAGGCATGTGTGTTTTTGCAACACCAGTTTTGTTCTTGCCAGTTTCTGGGAACTTGCATGATTTTTGCCCACTTTGCTTTATAACAACAAGGCTTGACTTTGTTCAGGCCTTAGGCCTCATACCCGGCCTATTATATTAGGCCTCATGTCTCAGGCTCTCACTTTCTACTACATGGGCAAGCAGCATATTGACCAAATAAGGCTTTGCTGAAACTAATCATGGTTGCTTTTACAAGTAAATCATGCATTCTCTTTTTTTTTTTTTTTTTTTTTTTTTTTTTTTGGATCTATGCCTGCTTCTGTCCGGGAAGTATTTTTTTTCGCTCCTCCAATTCAGAATACTTGGTATCATACATGCAGTTCATGAGAACAGTATACAGCACTGGAAAATAACCATAAAATCATGGTATGCATTCTTTAGCATTGTAAGATATTTCTTTAATTTCTCCAAATACCTACAAATTTTTGCTTGGTTTCTTAAGAACCAGTTTTGAGTATCACCAAAATACTCACCCTTTCCCCCAAATTATGCTTAGAACAGGATGTTTTGATGTTCCTTATATTCAGGCAAGCCTCCTTACTCCCTCCTTTTCCTCCCCATTTCAACTGACCGCCTGTTGCTGCCTGGAGGTATCCTCAGATGGTGTGATCAAGTATATGAAGACAGAAATCCAATGGAGGAAGCAAAAACTAGCTCCAGTGTATGGTGTAGTGAGAAAAGCAGTACAATTAAGAGATCTGGATCAGATCATTGCTTTTTCTTTTTCATTTCTTCCTCTCACACTATCTACCATATGCATATTTATCTTCAACCTCATTATAGCTTCTAGAACCAGACTATCATTTCTGGCCAGCTCCTAGACACTCTTTATGAAAAGTTCTAATTCTTTTTAGTAAGGAAAAGGAAGAGAATGCTGCAAAGTGAGGAAAGATGACATGACAACCAGTGATTTAATACTAGTGAATGTAATGCCATTGTTCTGTTCAAGAGCAATAAGACAACATGTAAATCTGCCAAGCATTTCACTTACTCTGCAGGATGCAGAAAACTTGAGAGCCTTGTTTCTGACAGTGAAGTGAAAATCTGATCCTGTTACTTCTAAATTGGTTTGTGTTATTTTTTTTTAAATGAGAACATGCCCAGTTTTTTTAAGCATCAGGCTGCAACTTTGATTAAACTTGAACACAAGGGAGGGCTGCTACCCACCCGTCACCCATACCCTCCTATACCAGGCATTTAATTGGCTACAGTGCGGGGCTTACAGGGCTCCTTACCGTATAATTCATGATGTGGGGTAGGGTCTCCTCAGCCTACCCTCTAGGACTCAGCTTTCTCTGCATCCTATCACCCTCCCCCCCATGAAGGGGATAGAGGGTGCAATAGGGTGGGGACCTTTGGGAACCGTTCATTTTATTCCCTTAAGCCAGTGGTCCCCAAACTTTTTACATCATGCCCCCTCCCCCCCATCTTCCCCACCCTCACCTGGTGCTGGCAGTGGGGGCCCCAATTGGGGCCAGGGGCTGAGGCTGGCTGGGCCTTGGAGGCCACAGCAGTCTGGGGCCGAGGATGAGCTCAGTGGCCAGGCTGGGTGCCAGGGACTGAGGATGGGCCGGGTGCTGGGGCCAGGGGCCCACGGCTGGGACCACAACTGTGGGGGTGGAACTGGAGCAGAGCTCAGGGCTGGGTGGCGCTCCCTCCCAGGCCCACCGAAGGAGGCTGGCCTGGGCTCTGCTGCACCCCACCCCTCAAACCCCTCCATGGCATGCCGCACAGTTTGGGAACTTCTACCTTAAGCATACTGGAAATTGGCCACAAGTTGCAATGAATAAACAACTCCATCTCAACTCAGTTAGGTACTAAGTACATTCCTACTTGACCCACTATGGCTTGCAGGTGCTGCAAGAAAGGAAATTAAATTCCTGGTCCTCTGCCAATTAGGGGAAATAATGGGAAAATAATTCATTCCTGACCCCCTAAACAGCCGATTCACTAGATCTGCAGCATCTGTTAGGCAGGGCTCCCATTCCTAGTTCAGGTGGGTACAGTGGGCTGCTGGAATGGCCTGCATTAGGCTAAATCCTGGGAGCTGGAGAAAGGTGGCCAATCAGCACCTCTCCCCTGGAAGTAGCCAATGGATTCCAGATAGTTCCCAGGGGGAACTATCCATTGACCCTTGGTTAGTGTCTCCTTCCCTTGCCACTGAGTTGTCCCTCTTTCACCATTGGTCCCTTCAATTTTCCCCACCTGTTGATATGGGTGGATAGTATATTGAATGTTCGGAGAGAAAAAAAATCTGGAAAACGAATTTGTGGTAGTGAAGATGAACATGGAACAGATGCTACAGATATCTGTGCTAGTTCTCTTCATAAGGAATGCTAATTATGTTCTGCCTAAATTTTTGTTTTCCCTGCTGAAAAGACTGTTCCTGAAGTACAACTGGCACAGAACATTTCCTCCTGTATTTTCACCATAGAGGTGGATGAATCTTTGAAGTGGGTGAAATAATCCCTCTTAGTCTTGAGGGTGTGGGAGTGGAGGAAATCACACCAATTACTGGTTTCAAGAAAAGTAAATAGTCTGTGATTTCAACATCACTTTTCCACAAAAACAAATGGCAGATTTCAGACAGATAAAACAATGTTTTTGCTATGTAAATTTTCTGTAAAAATTGGCGTTTATTTATTTGGAGTAAGCATATGGACATTTGTGATTTGTTCCAAGATGGAATTTTATGAAAGATTGTGTAAAACTGAACTCTTTTGTAGAAGGCACCATTCTGCATAGACCTCCTCTTGGAAAACAAAAACAAACAGGTGAAATCCTCATCTCACTGAAATCAATGAAAGTTTTGCCATTAATTTCAGTGAGGTCAGGATTTTAGACTTTGTATTTTTATAGTACAAATCAATAAAATAAACTGCATAAGTCTCTGAGCTAGATTCTGGTACATAAACTGCTTAGAGCAGTCTTCCATTAGAAAATGCTGATTTGATTAATTGGAAAAGTTTTGTTGGAACATTTTGATTTTTGTCAATTTTTTGACACAATATTATCAAACCACTTTATTATTTCCATAAGGTTAATGTGCTTCATTCCAAGTTATAATATGTAGTCAAAATAAAACTGTTAGACTTTATGAAAATGAAACATTTTGATAATATTGTTTCAATATTTCCAAAATATTTTTTTCAGACTTTTCAGTTCAGGAAATTTTGACTTTCCTTTCCAATTCAAGACCAAAGGACATTTCAAAATGTCATAACTTCCCGCAGATGGAAATCCTGAGTTTCCACAAGCTCTAGTTGGTAGATGTTGTGCCACACTGACCCAATTCTAAGTCATAATTCCTCCCCTATTTTCTTCTTGCTCTTGGGGTGGGGGTTTGGAGGGGGTAATTTGCTGCTGCCCTTGAATGATCAACATACTTCTGCTTTTCTTTATGTGATTTAAAAGTGTTATGGAGGTCTTTTGAGAGGGAATGGTGGGAGGGCATGAGTTAACATCAGTGAGTAGGGTAAAAAGGAGGAGGGTTATTGAGAGGGGGGAAAGAAGGGAGGCATGGACAGAAGTGAGAATGAGGCAAGCCATGGAGTTACAGTGATGGAGCAGGGTGAGAGGAGACCAGAGCAAAGAACCAATCAGCAGGTATGTGGTACAAGCTCGGACGTAAGCCTGTTGTATTCTTGGCTTATCTGTTAGGGGACAGCAGAAAAGCTGACACAGTGTCTCTGTATCCAGTGTGACTATGCCCTCTCCTCAAATTCTATTTCTGTGGTATCTGACTATATGTATAGTTTCTGCTTCTTGTATTGGGGAGTCCGTGTCTACTAGCATGGCTGCATGTGTCAGGTTGGCTGACAAGCAGCCTTTCTAAAAGAGCCATGAACCCTGCAGCAAACAGAATCTGTCTTACTTACTCTTACTTCCAGACTGCAACAGAGGCAAGAGCTACCTCTACATTTAGCAGAAGTGGGCCATCTATACTTCCTTATGCATCAGCCCTCTTTAACCAGTGGGTGTAAAGGAAAAGAGTTAAAGTAGTTAGACAGGGAGATAAAGTAGAATAGGCATATCACTGCAAGACTACATCAACATGTATTCCTGGTAGAACAACATTTCATTGCTGATTGTACTACCTAAGCATGCTGAATGAGCTAAAAGATAAAATCACAGACATTAGTGTCCCAGTGTAACAATCTTTACAAATAATACTCCTGATGTTAAAAACCAACCAACCAACCAAATGAAACAATCTATCTATGTTTATATATCACTGTCTTCACAGTGGTATTTCAGTGACATTCCCATACAGTGTAGCTATCAAAGCATTTTGGGGTCACATTCATTTGGTACCAATGTGCCAAAATAACATGATTTCATCACAATAGTATCCAAATCCATAACTTGCTGATATCACTGAAGAACTCTTAATTAGAGCAGCTACAGCAAATTTAATTTAGCCTTCAATGTCTCTGTATATAGCTTTGTATGTACCTGTCCTCATGTATATTATATACATATTCAGAAAATTAAACAGGGAAACAGAATATACGGTGACATGGTATAAAGCTGGTATAAAGCTTTTATCAGCATAGTGTTTGGATAACTGAATTATTGGCAAGTGACAAATCCTGAATTTGTCACTAATTACTGAGAATTTTAATCATTTTAATAATGTTTTAGGAAGTTACAATATTTACTAAGACTATTTTTTCTTTTTCTCTCCATCTGCAAAGCCAGGTGCCTCAGTTACCATAAGTCCCACCATGCAGAGTTTAGAGGCAGATGTAAAAGACTATATAAATGATCTCAGATATTTTACTGTATACTAAAATATCAACAACTTTTAAATCAGTTGGGCAATATCCTCTGCTGTGCTCTGGTTCCTTTGTGCTGCACCATTCCCCCGCTCCACTGACCTTCAATCTGCACTGAGTATGCTCTAGGCCTGAGTTTGAGTTCAAGATAAGATACAGAAGTAGCAGCCACCCTTTTGGCTTATGGAAAAGAGGGCGCATTAAGAGTCCGTTGCTGTAGTCTTTAATAAACAAACAGTAAGAATGTCTCGTCTTGTTAAGGTACTAGACTGGAATTCAAGAGAGCTGATGCTAGTTGTCCCACAGATGTCCTATGTGACGTTGGTCAAAACTATCTAATGCTTACATATAGATATTAGAGCTGATCAGAAATTTAAATGGTAAAATTTTGATTCTGATAACATTTTTCAATTTTCATGATGGTAAATTGAAACAAAATATTTTATTTTGGGTTAAGTTTGAACTGAATCAAAATATTTTGATTTATGGAACTGAAACTAAAAAATATTTGTTTTTTGTTGATCAGTTCTACATTAAGCTTTGTCTGCCTCTGATGCCATAGGGATTGGATACTACAGCACTGAGAGTGGTAGAAATACTGAGGTTAGAGTGATTCCATACTCTCCTATAAGGCAGGATCCTTGACTGGACTACATCTCAATCAGGCATCATGAGAGAAGTTATACATAACAATTTTTTAAGCCTTTGAAAAAGGATAAGAAATTTAAAAGAATGTTTTAGGTTGCAAATTGAAGCACTCAAAAGTTAGTAAATACCAGCTGTGCAGGCAAATTCAACCCCTTGTTCATTCATTACAAATTAATTACAATACAGTGCTTAATTACATTATCAGATACTATTTTTTCCACAGAGTCCCTGCCTCATTCAGTGCACAGGCTGCATAGATAGTGGAGCTAAATTAAGATTGTATGAGTATCTTGCAATCTTTATAAGGTTCTTAAAAAACAAAAATAAAAATAAAGTTTTTGTGCACAATATATATTCCATACAAAACATACATTCAAAGTTTTATATAGGTATGCAATATATCCTTTTATTTCTTCTCATGAAACTTACTCTGCACATTGTATTCAGCTGTGCAGGTTAAATGGTGTTCTGCTCTCTACATCTTTGATGGAATCAGAGAAAAAGTCAACTTGAAACATTTTCTATCATTTCAGAGGCATTTTTTAAGGAAGCTTTGTTGCATTACTAATCCTAATCTCAACACCATAGCCATAAACAGAATTCTGATACAGTTAAATATAGCACAACTAAACAGTAAATTGTTTGAATGTACAATTTCCAGAGAATCAGAAAAAGAATCAATGTGAGAAATATATTTTGACTGTAGTAACAAAATAGAAGAAACTTTGTAGATTTCACAATTGATCTTATCAAAGATTATTAGGTACATTTAATATACTAGCAAAAATTCTCCAACTTTCTTACCCTGACATTCTTTATTCTTGAACATAAAGAAGCTTAGACAAGTCTGCCTTGTCCCACATTTGCATGGCACTTTCTCATAGAAATTAGATTATACACTAGTTTGAAGTAAATGCATGCAGTTAATACATTTATCTTTAAAAGACCAGATGGACAATTTGGTAGTTAAAATGTGGTTTTAAAATTTAAACCTTAAAACCAATTTCAATCACCACTATTTGTGTTCCTTCATGCTTTATAAATACTATTTTAGACCTAAACTAAGCGATATTTATGTTCACAATATACATTTGGAAAGAAGATTTTTATATTGTCCTTTCTCCTTCATGGTTACTTTGTCTTTTCTAAACAATGTCTTGTAACCCATTTTGTAACAATAGTTTGATTGCATTTAAGTTTGCATCATTCTTTACTGTCTATAAAACAGAATGTCAGTTTTCCTCCCTTTATTATTATTGTTGTTGTAATTAGTAGTATTATTTGTGCAGGAATGGAGGGAAAGGCAAATGATTGTCTCTCAGCATCATTGTCCTCTTCATCTAACATATTTACCTGGCTGAGCGTCCATTTAACTCTCCATCTGATTCCCTGATACTCTCCTATATAGTTATAGAGAAATTTTAAAATTTGCATGAGCAAACAGACAGGATTAGAAATAATCTAGGGAACTGTATGTGTGTTGCATGAGCAAGCCAGACAGAAATGTGAACCCATTCAATAAGTATGACTTTGAGTGGTCTTACTTGAACTTTTTTATTAGAAGTTCATCAAATCATTAAGAGCACAGCATTATTTATTTGTGTTTGATTTTCACTTACCTTGCAAGACCAGACATCAGCCATTTTCTTTAGGCTGTGTTCCAAGAGCTGGTGATGGAATCAAGTTCTCATTGGTCTAATAGCCACTTGAGGGGAGAAATGGAAGTGTGCTCCAACTGACAATTTTTTTCTATGTGAGGAGAATCAAGGGCTGAAAAGTGAGAGTGGCAGAAAGCAAACTTAATTTACTTAGCTTTGAAAGAAAGAAAACAGAAGTTGTTTAGAAATTAATTTTAAAGAAATGTCTATTTTTCCAATTCTCTTCTAGATCATAATCTCCTCCCCTCCCACAAAGAATCACAAACATCCATTTTGAAGCTCTGAGGAGCTCTTCATTTTCCTTGGCTTTTTATAACTGCCTACCCTCAAGGCCCTATATCACAGCCACTGTCCCTCAGGACAAGCAAGACAGGATGAGATTCCCACTGGAGCTCATTGGCGCATCAATGCAGCTCCATAAGTAGCCAGAAGAGCCTTTCCCCCAGGGCTGAGTACTCAGTTCTGCTTCTTCAATATTCCTAGTTAGGTATTTGGCATCCCAAAAAGTTTGGATAATTCAAAGAGGCTGCTGATGCACACCCAAAGTTTTGGACGTTTATTTCAACTATACTGGAACAAAACTCAAATGTTATTAAAAAGACAATAAAGATTACAGGCAATGCTAAACTGTGCAGCTTCGTGGAATCTCCTTCCATGTGTAGGGCATTGTACCTAAAATGCAGAGGAGTATAAGAAAATATTAGCTTAAAAATACATTGAAATTCCTTTCTTTACAAACAAAATAAAATATGTCATACTGAGGTCTTCGAAATATCTCTCGCTCACACACGCATACATATACACACACAAACACACACCATAGCAACTTGCTCTTCTTTTTGTGCATTTTTCCCCTTAGTATAGCTACCAATTTGCTAAATATTTTATTTTAGCATTGTGGCTTTCCTGTCTGCCTAAACCAATGGTTACAGTCTATTGTGCGCTCATTTCTTCTAAAACTTCTTATCTCCCTGTCTGGCTTTCATTGTAACTTCAGAATACCCCCAGGAAGTGCTTTGATGATGGTCAAATGTAGATCCACAATAGCAGTCATCATGGAAAATGTCATCATGACATTCAAGGGTTCTGCTTCACTTTCTCATGACCCCAGATGTGTGGTGTTTGAAATGGGGTTAAGGACTGCACACAGTCACTTTAGATGAAATTTCTGGATTAGTTGTGTAATGCTGTGTGAAGGCTAGATAACGTAGCACATGACAGCATTTGGTAAGTCTACTGTGCAGTTCACCATTTGCTGGGTAGCAGTGTTGTTTTTGCTACATTTGTTTGGAGTGCAGATGGTGCAGGGCACAGCAAATGGAGTGTAAAAATAGATTTTGTTCTTTGTTTTGCTTTGCTGTGAGGAAGGTTCCTTAGATAGGTTTTGTGTTAATGCTGTACTTGTCAAAATTGTGTATGTGCATATACAGGTATATAGAAAAAGAGGCAAAATTTGAGAGAAAAATAAAAACCTCAGGGACAAAAAAGCAACAGGAAATGGATGAATGAGAAGAAAGTCACATTTTAACATACTCCCACAATGAAATAATTGAGGAGCAAAGATAGAGTGGCAGTTAGAAAACTGGGGGAAAGAAAAAATTTGAGGTGGGACTGAGGGAGGCCACATGGGGGGCTATTATAGGCTTATCTATATGAGCCCAAACCTTTAATGAGATCCACGCAGCCAAACCCCCAAATGTGTGTGTAACTCCAATGACTCCAGTGGGATTCTGCAGCTGTGTAAGCGTGGACTGCATGGATTCGAATGCTGGACTGGTGCCTTTCAGCCTGACCCCAAACCCAGTGATGTAAATGTGAGTATGGATTGGACTCTTTTCGAGCAAATACTACCACAGTATTTTGTGCAGACATTCCATTATATGGTATGAAGCTTTCCAAAAGTGGAAGAAAAAAAAATAGCCAGAGGCAGAGATCCAGCATGGAAACGTTAGCCCAAATGTTTTAAGTTTAACATCTGAAAACAGAGTCTTATAAAGGAAAGTGTGGGACAATCTTAACTATAGGCATCACTGCTTGTGCTACTTATAATGTCCAGTGTACATTGTTATGTACTGTGTATTTTTTGAAAGTTATGGGTAGATGCTTTAATCAACTAAAGCCATGCTGAGTAGCTGTACATTTAAATTAGAGCAGTAGTTGTCAACCTCTGTCGGAATTGCCTTTTCCATCCTGCCACCTCTTCTCCCTCCAAGATAGTGTCTAACCTGGACCCTCCTCCCATAAATCAGGATAGATGGTCACTAGTGCTGTGTGAATAACAGATTTTTAGCTTCTTTGGCAACTCGAAAACAAAAATGTTTCAGGTCAAATAAAACATTGTTTGACACAAAACAAAGGGTTTCATTTGATAATTTTAATTCCTTTATTAGAAATTTCATTCACATTTTTTAAAGTTTTTTTTTCAATTTTTCAGTTTGAGATGTTTTGTTTAAAAAATGTTAAAACAGGACATGGATTTTTCCCGATTTTTTTCCCCTGACATGAAAATCATCAACAAAACATACATGAATTTGCAAAATACTTCAGTGTAACCAAATCTGCATTTGTCACCAAAAAAGTTTTGGATGAAAAAATTCAGCCAGATCCAATCATCAAAGGCCCCAGCACTTATCTGCACACTAGCTGCTGATTAATTTGTGACCCTTACACTGAGAACCCTCTCAGCAGAGAAAATTTAGCTTTATATGGTAGCTGCTATATTTGTAACATAGCTTTATGTTTATATTAACCTAAACTAGTATGAATTTTAGCATAGTGGTAATTTAAGCATAACTGAAAGCATTATCTTTGTAATTGGAGGATGAAAGAGGACCTAAATTAAGAAAGAGAAATTGAAAAAGAACTGCTCAGGAACCAAACATATTCTTTTGAGTATTCTATCACTTGCAAATAGAGAGTTTTAAACAGCTATGTGGCTTCGCTACCAATCACACACCCCAAATTATGAAGAATGAACAGTGGAAGATAATCAAAGAAAAGAGATTGTAAACAGCCCATAGAGTGAA
Organism: Emydura macquarii macquarii; assembly: GCF_026122565.2. Lineage (NCBI taxonomy): Eukaryota > Metazoa > Chordata > Testudines > Chelidae > Emydura > Emydura macquarii. Next base: position 587,330 of record NW_027130849.1, on the reverse strand, counting down.
ATTCAATCAATGTTTGCAAACAAATTCAAATAAGGAACACATTCATATAAATCATAGGCTGATTCCAGATAATTCACTGAAAAAAAGGGCTAATATATGAATTATTTTATAAATTAGTCACCTAGCTCTAGTTGCTAAGCATGGGCTTACTTTTGCTCCTTTTGCAGTCAGAGAGATTTGCTAATGACAGCAGTGGGAGGAAGATTGACACTTAAATCATCAACAATAGGGTGTCACCACCAGATCATGGGCAGTCTGACCTAGTCATCAGAACAGGAGTCAAGAGCCAAGCTTGGTCAGATATCAAGAGATCAGAGTCTGAGCCAGGCCAGAGAGCAAACCGGAAGTCAGGTATCAGGAGACAGGCAGGGTCAGATTAGCAAGGAGATAAGAGGCAAACAGGCACACATAGTGAAAGGGAAGCAGGCCTAAGGCAGATAAAACCCATTGCATAGACAACTTCCTGTTTCTGTGCTTGCTTTAAATAAGAGCTGGGAACCAATCAGGAATGCCAGTCTTCCACCAGTCTGATCCCAGGACCTGAGTTCTCTATCAGAATTTAGTTTCTATGCTAACAGCAGTTAATAGATAATAGGTTAGAACTGCCTAATGTCTAAGAGCCCTGTAAACCAGGGTTTAAGATCCGTGGTCCCTGACGGAGAGACCAGCAGGGGACATCTTTGGATGCCTAATGTTGGAGGCCCAGTGCAATTTGAATTGCCTGACTACTGTCCTGCAGGCCTAGCATAGCGTTAGTTGCTTGCCCCTGTAGCATGACATCTTCTGATTGGCAGAGATGAAGAGGACTACTGAGTAACCTTGCAGAGGTCTCAGTTTCTGCATACCATGGCACATAAGACGAAATACACAACATGCATGCTTGCAGTTGCAAACAGATAACGGTGATGCGAACGTCTGTGGGTAAACTTTTTCATTGCCAAGAGGCATATTTTTACACCGCCCTTCCTATCACTAGATGTTGTTTTGATGACCCCAATTACCATGGTGAGAATGGAATGTAGCTAAGAAGGAAAACCCAATGTAGGTAATTAGCATATGTGATAATGCGTTGAGAGGTAATTAGGTGAAAACTGTTTATGGAAGGGTATAAGAAATTACTGCTTAGACAAAGGGGTGCGCTTCATCGACACCTGACTCTGTGGGAGGTGCTGCTGGTTAGACCAGGAGATCCACTGACTCCCTGGAAGGCCCCTGAAGAAAGCCATTCCTGTATACAGCCTTCTGAATAACTGCTTAGCTCTCCAGGCTTAGTGAGTATGATATATTGTACCTAATTTTAGGCTTTGTATTCAACTAGCTCTATAGAAAACCTTGCACATTAAACCTTATTGATCTGCAAATCGGGCATACCATGTCTCACTGGTATTCACACTGATCACTAAGCATCCAATATCAACAATTGGCATCCTTGCTTCCTGGGCTCAATCAGATGTGAGTGAGACTATCTTTGAGGCATACGGTGCAAGGGTTTCTCTCACTGCATGTCAGCAGGGTAGCAATCTGTCTGGAATGGTTCTTTGTGAAGCTATATCTGTATTTGGCTTCAGGAGGAGGGCATTGTATCCTCTACAGGAATGTGTTGTGAGTCACGCGGTTGAGAGATTGCCACTCCCGCCCTCCTTTTGCTACAAAAAATCTTGGATATGGAAGCTTTTGTGGATGACCTGGTAAAGGACCTGGGAAAGTCTGGAGGAGCATGTAAAGGTAAAATGGCATATGCAGGCTTGATGCTCCAGTGGGAACAATTCATAGAGACAAAGCCTGATCATAAGGAAAAACGCTGTGCTGCTTTACACGGGCTCCTTTTAGTATTTAAAACACTTAATGAAGAGGTAGGGAAGCTAGCCAAAGAAAACAAGGAGCTGCATGAACAATTGATAGTATGCCAAGGTCAAATACAGAAACTGAAGATAGAATACGAATCTTCAGCATCTCACTGTCTCACCCAAGCTACACTGCTCTCCAACTCTCAGTGCGATGCAGAGGGGTGCAAAGAGGAAGTTAGACCATGGGAGGAAACAGCTTGTATCTGGGAAGTGAAATATAAGGACGCGCAAGCTGCAGTACGCGTTGTCCTGGAGGAACAAAAGAGGGAAAATGAGGGCCAGTCCAATGCAGTTTGTAGGCAGCAGTTGTCTCAGCCCTGGTCTACACTGACCTGGAAATTTGGCAGCAGTTGAAGGAAGTTACGCAAGCTACACAGAGTAGCTTGTGTAACTCCCATCAACTGCTGTGCTTCCCTTCTTCATGCCATCTTCACTGCACTGTGCCGATGGGAACTGTGTTCCCCTCGACACAGCACTACTCCACTTAAGGGGGTGGTTTACCAGCGTTGACTTCCTGATAAATTGAGCGGGTCTACACTGACCGCTCAATTGATCCAGAAAGATCGATATGATGGCGGCAACTTTGCCGCTGTCAGTATAGACACACCCTCAGTGTACAAAGAAATTGGCTTTTGCTCAGAGAATTATTACTGCCATGCAGGCAGACGGAGGTTGTGACGATGCAGAGAGTGTTGGTATGCAGGACTTTGATCTGTCATCCCTCTGTTATGCGGAGGCTGCATGGGATAAGAACCAAGCATATCAGAGCATAGGATGTCCTTCCCCCTATACTCCTCTCAGGCAGATAGTGAAGCAGGTGAGTGGGGAGGATATGCTGTGGGTTACAGCGTCCATGGCTCCTGTGATTGTAGAGACAAAGAAAGAGACTATTGAAGAGGGGGAGGAGGAAACCACCATCCACACTATCACCAAAGTGAATAAGATACTGAGACCTGAGCAAGTGCAGGCACTTAAAAAAGCTTTAGGAAACATCACTCCTAACAATGTGGGTTGCCTGGTTTGCATAGCTTACCACAGTTCCTCAGTTAAATTATAGTGATTATGCCTTGCTCTTAAGGGAATATCTCCCATTAGACACCTTTTTGGGACTTCCCATGGATAGATAGAGGGGAGAGAGAGCACAGAAGGGTATCCTTATGAGGGATGTCTTTGAGGTATTAGATCCTGGCAAGCACATTGAAGTGCATTTTCATTTGGAGCGGCAAGCCCTAGGGGAACGCCCGGATGCTTATTTACAATGTAAAAAGATCCTATGGCAGCCTATGGGGCATGAGGAGGAAGATCAAGACCTTATGGGCACAGACTTTCCAACTAGTTTCATAGAAGGGCTATGTTCGCAAGTAAAAGTTGCTTTGGGTACTCTGAATTTATCAGCTATGACGTGGCAGGTACTGTTACAGAGAGTTCAGCAAGCTCATTTACTAGTGAGCCAAGCCTTCTCTGATAAGCATAAAGGGAAAGCTGCTGCACAGATGGGAGGAAAAGTGGCTGCTCAGATCACCTTTCAGAATCAAGGGAGTAAGGAAGGTGATTCAGTCCCTGAGGGAGTTAACAGAGGCTGCAGCTGAGGGCAAGGCCATGGGAGGATCGATCGCCTGCGCTGGGTACTGTGGAATCGAGCTCTTCAAAATGCCCCTAAAGCTCTAATTGATGGCAAATCAAATACGCAGCTGGCTGACCTGATTTGTCAGAATGAAAGGGAGTCTCATGTTCCAGAGAAACGTGCTGAGGAGGGTCAGTGGCTGACCCCACCTCCTGAGGGGAAGCCCTCAGAAGCATACGGGGGCCCAGCGTCCCTGAGTCCCAGGATACATGCGGCACCTTTAACGTCTGATAAATGGGGACGACTCACTATCTGGGTGGATTTTGGACAGAGGGCGTTCGGACAGCATATGCTTGTAGATACTGGTGCCACTATATCATTGATTGATGACCATTTAATTCCTGCAGCGGTCAAGTTAAAGGGAAATCACCGGCAGAGGTTAGAGGGGTTTGAAGGTTCCAGTATAGATATGCCCCGCTCTTGTCCCCTTACTTACACCATTGTAAGGAAAACATGGTCAGGGATTTTGGGTTTGGCATGTGCTGGAGAAGCAGATATTTTGGGCACGAATTGTATGCTTAAAATGCAGGCTTTTGTTGATTTAGCTAATTGGGTTTTGTGGATTGGATTGGGAATTCCTATAGTTGTTGCAGGTGCGCACAGGGTGGCAGCTCTTAAAGCACCAGAACCACTCTGAGATGCATTAGAGCAGTATCCCATGGATGTTGCTAACATAATATAAGCACATGCACAAGCGTGGGCCAAGAATAAATTGGATTGTGGCTGGGAGGATGCCTGTGTTCTTATTGTAGGACCTGATCCACCACCCCAGAAGCAGTATAAATATCCAAATGAGGCTGAAGAAGGATTGTTATCCATGATTACTGCTTTCTTGCAGCAAAGAGTGCTAGTGGAAGCTAATAGCTTAAACAACTCCCCCATATGGCCAATCCGTAAAGCGGATGGGAAAACCTGGCAATTTACAGTAGATTACAGAGCTTTGAATAAATGTACAGCCCCTGTGGTGGCCAAGTACAAAGAATAAATGTACAGCACCAAAACAGCCCCTGTGGTGGCCAAGTTACCAGACCAGAAGTGATGGCTGCAATAGGTATTTGTTGCTATTGCTGTTCAAGAAGATCCATGGGGGGGTGGGGGCAGAAATGTGGGTAAGGGCAGCATTGGTGGGGAGTTCAGGACCAGTCATTATGTATTGAAAACTGCTCTAAGTGTGATCTCAGTGTTTCTTCTTACTCTCTTGTAGATCGACGTGTGTATCAGCCCAGCAATTATGCCACTGGAGCTGCTTCCTACCCCAATGGCCCTTTGATTTGCTCTTAGAAGGAGGTGGTTGCTAGTCTATATTTCTCTTCAAACCCTTTTCAATCATTCAGAGGGACCTGGGGCACTCACAATGCAGGTTTTCCTCCTCCTCTCAGTGATGGCAAATCAAAGGCCTGAGAAGGGTCAGGAGAAGGGAAGAGAGGGGGAGGGAGGGAAGTCTATATGAAATGCAGAGCTGAGTCAGATTCTACAAACATTGCCTCTTCCTGGTGCTGTTGACTCCTGATGCTGGTGACTACAAGTCTTAGGGCGTGAGGTGCTGAGCACCTTCAACTTCTGCTTCTTTATTAGAAATTTGGGGCACTCTGAGCAATGAGAGGAAAAACATCCTTGAAGACAAAAAGAAGAGGGAAATAATGAGTTGGGGACATTAATTTATTAAAAACAATAACAAAACCAGAACATGAAATGTCTTTTATTTACCCTTTGCCTCCATTTTTAAGAGTGAAAACGATGTCAGGTGCCCTTCAAAGGGTTGTTGTAAACGTCTAGAACCTATATACCTCAAATAGTTGGCTTCAACTCAGAAATTTTAGAATAGATTTCAAATTGGATTGTGTATAAAAGTTTCATTGCAGTGTGAGTATTAGTATTCACAGGAGATTTCCATAATTGCTTCCAGGCTCTTCCAAGCCCAAGAGATAATTTATTTGGCTCAGCATAGCCTGAAGGTTGGAAACCACTGCTCTAGGCAAAAGACATGATGGATGTTCATCTATTAGTTTAGCCTATGTTTCGGTGCATGTGGCAAGTCATGCCATTTTTAGCAATAAAAGGAGGAAAAAAATAAAAATTTCAGAAATATTATTTTTAGTTTAATACTTGAGGGTTTGTTTCTAGGCGAAATATCATTTAAAACAGTACTTGTTTGTCAAAGGGAAGGAAGTTGGGCAATGTGGGTTTACATTTAACTGCAGCTGAATTCTGGATTATGGAATTCTGGATAGCTGCAAATTCCCATTTACCAGTGTACATAAATAATTATTTAGAACAGAATCATTTAATCAGAGTAATAATGACATTCTCTTCCTTGCTAGTGACCCACTCATAATATTCTAAATTACATTATTTGGCATTATCAGTGAATCTAAAATGAAGTTATACAAAAACTACGGAAGACTGAACGTTACCAAGTAGTTTCTAGTTTTTGACATCTGAAAAGCTACTGTTGTCATAATAGATAGAGCAGAAATATGGGCAGTCAGCATGAAGATGGAGCAAAAGATTAAAGCTTCTTGCTGGCATATGGAAAGATGTATACTGCTTAGTATTATGTGAGAAGACAAGTGAACAAACATACTGGCAAAAGACCAAACCGAAATGAAGAATACATTGAAGACTATAAAGTATCTAGAGTATGTATGCCAAAGGAAGAAGAAATGAAATATGGACTACACTTGTTTAGATTGTAAGCTCTCCAGGGGAAGCACAGTTTAATATTCTGTGTCTGTATAGTGCTTAGCCAAGTTGGGCCCCCTTCTTGGTTGGTCCCCACTACCATCGTGAACATGAATAATAAGAAGAAGAACAATTGAGATGAGATTTGTTTTTTAAAATTGCAACTGTGATGATGCTGTATATTTTGAGTTGGAAATGGTCTATCATTTTCCAGCTCATCTCCATTCCAGTGAAGGATTATATCCTAAACACACATTCTGATTTTTTTAATAGATCCGAATTTTAAAAATCACAAGTAATGGAACTTCCACCACATTTCTGAGATTAATTCATCTCAAAGTTTGCAATTTTTTCTGATATTTATGATACCATTTTTCCTATTCTAGTTTCATCACATTATTTATTTTTTCTTTTGCTCCCATATATCATATTCCTCTTAATTTTTGAAATTTACAGCCTTGAAATATTTATAGACTTTTATTGCCTCTTAATAGCCATGTAGCCAAACTATACATATTTACTCTTTGCTCATAAGACAGTCATTCCAGCCCCTTCTAATTTGTCAGTATCTTTGTGGTAATACTATGCTTAAATTTGAATAAAACTCCCAGTTATATTACAAAAGAGCCATACAGAGAAGACTGCTGACTGCCTGCTCCACTACTTGATGCCTTTTCACATGCAGCCCAAAAATCACATTAGCATTTTTTGTGTTTCCGTGTTGTCTAACTTGATATTCACTATCATCTCTTTCCAGCATTACTGCTCCTCAAGTTTCCTCCAACTGAGTAAATTCTTTATTAATGTATTAGTTTGCATTTTTCCAGTTTTTTAACTCTAGGATGATATTTAATTCAGTTATCAATTATCATAGAGTGTATGGACATAGACCTGTTGGAGTATCAAACAAATAAATCCTGAGAGTTGCTAAGCATGCAAAGGGCACTCACAAGTAATACCCACTAGACCATATGAGTATATCTGAGGACTTAGCCTAGATTGTTTAAATGTATTCCTTCAAAAACAAAATATTTAATAACATAACATTCTTAACAATAGAAATTGATTTGTAAAATTATCCCTGTGGACTAGTGATGACATATGCATTTCTGAAGGGAAAAAAATGCTCCAGGAGAGACAATCATTGAACTTCATACCACATTAGTATGCACTTCCAGTTTTACCTCTGAACCACAATTAACCCCAAGTCCCCATGGAGCAGAAATCTGATGCTGTTTGAAACATATCCAGTCTTACAAACCTTTATTCATGAGAAGATTCATGAATCTTATGTCAATGGGTTTATTCATGTAAGTAACAGTTTGCAGGACTAAATCCTAGGTCATATTCAAGAAAAAGGAAGGAGACAATACTTCACCCCTATTGGAAGTAGGATTGACAAAACTGGTAATAAAATAGGAGAAAATAAGATTATATTATTTTTAAATGATAGGAAAATAAAGACGGGAGAAACGTTGAGGAATTTTTAAAAAGCAGAGGAATCAAGTTAATAAATTGCATTTTATGAAATGTCTACAAAACTGTCTGTCCGAAACTGCATAAAATTCACCTAGTTATTTGTTTGATTGCAAAATTTAAAATCAGCCCAGCTTCACTAAAAGTTTTCTAAACCTTTCAAGTGAACCTTGTGATGATTTATGGTTTCATGTCCAAATTATGCATACCATGCTGCTTTAATAAGCCCACAAAGAATTCAGTATACATCTTTATCACATATCCACTTTACATTGTCATAGACATCTGTGTTAAACAAAGTAAATATTGATAAACCAGAAAATTCATATAACTCAACTGAAGACAGAATAACAAAAAATAAAATAACTGAAAATGAAAAATGTAATCGAGAGAAGTATAGCAGATTTTGAAATCTGCTACAGAAAGAAACAAGTATAGCAGATTTAGATCAAAATTCAGATAAAAGCATTAAAAGAAAACAGAATTGAAAAATCTAACAATGATATTATGAATAAAAAATACCATACAAAGTCTACTCAAATCTTCTTGGATAGTGAGGTCGGATGAAGAGTCCAATCTCAGAATTGGCAAATCTGAGGCAGTTTCTGAGGGAAAGATGATATTTAAGAGTCAGTAGGGAATAATCAATCCTGGTAATATGGAAGGTACTAGAAAGTGCCAAAAATACAATATCTAAAAAATACAGTTATGCTATTTGTGTTTGTATATATATTATATATAGGACCATGGAAGAATAAATCATACTTTTATACTGACGGTATTGGGAGGGAGAGAAAAAAATAATATTAATATATTAGAAATATATTTAAATAGTATAAAATTGAGTTTGAGATTTTCAAAACCAGCAAAGGAATTTGGACACATAATCCCCATTACATGTATGAGACTGGAAATTGGACTTGGAACTGTTATTTCTAGACAATGGTCATTAGCAAATAAAAATCTCATAACAAGTGCTACTCTCTAATGGTCTACGTAAAAGCTAATGATTTAATTACATTTCAGTTCCATGAAATTTAAAAAGGAATTGGATATCAATAAAGCAGGTCTGGATATGTTGTTTGTTTCCATTAAAAATAATAAAAACTAAAATGTTTTTGTTTCTGTAAACATTTTCTTCAAATGTTTTCTGATTTTCATAAAAGATTCACCAAAAAGTCTAAACATTTTCAGTTTTTCAGATGAAAATTATCAGTTTTTGGTAGCCAAAACCCCCTTATTCAATTTTTTAATGACCCCCCCCCCCCCCCCAAGTTTTGTAAAAATGTGAAATTCCCAGAAAAAATGTTTTGATGAAAATATATATATATATAAATTACAAAAAAAATTGATCACCTCTACTGTTCAAATCCCTTAGGCAGCTTTGGAAATCTAAGCCTGGATGTTTAGTTAAAAAAATAATAATTAAAAAAAAATGATGTGAGAGCTGCAGTTCCAAATGGCACCACTGGGAGAGCTGCTCATTGTGGCTGCCATCTGGCAAAGCAACAGCATCATTCTGGCAAGTGAAGGCTCAATCCAGCAAAGCACTAAGCAGATGTTCAATTTTAACCATGTAGATAGTCCCAAATCTGTTGGACTACTAGTGTGCTTAAAATTATACATTTTGTGTGTGTGTTTGGTAGATTTTATTTTTGCTGGACAAGGGCCCAACAGAATGGAGGAGAGGAAGGAAAAACTGCCTTGGGAAGCAAATGAGATAGTGGAGTTATGGACTTTCAATGTGACTGGGTACTTTTCCCCTCTACTTGATTAACTGCTGGAAATTGAGAGAAGTCATACTCAAAGTGTTGTCATGTAAAATCAAAGTTCAGAAGAGCTTTGAACAGAAAGGCAAGTCTCTCCCAGGAGATAAAGGAACACCAGGAGAAATTATTGTAAGGGACTTTTTAGTTCTATTACAATAAAAGTGCTGTTCAGCTTCCAAGATGACTATTTCTCTGCCTGTATATTAGGTCAAGTTAAAGACTTGACCTGCTTACTCATCTGAAAAATACAAACTACCTTGGTTTCACAAATATTTTATTTCATGCTAGTTACCATCTGTTAGCTAACTTGATTAAAGAACACACCTTTTTTCCTAGTGAAGACAAGGCTTATAAGCGAAATGAAAAACACACTGTAGGTTACTAGTAAAAGCAAACCATTGTTTGTTATATATTTAGCCAAGAGATATTAAATCCCACCTCATCACTGATACTAAGTATCATTGTTAGTTTTGGACTGATGTTTTAAGGCATTGGGGTGTTTATCCTTTTTATGTAGACAAGATTTAGTACTAGCAACCATAACCTTGTAACAGCTGATAGATCTATGATGATCTGTGTGAAAGGTGGTGGCCTCATTTCATTTCCTAGCAGGCATCACAAAACTCAATCTCACTTGTTAGCATTCTTGAGGCAATTTCATCAGTAAGGACACATATGTAATGAGGATGGAATCTGAAAAGCTCTCTACTCCTGGCAGCTGATCCTTCCAGGCCACAGCTCAAGTAAAGTGTTGTTACTATGGATAAACAGAGAACATAAGTCTTTAGTACTGTCATACCTGCATTTTCATGACTGCTTAAATAAATATAAAAAACCCAAAATTTGTGTCAGATGTTAATTTAATTAGCGCTTAAAGTAAAAGCCTCATACTTTTAGAACCAGAAAATTTGCAAGAAACAGCTATTTTGTACACATATTTTTTACTCACAGCCAGTAGAAGACAGACATATGTCTAAATATTAACATTAATCTCTTCAATTTATGAAGTTTTTCTTTCCTATTTCAGTCTTTTGGGTTTTAATATTATCTTGTACGTGAGTACAGTTATTTCTGTTTACTCATGTATGAGTGAAAAGTCTCATTTTATTAGTAACATTTTACAAATTTTAGCCTAATGGATTCCTGGAAGAAAGGTCACTTTAAGCGTACAGGATGACCTTTAATTTCAGACCATAAAGATTTCATCCTAATTGTTACATTTAGTTTATCTTCTGGAAAGAAAGCTAAATAATGTCAGCATTCTGCTGGCAGATCTATCTGATAACCAAGCGTTCTGGGATTAGAAGCAATGGAATGATACATGAAATCCAGTATCCTACAACTCCAAATTACTACACAAAACCCCAAAGGCAAGACTTTTTTAAATATGAAGATTTTAAATCTTTTGGTTTTTTGGCCTTTGAATCAGAACTCATGTAAAATTAGAGTGGGAAAAACTTGAAATAGCTAATTCATTACGGGTTTTATCCAGCACAAAACAGTGTCTGCCCTTACTGCCCTCACTGCTGCCCTCCCTGAAGCTCTACCAACCATCAGTATTTCATAGCCCAGTACAAAACCCTGGCTGGGCTTGAATGCTTATTCAACCCTAATCCTGACCTTGATCTTCACTCCTTGAGCTTTGTTTGCAGTTTTGGGACCATAACAAACTCCAAATGAAACTTGAATGAACAATGGTGAAGTCCATGAGTTTCATAATGACAGTGGCAAGTTTTAACCACCCCATCTTTTCATACCTATTTTGTTTGTTTTTTCAAGAGGAACCTGTCACCCTCATTCTCCCACAAGCCCAAGAACTTCCACCCAAGACCGTAGCTGACATTTTCGGAAGAGGATGTTCCCTGCATGCCTTTCATTCATCAACTGTGGGAAAAGGAAATGCTGCTCCAGTCCTGCTTCTTCCACTTTTAAGTCTCTTTACTAGAGCTGGAAGAATAATTTGTTTTTTGGTTTGGTGGCAATTCTGAAAAATTGAAAAAAAAATTGTTTTTTGGTTAATTGAATAAGTTCACCGCAGGTCCATTCCAGAATGGGTATTCACATCTCAGTCTATTATATACTAGGTGAGTATGATAACCACTGAACTAAACGTTATGGAGGGGGGGGAGGGAAAGGTGATAGCACTATCACCTCATACTCCATCCATTTTGTGGATGGAAACAGAATATCAGTTCAAATTCATTAATAATTGACTAAAACAGCATTTGTCAAATAAATTATTTGTCTGGAAAAAAAATTACATGGCTTTGCTCTTCACTTTATTTTGGGACCTGATAAGTTTTGAATCTATAGCATGATGCAGCCGATGGAGCAGGAGGTATGAGGATTACTTTGCTAGTCCCCAAATACTCCAGAAGGGGGAAACAGATCAACCTCTAGTCTGCATGAAAATCAAGGAAAGGGCAGGCTTTATCAGACAGCTCTCCAAAGAATTGAGAAGTTTCACCATAATTTCAAACATGCAGCCAAGTAAGTCATACCACATGCAAGTCACTTTTTACACTACAGCAGCATGACTATATTAGTGGTTTACATGAGTGCTATTACATTTGTTTAATTACACGGGGGAAAAAACACAAAAACAAAAAAATCACCCCACCCTGCATACACTAGACCTAACATAGACCTAGCACTTACCACACAGTAACAGATGAATAACACCTGTTTACACATTATGTAGCTACCCAAGAACGACCCTTCCAAAAGTAATTGTATTGCTGTGGGGAGAAAAAGTGAGATAGGTCTAGGGTATGGCATTGTACACCACTGGATGTAGACAACTCGGTTTCAAGAGCTCTTCTTCAGTAAGCATCTGCACAGGGCCACAAGTTCTGACATGCAGAAAATTTATTGATCAATTTAATTTTACACAGCATGTCCTCCCTGGTTTTGGGCATACTATCCTGCGTCAGAACTAAGGCCTCGTCTACACTACAAAGTTAGGTTGACATAAATCACTTTGCATCTACCTAGTTGTGCATGTGTCTACACTCAAATTTATCTCCTGCTGACGTAAGCGCCCCCTTATGGCAATACACACCTCAATCCCAAACAGTGTTGAGCCATAGCTGACGTACTGAGGTCAACAGTGGGTGAATGTAGGCACTGTGGGGCCTATATCAACTTTAACAGTCCTCCAGCAGTTGTACCCCAAAACTGACATCTCTGGTCACAATTGTGAATTCCACTGCCCAGAGGTCAAGGAGACCGGTAGCCACCGCCCCCTTTGAAAAGCACACATTTTAAAATACCTTTACTTCATTGCCCAGTTTGGTGAGCACACATAGCACAGCAGCTCTCCCTTGTTGTCTGCTACTGTCCAGCTGCCATTCCAGCTACAAGTTTCAGACATATTCCTTCCTGTGGTAGATAGGAGGTATTGGATCTCCTGGGCCTGTGGGGAGAAGAGGCTGTGCAAGCACATGGAAACATGAAGATCTACAAGCAGCATGTGAAGCGGTACAACAGGGATCAGCAGCAATGCCAAATGAAAGCAAATGGACTGGGCATGGAAACCAACAGCTGATCTCTCTGGAGATGCATCACAGAAGGTACAGCCTAGGGGAGAGGGAATAAAGGTGGCTTCAAATCCAGATTCTGGGCAACTGAATGGACTGAAATGGCACCTGGCTTACGTTAGAGCAACCATTGGGGCTGTCACAAGCTATAGCACCTTGTAACTGGCTGCCTCCTTGTCTGGTGTGTTCCAGCTCAAAATCTCTGTAGCCCTAATCAGTACAGCTGCTCCCCATCCTGCTCACAACATGTTCCCTTTTAGCCCTGTCTCTCATTCATTACTGGGCTTGCTGGGGTTTATGTCAACCTTATACTGCTCCTGTGCCGGCAGAATTCTCCCCAGCTCCTTGTAGATCACTTACAGTCTTATATGTTGCCTGAGCAGTGTATTATGGTCAGAAGAGGGGCTAGTACTGACCCTTGTACATCATGTATAGCTCTGTATTTATCTATGAAAGAGAGGTGTCATATGTAGCCTGATTTTGGGTGTTTTAGTAATTTGAATGGGGTTATAGGCTTGCCAATCTGATCTGATCAGAATGTAATGAGGTTCTTGTCCCAGAATCAGGATCCAGAAGAGTTTTACAGGGACCCTGGGGTGCACAACAGGAAGGTTCACAGTGATAGCCAAATTTGTATAATTTTATAAGCTTTTATTAAGATAACATAAAATGATAGACAAATGACTGATTAAAAGAAAATGAATAATCAAATGGATAATAAATAATACAGTCTTATGTTAGACTCATGAGATAGATGTATATTTCTACAGTATGCTTTGGATTAATTTACTCACATCCTTCCCTGATGACCTGGTTGAAATAGATGTTCGGTTCCTCAACTCTTGAGTAGAGGGGTGGAATAGGCAATGCTCGAGCGCTAAGAGCTATAAGGTTAAGATTAACACTACAAATAATACTAAGTATAAATGAAGAACAAAATCTTAACACTAACTAAAAGAAGCTTCAAGAAGGTGTAGCTGATGATCGCCCCAAGTAACATGATTTGCCCCTTCTTATATCCAGAGCAATATGGGTCCTCCTTCTAAATCCAAACTCGGATTCTTTGCCACAAATTATTAGGGTACACTTATTCTATAGGCTGGCAGGTTTGTGCATATTAATGACATATCCACATCTTTTTCAGATGGTTCCAGATGGTTTGTTTATCTTACCTTTGTTATTTCTATCCCTTTTTGTGGGTTCTGTGGGGTATCTGTGAAGTTTACTCAGGGCATAACCTGTGACAGCCCCACCTGTTTTGATGCCTCCTGACTTATCTTGGGTAAAGGTTATAATGATACATGTCCTTAACTCATCATTACTTATCTGCAGCAAAGGTCCCGAACATGTGTATGCTAACTGCCTTAGCTTTCATACAGGATGCAGCCTGTAAGGTACCTTGCATTACAGCTATAATACCTTAATATGAATCTATAACTATTATAATAAAACAACAATACTTTAATCTATAGGGAAATATATATATATATATATATATATATATATATGCAAGCAAGCAAGCAGGCTATTCTTGTAGGCTACAAATACTATAATCTATATACATATTTGTGCGTGTGTGTTCATGTTCTACGCTTGCTGTATTGTGTCTAAATCTCTCTTAACATTCAGAGTAGCTAAAACTGTAAAGCACCCTCCGTACTAGACCACAATCTATCCCTGACATTCCATATTAAGAAAATATCTAGCACTTCTTTTTCAAAGCGGCGTGGACAGGGTAACTGTTATTCCTCTTTTTCATCTTTCAGACAGATGTCTAGTATGCATTTTTATATATATGCATAGGTGCTGTCACACCCCCTGGCTTGAAGTGGTTTCTATTATATACAGGATTTACAGTTTGGTTCAATGGCTCTCAGCACCCCCATTGTACAAATTGTACCAGCACCCCTGCATACATGCATGATGTAATGTTGGTTTCAGATAATTCAGCATGAACCATTTTAGTCTCTTTTTCAGAAGGTTTCCTTTTTTCCCCTTTATTGGACAATGATTTTCATTTCCTGTTGGTAAAATCACAACATTTTCGTTTTCTCTCTTAATGCAATTATGTGGTATTAATCCTAGATAAGAAACATAACTTTTTGAAGGTTCCATTATTTTACTTTCCTCTGTGCCTAAAATATACAATGCACTATATACAATGGTCAAGATTTGCAGCAATGACTGTTCAGATAGTAACTTTGAATGGTGGAATGATTAAAAATGTAAGAAAACAACAATTTCATCTTAAAAGAAAAAATCACTACAGTCTTATATCTGATCTAAATATCAGAAATAAATTTATGCCACCATGCTATGAACTGCTGTTTGACTACTGTACATCTAAAGGCATTTCTGTACTGATTAGATACAGTTGAAATGGATGGCATTATAGAAGTCAAAGTATCAGTCTATGTCATCTATGCATGCCAGAAGGCAAGAAAATGTTAGACTTTTTAAGTGCAAGCAATATCTTCACATATGAAACAAATTTAAGTTTCATATTAGTTACCAGAGAAATATTTTCAGTAAACACAAGGCTAAACTGGGTTTTGTTTTGTTTTTGTTTAGCTGTAAAACATTTATTTTGTAATGTGGCATGTCAAGTATGTATTTTTAACAGAATACTTTATTTCACTTTGTTACAATACTATTACGTTCCTTTTTAAAAAAAAAAAAAATCATGTTAATTGCTTACTCCAAATGTAGCTTGGTAAGATAGTTGTAGGGGATAGTCTGAAGTATCTTTAGTCTTGTGGAGCATGTAAAATAGGTACTGTAGTTCCAGCAGAAAAGCCTTTCTAAGACAAGAGGGACCTGATGACTTCAAGGAAATAATTCCTGGTTAATTATTAATGAGAAAGGAAGCTGACAAATGAAATTAATTTGAAATATTTTATGGAATCATGCAACATCATGACCTTGTGGTCACATTCTCTAAAATTATTTGTAAAAAGAGTGGAAGCTTCTTCTTGTTCTGATCCCACACATCTCGGTTATTTTTATAACCAAGGTGGAGCCTGAGTAGTAGCAATTTTTTTCTCATCTCCGTCTTCAATATTTTCTAAAACATGCATTATGCTTGTGTAACTTGAATTATGCTAGTCAAATGGCTTTATGCCAAATAATTTACCATTCTGTTCTTCAGCAATATACTCTTCAATGTTCCTTGTGAACTACAAACTCAGAATAATGGTTTTGATTTCCATTGTTTTGTTTGTCTAAGTGAGGGACTGGAACTCTCTCAGTATTATACACAATTTAGAAAATGTACACTTTACCAGTAAAGGTCTTTCATTAGGTTTTGTTAATTATATGCTAGAGATTAAATTTAATATTCTAAATTACATGTGTGAGGAAGAAGTTTATTCTTCACTTAACTGTTCATTGTTATTGAATATTTGTCTGCAAGAAAATTGTTCAGTTAAAACAACCCTGGAAGTTAGGAGAGGAGTAAAATCACATGCAGCATTTATATAAAAAGTCTTCTAGTCAAAATCTATATAGTGATTTTATATTGTTGGGTTAAATTATGTCCTTTTGAAGACAAATTAGTCCAACTTTCAAATATTACCCGTGTTTACTTACAACCAAAGGAGAGGAATTTGAGATTCTGCCATTTGATAACTGTGAAATGGAGAATCTATGTTTCAGATTCTGACTATGCAAAAAGTTTTCAGATTTTCATTTCTGCCAAATATGTTAAGACAGTCTACAGATCTCTACTTAAGAATTTTTATCTACCATGTCTCACTTTTGCTATCTAATTAAAAAAGGGCTTCCTATTCACATTCTGTATGGCAGATAGCACAGACAATCATGAGCATTATATGTGAACTAAATTAATTCCTCTGAAATAGCAGAGTCCAAAACGCTTATTGAATATATGCATGACGATTGGAAGAAATATACTTAATCACCCTGAATAATGTCACAAAATGAATTGAGTCCAGCAAAAAACCTTCCTTGCTAATATTTATTGCATCTTTTGTATAAACAATTTTCATCCTTTTGTTTTCAATTACACATGATATTCTGAAACAAGTAAAATGAAGGCTATTTATACGTTAGCAACTAGCATTACATTATCTGTGGAATAATTATTAAATGAAGGATATCAGTATTATATAAGTCAGATGAAAAATATATATTTCTAGGTAAGAATAACACAATTATTGATATTTAATATTAAATTAATAATTAACATCTAGCTATTCAGGTTCTTATGCTGCCTTCCTCACTACTGAACGTTTTTCTAAAAGATATGCTCTAGGAATTATTCTGGGGAAGTTCTATGGCCTGTCTTACACAGAAGGTCAGACTACATGATCACAGGTCCATGCTGGCCTTGGAATCTGTGAATGAAAACCATAGTATTTGAGTAACATCCAGAAAATTGCATTAAGCAACAAGCAACACTAGCATTTGTTACATGCGGCTCTCTTTCCCCTTTACTCCCCAAAGGGAAGGTTAAATTGAGATTTGGGTTTAATTTAAACACATTATTTATTTAATTATATCTGTGCTACATGTTTGTTTTTATTTTTATTTATATTTTACTATGATTAAAAAGAAGGTCAAAGAAGTATATTTTGCACCAAACATTGGTAATGTCTGAAGCAGTTTTTAGGTTCTGTGGGAATTCATTCAACAGACTTGCATCAACCACAGAGAAATCTCTGTCTTCTGCACATACAAACTGTACCCTTACAGTAGATAGCTCCACTGTGCCTGAGGAGAGATCTTCCTCAGAGTTCTCCAGAGTGTTTCAAATCTGCTTGAAGGCTTTGAGTGTTTAAGATTTTGTATTTGAGACTGCTGAATTGTCTGAAATATAAGTAAAAATGCACGTGCTGAGAATATCTAGTAGCTGTTCACATGAGGGAGCAAGTGTGTCTTACATGGTGCATGTTATACCTTGCAGACACAATGTATAATATGAATAAAGTACATAAACTGGAAGTACATAAATAGTCCATGTTGGGAACAGCCAAATTACACACACACACACACACACATACACACACACACTCCATTTTCTAATATTCAGATGCAGCTGGTTAAGCAACTATGAGTTTTCAGTTTCCATCAAAATGAAATTTAGGCCAAAAAAACTATCAAACATATTTTCTACTTGCCAGTTGGCTCTAACTGAATCTGATTGGTGCTGGGAGGGAAACCAAAGATACATTCATAGTCCTGACTGGACAGAAAATCAACTTCTTGGCCTTGTTTACAGAATGGGGGAGGGGATGTTCTAATTCAGGGCAATAATTTCAGTCTTTCAAACTATGTTTTTGCATTTGTAACTCTAACCACACATGGCTTTATGTAAGGCATTGGACAATGTAAAGAGTCCTTTATAATCAGTGTTTCAAATATAACTGTTCAGCTGTTGTTTTCTTACTTCTTTACAGTGCACACAAAGCAAGCATTGTGAACAAAGTTAGAAGGAGCATACATGGCAAGTTGACTATTTATCTTAATTTTAAATAAATGAAACATCAGCAGAGTGAGCATACCACATACCACTGTTTGTGAAAACATTCAGGATAGTGCTGTCTGCTACAACAAATCTACAATTAGTTCTGTTATCAGAGGCAGAACAAGATAACTGTGTGCTATACTCTTCAAGTATATTAATTTTTTTAACAATAAACTACGGAATGTATGAATTCTCATACTGGGAATACTAGAGCTTGAATCTTAGTTTATAGCATATATAAATGTTTGTTATTCAACAATATCTCATCAAATCCTCAAGCTAAGTGGACAAAGGCTATTTCTCAGAGCCAAAGACTTTCCACCTTGATTCAAAGCACTTAATTCATTATTATAGTCCTTGGATTCTCTGTAGCAAAATTTATGTTCAGAACAGTGGAGATCTGAGGCCTATAAGAACACATACACTGTTCTCTTCCACAGGTCATATAATGCACCACATGAACACACATGACCCACCAATCAGAGTCCCAGCTGACTCTAACAGAAGGTTATTGGAGAGACTGACAGTATGTTTTCTTCTCACTTACTTTGATTTTGCACTGGTGTAACTCAGTTGTCTTCAGTGGAATTACTTTTGATTTCTACCAGTGTAAGTGAGAGGAGAATCAGACTCTGAATTACCAAATGCCCTTCCTAAACATTGCTGTAGATAGCTGGAGGCTTGTCGGGACTTCCTCCCAAAAATACGGTTTGCATTAAAAAGATAAAATCTGAGTTAGGAACAGAAGCTTATTTATTGTCTACTTTATTAAAAATGAACAAATTTAGTCATGATACAAAACTACTCATTAAAACTATATTCCACAGCTATTGTAGGTAGCAGTGGGGAAAGTAGAATTAACTTAGGCTACAGAAGTTGACAAATAGGCAGAAAGGGGAGGGTTTTGACACAGCCTGAGGAAGCAGTCACTAGTCACTGGCAATCAGGAAATAAATAGAGATGGAGGAGTGTTCTGGGAGTGCAAAAATGGAGAGACCAGCCATAAAAAGGAGGGTGCTAAATCCACTTATCTTCCCTTCCCTTTCTTTCCCCTTCCCTCGCAAATATTACCTTTGTAACATAGGGTTGACCCTGGCCCTGAGGTTTTCATGAATAAAGAATTGCACTGAATTTTATGTTTGTGGTTTTTGTTTTTTGCAGTGTTGTTGTAGCTATGCTGATCTCAGAATATGAGAAAGGCAAGGTAAGTGAGGTGATATCTTTTATTGGACCAACTTCCATTGGTGGAAGGTACAAGCTTTCAAGCTTCCCGTAGCTCTTCTGAGAATCATAGAATCATAAAGTTGGAAGGGACCTCAGGAGGTCATTTAGTCCAACCCCCAGCTCAAAGCAGGACTAACCTCAGCTAAATAATCCCAGCGAGGGTTTTGTCAAACTGCAGCTTAAAAACCTCTAAAGACGGAGATTCTACCACCTCTCTAGGTAACCCATTCCAGTGCTTCACCACCCTCCTAGTGAAAAACTTTTTCCTAATGTCCAACCTAGACCTCCCCCCTGCAACTTGAGACCATTGCTCCTTGTTCTGTCATCTGCCACCACTGAGAACAGCCTAGCTCCATCCTCCCTGGAACCCCCTTTCAGGTAATTAAAGGCTGCTATCAAATCCCCCCTCATTCTTCTCTTCTGAAGACTAAACAAGCCTAGTTCCTTCAGCCTCTCCTCATAAGTCTTGTGCTCCGTCCCCCTAATCATTTTTGTTGCCCTCCACTGGACTCTCTCCAACTTGTCCACATCCTTTTTGTAGTGGGGGGCCCAAAACTGGACACAATACTCCAAATGCGGCCTCACCAATGCTGAATTGAGGGGAATAATCACTTCTCGCAATCTGCTGGTAATGCTCCTACTAATGCAGCCCAATATGGTATTAGCCTTCTTGGCAACCAGGGCACACTGCCGACTCATATCCAGCTTCCTATCCACTGTAACGCCCAGGTCCTTTTCTTCAGAACTGCTGCTTAGCTCATCGGTCCCCAGCCTGTAGCTGTGCATGGGATTCTTCCTTCCTAAGTGGAGGACTCTGCACTTGTCCTTGTTGAACCTCATTAGATTTCTTTTGGCCCAATCCTCCAGTTTGTTTAGGTCCTTCTGTATCCTATCCCTACCTTCCAGGGTATCTACCACTCCCCCTAGCTTAGTGTCATCTGCAAACTTGCTGAGGGTGCAATCTACCCCATCCTCCAGATCATTGATGAAGATGTTGAACAAAACCGGCCCCAGGACCAACCCCTGGGGCACTCCACTTGCATCCAGCTGCCAGCTAGACATGGAGCCATTGATCACTACTCGTTGAGCTCTATGCTCTAGCCAGTTCTCTATCCATTTTATAGTCCATTCATCCAACCCATACTTCCTTAACGTGCTGATAAGAATACTGTGAGAGACCGTATCAAAAGCTTTGCTAAAGTCAAGGTATATCACGTCCACCGTTTTCCCCACATCCACAGAGCCAGTCACCTCTTCATAGAAAGCAATCAGGTTGGTCAGGCATGACTTGCCCTTGGTGAATCCATGTTGACTGTTCCTGATCACCTTCCTCTCTTCCAAGTGCCTTAAAATGGATTCCTTGAGGACCTGCTCCATGATTTTTCCAGGGATTGAGGTGAGGCTGACCTGTCTGTAGTTCCCTGGATCCTCTTTCCTCCCTTTCTTCAAGAAGGGCACTATATTCTTCAGGGAAGGAAGCGTAGTCTCTGAGCTAAACATAAATTGGGCAAGATTGTTAAGCATAAGGTGATTGCACATGCTATAAAATGAAGTGTGCAGTTAAGGATTAGTAGGCAGTGAAGTATGTTACAAATTATTGTAATGAGCCATAAAACCAGTGTGTCTGTTGTGGCCATGGTTTTTAGTGAATTTCAGAGTTATGAATTTAATTTGCCAGGATAACTTTCTGAAGGTGTTGTGTAGGTCTCCTTTGAGGATGAGTACTGAGCTTTCTTTTCTGGCATATGGACAAATATCCTTTGTGAACAGTTAGTTGAAAACAACAATTACATTTCCTCATGTAATGTAAGTAGGATTTAAAGCCATGTCTTTAGAGGTGAAAAGTTACTGCACTCCCTCACAATACCTCCAAGTCTCCATGATATCCCCATTAAAATAGTATGCCTAAGCTCCAGCAAATGAAGCTAAAACAAATTGTTAAATTTAGCTTTGATTAGTAATCTAAACTTATTACCAATTCTACTTAACTTTGGACTCTAACATTTTGCTTAGGAGAATAAAAATATTAAGGTTTGAATGAGTTTAATTTCCAATTTGATTTTTAAAAGAGCAAACTTTGCAAATGTCATTTATCGTCTTCTTCAATGAGTAGAACTGTAGTATTAGGTAAAATGGCACTGCATTTGAAGTAATTATACTGTAGGTTTCAAAGATAAGTCAAAGTGGACATCCAGAAATACTGACAGCTCTGCTTCATAGAAGAACAAATCATTCTGAACTTCAGAATTGGCACCAATAAAACTGCAGGAAATTATTAAAGTGCTATAGTAGTGATTTCAGTGTTTTTGTTACAGCTACTGTGTTACAGTAGTGCCATCCTTTAAAATAATAACTGAGTACTTTTAATTCAGCAATCTTGATTTTTACAGTGATATGGTGATAGAAGTATAGTGCCATTATATCAATTTACCAATATATTGAATAATTTATAACAGCCTCGAAGGAATCATCCATTTAAAAAAAATGTTATACCATTCCAGTGCTTCCCTTTCAGAAGTTTTCCTGAAAGCTTTTTATTGCTTGACCATGTAGAGATATACTGTATAGTATGTTGCTCTGGTAATGCATTATTTCATATTCCATAGCACGTACCATATATGAAAGTTGTCAAGAGTGAGTTTTTCTCTGTTATAACTATTCTAATTATAATTGATTGGTACTATTGCATGTCTGAGTTAAAGACGACTCAAGATTGTCAAAGAGGCTCAACTGGAATTATTTAATCAAAGATCATCAATCAGAGATTAGGAAAGCATTATACAGAATACAGAAATAATAGATACATTATTACCCTGTGATGGGATGATGATAAAGAACTGGCTCTGTGTCTCTCCCTCATTGTATCTGGAGGGACACAGCAGATTCATTCCCAACTAAGTTTTCACAAAGGTATCATTATATAGGGTTTTCAAACAAAGAAAACTTCTTTTGCCAAAAGAAACATGTTTTGATGACATTTCTATACATTCTCAGTTTATCTGATTTATGTGTGACAGCTTGATGATTTACAGCCGAGAGGACTAACAATTCTTCAAAATAATATCTTTCAGTGGGTCCTTTTCCCCCCATAATTATTCTTTCCTGTTGATTCCACAACAAAAAAACATCTGCTATAACAATAATTTCTTATCAGTTTTCCAAGTTTAGATATGCTTATGTAAGCATTATATATATTAAGGGAATGGTTTCCGAGAATCTGGAGTTCCACGGATACAGAAGCACCCAGGATTATTATAACAGCCTAACACATAGAATTCCTGAACAGGGTTATTTATTGGTCAAGAACCAGTGTTCTGGGCCTTAGAATTCAACATACCTGTTAAAATCCTATAGATTCTAAAGAGTAGTTAATATATATAAATGATTCAAATATACAGAAAGTAAAGGGTTAATATTCATAAATATTAATCTAATATTTAATTAATTAAATTGAATTTAATATAAAGGGTTAATATTTACTAATAGATACCAACAGTACCAATCGGAGTTGTATGTATGACTCAGAGATATATTATAGCCCTTCTTTGCATCTTGGTTATGGTCTGTGATGGTCTACAGATAAGTAATAATTTATGGTATTTGCAGATGAATTAGGAATTGCAATATGCAAATAATAAATGTAAATTAATGTACTCCTTTATCTTTCATGGAATAACTCCCTATTGCTCAAGTGAATGGCCAACAAATTCCTTAGAACTGGATGACCAAACATTCAGTTTCTTCTAGTTGATGACAATATTCCCATGATTCTTTTCCTTTTTCTTAAATTATGAAATATGCTTAAATTATGCTGTCACCTCTGAGCCTGATTCAAAGCCACTGAAGTCAAAGAAAAAGCTCCCATCAATTTCACTAGGCTTTGGATCAGGCCTTATCACAGCTAGAACTGTTTGTGAATTTTTGATAAAATAGTTTGTCAAAAAATGCTGATTCTTTTAAATGGAATTTGTTTTGCAGGAAAGCGTCAGTTTTGATGAAAGTTTCTCAAGTCCAGGCTAGAATTTCAGACCAGAGAGAAAATGTGAACCACCTAAAAATACCCAATAACCCAGTGGTTAGGGCATTCACCAGGGAAGTGAGAGAGACAGATTCAAGTCCCTGCTCCAACTCAATATTATATCTGACCAGAGTATGAGACTTTAATAAACGCTACAGTTAGCTCTATGGGCTACTATGTCATGTCTACTATGACATACTATGTCTACTATGTCTCTCTACTATGTCATGTCTCTCTCTCGTTGGGGTATTCCACTTTGTATATGTATATCATTCATTGGAGTAGAGACTTGAACTTAGATCTTCTTCATCATATGTGAGTGTTTTAGCCACCAGAGTACTAGCTATTCTGGGATGACTCTGTCTTAGAACAGAAAGTTTTTCTGAAATCTTGAACATGTTCACAGGACAGAAAACCAGTTTCTCAGCCAGCTCTAATCATAGCAACCTAGTGTCATGTGGGTCTAAGAACCTCACTCATTGAGACTAATGGTAGAGGGCAGAGGCGGATCTCCATCCTTACTCTGATAATATTGCACTTTTAGCTGCTACTACAAATTGTTGTACATAACCCTCACAAGGAGTGTAATGCTATATCAAGGCCTCCAGCTTTACCCCTGAGGACTCAGGAGTTATTTTCAGAATGGTCAAATCTAAGCTGGGTCTTGAGTTTGATATCCAATATCAGTAGGTACCTCTAGCTCTAAAGAGCTCAATTAGTTGCCCTCTTGAATTGATTTTTTCCTGAAGCATTTGTTATATGTAAACAATGTCTTCTATTTGAAAGATTCTCCTGGTTAGAGAGATTTTTGCCTATAATTAAAATGATGAATACCAATGGAACAGATAATCTCTCTCAAAACAGAAGAAACTTAAAATGTGACTACAATATCTGCAGTACTGGCTCTGGTAATTACAAAATATTAGATTCTTCAGCTTTAAAAGTTCACTGTGTCTTCTTAGATTCTATTTGTCTTTTCCAGTAAAGACTTCAGTATAAAATCAGTGCAGTTTCAGCTGAATGATATATAGTATAAATAATATAACATGATCTACAATAATAACTATTTCCACAAGATTCTGTAGACATTATACATTTTCCCTGCAAGAATAGACTTGTCTTTAGCCATTGTAACTGAAAGTAAGGCAAAGGTATTAAAATGAGTCTTCTGAAACCAAGGATTTTTTGCTTGTTTGTTTCTTTTCTTTTTCTTTTTTTTTTTCAGCAGAGAGGGACGGGGGGGGGGATTAAAAAATTCAAACAGTACCAATAGAGGTAGGTGTATTTTTTGCACTTTTTTGTGTGAAAAATGCCGATCCAATAGCAGAAATATTTTACAAATTCATAGTGATTTCACCAAATTATTTCAGTTTAGAAAAGTGAAAAAAATTGAAACGGTCTGTTTCAACATTTTCAAAATGAAATTTTGCAAACAAAATTAATGATAACTGACAAATCAAAATGAAACCTTTTGATTTTGAAAAAATGAAACATTTCATTCAACCTGAAACAAATTTTAATTTTTGACTTTTCAAGTCACAGAAGTTTCAAAACATTTGATTGCAGATATTTTTTTTAAAAAATGAGTATTGCTAGGGTTTTGGGGAGAGAAATCCATTATTTTCCCAGATTTAAGTAATAACCTATCTCTGAGCATGATTGTGTGACATGGTGAGTGCCCTTAACACCCACAGGCTTCAGTGGGAGCTGACAGCACTCAGAACCCTGCAAGATCAGGTCCTTTCAGATTTAGCGTCTCTTTGCTCGCAACATAACTGATCTGAGATAGTGTTATTCCACACTCAACCTCTTCATTATCCCTCTCTCATACTTACTATATGTACAAAACAAACTTTAATTATATCCATTTAACACATTAGTTCAACAATAAAATGCATATAAACTTTTCAAGACTCCTGCATTTTTTGACATTTCTAATTTTGTCAGTTGAGGCATGTCAATTACCAGATGTAGTATTTACTCACTTGAATGATTTGCAGGATATCATTTATTTTAATAGTTATAACATTTGATTATAGGAGACCATTTTTAAGTTGTATTATTTATTCAGCACAAGTTTGCAAAATCATACATTCATCTGATTAGTCATGCCAGCTTCCTATTTATTTGCATCTTTGCCAAAAAAAAAAAAAAAAACTTTGTTTACAGATCTCTCATTTCCTACTTTTCACCAATCTCTTTCTGTCTCTTATGGAAAATTATTAATCTCTTACAGAAGTAGTATAGGAAAAAATCCTCTACAAAAGATTCTTAAACCTAAAAAGCAAATTCTTTTGTATGTGTCTGTGACAAACTCAGTTTGATGGGAGAAATCCTGTCCCCATTGAAGTCAATGGGAGTTTTGCTGTGGACCCCACTGGGATTAGGATTTCACTCCAGGAATCTGAAACCTTTATTTCAACATATTTTTCAATTTGCTATTATCATCATCTTACCTCTCACCCTGCCAAGACCCAAATATGGGACAACCACCACAACTGAGAGGCACAAAAAAAATATTCATCTAGGAAGCAAAATGCTGATGGATTCATTCGTTTTGTGTACGTAGTTTTTATAACCTCAGTTTCATGATTTTTATATGTGTATATATCACAAATCTTTGCAAAATACAAGCCAAGCTAAAGTATGAGAATATTAGAAATCTCACAAGTAAGGCTGAACTCAAGCAAACTTCTTACTTGAGTTCTAGAACAAAAAGTTCACAAATTTTGGATCCGAACTGAACCCCTAAACCTTTAGCGAGTCTTTCGACAGTGTTCATCATTCTGTAGGACTTCTAAGAGACAAAGGCTTCTGGACACTATCAAACAGACTGTATAGATACCAGACTAAAATTACAGAAGCAGAAAAAGCTACATTATTAAAATAATGTTAATTCACTGAGAACAATTGTATCTCTAACTTCATAAAGATACAATAGTGAACAAAATCCTGTGAAAACAGAAAATAGTTATTTTGGATTCATAGCATATGGAAATAAGATCCATGTATTGTTGGACAATATTTAATTCCTAGAAAATGCAGTGCTGCCTTTTAACATTCTTCTTGTAGGAGGATTGTGATAGACTCACCATCCCAGAGCGACTCCATGTGATACAACCTGGCATTCTAATCCATCTGCCTCACTCTCATCTAGACTTCACTGGTCTGTGTGGTGACTTGTCCCAGGTTGCAGTAAAAGTCCCACCCCTTCCAGGGTAACAGAGTCTCAACTGAAAACTCAAGAGAGCTAAATAGTTCCACCCTTCCTCAGATCAATTTCCACAGACCCTCCACCTTTCTTCTGACCTTCCACCTTTCAGGTTCTGCAGAGTTCTTCTTCACTCTGTTATAGAGTACCAGCTCTCAGGGATTTCTCCTTGGCTCCTCACAAGCCACTGATCCTGAGGGCTTCTTTCCTGAATCTTCCGTTATCCAGGCCTGTTACAGGGTTCTCCTTCTCCCCTAAAGCAGGTCTATCCCTTCAAGGAGAGTGCCACAGTACAAGTTTCTTCCTGCAGGCCCCCTGTGTTGTCTTTCCCAGAGAGAGAAACTCAACTACCTCTCAACTGGCCTCCTCTTCCTCTTGACCTGCAATCCTTCCTTTATAAGAACCATCCAGGCTGGTGCTTTGAGCTAGGTCTAATCCTTGTAGTACCTGTCACCCAACCAGGTGCCACAGAATGAGCTAATTGCGCTCCCCACTTCCCCTTAACCCTGTCATTACCAATGTGAGGTATACATCCCATCACAGGGATAAAAATGGGGCACAATTGCTTAGGTCTTTCCAATGTTCTGGGAAAACGCTGCTTTTGATATACACTAGGCCCTCTTTGTCTTGAAAGATCTATTTTCACTTTTGCTGGGTGATGTCTGAATCCATTTGCATCATCTATTGCCTGTGTGACAACAGGTGTAAATAATTTGTTAGTTTATGCTAACTTTATTTTCAGCTTCACTTAGTGTTAGTGAGCAAGGGGAGTGGAGAAAAAGAGTTTATTTTTATTTATTTCCTTAGATAACAAAACAAAAACCACATCCAGACATGTATCATCTAAGTAAGTATGTGCTTTAGATCCTGATACTACAAGGCTCTTAAGAGTGCATGCAGAATTTATCTCATGTAGGTAGTCCAATTGAGATTAATACTTGGTAAAATCATGACCTTATTGCACAACAGTATGGTAAAATTATCATCCCCCACATCCTTCCTCCCTCCCATCCCTCTTCTGTCTGTTTATGATTCACGCTTGTTATTTAATGTTCAGTTTAGATGATAAAAATAAATAATCCTATGGCACCAACACCTTTCTGTGATCTCACAATAAAATATTAATAATTAAATAATGGAGTTGTAGAAACATATCTGATTCTAACTTGTGCGTGATGAGAACATCAACAAATGCTCCAGTGAGGACTGAAATATTATTACAGTTCAGTGGATTGTTCTTAACACACTGGAAAATTAAGTAATGAGAAAATTGAATGAGTTCACATGATCATTTAATACAATCAATGTAGTAAATGTAATGCACACCAGGAAAAGCAGCACATTTAGGCCTTACAGTCTTACAATGAGCCATGCAAGTATAGGGATTCGGCTTCACACAAAACTCATTCCAGGAGCAAGCCTGTAACTTATATAGTATATAAATAACATCATCCTTAACTTGAACTTTTAGTAAGGTGCATCTGAACTACTTTTCAATTAAAAACAGACAAAAGGAAGTTAGTGAGAGTGAAGCAAGTATAAAGTTACCCCTTTTGGCTTGAGTGGTTAGCCAATATTCAAGACTTCCACGTTGTTTTCATTAGGAGAAGAAACTGATGATGGAGTCAGGTTTTCCTTTGATTCAGTCTCGATTATTTACAATGAATGTACACAAAGTCCTGTTTCTCTTAAGATAATAGGGTCAAATGAGAGGAAGCAATTCTCTTGCTCACAATTCCAAGCTTCCTTTTCCAGCCCTCACTCTGTCCCAAAAGCCCTTTTCTTAGCTTTATCACCCGGCCACACTACTAGCACATCTTTTAGTGTCTACTGCTTTTCTGATTGCTTCCTGGCTGTTTCTGACAAACAAATACACACAGCCTCTGCCAATCCTCAGCACCTATGTTTGCATTCTTTTGATGGTGGCTTCCATTGTTTCAGCTATCACTAAACAAGGAGGCATTTAATTGTTCCCATTTAGCCTGAATGGGAGGCAGTGATCATGCCCATCAGTATCAGCAATGTTTGTGACTGCCCATTGATCAAAGAAATGATAGCTGAGTGCCAGACAACTTCCAGGATAAGCGTAGCTGTCATTGATAGTGTCTTGAATTCAACTAAGGGAACATACATGTTCCTAAGGGCTAGTTTAAACTTAAAACTTACAGTTTGCTGTAAGAACGCTTGTTTAGCGGCGTTATTTCAATGGGAAAGAGCTCTCCTGCCAACATAATAAAACCAACTAAATGAGTGGTGGTAGCTATGTCGGCAGGAGAGCAACTGTATATACAAGCTTTACACACAAGCACTTATGCTGGCAAAACTTATTTCGCTCAGGAGGGGTGTTTTTTCACACCACTGAGTGACAAAAGTTTTGCAAGCATAAGTGCTAGTGTAGACAAGATTTAAATATTTTCAATAATGATAAATGGTAAGAAAAGTATAACAAAGGCACTAATTATTCTATGCACCTTATTTGAAGTAAAAATGCATGTGGTGTTATTGCTGTGATAGAGCAATGGGAACAAGGTATATTTCCCTAGCCATTCTGTTAAATGGGAAGAAGATGAAAAAAAAAAAAACACTTATGAAAAGGGATGTCTTTTAGACATCTTCACATCTAGTTAGATGTTGGTTTCACAGTAAATCAGATCTTAAGCTTCCAAAATAACACCACAGGAATCATAGTCTTACATGCAAACTGTCATTTACTTATTTATTGGGTAATGCAGTTGGTGTCCTTTCTAACACTGTCTATAGGGAAATATAGACCTAATTAGTGTACTACTTCTCTCATTATAACAATTTTCTATGCATCTGCATGGCTTTTTGACATTTAAAGACATTGAAACAGCTGGACTTAGGTTATTTCTGTTTTTTCTGATTATGTGATAGTCTACTTTGCATCACATTCATGCCATCAATAAATTTTGACAGCAGTTAGTTCAGAAGCATCCTTTCCAACAGGAATTTGAAATTTCTTGGGTGACCCAAAAATTCAACTAAGAAAAGAAACACACAGAAACCAACTTATAGTTAGTGATAGGTGAACACCATGGAAAATTCAACCATTTTTGTCAATTCCTAGTCATATTTTGATCTGGCCATGTTCATGTTCCTTTTCATTTGTTTGTCAGGTAATATTTATGTGAGTAGGTTTTGAGTCCATGAATATTTGGAGAAGATATTTGATTTGTATGAATCTTAGTATTCATGCTCATTCACACATATTTCTGCTGGAAATGCTTGCCTCTTCATCCTGATACTAATTGGCTGTGGGGATTTGGGATTGAGGATGTTAGATGGCAGTAACAGGCTAAATAGATTGTAAATCCATAACTTTGCTAGACACTAAAATTCATGAGCTGAATAAAGATCCTGTATTTATAGTTTATTACAACAATTTATAACTCAGTAACAACCACCCCCAGCTGCTCCTTCCTTCCTTCCCTATGACTGAAGGGGTGTTAACAGGCCACTTCACCTTGAATGGTCCCTTGAAATATGTGTAAAATACTTATGCTAAACAATCTGTTCCATCTTGAATTTAACTGACATTCTGAAGCTTGGTCTACACTACCAATTTATGTTGGTATAACTATATCACTCAGGGGTGAGTAAAACCATACCCCCGAATGACATAATTATACTGACCTAACCCGTGGTGTTGTTAGTGCTATCTCAATGGGAGGGCTTCTCCCATCAACATATCCACCACCTCTTGGGGAGGCGGAGTAATTACACCAATGAGAAAAGCTTTCCCACCAGGGGATATCCCAGGTCTTGAACCCAGGCCTAGGTGCAGCCTGACCTCCACAGAGTCTGCTGATGCCTACTGGGCTGAAGAGCCAGTGAAACTAACCTCAGCTAAAGCTCCAGGGGACCCCTGATTGGTGAGGTTGCCTGGCTCCACTTACTGGAGCAACCATGGTATTTAAGTTAGAAGGAGGCACAGGAAGTTTGTCTGAGCAAAAAGATGATTTTCTGTTGTGACAAATTGAACTCCGTTTGTACCTGTTTCCTCCACCTAACCCTGTTTCTGATTCTTGCTCTGCTTGTGGTTCCTGCCATGTGCCTCACCCCTGTCTTCGTTCCTGTTCCAAGTGTGCTCCTGCTCTGTGCTTGATCCTTGACTCTCCTCCAGTTACCAGGCCTGGCTCCGACTCTGACTCTGTCATGACCCTCAGCTTTGACTCCTGATTATGACTCTGGCTTGACCACCGCTCTGGTAATTGGAAGTTGATTTTGGGTTGACCCTTGGCTTCGTTTCCCAACCTGGATGCCTGCTTTGCCAGCTAGACCTGATTCCTGCTCTGACTGCTAGGCAAGACTGCCTACATCCTGATTCATAACACATATCAAACCTGATTCAATGATTCATCACACCACTAATGAAATAAAAATAATTTAGTATTGCTGCCTACACTCTCTTTGGATATGAATACAGAGCAGTGTAAACCCAGACTCAAGCCAAACCCACCTTGTATCCACACACCAATTGTACTAACCTAGGGCTCGGACTCAGGGTCTCAGGACGCTGAAGGGTTGGAGTGTCCAAGCCCATGTTAAGCTAAGATCTAGGGTCTGAGTCCTGTTGCTTTCCTGTGTGCATATGGCCCCAGCTTGATTCGGGTTCCAGAAGTCCTCTAGATGTATCCCAGGGTTCCCAGCAGCAGATGAGTAATGCTGCAGGCAACCAGTGCAGCAGATGGAAGTACCATTACTGCCTGACTGAGCATGCTTCCCCTTCCTGCTCCAGCTCCTCCTAGAAGTTCTGTGGAGCTTGCCTGGAGCAGGTAGGAAAGATGATGCTGGGAGGGGATTCCTAGCTGCCAGGATTTTGGGGGTCATCCCTCTCCTGGCTATGCTGGGGGATCTTTGCCTCTCCATGTGGGGTAGCTCTTCAGCAGCAGATGCCCAGTGATTCATTATTCACATTTCAGTAGAAACCACTATATGCTTGCATTGTCCAAACGCAGCAAGAGAGTCTCTGCCCTAAACAATTTACATCCCAAAAAGGTTAAATGTAAATAAGCTGGAAAGAGTGTCTCTAATTGACTGGTGTTATCAATATATTTAAATCTTCTACATCAAATTGCTGAGGCAACACAACAATGTTTATTATGTTCATAATTCTGAAAACTCTCACAGACTTTTCCTGTAAGCCCAAAGAGTACTTGTGGTGACTGAAGGCTATAATAAAGTCAATGCCCCAAACTTCCTAGACTCTATAGGAGATCAGAAAGAGGCACTGAATCTGACTCTTCTGCCACAGAACAGTTTGTGCTAGTGGAAGCAAGATAAGGTTGAACAATGTCATTCACCTTCCCGGTATACACTTGATTATTTCCCTAGAAATTTCAGTGGATGCAAAGCATCTATATTTTCTTTTTCATTTTAAGTTTCCTTCTGACTAGTTTTCAGATTTAAAATAGTGTATTTGTTTTCCAAGCCATTTTCTACATTTCTATGACAAGTGAAAGGATGGTTTTACAAGAACTGTTGTTTAATTGATTAGATTGGACTTGCAGAAAACTCCATATTACTTTACTATTAGAAACTTTATAATATACACAAGGGCCATTATTCATAATGTCTCTATGAATAACATGTTAATTAGTATATACACAATCACTCCTATAGCCACTAGAAAATTTTGCCATATATTGAAGCATTTATATGTTTTTTATGGTATTCTTATGCATAACATGTAATTATATACTGCTGGTTGACTAAAAAAGAAATGTTTGTGAATATATACATAAATAAATGGCTCAAAGATGTGCTATTTGGGAAGGGTGCTATTAATTATTTAGGTACTGAAATGTTCAAATTCATGCATCTTGAAAGTGTAATAAAATCATACCAAAATTGCATGACTTAATATTTAATTATTATTCACTGAATTATATGCACCATTAGTTATTCTACTGTTAAAAAAGTTTCAGTTTTTGGAATGTGATGTGAGGTGGCTTTGGTCACCATTTTCTGAGCTAGGACACCAAGCTCAGATATTTTGTGACTAACACATAGACTGCTACATTCAATATATTTGCAAAACTCTGGACAGGTCTGCAAATTATCCATGAAGTCAAAGCCACCCAAAATATTGCATTTGTGAATTCTGTTTGACTGGCTCCATTATGCAGGACAAAGAACATATATAATAAGTGAACTTCAATTCTACTGACAAATTAAAAGTGGAATCAAATTGTAATAACTCTGGCACACAAAAAGCTAAATAGAACGTAACCTTTACTTTACATTAAGAAAGTTTTGTCTGGGAATTTCCTTTTTTTCTTAAAGAAATATAAGTTCATAAATTCATGTTACTATCACAGGACTATTTTTATTTATTGTAGCAACTATACCTTTAAGTAAACAGGTTTTTTTTGGCCTTGAAATTTCTTTTGTTTTAAGGAAATACATGCTCTCTGATGGGGGGAGGAAGGGCAGCAAAGGAGACAATCGCCCATAGGCCCAGAGATTTAAAAGGGCTCAGGCCATGGGCGGCGGGTGCAGCTTTCCCTTAGGGAAACTAGCTCCCAATCCAACCTCTTTTGTCCGTGGCCCCACCCAGACTCCACCCCCGCTCTGCCTCAGGCCCCACCCGGCCCCACCACTCGCTGCTCATCACCTCCCTTCTTCCCACCCATCCCCGCTCAGCCTCCTTGACGTTGCTCACCATGTTCCTTCTCTCCTCCTCTGCTTGTCTCCCTGCCACTGCTTTCCGTGTCATACTCCCTGCTCAGCCCTACCCATCATCGCTCACTGTCTGGGGGGAATGGGGCCGTGGAAGAAAGTGGGCTGAGCTGAGGAGAGGGCAGGCCCTGGGATAGAGAAGAGGCGGGCCCTGAGGCAGAAGAGGCGGAGCGAGAGCTAGTCTCCACGAGGGGAAGTTTATGACCAAGGTTGGCAGGTGAAGCATCAGCCATACCTTTTTGAGGGTGCGGAGGAGGGGAATTGACTCTTCAGCCCTGGGGCCAGGAATTGCTGTCGATGGGCCTGAAGAAATATATATTATATGTTGTATTGTGAACCAAACATATGACAGCTTCTTTAGGTATTAAGAGTCTTTATTCAGGCAACACACATATGTCTGCAATGGTACTGCTGGCCCCCCATTTCCTGCTGTTGTCAGTAATGAACAAAACCAAAACTAGACAGCCACACATTCCCTTTTTTAACTATCTGCCCACTCCCCTTAGTGGCTGATTTATTATACACATTATAACATTTTCCCCCTTTTTAAGTATTTATGCACAATTTACAAAGCCAACAATAATAGTTAATAATGCATTTCAAATTGCAAATAACAATAAATTAAATAAATAAATAAACAAGCAGTTACCATTACACTGTATAATCTTTCAAGTATGCCTGTGGATGTTTCTCACATATAGTATGCCTCAATTCAATTTTTAGAAAAGGTAATTCTGCCATCACTGTTGCATTTTCAGGAACAACTTTTGGTTCAAATCTGTCATTCTGTGAAATATTAACTTGGTCAGTCTGTCCATGCGATCTATCTGTAGTAGCTGTCCTTGTGTCAGGCTACTGCCCCACCAGATTTCCAGAAATAAATGCTGAATCTAACAGAATAGTCTCTAGTAGCATTTCCATTGTTGTTGTACTAACATCTCCAGAGTTTACCGCAATCTTTTTTTCTCAGCTAATCCACATGTTGGGGCACAACCCATCTATCCCCCAGAATTAGCACATAGGTGACTTGTCCTGTAGTAGCTTGAATGATAGCTGCAGCCAATCAGGACCAAGCACAACATTTTCAGTACAGACAGCTTCTCCAACAGTAAAATTATGTTCTTTAGTGTGTTTGACATTTTGCTGCTTTTGTTTCCATTGTTTTGCTGTGTTTTTCCCATTAAGTATGAATGCATACATTCTAATCTTGACTATAGCTTCCATCCCATTACTATCTCTGCTGGGGCTGTGGTCTGTCCTTGACTCCAGTGTTATCTGACAAACAGATAACGAGACACTTCTGAATCTATAGTACCTCCAAGCATTTTTTTAATACCCTGTTCAGCTAACCTGTTTGATGATGGATGGTAAGGTGATGATATAACATGTTGAATGATGTTTTGCTTCATAAATCTTTAGAATTCTATGCTAGTAAAAGAACTATTATCTGATACAAGCATTTCAGGTCAACTACAGATACTAAAACTTAGTTTTTCTACGGTGGCTTCACTAGTGGATATAGACATGGGATAGATGTCTATCCATTTCAATGTGCATCCAGTAGTACTAAAAACATTTTTTCCCAGAAGTGGTCCAGCATAATCAATACATACTCTCCTCCAAGGTTTATGTGGCTACTCTGAAGGATGGAGTGAAACCGCTTTTCACCTCTCTTGACCAATAGAACAAAATCGTATCTTTCTCTCAATATCAGTATCTGTCTTTGGCCACCACATATAAACATGAGATAACCCCTTCTTTTTAATAGTGCCTGGGTATATCTGATGGAGCTCATCCATTATGACTTCACATTTTTGCTTTGGAAAGATGACCTGTGCTCCTCATAATATACACCTGTCTTGCACACTAAGTTCACTGCGTAACTTATAATGAAGTGACCTAACCTCCAACCAGTGAGCTAAAAAGATAAGGAGATTAGCACAAGTTAATTTCAGTTTGTTGTCAGCTTGATACTAGACCAAGATTTCTGAAAATTGCAGCAATAGTTTAGAATCACTTTTTCTTGAGCTGATTCCAATATAATTTATCCCTCATTTTAAGTAACATTATCAGAGGCATTCTAAGTGTTGGTAAATTTGGCAAAAACTTACTATAGTAATTCAGCAAGCCCAAGTAATCGTTCAGCTCTGAAATATTCCTAGATGTCTGGGCATTCATAATTGTTTTTATTTTTTCTCTTACTAGGTGTAGTCTCTGGTCATCCACTTTATATCCCCAGTATATCACTTCATGTGCCAGGAAGGAACACTTATCCATTTTTAGGTGCAGACATGTTTCATTTAGCCTGTTTAACACTTCCACTCAGTGTTGTAAATGTTCTGTGTCTGTAGTACCTATGAAAATGGCAGGGGCTAAGGACACACCAGAAGGTAACCAATTATATTTAAACAGTCCTTTATAAGTATTTACAATGACAAACTGCTTGGATTCTTCTTCCAGAATGACCTGCTGATAGGCATGTCGAACTTTGTAAACAATTGACCTACTGCTAAAACTTCAAACAGATCCTCGGTTTTTGGATTTGGGTGCTGTCTAATTGAGAGACCCTATTAATAGTCAAAGTGTAGTCACAACATATGCATATAGACCCATCCAGCTTCAACACCGGTACTATTGATGCAGCCCATTCAGAAAAATTCACAGATTCAATAATGCCAGTTGCCTATACTCTTTTTAATTCAATTTAAACTTTTTGTTTCATGGCTAAGCGTACAAATAACACACCCACACTGTGGCATTTGAGTTTATGTAGATTTTAGCAGTAGAGCTCAC
Source organism: Emydura macquarii macquarii (assembly GCF_026122565.2). Taxonomy (NCBI): domain Eukaryota; kingdom Metazoa; phylum Chordata; order Testudines; family Chelidae; genus Emydura; species Emydura macquarii. The sequence goes on along the minus strand of NW_027130849.1, from coordinate 550,960 downwards.
TTGATCTTTAAATATTTCCTTATGTATATTTAAAACAGTTTCCAGAACCAGATAATCTTTTGATTTCAAGGGATGCACTTTTCCATTTCAGTCCAGTGAAAAATCAACCAACCAACCTCAACAAAGTAAGTTGAGGCCAATGCCTGCAACCACTAGTAATGATAGATGCTTTACTTGGCTCAGTAAAAAACCTTCACATTGGTGACTCCCAGTACCTCTACTGCTTTTGCAGTGTATGCTTTTAAATTTTATCCTATATTTCTGCAATGAAGGTGATTTGCTATATTTCCACAAGGATTCATATGCTTCCTGGCTCAAAACAGTTAAGCTACTTTCCATGTCAAGTTCAAATCATACTTTTTTTTTCATTTATAGACAGCCCAACAGGAATGGAACATGGGGGGTGGGGCAGGAAAGGGTACAATTTACCAGGGCCCAGAGGTCCTGAAGGGCCCGGCCCAGGCTGTAACCTCCATTACCATAAGGAAAAAATGTTTCATGGCTCATGAGATTGTATGTATGGGATGAGGGATTGTGGTATGTGTGTGGCAGGGGACCCATGTTACAAGCTTGTACTGGGCCCAAAAATGTTATCCTTGGACCCTGGAGCCAACTAATTAACAGCCAAGGTCTGCACCATCTTAAATCTTGCTGCTTTTTCCCTGAACCTTTTCCTACACCCTCGCTAACTAGCTTCTCTCCTTTCCCTCTCTACTGTTCAGAGAGTGGCTACAGGTTCCTTCGCTGCAGCCCAATAGTACTGCTAGCTTCCTGGCTTCATCCCGATCCTGCCTGTTCCTTCCCAGCAGGGTTCCATCATTAGTCAGGGGTTACTTAGGTCAGCTAATTCCCCTCAGATGTGGCTTATGTGATTAACTGGCCTCTCATCAGCCTCATTAACCCCTTCCAGGATGGTTTGGAGTGAACACCCCATCACAATTGTGTGTTGTACCAGTGTTTTCTACCTGGCCCTGATCTTTTGTGGCTTGGAGAGAATTTTGTGGTGATTGTTGACATGTAGGAATATAACATAGTCAAAGCACTTATTAATTTTGTTTGTGAATGATCCTATGAATTGTGTGACACTGTGCAGTAATAGGTAATCGGTTGCTTTCAGAACAGCTGAGCACTCTGCAGCACATCTTGTGAACTAAATAACGATGAATTATGATCCAAATAATAGAATTTTATTCCATAACAAAATCAATGCAAAAAAAAAAAAAAAAAAAAAAGAAAAGAAAAAAAAAACCCTGTGCAATTTTAAGACAAATACGTTTAAAACTTAATAAATTAAGACAACAGAACTTATGACGGGGAAAGAACATTCATGTCCATTTCAGATGCAGACACACACCAACCATGGCTTTCATAGGTCAAAGCATGTGAAGCTGTGATTGTCTTTAATGTCCCCCAGGGTGAAGTGGTAGAGGTAGTGCAGTGAACTCTGATGCCACATGGAATGTTGAGGGCGCGTAGGGAGGTCCTAATATTGAGTTTTCAATGGGCTGAAGGGAGAAGTGAGCCTAGTATTGTTGGACTTGAAGGTCCACCAGAATCTGCAGCCTCTGTGTTTGCTGCCTGAGAAGCCTCATTATATCCTGGTCCATCTCCCTCTCCTTTTCTTGCTGGAACTCTGAGCCTTTCTCCTCTCCACTCTTTCCTTCTTCAGACTGTCCACAACATTCATCCTCCAGGCCAATGCTCGCAATCCGATGCAGCACTGGCTTGCAGGATCTCATTGAACATAACATCCTGAGTCCTCTTCTTTCTCCTCCTTATCTGGCTCAGGTGTTCCACCTGGAGACTCTGGAGGCTGCAATGTCATCCGCTGAAGATAAAAGACACAGAGGTACCATTGTCAGCTTATTCACTACAGAGAGTGAAACTTAAAATGCTGAACTCACTCTCCTTGCTCCCCTAAAGTTTTCTTACTTCTGCTTGGGTTGATTGGGCAGAGCACCAGTCACAGCTCCAGCCCCAGTGAGAATGGGACATGAGGAGGGAATTACCTGGTTGCTTGATTGTAGTAGGACAATGGCACTGAATACTGTCACTGTTTTCCACAGGTGGTCATGACTTCAGTTGATACCTCACTCCTTAAGGTAACACACAGCAGCTGCTGGTGTCCCAAAGCCATTCGGGCCCATATGCTGCTAGCCTGTGTACTGCAATGGTGCCTACTGAAATAATCACTGTGTGGCATGGAAAAGCATCCTACTGTAAAGGAAGAGATAAGACAGTCTTCCCTAGACACCTTCAGGAGAGGATTGCAGAATACTTCCATGAAAGTTTCATTGAAATCTCTCAGGAGGATTCAAGAGACATCCCTGTGTGCATAAACAAACTGCTTTGCGTGGCCTCCCCTGCCTAACACTAGAGGGGAAAGAAAATCAGATAATAACTATACTTCTCTTGGTTGTACCACTACCTCTTTTAGCACAAGTAAATTAATGAAAAGTCAAAATATGTATCCTGCTATTTTGGGGATTGCCATCCCTGTAACGGAAAATTTATCTGCACAGTTATCACAGGTTCCTTCTCCTGCATCAGGCTTTCCCATGCTCAACTGCCAGGACTGGCTGGATTACAGTGAAGTTGAAAAGAGGGCCTGGCTCACCTGGCTCAACTGGATCCTCTGGTCGCCTGCATACTCCTCTTTCTCATCTTCCTCATCCACCATTCATGGCAGGGGCCTGTACTTGGGCTCCTGGGAGATATCCACGGTGCTGTGGAAGGTCATGGTGAGGTCTCCTCTAAGTATGGCAGATAGCTCCTTGTAAATGTGGCAGGTCTGCAGCGTGGCACTGGATTGATTGTTCGCCTGTCTGTCCTTTTGGAAATCCTGCCACAGCTCCTTGGCTTTCATATGGTGCTGTTGATGGTCCCTGTCATGCGCCTTCTCCTGCATCCCTTGAGCAAACTGCTGATAGAGGTCAACGTTTCTGTGGCTAGTTTGAAGCTGTGCTGGCACAGCTTCTTCTCCCAACAGGCCCAGGAGATCCAATATCTCTTGTCTACTCCAGGCAGGAGTGATCTGTCAGCTGGGCAGTTGCACAAAAAATGAGGAGATGCTAGGTGTCATTGACAAGCTGGGCAATCAGAAAAAGGTATTTAAAAAATTCACAGGGCTTTAGAGGGAAAGGAGGTCTTCCAGTCTCCATGACCCCTGGGCAGTGAAGTTCACAATGGTGACTGAGCGGTCATTGTGGAACATTTTGGGACAGCTGCTGATGGACAGTTAGGATTAACATAAGTAATGCAGTCTCTACACTCACACTGCATTGACCTTGGTTCTATGCCACTTGGGTTGGTGGTTTTACTATGTCGGCATAAGGGGGCACTTACATTGGTGGAGACAAATTTAATTGTAGATACATGCATAAGTAGATTGATGTAAGCTGATTTGCATTGACCTTACTTTGTTTGTAGACCAGGACTTGGTTTTGATCAGAGACAGAGATAGAAGCATAAAGCAGTGGAGATGATTCAGTGCATACATTCGTGTGTGTGTGTGTGTGTGTGTGTGAGTCCAACATTTGCAGGTGTCAATTCACCTAGAAAGTTTATTCTGCTCAAATCTGCTAGTAAATAAACTGAAAGATCATGAGGCACTCAGATATTTTATTACTGATGGCCATATAAGTACCATCAATAAACAGATATTTAAAGTGTTCCCTTTGAAAGGGACTCAAGCTAAAGCATTCCTTGATGAAAGTGCTCACATATAAATTACAGCTTGTCCAAAGAGCTAACTCATCAAGATTCATTAAAAAAAAAAAAAAAAAAACCCGTCAAATAACTAGTTGGCATTGACTTTTAATGTTCCACATAACTTGCATGGCCTTGTGGCCTCTGCAGAAAATAAGATGAGAATTGTGCAGTAGAAACCCTTCTCCAGAATCTCCTCCCTCCTTACTTTGTTGTTCACAAACATTCCCCAGTCCAATGCTGCCTATGCTTCTTTCTCAAGACAAGCTGCAGCTGTTTCTAGCTGATACAAGACAATATCACTTCTTGGCAGAAACTCTGTCCATTGTGCTTATCTAGGAAGATTCTTATCAGTAAAAATGAAACTAGCTCTTTCAGGTCCAGTATTCTGAATCCTTAAATATTTGAGTTGTCACATTGGATGTCTGTCAATGAGCCAGTGGATGAAGAAGGAGAAAGATGGGAGAATGTCTACATGATACAACCTTAAAGTATCTTGTTTCTCTGTAAAAAAAGATTCCCTTCCCCAGAAATACAATATAAATAGGCAGTCACAGGCTTGCTGACATCAAGTGTTTGAGGTCCATCCAGAATCTGTTACTTTCAGGGGGGGAAAAAGGATGAATTTCAATGAAAAGTAAAATAATTGCTCCATTTGGAATTAGACAGGTGGCAACCCTAATGGGCATGACAAGTTGTAATAATCTAAACCTGGAAGAAAATTAAAAGCTTCAGCCATCAGCCGTGAAGGGCATCTGTATTACCTGCCTATATGCATGACTGGAATGCACAAGTGTCCAATGCAGAATATTATAGTGGCATATTTTCTGGAAGAAATTATTTGGAAAAGTTTGGATTCCAAAGCAGAAGAAAGATTATTTTTATTACAGTATATATACCACCCTCACCCATACACTCACTTAGAAATAGTTAAGTTAGCAGGTTACTAGATTTTATAGGCTACCACTGCAGACTGTAAAAACTAAGAGAATAGGCAGTTATTCAATATCCATTTACACTATACTCACCAGTTTCCCCCATTCACCTAACTTAGCCCTTGCACCAATCAGAGCCCACAGATCTCCAGCCTTAACCTGACCCCTCTGGTGCCAAATATTTTAGTTTTCCTATGCATTTGATAAGAATATCCATATGCATTAATATACCAGGTATGGTTTTATAGCTGTAAAGAAGACTGAAATGTAGTTTGCCATTGAATGCTTTATTGCCCAGGAATACAGAAGTCCATATTCTTACACCAGAATTCTCACCTGCCATTCAATTCTACTCACATTAATGGATTCCTGGGAAAGAATGTCTTCCTGCTGCTGCTTAATTAGCCACCCTGCATAGTGTCAGATATTTTATTATATCTCCTCTGTCAGAAGGACAGAGGATGCTAATCTCATTACTTCTTTCTTTAGTGACACAAGCCTGAGTTAGGTGCTTGGAAAATCTCTATGATCCACTAAACCTGAGTTAGGCACTTAAGCTTCTATACAATGAATGGGGAGACAGGCACCTTAGACTGAATTAGCCTCTGTGAGATGCCCATGAGAAGCCGTTGTGCTAAGCCCCACTCTTCTCTTGGTGATAGGCACCTAACTCTGCTTGCAATTCACAGCCAGTAACTTTATTTGGAGCTAGGCATCTGTAGTGTTTTGTGAGGAGGAGGCCACCTTATAACTTTGTAGCCTATGGGTTAGAGCACGTGCCTAGGAGGTGGGCAAATGTGATGGAAGTTATCAGATGAAATAATGAAAGAGCGATTGGAGTAAGGGGACTGGCCCCAGGGTCTCCCACCTCTGAGGTGGAGGCCTTAACCACTGGATGACAGAATCATTCTGACACTCTTTCTGGACCAATGGCTATTTAAGTATTTATCCACTGTGGAACAGTCATTGAGCCAGAAAGAGGAAGACTATGAGAATGCTTCTGTAGCTCAGTGATTAGAGAACCAATCTGGAACTGGGAGACCCTTAGGCCAGTCCCTATGATTCAATTAGCCTTTCATTATTTCATCCCACATCTTCCATCACATTTGCCCACATCCCAGGCAAGTGTTCTAATGGAACTCAGCTATCTAATGGAATGGCTTCAACAGGAGAGAATGAGGGAGACATCACATTAGAATATCCCATAGTTTAGTGGTTAAAGCCCTCCCATGAGAGTGGGAGACCCCTATTCAAATCCTTTCTTCCCTCAGGTGAGGGTGGGAATTGAACCTGTGTTCCCCACACTCCTGGTAAGTGCTCTAAGCACTGGGCTAAAAGCTGTAAACTGGGCTTCTCCTCCTTAGGTGCTGCTGGAATATGAATCTTGTAGGTGGCATGGGATTTAGGCGACTGAGTGCCTATCTTCCCCTGGCTGTGAATCGCTCTGGGGCCAAGCATCAGATAAGTGTCCAAGTGCTTAGAGTAAGGCAGCAGTGCCCATGCCCAGAGACAGAAACATAGTTGCTAGGGGAACTGTTAATCTGAAAATTTAGACTCTGAGTGAGTTTAGGTGCCTATACAGGTTAGGCAGGGTTTTGTGCATCACAGTGCCACCGAAACTGGGTCTTAGGAGCCTAAAAAAGGGATTTAGGCACCTAACTCCTGTTATGCTTCTAGGCCATAAAGCTTTGCCAAACGACTGAGGGCAGAACAGGATTCTCTACCATTCAGAGTGCCAAAAGCTACTCTGACCCACCTTTAGTAAGGCATGTATCAGTGCTTCGTTAGACCATTTCAATGCCTCTTTTGTGATCAGTTGGACCAATTCCATGCTGCTGAATCAGGCCTGATGTGACTACTCATTCTAGGCCTGTCACCCAACTAGCTAAAGAACACAAATGCCAATGTACACTGTATAGCATATAAATGGGAGGGAAGGGCACTTGCAGAGGCGATGGTACATCTGTGGCACATGGAAGCAGAAGCAGCACTACATTGTCAGAAGGGTGTAGATGTGGTGACAATTTTTAGCTGTGGATCTGTAAGCTAGCTAGTGGCTTTGGAGCAGATTTTGAGTGTTGCCGTAGTTTTATGTACACTGTTTAGGAGCCTCTGGAAGATTTGCTCATGTTTCATCTTTGAAGTCAATTAAAGAAATTTTGAATTCTTCTTTTGATCTTTTTTCAGGTTTTTTTGGCCCTTTTTAGCAATCGGCAGCTGTTTTTAAAAACAAAAAATAGTAGAGCTGTTTTCAAATTATGAATTTTATGGGAACTCTTTTGTAATTTGTTTTATCTTGTCTGAACTTCTTTAGTTTGCTGACTGAGAATTTGCTTGGAATACCTGCAGGTTAAATTAGAGTTTCAGTAAAGTGAAATGGAGTTAATCTTTCCTTTACATTCTTTTGGGAGGGAATATACCAAAAATGCACACCACAGTAGCATTTAACTTCAGAAAGGGGAACTACACAAAAATGAGGAAGATAGTTAAATGGAAATTAAAAGGTACAGTCAAAAAAGTGAAATTCCTGTAAACTGCATGGAAACTTTTAAAAAACATAAGAATAGAGACTCAAATTAATGTCAACTCTAAATTTATAAAAACATAGTAAAAGGACCAAAAAGTGCCAATGGGGCTAAACAACAGAGTAAAAGAAGCAGTTAGAGGCAAAAAGACGTTCTTTAAATATTGGAAGTCAAATCCTAGTGAAGAAAATAGAAAGGAGCATAAATTCTGCCAAGTCAAGTGTAAAAGTATAATAAGGCAGGGCAAAAAAGAATTTGAAGAGCAACTAGCAAAAGATTCAAAACTAACAATAAAAAAAAAGTATCATAAGTATGAAGCCTGCCAAAAAATCAGTGGGGCTATTGGATAATTGAGATGCTAAAGGAGCAGTCAAGGAAGACAAAACCATTGTGGAGAAGCTAAATGAATTCTCTGCATCAGTCTTCACTGCAAAGGATGTGAGGAAGGTTCCACACCTGAGACATTCTTTTTAGGTGACAAATCTGAGGAACTGTTCCAGACTGAGGTGCAAGTAGAGGAGATTTTAGAACAAATTAATGAATAAAACAATAATAATTCACTCGGAACAGATGGTATTCATTCAAGAATTCTGAAGGAACTTAAATATGTAATTGCACAACTGCTAACAATGGTATGTAACCTATCACTTAAATCAGACTGGAGGATAGCTAATGTGATGCCAATTTTTAAAAAAAGACTCCACAGGCGATCCTGGCAATTACAGGCGAGTAAGCTTAGCTTCAGTATCAAGCAAACTGACTGAAACTATAGTAAAGGACAGAATTATCAGGCAAATATATGAACACTGTTTGGTGGGGAAACGTCAACAAGGCTTTTATAAAGGGAAATCTTACCTCAGCAATCTATTAAAATTCTTTGAGGGGGTGAGCAAAAATCTGAACAAGGGTGATCCAGTGGATATAGTGTACTTGTACTTTAAGAAAGCCTTTGACAAGGTCCCTCACCAAAGGCTCTTAAGTAAAGTAAGCAGTCATGGGATGAAAGTCACATGATGATTACCTGTTCTATTCATTCTCCCTGATGCACCTGGAATTGGCCGTGGTTAGAAGACAGGTTACTGGGCTAGATGGACCATTGATCTGACCCAATATGGCCATTCTTATGTTCTTATGTGAGAAGGTCCTTTCATGGATCAGTAACTGGTTAAAAGATAGGAAACAAAGGGTAGAAATAAATGGTCAGTTTTCAGAATGGAGAGCAGTATATAGGACAGGATGAAGGCACAGAAAAAACAGGAGACAAATGTGACTCTGAGTCAATATATTCATCAATGAGCTGTAAAAAAAAGAAGTAAATAGTGAGGTGGCAAAATTTGAAGACAATACAAAATTATTCAAGATAATTAAATCCAAAGCAGACTGCAAAGATTTACAAAGGGATCTCACAAAACTTGATGACTGGGCAACAAAATGGCAGATGAAGAATCAATGTTGATAAATGCAAAGTAAAGCACACTGGAAAACATAATCCCAACTTTACATACAAAATGATGGGATCTAAATTAGTTGTTTCCCCTCAACAAAAAGATTTTGGAGTCATTGTGGACATGTCCGCTCAATATGTAGTGGCATCAAAAACGCTAATAGAATGTTAGGAACCATTAGGAAAGTAACAAGACAGAAAATATTATAATACCACTATATAAATCCATAATTCTCCCACACCTTGAATGCTGCATGCAGTTCTGGTCAATCCATCTCAAAAAAGATATATTAGAATTGGAAAATGTACAGAAAAGGGCAACAGAAATGATTAGGGGTATGGAACAGCTTCCATATGAGGAGAGATTAAAAAGACTGGTGCTGTACAGTTTGGAAAAGAGACAATTACGGGTGGAAGTACTTCTTCACACAATGCACAGTTAATCTGTGGAACTCATAGCCTTGGGTTGTTGTGAAGGCCAAAAGTATAACTGGGTTAAAAAAAAATTAGATAAATTCATGGAAGATAGCCAAGGAGGTTAGGTGTGCAACCTCATACTCTGGGTTTCCTAGGCCTCTAACTGCAAGAAGCTGGGAGTGGATGCCAGGGAATAGATAATTCAATAAATTGCCTTTTCCTGTTCATTCCCTCTGAAGCATCTGACATTGGCCATTGTGATAACACAGGATACTGGGCTAGATGGACCCTTGGTCTGACCCAGTATGGCCATTCTTATGTTCTTATTTTTATAATATTTTTCTCAGTGTTTCCCAAGTACTGTATTGTGCCTTAAAGTCCGATGGCATTCTGGAAAACCATAGAAATTCTTTGCCCCTAATTCTTCAGCAGTAGAGAGGGAAGGTGCTACTGGAAGGTGTACTAAAATGCTTCCTTCATCCCAGGCCAAAATGACCATGGTTCCTAGATCAAGTAGAATTATCTGGGTCTGAAGATGCTGATTTTTCAATACCATCCTTCAGGCTATTGAAAGATGGAGAGGATTATCTTCTCATTTACATTGTTTTAAATCAAAAACAATTCCACCAAGGTAAATGGAGGGAATCACACTCGTGTGAAACTGGCAGAAGTGATGGGAGAATCAGGCCCTTGAAATTTAAGGTCCTGATGCAAAGCCCACTGTAATCAATGGAAAGGTTCCCATTAATCTAAATTGGTCTGATTCAGGACCTAAATTTGACTCTTGAGCCCTCAGTTAATTATGTTGGAGGTTAAACCAGAAAACAATCAGAAAATGAATCTAAAACCTTAATGTATTTTACCAAATTTGAAGGTAACAGCATTTTATGTCTCTCATTTTATAACCGTGGTTTTCACTTTATTTGTCATAATGTAATATTTCTATATCCATTTTTTCCTTCCCTCCTTTCATTTTATACATGTTTTGTTTTTCCTTCTTATATTATGGATTTTATAGTAGGGGAAGTGCAACTAACTTGTTTATTTTTCTTTCTTCTGTACAAAATCAAAATTTGTATGTTAATTTTCTCACATTTACTATGTGTTAATTGCCTTTATAACTAAAATAAAATATACCATACATTAAAAAGAAAGAGATTTTTCACATCACAATGTGATGAATAAAATAAGAATATTCATGCATTGGGTCAACTCTCCCCCCCATGTTAGAATTAGAGGAAGGGTCTACAAGGAAACTTATCTCACAGAGATCTGTCCCTAGGTATTCTATCCTGGGTCAGATTTCTCCCATGAGAAACAGGCCACACCCATGAGATCTTCAGGAGCGAAGGGCTACTGGCAAAAGGTACATCACTATGCATTAAGCTTGGGTCTGTAGGCTTGCAGACTCAGGGTTTCCAAGCCTGTTCTTGAGCATCCACCCTGCATTATAAGCCTGGGTTTACAATTGCTGGACCCAGGTCTCACATCTGTGCTAATGCATCCATGCTGCACTACCCAGGCCTTTTGACTTGGTTTTGCAGATTTACCTGCATCCATACTGCAAAATGACAGGGCTTGGATCCAAGTCTCGGTGGGACTTGGGCTCTGACCCACCCCTCCTAGCAAGGTTCTAGGAGCTGGGTCCTGAAAGGTGCTGACCGGAGTCAAACTGATTTATGTGTGGACAGGAAGAGGACTTGGGCTCACATGTGAGCCAGAGCCTGGGCTTAGTGTGCAGTGTAGACCTATTCATAGAATATATCTGCATGGTAAAAATAAAAAATAAATAAATAAAACTTTGCAGCAGTGAATCTCAGAGCTTGGGTCTAAAGACTTGGGCTCACATGACAGTGCTAAAACTATCCATTTAGATGGTTGGGTTCAGGCTCTGAAATCCACCCTCCTCCCTGGGCTTCTGAGCCTAAGCTCCAGCTGCACAGCTATTGTTAATACCATAGCCCAAGCCCAAATCTTTAGACCTGGGCTCTTACACTCAAGGTCACAATTTATGATGGGGGAGGCATATAGACATTCCCACAGAGGCCTTGGATAGACCCACAAATAGGCTTTAATGTTGCAGCCCGTATCTTTTTAGTGCCTTCCCTCCCTGTGGAATCCACAGCCACAAAGACTCGCTATACAATGCTTGGGGAGAGAGATGAGATCCACAAAAGCCAGCATGCTGAGCAGGTAGGTGCCTAAACTAGTCAGCAGGAAATGCCAAGGAAAGGGGTGGGATTTAAGAACTACCTCTAAAGGTGACATGGCTGCTTAAGTCCAGGTTAGAGGGCAGCACCTACTCTTGATGTTCACAGCAGTGAATCTTCTCCTAGAGATAGGCACCTACATCATTTTTCACAAGAAACAGCAGCAGAAGAAGGACACCTTAATAACTTAATAACCAACGATTGAGGTACTTACCTGGATAGAGGACAGCTGGGTTCAATTCCCCACTCTGATTGATATGGAGAAAGGGTTTGAATTTGGGTTTCCCAGCATGAAAGTGAATGCCCTAACCACTGGACTGGAGAGTCACACTTCCTTTCGTTCAATGAATATTTAATTATTTATATATAGCGGACCCCCTTCGACAGGAGAGATTGAAAGAGACCCACTTTATGAGATCCTATAGCTCACTGCTGAGGGCACTCACTAGAGTAATGGAAAACCCACATTCAAAAGTCTCCTCTTCACATAAAGCAGAGTGGGGAATTGTACCCAACTCTATTGTATCCTAGTAAGTACCCTAACAATTAGACACGAGGTGCACAGAAAGACTATGAAAAGGAAAAGAATTGAATCCAGGTCTCCATCCTGAGTGTCAAACAGGTGACTTCACCCCTAGGCAATCTTTCCTCTTGTGTATCAAGTTAGATCACCCATTTCCCCCCCAAATTAAACATACTACTAGGCTATGATAGAAACCATGGAAATTCAGAATTTTCTTTCAGATTAAATGGGTACTATGAGGAGGTATATAAACCCCACAACTGGGACAACTCAGAATTAATGAGCTAATGTGCAGCCAGGTGGCTTTTCCTGTCCACATCTGTGAGAGATTCCAGAATTGGAGGAAGAAGCCTAGCTCATGAGGTTGGGGAGGGAGCAGACAAGCAAGTAGAGCAGGTCTCCAGTTCTCAGCTCCTGTAGCAAGGAGGGGCTAAAGGAAGGTTACTCCGCTGATTGCTTCCTGGAAACTCCACCCTGAAGGAAGGGTGGACCTGTTGTGGCTCCACTTGTGATGGGACTGTACCTTTTCACTAGTTAGTGAGCCAAAGGAGCCCACAGTTTTTACAGAAACCCTCTGAGGGAAGAGAGCTTTACCTCATCGCTCGCACAATTTGTTTGTCTTTACTTTTATGTTTATTGATAACCTCTGGAAGGGTGGACTATTGGCTCCCAGCCAAAGGACTAAGCCTCTAAAGACTGAACTGGTGTGCTGAAACCCACGCAGAAGCCAGGGTGCCTGCTGGGGCCTGAGCAAGGGCCTAAGTGATGCTCTGCTGTAAGAATGCCTGTGACAACTCCATGATTAAGTACTGTGCAATCTATAAATGTGTTAGGTAAAGCTGTCTTAAGGCTCTAATTTCTGTAGTCTCAAGCAGCAGATAAATGCTGTGGCCTGCAGAAAGGATCTGATCAAATAGCTGGATCTAAATAGTTACTCTGATTTTGTTTTAATTGATGAGGTACCACAGCATTACAACATGTTCTAAGTTTCCCATTATAAAGGCAAAATGGTAATTAAAGGGCCCATTCTCTCTTTTGCATGCCTGTGTAGCTCTCATTTTCAGAATTAGCAAGCAGATTTAAAGAATTATTAATAAAACTGTAACCGCACTTAAATATAATTAAGGATTTCTTTGTTAAAATGATGCATGTAAATGCCTTTTATATCTGAAAACTGTGCGATGTGCATTTCAGTGTCGTGGAGTCTCTTACACTTATCTCAAATGTTTGTTGTGTAATGGTCACTGCTACATATAATCAGTGCATGCACAAAGTGTCCATATTAGTAGAGAGTTGCCCAAGTACACAGAGGGGAGAATGTGATGATGTGCTGAACCCCTGGGTACTGCCTGGGAGCTGTGGAACCACCAGGTACCCTTATCAGTTATTTAGCTTGAGGTGGGCTCTACAACATGCTCTAGCCGATGACACACAGACAGTCTCTCCAGACCCTGTTGTCACCTAACCTGACAGCATGTGGCACCACACACCTAACTTAGTTCAGTGAATGCTTTCCCCAGCAGCTCATGAACCAACAACACAGAAGCTCCAGCTAGCTTACCAGCCCAGGATCCCAGGACTTGTACCGTCTTGCCCAGGTCAAAAGCCTGCCCAGTGAAATGTATTGTCCAGTCCGCCCTTCCCTCAAAGCAGAAGGGATGTGCACCAGCTTTGGTTACTGAGCTGTGTTGCCTAAACACTTCACTCAAAAACACACTGGTTAAGATAAAACATAAAACAAGTTTATTAACTACAGAACAATAGATGTTAAGTGATTATAAATTGCAAACATAAAGAGATTAGAAATAATTACTGAAGGAAAAATAAAAATAAAAACACAATCTAAATTCTAACAGGATTTGAATCTAAAAATATCGCACCCTGAGAGATGGTACAAGTAGGCTACAGGTTTTCAATTCACACAGGCAGAGACTGCTTTCCCCACCTGGGACTCCCTTTCTCCAGTCCACAGTTATTTCAGCCATTTCTCCAGGTCCTCAGATCTGGAGCAGCCAACCAAGTTTATTCAGAATTAAGATTTTGTTCTGCAAACTCATGTTTTCATGGAACTGAAATTTCATTTCCTAGCCAGCTGTGATAGTGAGGCTGACTAACCACAGGAAAAGTTAGCAAAGGAAGTGGTGGATCCTCCATCTTTTGGAGTCTTCAAATCAAAACTGTATGACTTTCTGGAAGATATGCTTTAGCCAAACATAAATTATTGGACTCAATACAGGGGTAACTGGGTTGAATTTAATGGCCTGTGATGTACGGGCAGTCCAACTATATCATCTAATGGTTCCTTCCGGCCTTAAATGCTAAGAACCTATCAAGAATATGTTGGACACTCTTTGATTAGATATCAAGAGTTGCTTTTTGCCTTTGGGGATGCTACTGGTTTTATGGTGCTTTATTTTCTTTAAATTGTGTTAAGAGCACTATAAAGGCATTAATTCATTATGTTACAAATATTTATAAGTGATTAAAAGTATATGCTTTTTTAACGTCACCAATTCTTTATACTGTCTGAAGATCATTTTCTGATAGATTTCTGAACTTACCTTAGGGAAATGCTCATTGCATTTTACATTTTATTTTGTATTTTCTGCATGTATCTCCTTTTTGCTCAATCATTTTCTGTGACACCAGCCATTGGGCTAATATAACCATGTACAAAGTTTTCCCCACAACTTATGCTAACAGTACTCTTTGGTCATCCTTAGGCAGTAGTTAATAGTAGACATTATAACTCCCCTACTCCCTTCATGATATGTACAACATCCTCTTAATCTGCTACCCTGAGGTCATGGTATCCAATTCAACTGAGAATTCAGGTTTCATGCATGGAACAGCTAGTAATAAATGCCTACTTTCCCTCATTTGTGTGAATATTGCAATTGTTATTGTTCAGAGAGATGTTTCTTTAGAATTAATTGTATCTAAATTTCACACTAGAATACTAACTCTCCCTATAATTTCAATATGCAAAATATTGCTATGGATAAGAAATGATACCCTCCCAATTTATCAGACTGGAAAGCTATTACATAGGATCCAGGTGACCCAAGCTTTAGGTTTCACTTTGTTCTTTCCTGATCAACTTTCTCCCTGGAGTCTTCTGTTGCAACACAGTACCTGATATGTCCACCTCTCGCCCCCACCTAACCACCTGGTGCATCAGCAAAACCTCGACCTGACCTTATTAGGCCATTTCCTCGCCCCTCCTGAAACTGACCTTATTAGGCCATTTCCTCGCCCCTCCTGAAACTGACCAGGTGACTGAGAGCAACTGCCTCATCACCCAGCCAAAGGTTTGTCCTGGTTCAAATATCTCCCCTCCAATCCGGAGCAACCTTGGCTACCTGAAGCCCCTAGTATAAAACCAGGGCACGCCACAGGCTCCGGTTGAGAGAGCTCACCGTCCGCCAGACTCATCATCTGGCCTGTCTCTATCTCTCCCGCTCCCAACAGACTCCGAGTGCGTATCGTACAAGCCGTCTTTCTGTGTTTCTGCTGTTCAGCAAGCTTCTGGGTGTCATGTTGCAGCTCTTTCTGATGCTGGTAAGACATTAACCCTTTCTCTCCTCTCTCCCTTTTAGCTTTCGTTTAAAACTTGCTCTAAAAGTAATAGCCGTACCCCCTCCCCCTCATCTAGTTTTTATATTCCTGTTGTTTTAATAAACCCTTAATTTCCAACCGACTCATTATTGTCTCTCGGGGATCATTAATCTGTCGGGTCATCTTCCACAGGCCCCTGCCTTACTTGAGCTCCTTCCTTCTGTTCTCCCCATAGCCAGCCCTAACTGCTGGCCTTTTCTCAGTTGCCAAGTTCTAGTTCAATCCACAAGCCTCTGGCTCCTCTTTGGTTCAGTCTTTACATATCTTTCTGAATCTGGCCTCATCAGCTTCCTGACTCATGCATCACAGCTTCGGTTTTAGACTTCCTAGTCTCTCTCAGACTTTCTACTTCCTCAGGCTATCTCAAGCCTATCTGCTTTCCCCCCTGGACAGCATTTACCTATTGGGCTTTCCTCCTCTTAAATCCCACATCTGGATAGGTGGGGTGGGGTGGGGCTAATTGATCAGAGTGACAGGCCTGAGGTCTCTTGGCCTTTACAGGGGGAGGATGCCCTATTACACATATGCTTTTCATTTTGGTTTTTGCATTCACATGAGCGAAGTTTGGTGGCATAGATGACAAATTTTAGTTTGTACAAGGAGAACATGTGTGACAGAAGGAAGATAAAGTCATTTGCAGTGGTTAAGCCATCAAGACAGGCAACAGAAACAATGCCTCATGACTTAAATGACAACTCACAAAGTGCAAATATTAATTTATGAATAGTGCAAACTTGGAGCAATATTTCCTACAAAGAGCTCATGAACAACTGTAGTCTTGTTCTCCCAGATTTTTTTATCTGACAATTTGATATAATCAGTAAATTAGTAAAAATCATGATCTAGTCACAGACAAAGCACAGAGGTAAAGGATTAAATTTACCAAACAAATTGATTGCAATGAGTCTTCAACAAACTTTAGTGAAATCACTATGGTTTCTGTGTGCAGCCTTTTCTAGTTCTGTCTTGCTTTTTTAATATGAACATTACTATATTCATGTTTGTACTGATAAATGTATGCCATAAAAAACACAGTCTCTCCACAAGACTCTGGGGAACTAGCAGGCAGAAGATTGGTGTGCAGAATGAAAGATACCCCTTTATTCTACTGCACTGATTCTTCATTCTATGGATAGCTAAGTGAGGGGCGTGAGGTAGACTTCATGGGCTACTACACTCTTCACCCCACGTACATATCGGTGGGAGGTGGGGAATAAAGAGACCATTTGCTTCACCCTCTCAATGCACTCTCATGCCAGGGGATGTATGCTGTGCTGTGGACAGGATGTGCAGGCACAGAAAAAACAGGAGACAAATATGACTCTGAGTCATAGTCTCTGACTCTGCTATTGGGGCAATGGAACTACGTGATGCCCTTTGCTCAAGCCTCATGGCAAAGCCACACTAAAGCCCTTTGAGAAATTTAGCGTTTTTTTTTTTTAATTATTACCTGGTTTGTAAGTGTTTTAATTTGAAATCTTAAACCATTAAGCTAATATTTGATATCTGCTAGGGTAAATCTATAGATCAAGATATTAAAAAGGGACTAGTGAGCTTGGGTGCCTTAATTTTTGGGTGCTCAACTTGAGAGAGTTTGTAGGGAGACTAAATATCAGAGGACAGGTGCTTACAACTTCCTGAAAATTATGCCCTGCTAATTTTACTCAGTTTTGGTATCCAGAAGTTGAAGAACTCAGGGACAGATTTTTAAATGCTTAAGGATGCAGAAACCCACCTAGTGGGACTTTCAAAAGTCAGGGATCTAATTTCCATGGTGCATCGGTTTCTAGTATGATTTTCAAAAGCACCAATCTGCATTCATAGGCACCTAAATACATTTAAAAATCTGGCCCTCAAAGTCATTAGTGACTTTTGAAAATTTTGCCAATAGTTAACAGGTATCTATGCACATCCTGAATAATGTCATTTATGCTTCCATTTTATAGTGAAGTTCTTGACAAAGAGTTATAGGAATTATGCATCCAGCTCAAAGAATGTGCATTGAAAAAGGATTTGGTCAGGTCAATTTTTTTAACATGCAGTAATCTCTGCAGCATTAGACACCTGCCTGTACTCTTTTAGTACAAATAATGTGATTATGCTAATTAGTTACACAGAAAGAGACTACCATGTTGTTTAACAATTTGTGTCACTTCTTATGTTCAAAAGGTTAACTTGTGAAGACTTGTCATGGGCACAGTAGTTAGCTCTCCTTTGTTAACATAGACTACACTTAAACAATTAATTCAATGTCTTTACCTGTGCTATAAATCAGAGAGGTCTCGAAAACAGTATGGATCTTTGGAGAATATACTATAAATGGGTGATGGATGCTAATTTCAAGAAGGGGTTTGCACTAATGAGTTAAAGATGATGGGCTTATAAGGAGATTTGAGTTACTTGAACTTGGGGCTGACATAATTAAGTATCTGCTGGTTTTTAATTGTAATTAACCTCTGTACACGTTTTGCTTGCCCTCAGTGTCCTTGTTCAGAAGATCATTAAGTTATGTTAATGCCTTTGTGTTTAATCCCTTTAATAGAGCAGCTTTCCTTTCCTGAACAGTTATAACCTGGGATACTAAACCATGTAAGGAAATGCTACAGCATACTGAACTTGGTGCACAAGCAAGAATACCATAAATAATTCAAACTCCACTATTTTTTTACTATCACTCTTTAAGCTCATAACTTTATGCTAGGGTTGTGCTAATGTCATCACTTTTGTGCCTCGTAAGAGCACAATTTCTAAATTTGAGCAGCATGGCAAAATAATATTTTTAACACTGCGAGAGTTCTGTGGCACCTTAAAGACTAACACGTTTATTTGGGCATAAGATTTTGTGGGCAGAAACCCACTTTGTCAGATGCATGAAATGGAAACTTCAGTTTGGTAGATATATATACACGTGCAAGGATGGGTGAGTTACATCACAGTGAGGAGGATGAGTATTAGCGAGGTTAATACAATCAGGGTGGATTAGGCCATTCATAACAGTTGATGAGAAGGTGTGAATGTCAAAATAGGGAACATTATTTTTTGTAGTGGGCTAGCCACTCCCGGTTTCTATTCAAACCTAGTCTGATAGTGTCAAGTTTGCATACGAGTTCCAGCTCTGCAGTTTCGCGCTGGAGTTTGTTTTTCAAGTTTTTTTGTTGAAGTATGGCAACTTTCAAGTCTGTTACTGAATGTTCAGGGAGATTGAAGTGATCTCCTACTGGTTTGTGGATGTTACCATTCCTGATTTTTAATACTGTATCAGTGTTTTTAAAAAAAATCAGGCAGCTCTTCAGATGATGTAAACTGGTTAGCCCTACTGACTTCAACGGAATGACACTGATTTATGCCAGCTGAAGATCTACTTCTAAACCCCCAGCTCACACACACTCTACTTTGGTTTAGTTTGTGTGTTTTTTAGTTTTTTTATTCTTTACACACACATACACACACACACACACACATAAGTTCCGAAGGAACTTCATTTTTGCTATTGATTTTAACTGAAAGGCTCTCACATATTACAGTGATGGGTAGCTGTCAATAGAAACCCTCAGATAGACTGACAGAAGAAAGAACAAACTAAACCACAAAGATGCTGACCTTAAATTTAGCATTATTTCCTGAATTTGAGATGCATGCGGGTTTCATTTCTCCCATAGGTAGAGACACTGCAACGAAGGATACAACACATCCAAACCCAAATTCAGATGTGTGCCGTGTGATCAAAACACTTCATGAGAAGAGGCTGGCTGTGCACAGGAGCAGCATAGTAGATGTGCTCCCCTCATGTGCCTGAGAGCTCCAGGAGGCACTGTGGCTACCACTGCTGATGAGACTCCTTACTGTGCCCAGTGCAGAACTGCCACAATAGAACCTTGACAATGATATTGAACAAGACTAGTGTCAGAATTCATTTTGGAAAGAAACCCCATGGGACCAAACACAGAAAGTGAAGAGAGGAAGTATTGCTAGACATTGTTTGGCTCCCCTTAATTTAAACAGATATCTGAAATGATGCTTTATTTATGTTTGCATCTGTTCCTTTCCTTCTTTGGACCTCTTTAGAATGGAGAGAAGGATGATATTTTATGTAAATTAAACATAATCAACTACAGGCCAGATTCAGAACGACTCAAGTGCAAAGCCTGGCACAGAAGCCTGAGGGATGCAGTGAGATGCTGGCAAGCCAGGCGCCAGCTTGTGCCAAAGTCCTCATGTCATAACTTAGCCCAAGTCAATTGCACCTGGTATCTCACACCTAAAACAATTCTTGTAGACAATCCTATGATGAACATAGCTGGGATCAGTCTGGGTCTCCTGTGTGTTGGTGTTGTTAAAACAGGTATTAGAATTATAACAACATGTTTAGTATTTAGACTTTATTGAATGCTCGTGAGAGTTGCTGCATGCATTAATCCCACCTATAGCATTTCTATCCCATATTGGAAGGTAATATTTTAGGAGTTGCATTGTGAACTTCTGTGACTGTGTAAATCACCAGGCAGGAGAGAGACATGAAGTAGTGTGAAGTGCTGATCTTCCACAGAAAGTGTTATGTCCTGCCCAACAGGAAAGGTCCATCAGCACCAGACAGTCAATTGTGGGACATTAAAGATGAGAAAAAAAACTTTGCTGTTCTGCTCTCCCCACCCCATTAAGATTAGTCATGCAAATGGATTCCTTTCATCAGCTGAGTTTGCAGCTCAGAGCACATGGCAAGAGGGGGGGGGGAAACTCCTAGCAAGAAGGAATTGGTTTTCTCAGTGCTGCTTGGACTCTGGGGAATATGATGGGTGTTGACTCCACACTTGTCCTGAAGGGGTTAATGGAGGCTAGATAGGCCTATTCATCTATGAGGCTGCAAGGTGGGGGAATTAAGACTGAGAAGAAGGCCTAATTAGGGGAAAGCTAACCTGTGCAGGAACAGGGTAGGCTACTATAAAGCCAGGGAGCTGATAGCAGAATGGGGCTGTAAGGAAATAGTCTGAAAGTCCTTGGGAATCATAGGCCTAGACCAGCTGGTTCTGTACCTGCCAGGGAGGACCATTATGCAAGGGGGTATTCTGTGGGATGAAGGATAGTTTACAGCAGCCTACTTTGACTGTAGCAAACCTGTGACTTCCAACTATACCAAAAAAGGGGTGGGGAGGATTTCTTACAAATTTTCTGTCTTTCATTTTTATTTGAACAGTTCTGAAGTTTTGAATGTTTTCCCTGGTGAAAAAAATTCCCATTATTATGCCCAATGTAGATAGTGCCTTGAAGAATGAATTTAAAAAACACAGATGTGGCCAAATGGTTAGTCAGATCTCAATAATCTAACACCTAATCAATTTCCATCAAGATTAGTGTAATGATATGGTGCAATATGCTGAAATGAGCTACAAGAGTGAAGAACAGACTTTCTTACTCTAGCTTTCATGGCAGTTCTGAGTGATTGTTAATCTTTAGTTTAGTATCAACAGCACTTTTGCTTCATTGCTGCAGCTAAGCATTAAATCAAATAATCAGCCAATACTGTGGCAGCTAACGCTACAGTTTCATTTCCCACATAGAATTCTCAATTTGAGTGACTTACTTTGCAACCTCTCCTTTGTCAAAATTTTACCATAATCCACCATCCAAATATCTAGACTCAATTCTGTTTTACAATCCTTCTATTGAGCTACAATTTGAGAGACAATTCTCATTAAGTATTTCATGACAGATGCTACTCCAGGAAGAGGTCACCTGTCTCTAATCATTGTAATTCTTGTCCTGCAATGACACTGGTTCAAAAGTTTTCAGAAAAGAGGGAGCTCAGTGCTCTAGTTCTGATCTCATTTACTTCCACTGTAATATACTGGACTAACTCCTCTGACTTCAGTGGCTACCTCACAATTTATACTGATATACGTGGGATCTGAATCAGGCATTAAGTGTCTTGTGAGTAGAGTTGGGTTACATTTTGGACCAAAATATTCACTGTATTCATGCAGATTTCACCAAACTTAAAAAATTTCCCCAAAAAATCAAAATTTCACTTTGACATTTTTAAAATGAAAGATTTTGATTTTGTTTAAATATTTTTTTAAAAAAGAGAGAAATTGAGTTTTCAGAATTGAAACAGTTTAGTTCAACTCAATTTTTTTAAACATTTTGGCTTTGGTTTGATGTGAAATGATTTTTTAAAATTATTATTTCAGAATTACCAGTGAGAAGAAAAATCCATTATTCACCCTGTCTAATTGTGAGTACTAGCATGATTATTTGTATTGAGTTAGCTCCTAGGATCCCAAGAATGGGTCAGGATTCCATTATGCTAAACATTTTGCAAATACACAACAAAAAGATGGGCCCTGCCCACAAGCCTTTCTTTCTTTCTTCCCCCCCCCCCCCCTTTTGGCTAATGGCTACCCATTTTTCTGGCTCCATTGATTTCAACTGAGTTTCTTCAGAATTACACCAGTGTGAGATCAGACTTAGGCCCTCTTACTCTCTAAAAAGCTTTCCCTTTCTTTCTATCCTTACATTCACATAGAAAGAAGGGGATTTATATAGAAACCCTATCTCCCATAGCTGCTCCACACACACACACACACTGCTTTTCCACACCTTTTCACTTATCTCTAACTTCTATTCATCAGCATCATCACCTTTGCTAGTTAGAGGCTTTACAATTAGTTTTAGCACTATCACAAGGTTAAAAGCATAGAAATAAAGTAAACTTGTAAAAACTTCATTTGAGGAACTGTAAAACTCCATATTTAGGCCAGAGGGATGTGTTCTGCAACAAAATCATAGCATAATTATAACTGAGTGAAAATGTTACTCTTTTGTGCTTTCATTATATTTAGGAAAGAACTCTATATATTTTCCTTTAAACTTTATGTAACTGGCAAATTTTCAAAGTTCATTTTAATAAGGAAAATTTACAATAAACAATGTTACTGAAATGTTGTCTTAACATATGGACAAGTTTTTAACATAAGTTCTGGAAAAAACCCTCTGCATTTTGCATTTTCCATTGGAAGACTCACCGGATTATGTTTAATATATATAGCAAATATTCTGGATGTCTAGTTCAGATATATATCTGTGTGCTGGAGAGGAAGTCAGAGCCACACACCATTAGTTGGTGTAAATCAGAATAGCTCCATAGAAATAAATGAAACTGCACTGCTTCATACCAACTGAGGATCTGTCAATTATATAGCAGAAGCACTTCAGAAAGGCAAATTGCTGGAAACAATTCAAAATAGAACTATAAAACATCTAGATGATCATGACTAATGAGGAATAACCTTGTCACTAAAAGGCTTATACAGAGAAAAAAAAATCATGTCACTCTAATCTATTATAATGCTTTTGGCATATAAACTAAACAGATAATAGAAACTGATTCAATTCATTGCCATCTGAGGTCACTGAAATACTGTAGCTGGATTTTTAAAAAGGGCTATATAATTTTGTGATTATTTATAACCTATATACTGCCAAACAAGCCAAAATAACTAATCAATTCTCATTCTTCAAGGTGTAAACTGTTCACTACAGAGAGTAGAAGGGGCGTTTCCTCACATACAGAATTACACTGGCTTTACTTTCAAGTATAGTTTCCAGCTGGGAGGTAGGATACAAAACTGGGGAACCCATTTTTTTCAGAAAGACTCAGCTCCCATTTAGAGAGCAAAATAAGTGACTGACTTTTCAAAAGAGCTCAGCATGTTGGGTGACAATGGGAGCTGAGCTCTTGAAAAACTGTCCCCAGATGATCTGAAGGCATGAATAATATGATAAATCTTATGTAATAAATCCTGATAGTTGATTAATGTAGATATCAATAAATACATTATGTTTCTATTCTGCAGCTTTACAGCCATGCAAACTAGATGACACTGAAAATTCCATTCGTAAGCTTAAATTTGAGCTTAGTGTCATGTTAAACCACGGGGAACATACACTTCCTCTCATGTTGTAAACTAGCATGACAAATAAAATTGAAATCATGGAGTGTTATATATCATAATGTAAGTGTGACAACTCAGAATATGACAGCTAGGTTATGATGCCTGGTTTCACACATAGCTTGGTTTCTTGAATGACTGCCTATTCACATCTTTGTAGTTTTACTACACCTGAAAGTGTATACAGGAGTGCACACAAAGCTAAAATGGGAAGCATTATATTTATACTGGAGAATGGTAGTGAAAAATTCAGTCCTGCAAATTCCAGAAACTATTTTATCAAAATGAATAAAAATATTACTCTTCAATCTGATATATTGCTATCTATTTCAAAAGTAGACACTCTTATTGGTAAAAACACTGCAACCATACATTTTTATAGTGTTGGCAATACTGTAAATCCATATCCTTTCTTCCTGTGCCAGAATACAGGGAGAGTTTAAAAACAATTTTTTTTTTTGGCCATTTCAGGAGAGATCAGAAATTCTTTCCGAGTCAACAGAACTCAGGGAGTACAAAAATAAATGGTGGACCTGGGATTTGGGCAACAAGCTGCATAGAGGGAATCTATTCTGTGTCCTATTGTGCAGCTCTTGTAGTGCAGCCAGATTAGACACCATGCTGTCACTGGCTTTTGCCACTACTGCTACACTCTCGCTCCACTGAACGCAGTCACAGAGCATGAAAAAAGAATTAATTCTGCCTCAGTTAACATTACCCTTTCATAAGAAGTCTTGAAGTTTGGGGTGAAGCTTTCTGGGGGACCATATGTGCTAGTGCTTCTCTCCTCACTACCTTTGGCCTAACCACTTTCCTCCTGGAGCTAAGGTAGCACGTCAACACTTCAGAAAAAGGCTGGCTCATGGAGCCACTTAATCTTTTTCATCCTCCAGAGGGGCCTGCCATAGTTTTTTTTTTTTTTTCCCTCCAGTAGATTTGCTCCCCAAAACATTGGGTAAAATCATGGACCATTTAAGTCAGTGGGAGTTGTGTCATTGACTTAATACAGGCAGAATTTCCACACACTGTGCAGCTAGAAGGAGAATGCAAATGGTTTTGTATTCTGCCCAAAGATCCTTTTAAAGAAGTGTTTTTCTCTCTTATTAGACCCTGCTGGTGGTAGCATTACTTTTCATTTTAGGAGGGAGGGACCTGTAAACTAATATATTAGAATTCACTTACACAAATGGAGAAAAATCATATTTGGACACTTTTTTAAGGCCAGTTTTATCCTTTTTCATAATTCATCTCAGAGCAAAAAACCCATTGTCATCTTCTCACTGGAGTTCTTCCCCTGCAGCATTTCAGTGAGAGTGGAACTACAGGGGTAAGAAAAGAAATACAAAAGAAAAAAAATGTAATACAAACTACCCTTAAAGATTCTAGCACAAAAGAGGGCAGCTGGGATAAAAATATGGAAAAAAGCAGCTTAGGATCTTACAGACATCAATCACAACTTCATCTCTCAAGGCTACCTTCCCCACAACAACCAAAAAAGTTTTTATAAATTCAAGAGACTCAGCACAAGAGGGCAGATTAGAAAATAAGTGGCAAGATTCTGCTCTTAGGTAGTCCAATGCAGCCCTATTCATTTTCAATGAACTTTCACAACTGGAACTGGAAGCTCCCCCTGAGCTCTGTGGAATATGCTTCTATAACTGCTTTTCATATGTGATTGTGAAGAGTGGCATTAGGAGGTGTCTAAGGGGTAGGTTTCATGAATCCACTGACCCTACATATCTATGCTGCCGTTCCTGCCCATAAACTGAAGTAGTAGCTGTGTGATAGCTGTGCTAAAGACTGACTTGATCTAAGGTTGGGGAATAGAATTTCTCTTCCCAATATCCTGCATTTCACCTTATAAAACCCACTGAAATTAGTGGACTACTCATCTACCTAAAATTAAGTACATACTTAACTACTGTGCTGGAGTAGGGCTAGAGTGCTCAGCACCTTGTATGTGGGAGCCCAAGTTGGGAATAGGATACTTCTTATAGGGGAGGGGAAAAAAAACAATCAAAATTTTATAAATCTTGTGAAGACCTCTACCCATTCAGCTGCCTATTTTCTGAGAAAACATTTAAATACAGGTAAAATAAGTTTTTTATCAGCCACAGTATTAGCCATGATTTTTGATGTGTAAGTTGACCAGAGGGGGCTAAGGTCATCTACCAGGATCCCTCTGGAATATTGATTAGCATGCTTCAAAGAGGGCTCTCTGACAATTCTTTCTTCTCCTCACCCTCTTTGGTGTATTACCATTGTTAGTCAAAATAATGCCATTTGCACTAGGGAGAGCCTGCAAAAATGATTTGGAGCTCAATCTGTTTAGCTTATTGAAAGGAAGATAAAGAGGTGACTTGATTACTGTGTAAAAGCACCTTCACAGGGAGAAAGTACCAGGTACTAAAGGGCTCTATAACCTAGTGGAGGATGGCATAACAAGAACCAATGGCTGGAAGTTAACATGAGACCAATTCAATTTAGAAACAGAGCATACCTTATCAGTGCGGGTGGGAACAAAGGGAAGTGGTGGATTCTCCATCTCTTGATGTCTTCAAATATGACTAGATGCCTTTCTGGAAGATAGTCTGATAACATGTGTCTGATTAAAGCCTCTGTTCACAGGTAAATTCTTTGAAATTCAGGTGAAATTCTTTGGCTGGGGTTAAAAAGTAGGTCAAACTAGAATATATAATAGTCCTTTCTGGGTTTATAATCTATGAAAATGGCTAAAATGGCATTTATTTGCAGAATAGGTTGTATGTCAAATATACAGAACCAGGAAAAAGACAACCTGAAACAACCTTCAAAGACAGCGAGAGTCCTGTAGCACCTGTAAAGACTAACAAATTTATTTGGGCATAAATTTTCATGGGCAGAAACCTACTTCATCGGATGCAAGAAGTCGGTTTCTGCCCAAATAAATGTTAGTCTTTAAAGGTGCCACAGGACTTGCTATTTTGCTAAAAAAACAGACTTACATGGCTACCCCTCTGGAACTCAACCTTCAAAGAGTAACAATCATAAGATCAATTGCTATAGGAACCAACACTGTTACATCACATTTAGAACTGTTAATGCCAGGAATCTTTGAGCATTACTGAGTTGTTTTTTTCTAGACATAGTTAAAAGTTCTGTGAAAAGTAATCACCAGAATGGAATTTGGCTCAGCAAAAGGACAAAAAACAGCACAGGCAAATTTGGTAAGTGCTTGTCAAGCAGCGTGTGTGTCATATTGCTCAGATTTCATGCCAATCAATTGACATAGTGTTGCATGGAAGCTGACTTAGGAAAAGGCAACTTGTTCTGCTTTCCATATAGAGATAGCATGCTCAGAGCCAGAGTCAAGCTCTAAAGAGAGAAAAAAGAAAAATTTTAAATTGTGAAAGAGGGTTGGATTGGGGAAGAAAATAGAGTATGTGTGTTACCTCTGAACTATAGCAAAATGGTGAAACTGTCATTGCCAATATCCTCTAGAGATAACCTTTAATCATCGCTCAGGATCACCTGAACTTTGAAAATGTCAGGAAAGAAATACTATAGCCTTTTCAGAACAGAATCCAGATGACTGTAGCTATATTTTGGACACTTTTCAGGAAGCTGTGACTGTTTCCCAGCAAAATGCTTTTAAAATATAGAACCAAAGGGTTGTTTTTTTTTTAAAAAAAGACAAATTCTATCCATGTAGAATTGTTAACTTTTTGCTAGATGTATGAAATTGGAGGGGGATAGAAATACATGACCTGCATTGTAAGCATTCTCAGGAAGGTTTAGCAAGTTAATATTTTAATGTTCTGCATTTTTATATTATGACCTTTGTAATGACAAATTTCTGAGGGATACAATAGATTCTCTGCTTTTGTGGAACAGATCATCTTGTGATTTGAAGACATTTTCAAAAGAGCATTTAAAGTATGATTATGTTATCATGCAGAGACATACATTCTATTCTTCTCTTCCAAAAGTATATCATAGAATACAAATACAATATGAAATGCATTTTTGATAGCATTTTATTTTGTTTGATTGAACTGCTGTCTGGAAACACAAGCAAATGAAACCCTAAATATTGTTTTTATTGTATACCAATTCATGCCTTTTTGTAATGGGGATGTGAACACAGTGTATTGCTGCTACATCAACCTTACATAGCAGGGTTCACTTGGGAAAAAACAGATATTTTAAAACGAGATAGTGGCAACACTGAAATCTTGCACTGTATTTTTATTTTGAATCAATAAAAAGTTAACTTATTTTAAAACTTGTGTCTGGGAGAAAAAGTCCTCTCAGCTTTAAAAAACAGAACATTTTAAGCTGCAGGCTAGAAAAGCAGTATCTATTAAATATATTTAACATTAAAATATGGTTGGTGATTGGAAAAGCACTTTCTTATAAAACATATTTAATATGAAAGTCAGACAATGACCATGATTGAATCCTAACAAAGTGTTTACAAATTATCTGGAAAGATACTCCGACCTAATTTAAATCTATTGCTAGAGTGCTAAATGGCTCTAATGCTTAGGCTCTGTGTGTCTGCCTAAAGAAATCATAATGAATTGTGCACAACTAATAAACCTTCATGTTGCATAGTGTAACATTTTCTCTGATACTAGTCCATCATACATTGGTTTCCAAGAGCTATGCATGAAGGGGCATCTATTTATAAACACTGCTTGTCACGTGGCCAACAGTCAGCATACATGGAGGAATCAATTTTACACTGGGTAGACATTGTAAAACACAATAGAATGGGATTTCTTAGATATGCTTTTCACTTCCTTATAAGGTGAGGGATGTCTAACTAAACAAATCCTTGACAATCTCCTGAATTTAATGCATGGAGGCTTGATGGTTCAACTGGTTGATAACACAGATGTTTTCACAAGTTTATACGACCAGATAGGCAGATTATCAGCATTGACATCAGGCCTGTTCTAACCATTAATTAGTTAATGTTTATAGATGCAAAACACTATATAAATGCTTTATTATTGTTTTATTTGTTATCCTTTGGCAATGTTATCTTATCAGCAAGTTAAAGAAGTATGGGTTGGAAGAATGGACTATAAAATGGATAGAGAACTGGCTACAGCATAGGGCTCAATGAGTAGTGATCAATGGCTCCATGTCTAGCTGGCAACCGGTCACAAGCGGAGTTCCCCAGGGGTCGGTCCTGGGGCCGGTTTTGTTCAACATCTTCATTAATGATCTGGAAGATGGGGTAGATTGCACCCTCAGCAAGTTTGCGGATGACACTAAGCTGGGGGGAGTGGTAGATAGCCTGCAAGGTAGGGATAGGATACAGAAGGACCTAAACAACTGGAGGATTGGGCCAAAAGAAATCTGATGAGGTTCAACAAGGACAAGTGCAGAGTCCTGCACTTTGGACGGAAGAATCCCATACACAGCTACAGGCTAGGGACTGATGAGCTAGGCAGAAGTTCTGAAGAAAAGGACCTGGGGGTTACAGTGGATAGGAAGCTGGATATGAGTCGGCAGTGTGCCCTGGTTGCCAAGAAGGCTAATACCATATTGGGCTGCATTAGTAGGAGCATTGCCAGCAGATTGTGAGAAGTGATTATTCCCCTCAATTCAGCATTGGTGAGGCCGCATTTGGAGTATTGTGTCCAGTTTTGGGCCCCCCACTACAAAAAGGATGTGGACAAGTTGGAGAGAGTCCAGCGGAGGGCAACAAAAATGATTAGGGGGCTGGAGCACAGGACTTATGAGGAGAGGCTGAGGGAACTGGGCTTGTTTAGTCTGCAAAAGAGAAGAATGAGGGGGGATTTGATAGTGGCCTTTAACTACCTGAAAGGGGGTTCCAGGGAGGATGGGGCTAGGCTGTTCTCGGTGGTGGCAGATGACAGAACAAGGAGCAATGGTCTCAAGTTGCAGGGCGGAAGTCTAGGTTGGACATTAGGAAAAAGTTTTTCACTAGGAGGGTGGTGAAGCACTGGAATGGGTTACCTAGGGAGGTGGTGGAATCTCCATCCTTAGAGGTTTTTAAGCTGAGGCTTGACAAAGCCCTGGCTGGGATGATATAGCTGAGGTTAGTCCTGCTTTGAGCAGGGGGTTGGACTAGATGACCTCCTGAGATCCCTTCCAACTCTAATATTCTATGAGTCTATGATTCTATGAATGGTGGTCTTTTTCAGCTGCTCACAGTTGGACAATTTGAACACTAAATGACTTGCCTGAAACCTTGGAAACAGCAAATCCTAAATGTATTTTAAAAATATCTTTCCTCCATTGTAACATCATTTTATAACATCTAACATGCTGCGCTCTCATAGAATGAGTTCTAAAGAAGCTACTGAATACAATATTGTACCTTGGTGATCACATGAACATCCTTATTTTACCTTAAATTAAAGCATTGCTATTACAAAGATACTGTACATGCTATACTGTATATGATAAGAAATGTTATAAAAATCACAAAGAAGTAAAGCGGCAAAGGATAAGAAATCTAAAGTATATTTCAATAGATGTTTTATCTGAAGTAACAGTTAGGACCAATTCTTCTCTTAGAAACAATGGCACCACTAACAATGGAGTCAAAGAGTTGAATGAAATTATTCTTCAAAAGTGACGGAAGCATTTGCGCCTATCATCTTAAATGGTTATATTAAGTTGGATGACTGTTCATGAATTCATAGTTTTGTAGGTTTCAAGGCCAACAAAGGACATAGAATGTCACCAAGTGATTCCTGCATCAAACCCATAGTTTATGGCTGGAATGGAGCATATCTTTTTAAAAATCCATTCAGTCTTGATTTAAAGACTTCAAGTGATGGACAGTACATAATATCCATAGGTAAGTTGTCCCAAGGGTTACCTATTCTTCCTGTTAAAAATGTGAGCCTTTTTTCTAGTCTGAATTTGTCTAGCCTCGGTCTCTAACATTGGATCTTGTTCTGTTTTTGTGCTCTACATTAAAGAGTCCTCTATTATCAGAAATACTTCTCATATGCAGGTACTTCTAATCTAAGCTGTAATCAAGTCACATCTTAACCTTCTCTCTGAAGAGACTGAGGATTTGCCATCTGAGTATTCTGCTAGGTAGAAATATATTTAAAATTCATTGCAATACCTATATACAATTCATTTTAGCTAAACAAGTTTATTACCTTTAGAAACACTATTCACGATAAGACAAAACTTTTGAACAAATTTTGAACATAGAAATCTTCTTGTCGCTGTTTTCCCAAATGAAAGTATTAGCTATTAAAATAAACAGAAAGGTATCCATGATAATTCTCCAGTTTGAATAATTCTGCATTTAAAAAGCTCTACGCAAAAACTAAAATAGGTAGACATGTAAGCTACGACTGAAGATGTCTCTTGTGTTTGACATACTGATCATGTCATGTTAAATGGTGACAGATAGGATCTAGCTGTAAAAAGTATGTCTTATTTGTCATGTACATAACCCTGTCTGGCAAACCACAAGCCCTTTTAAATATCTAGTGAAAAGAAAATTCTAAAAAAAAAAAAAAAAATCCAACTAACCTTGTTGGTTGTTTTTTGTATTATCATAAAACCCCAGAAACCAAGTCATGGACTAGGACCCCATTGTGTTAGGCATTGTACAGCTGAAGTGGTTCTCTTTCATTGCAAAGATCATTGAACAAAATAACCCATGCTAGTATAAAATGAGCCAAAGATCATCAAAGATGGATATTCATGTTCTCCCATTGTTGTAAATTTCTTTAATGTTTCAACAAATGATTTGTAAATAAAATAGAAGAAAATCTTTTGAGCCTTGATTCTTATTTATACCAAGGTGTCTTTATGTTACTCCAAACTGTACAATTTCAAAGTGATCATAAATGTGACTCCTTTATACTGCCAGTGGGGTCTGAGTGAAATGAATAGCATGATGGCCCTGCATTTTTAAAAAAAAATGTCTTTTTTCCTCATCTGCTTCCTTCTGTTTCTGATTTTCCAGACCAACAAACAGTATCCAAATATCCATATTCTACACTTGTCAGTTATAAAATTCCACAGTCAAAGTACTGCTTCATTTATATGATGTAAAATGAAAATATCATTGTGTTTCCAGTGATAAAAATAAAGATCTATGGCCTCTATCCTATATGTACTTTTTGCTAATGTAGTGTAATCGCTTCTCGGCCTTTTGGCAAAGAGTGATAAAAATTAACTGTTGTAAGATGTCACATTGCCTGTATAGGACTTACTTTTAACTATCACTAAAGCACATACCTGCAAGTGTGGGAATGGGATATATTCTCTGACATCCCTTTGGTGTATATTCCATTAAACCTCATTAGATATTTGAAATTGAAAAAGTAAACAAAAATTAAAGCCAAATGTCACAGTAAGAATACATTAATGTAACCTAGTTTTACAGATTCAGTCCATTTCCCGGAAGATGGACTTTTCCATGAATCTTTTAATCAACAATTTTTTTTCAGCTATTACCTGTCATGTGTCCTGTCACTGTTACAATAATAATTTTATGCAATGAAATCAGTCATTCCTCTACTAAATGTGCATGATGATATCTGAGTCTCCTTTCAAGAAAGGATCAGTTTTATTCAACAGCATTCATGATCTGGATGATGGGATGGATTGCACCCTCAGCAAGTTTGTGGATGACACTAAGCTATGGAGTTGTAGATACCCTGGAGGGTAGACATAGGATGAAGAGTGACCTAGACAAATTGGAGGACTGGGCCAAATAAATCTAATGAGGTTCAACAAGGACAAGTGCAGAGTCCTGTACTTAGGACGGAAGAATCCCATGCACTGCCACAGGCTGGGGACTGACTGGTTAAGCAGCAGTTCTGCAGAAAAGGACCTGGAGGTTACAGTGGACAAAAAGATGGATATGAGTCAGTGTGCCCTTGTTGACAAGGTTAATGACATATTGTGCTGCATTAGTAGGAGCATTGCCAGCAGATCAAGGGAAGTGATTATTCCCCTCTATTTGTCACTGTGAGGCCGCATCTGGAGTATTGTATCCAGTTTTGGGCTTCCCGCTACAGGAAGGATGTGGACAAATTGAAGAAATTCCAGTGGAGAGCAATGAAAATGATTAGGGGGCTGGGGCTTATTTAGTTTGCAGAAGAGAAGAGTGAGGGGGGTGGATTTGATAGCAGCCTTCAACTACCTGAAAGGAGATTCCAAAGAGGATGGAACTAGGCTGTTTTCAGTGGTGGCAGATGATAGAACAAGAAGCATGGGGAAGGTCTAGGCTGGATATTAGGAAAAACTTTTTCACTTGCAAGGTGGTGAAGCACTGGAATAGGTTACCTAGGGAGGTGATGGAATCTCCATCCTTAGAGGTTTTTAAAGAACAGCTTGACAAAGCCCTGCTGGGATGATTTAGTTGGGGTTGGTCCTGCTTTGAGCAGAGGGTTGGACTAGATGACCTCCTGA
This sequence comes from Emydura macquarii macquarii, assembly GCF_026122565.2. Lineage (NCBI taxonomy): Eukaryota > Metazoa > Chordata > Testudines > Chelidae > Emydura > Emydura macquarii. The sequence goes on along the minus strand of NW_027130849.1, from coordinate 518,223 downwards.
GGTCCCTTCCAGCCCTAATCTTCTATGATTCTATGATTGTGTGATCTGAAATTGCAACTGATGCAACACACAAGTCAGTGAAATAGGAGCATTAACTTAGGAATTGAGACATGACAGGAGATTTCTTGGCTTTTTTTTTAAATGAGAAATTTAAAATGTTAAAACTAGCTGAGTTTCTGTGAGCTGAGAAATGAAGAAAATCATTCTGGGGAGAAGTTTTGCTATGATTCATGACTAAGGCTCATTGATTCAAACAGACAATTGTTCCAGTTATACCTCAGCAATAGCTTTTCTGAGGAGATAAGTAGATAGAAACCTATTTTATTTATTTATTTCAACTTATGAAGTGACTATTGAAAGCAGTAGGAGCTGCGGATGTTGAATAGGACAGAGTTTTTACACTTTTAAGAGTGATGTACAAATCATTTTTTGTATGGACTTAGCCTTATTGTGCTTCTCTGTATAATATGAAGGAAGCCTGGAAGGTATTGTTTTGTTTCAGGTTTTCCTCTTTTCTGTGGGACAAACCTGCTTTTGTGCTCAAGGTTTCAGAGATACTTAATTCAAAGCCCCACCTAATTCAGCAAAACATTTGCCTATGTGCCATAAGCATGCCCTAAGGCTCAATGGAGTCAAAGGAACTTAAGCACTTTGCTGAATATGAATGCTGAATAAGGATTTCACACTTTAACTACCTTACCTAGCATTGCCCTGGACCTGTTCCATTGGGTTACCCACTTCCCCCCCACCGGCCACTCCCAACCCTACCATTGTTTGTTTCTTTGTTTTGTTTTGTTTAAATACAATATATTTTGTTTTGGGGACGGGGTAAATGAAAAGTGTATGTACATGATGAAAGAATGGACTTGAGAGATTAGCAAATAATTACAAGATAAAGGAGAAGTTCTAAAAAGTAAAATAATAGAAAGTCTAAGAACACTGCAAAATTTGGCCCTAAAATTTTATAGATCTACAGAAATTTCCAAAGGCTATAACCCTTCAAATAGATCACTATGAACATTTTGAAGTTATGTGCTCTGTTCTAGTTTTATATTATTTAGTCAAGAGGATGAGAAACAGTCTATGTTCAGTTCCTTACAGAACTTAATAGAGTCAGATAAAATTGTCTTACTTTTTTAGGTAAAGAGTTGTCCTCAAAATCAGTGGTTCACAAGCATTTTTATATCCATGTTTAAAACAAGGAATATTTAAAAAAAGGAAAAAATTGAGATAATGACATCTATATTTTTAAGTCCTCTCCAAAGAGTGTTAATAGCAGCAGCCAAAAAAATAATTTATACTATCTAGGCTGATGGAGAGTGAAATTATTCCCATTATAGATTGCAATGATAAAATCCTTAGGGTTCTATTCCTTGATATAAATATTATATGTGCCTATCTTAATTTTACCTTAATGGTCTGTGTTTCAGGATGGCCTAACAATCTTCAGAGATATTCAAAAGAACATAACCACAAACTGGCTCCTTGATGAAGTTTGGCTGACCATGTACTACTTGATTGCTCAATTAAAATATGGGCAGTGGGAATTACTTTACTCTAGCCACATAAAAGAGCTGTGCAAATTTTAAATGAGAAGTACACAGTGTGTGTTCTTCTTCAATAAAGCAAGAGACTCATTCAGGGCTACTGCAGAGAAGCTTTCTATTTTCATGGCCTATGTTCAGGTCAGGGGCATCCAGTTTTTTTTTGTTTGTTTGTTTTGTTTTTAAATATGGACCATTGTAGGCTGGCTACTCAGCCTAGCAGGGGCATTGTGACCCTTCCTCAGGCCCAGGCTCCAAGGAAGGCCACAGCACCTTCTTCTAAGGCAAAACAAGAAGCTAGCAGGTTGTGAGTCTTTAGCTCCCAGGTAGGGCAGAGCTGGAAAGGAGTCTATAGTCCCCAGCCCTCAGGTGGGGCAGGGCAGCCAAAGTAGTCTATAGTCCCCAGCTCAGTTTCCCCAATGGCAGTAGATTCAGAGGGGACAAACACTCCCAGGGTGGCTCGGGATGGTGAGGGAGAGGGACACAGGCCCACCCAACCCCACTGCTTCCCAGCCCAGGTCCCTATCAGTGGCAAAGAGGTTCTGCCACTGGCTTAGCAGGACTCCAGCCACAACACACTGACACTGGTGCTACCACAAACTCAGCCAAACTATGGTCAGCTGCCCCTGGACTACATCCTCCCACCCTGAACGGGGTACCTGGAGCTAGGGATCTTCCTCTGAGTCACTGGGGTAGACAGCTAGAGGAAGTCCCACTAGTTCCTCACCATCGGCCAGCAGCAGGTCCAGGAACTTCTCAGGGCCATCAGCAGATGGCAGCTCTTCCAGGTCACAGGGTCTCAGTGGGTCCTCTAGCACACAGGGCTCCAGCAGCTCCGGTGGGTCCCCAGCAGCAAGCAGCTCCCCTAGGTCAGGGCCAGCTTTGGGGGGTTTCTCCCAGTCAAAAGTCTCTGGTTGCTCTTCCCAGCTACTGGGGCCCAGCAGCACTGAAGGCTCCAATCACAGGGGGTGTTCGCTCCACACAGCTGCAGGGCTTGGATCAGGGCCAGACCACAGCCTTAGGCAAGGCACATCCTTCTCCAGCAGCAACATCTCTGTGACTGAGCTGCTAGGCCGGCCTTTTGTATTTCCCCTTCCTGAGCTGGCCCCGGCCCTTCGCTCCTGGGGTATTTGGCCTGCAGGGTCCTGATCTGCCCAGCAGGGGCATTGCAGCCCTTCCTTGGGCCCAGACTGTGAGGATGGCCCCAGCACCTTGTTACAGGGAGCTCCCATTCTGCTCCCATTCCTACCTATTCCTTTGTGTTGGTGCCCTCCTCCCCTGCTCTCAGCCTAGTGGGGAGGAGTGGTTGCCCCCTCCTTTCCTTTCCCCCCCAATCCCCATCTCTTCCCCTCCCCTCCCTCTTCCTTCCCCTACACCCCCCAAACCTGCTCCTACCCACTCCCAGGATGGCAGGCATGCCTGGGGCTGGGACCCCCTCCCTGGATGCTCCCGCCTCTCCCTCGCACCCATATGATCGGTCCCTGCCCCCGGCGCCTGGCCTTGCTGCCACTGCTGGGTCACTGGGCACTGGTCCCAGGTCACTGGGAACCTGACCCGGGACACCGGTGAAGGCGAACTCGCATAGAGACTCCGGGGACTCCGCTGCTGCTGCTGCCACAGCTTCTGCACCCACCCCCCCGGTCTGGTGGGCATGCCCTCAACCAGCAAGAAGGGCCGGGGGGAGGGTGGAAAGAAGAGCAAGAGCTTTGCCCGTAAGGTGACGCCTCCAGCGGTGGGGTACCCTCCCCTTCCTCCTGTCCCCTCCCCCAGCTCTGGGGGCAGCGCCGCTCCCAGGGCATACGCCCAGGTGGCCACAGGCTCCCCGCTCGCTGCCTCGTCACCTGCCCCGACCACCGACTCTGGCACCATCCCTGAGGACCGGGGCCCCTTCCCCACCCCGACCAGGGAGCACAGCATCCGTTGCCTCCTGGTGCCCGCCTCGTCCCACGTTGAGACGTATGTGCGGGTTCTGGCACAGGTGGTGGGGCTCTCAGTCATTGCGGCAGTCTTCAAGATGTTCGGCAAGGTCGTCTTCTTTCTGGCATCAGAGACCACCGCCCAGGAGGCGGCGGAGTAGGGCCTGGCGGTGGGGGGTATTTACGTCCCCCTAGAGCCTCTGGAGGACCTGGGCATACGGGTGGTCCTTATCTCCGTCCTGCCCTTCCTCCCTAATGCTGCCTTGCTTCCTTTCCTCTCCACCCTGGGGAAACCACTTTCCATTCTTAGCCCTCTCCCGCTGGGATGCAAGGACCCCACCCTCCGTAACGTTCTGTCCTTCCACCGGCAGGTTCAGCTTCAGGTACTGCCGGCGGTGGCGCATGACGGGGAGGCCCTCAAGGGGTCCTTCTTGGTGCCCCATCAGGGGGCCCACTACCGGATTCATTATTCCTTGGGAGAGGCCCGGCGCTTCCTCTGCCGGGCGATGGGGCATGTCCGGAGGGACTGCCCCTTGGCCCGGCACGGAGGAGCACCTGGGTCGCCCGAGGTCCCAGTGGGCGCTGGCCCTGCCACCGCCAGCAGCCCTGGCCGCCTGGCCCATGTGGCCGCCCCCCCTCCTCCTCCTCCTGTGCACGTCTCCGCTCGGGACGCGGGGTTGGCCCCCCCGTTGTGCCCCGGTGAGTGGCCGGACCCTGTCGCCCCCACAGTGAGTTCTGGGACAGGGCCTGTGGAGGAGAGGGCGCCCGGGTTGGATCCGGGTTTGGGAAAGGCTTGCCCCAGGGAGAGGTTTCCCATCCCCTTGCCGCCCTGTCCCCACCCCTTTGATCCCTGACACCATCGCCTTGCCACCTGGCCCCGACCCTGCAGGTCTGCCCTTGGTCAACATCTTGGAGGGCTGGGTGCTTGTTGGGGGGAAGCGCGGCAAGCGGAAGAAGGCTCAGCACCTCCCTGCCCACTTGGATGGGGAGGAAGCCCCCTGGAAGTCTCGGAAGGGGGCCACCAACGCTGAGCCTTCTGCTGCGCCCCCGGATGACGTCCGGTTGAGGGGGACACTGCAGCGGCGTGGAGGAGTAGCTCCGTCCCCCTCTTGGAGGCCCTCTTCGTCTCCCTCCCTGGGGGAGCCCCGGAGGGAGCTGCCCCAGCCACCCTGTCATCTCCAACCCCCATCGTCGCCGAGGTGCTTGTTGCCCCGGCTTCTGGCGGAGTGGCATCTGGGGAGGCATCTGCGGATTATGGCTCCATCTTTGCTGAGATCGAGTCCCTGGGTCTGACCCCCGTTACCCAGTGGGAGGACGACCCTTTGCCACTGGGCCTCGATCTGTGTGGTCTTGTGCCGGCCCCTCACCATCCTCCCTCTCCCCTTCCCCAGACTGCTGTCCCTGCCCTTGAGCCACCATCCGATGCCCCTGTCTGCCTGGCTGCGGCTGGCATTATGTCTGCGGATGCCAGGCCTCCTGAGGCAAGGGGGGTCTGAGGTAGGGCAGCTGTCCCTCACCCCTTCTTGGGGCCCTGACCCGAGCCGCCCCCTGTCTCTCACAGGGGCTGCAGGCACTGTGTCCATCTTGGTGCCCGGGCCCGGTGTCGGTGAGGGCCCCCCTCCTGACCCTATGCCCCTGACCCCCATGCTGGGTCAGGCGGAGCTGCATCCCGGTGGCTATGACACTGGGGCCCCTGATCCCAACCCCGTCCCTGCCTCTATCCCTGTTCCTGCTCGATCCTGTTCCTGTCCCTCCCCTGCCCACCTCCCATATTGTTACCGCCCCTGGGGTTGTGTCATACCCCTAACATCTGCGAACTCCCTGGAGGTGGTATTTGAATTCCCCCTTCCACCAGGGGCTGCTGTCTTCCCAAGCCACCGCTCCTTGTGCTGGGGGTTGAGGCGGGCAGTGCGGCACCCACGACACCGGTGCCGCGTCGGGGCTCTGCCCCTTGTCTGCCCATCTCTGTTGGCCATGGGGCCGCTGTGGGGTCCCAGCCGGAGGACGCTCCGGGGTCTCCTAACCCGGCCCCCAAGATTCTGCGGAACGAGCTGCGGACCTTCCTGGTCGACTGTCATGGGGCCAGGAATAGGGTGCAGCTTGCCCTGCAGCGCTGGGGGGATTTCCATCTCATCCTCTGGGCTGTGAGGGCCATCTTGAAGGAGGGGAAAGGGACCGGGAGGCAGGATGCTGCCTCCTACCAATGGGCCCTCAGCTTCTGTGACTCCCTCCTGGCCTTCGGGGTTGGTCACAGATTGCTGCAGGGCCTGACGGAGGTCACCAGCATTCCTGCCTGTGAGGTTCCTCCCCAGCCCTCCTCATGGCCCCAACAATCTTCGCAACCTTAAACGCCAGGAGCTGTAGGATGGGACTCTGCCAGAACCAGGTGCTCTCCTTCCTGCGGGAGGGAGGGAACTCTGTGGTGTTCCTGCAGGAGACCCATATGGATCCAGCCGCCAAGGCTAGTTGGCGGCTGGAGTGGGGGCACAGAGTGTTCTTTAGTCACCTCTCCACCCGCGCAGGCGGAGTGGCCACCCTGTTCTCCCCTGACCTACAGCCCGAGGTGCTGGGGGTTGTTGAGGTCGTGCCGGGTCACCTGCTGCACCTCTGGGTCTGCATGGAGGGGCTAGCGTTGAATCTTGCCCCAACATCAGGTCCGGAGAGGTTGCGTTTTTTTCAGCAGGCGTCCGCCTTCCTCGGCACCTTGGATCCTCACGAGTGCCTGGTCCTGGGCAGGGATTTCAACATCACCCTCAAGGAACGGGACCACACAGGGACCGAGCAGTGCCCGGCCGCCACGGACGTCCTCAAGGAGACTGGTGGACGTCTGGCGCAACCACCACCCAGACGACATTGTCACTTTTACCTTTGTGCGGGTGGGAGAAGATCGGTCATGCCACTCCCGGTTGGCCCGCATCTATATTTCTCGTCACCATCTTTCACGGGCCCGCTCCTCAAGTGTTCGGCCAGCCCCCTTCTCAGACCACCATCTGGTGACCGTGACGACCTCTCTCCTCGCGGAGAGGCTGGGGCCGGCCTACTGGCACTTCAACAACAGCCTGCTGAAGGACATGTGGCGTCCTTCCAGGAGTTCTGGCTGGCCTGGCAGGAGCAGAGGCACGTCTTTCCCTTGGCACGGCGCTGGTGGGATGTGGGGAAGATGAGCGCCCGGCTCTTCTGCCATGACTACACTCGGGGGGGCCAGCCGGAGGTGGGATGCGTGGATAGAGCAGCTGGAGCGGGAGATCTTAGAGCTGGAGAGGCGTCTGGCCGCCAGCCCCGAGGATCCATCCCTCTGCGGAGCATGCCGGGAGAAGCGGGAGGAGCTCCGGGCCCTCGAAGACCTCCGGGCTCGAGGCGCCTCTGTTCGATCCCGCATCCGTCTCCTTCGGAAGATGGATCGTGGCTCCTGCTTCTTCTATGCCCTGGAGAAACGGAGGGGGGCTAAGAAGCATGTCACCTGCCTCTTAGTGGCCTATGGTGCCCCCTCACGGATCTGGTGGAGATATATGGAAGGACCAGGGCCTTCTATGCTGACCTTTTCTCCCTGGATCCAACCGAAGTCACCCCCCCACAGTACTCTGGACTGAACTTCCCACAGTCAGTGCGGGCGACTGGGACCAGCTGGAGCTGTCTCTCACTCAAGCCGAGTTCTCGGAAGCCCTCCCCCTCATGCCCATGAACAAATCACTGGGCATGGATGGGTTGACCATGGAGTTCTACCGCACATTCTGGGACGTCCTCGACCCGGACTTAGCCGCCTTCTAGGCCGAGTCAGAGGCCAGCTGAGAGCTCCCCCTCTCATGCAGGCAGGCCGTGCTCGCCTCTGCGACCTTTGGAACTGGCGTCCCGTCTCGTTCCTTGACACAGACATAAAATCATGGCCAAGGCCATCTTGCTGAGGCTGGGTCTGTGATGCAGGACGTGGTCCATCTTGACCAGACCTACACCGTCCAGGGCCATATCATCTTCGATAATCTCTACCTGGTCCAGGACCTCTTGGAGCTCAGGAGTGGGGATGGTCTGTCATTCGCCCTCCTGTCCCTGGACCAGGAGAAGGCCTTCAATAGGATGGACCACAGGTATCTCCTGGGCACCCTGTGGGCGTTCGGCTTTGGACCCCATTGCATGGGTTTTCTCCGGGTGCTGTATGCCTCCACAGAGTGCCTGGTCAAGCTCAACTAGACCCTGACCGAACCGGTCAGCTTCGGGCGAGGAGTGCATCAAGGCTGTCTGCTGTCAGGCCAGCTGTACGGTCTGGCCTCGATCCCTTCCTCTGTCTCCTCTGCTGGTGGCTGATGGGGTTGGTGCTCCATGAGCCAGAGCTGAGGCTGGTCTTGTTTGTGTACGCCGATGACGTACTCGCGATTCAGGATCCGGATGACTTGGTGCGGTTGGAAGTGTATGATGATTTTTAGTTGCTTGGCCATAGTTACTCCATTTTAGCTAGCTTCTTTGTTTATAGAGGCAAAGGATGTGTAAGGATCATGGAAAGTTTTCGCAGGAATGCAAAAGGGGATAAGCCTTGGCCGGATTAAGCAAGCTATGCAACCTTGATAGATAAGCTGTGGCTAGTTGCAAAACATCTGTACAAGTATCTTATGAATATGCATACCTTTGTAAGTGCAGTAAAGATAATGTAGGCCAATAGTTATAAAGGAAATAGGTTTGTGCCCTTGTAAGGGGGTTATGTATGCTTTTGTTATTCGTATGTAGGTAGCAATGAGGTATAAAACTGTCTGTAACTTTGAATCCAGGGTCTTTTTCCACTGCCCACGTGTGGGCTTGGAGATTGACCTCTGCAGAATAAACCTTTTAAATGGAGACTGTCCGGCTTGAACCTGCGTGGGTCTCTATCGATGCAGGGAAACAAACTTCTGGGAATCTTTTTCCAACAGAAGCCTGCCTGGCCATCTACTCGGCAGCCTCCTCCACCCGGGTCAACTGGGCCAAGAGCTCTGGCCTAATAGTAGGAGCTGGGTGGCGGGTGAGCTCCCTCCCACCAGCGCTTCAAGCCATCCGATGGAGTGCGGGTCTGCTGCTCTATCTGGGCGTGTACCTCTCTGCCACCCATCCCTACCTGTCAGAGAACTGGCGGGCAGGGTGTCTGAGCAGCTGCGGAAATGGACGGGACTGCTCCTGTTTCTCTTCCTTCGGGGGAGGGCACTGGTGCTCAACCAGCTAGTCCTGTCCATGCTCTGGCACTGGCTTAACACCCTGGTCCCGACCCCGAGACTCCTTGCCCACCTCCAGCGGTCAATATTGGAGTTCTTTTGGCCAGGTCTGCACTGGGTCTCTGCAGGGATCCTGAGTCTCCCCCTGGAGGAAGGAGGGCAGGGCCTGTGCTGCCTCCGCAGCCAGGTCCACACCTTCCGCCTCCAGGCCCTGCAGAGACTCCGTTATAGTGCAGGTAGTCCGGCGTGGAGTCACTTGGCGCACGCCTTCCTCCGCCGCTTCCGATACAACCGGCAGCTCCTTTATCTCCATCCGAGAGGTCTTCCGTGAGACCTCTCCAAGCTGCCGGTCTTCTACCAGGACCTCCTACGGGCTTAGAGGCTGGTCTCAGCCTCCAGGCCTCTTGCGGCCACCAAGGGGGAGATCTCGGTGCACCGGAGTTTGGTCCTGGCAGGAGTCACCAGGGTCAGAGATCTCCTGGACTACGACTGGGGGGACTGGGTGGATCCCCACGTGCTAGCTCGGCGCATGGGATTCTCCACCCTTCGAACCTCCTGACGTACTCCAGGAGGTGAGGGCAGCCTTGTCCCCACTGCTCGGGCCTACCTTGAGCAGGTCCTGCGAGAGGGCGGCCCCCCTCCCTCGGTCCCAGACCTCCGGTGCTTTCCATAGGGCCCCAGCCCCTCAAGCCCCCCGGCCTCCCTCTCCCCATGCACCGAGCTGGCTGCACAACCTGCAGCCTGTCCTCTTTCGAACTGCGCTGAGGGACCATCTCTACATACTCGTGCTGCACACCCTTCACTTCCTTGCCCTCATGTCCTGCTCTGACACCAAATGGCGGGACCTGTTGCCACCTGCGGAGAGCGAGGACCCCCGGTGGGCAAGTCTGTACTCATCCCTGACCCCACAGCCCGCCGGGGACATCAGTTGGCAGCTCTTTCATGGGACCAAGAGCACAGGTGTGTACTTGGCACAGTTCACCCCTCACCCTGACACCTGCTCCTATTGCGGCATGAGGGAGACCCTGGCGCACATTTATCTCGAGTGTGCCAGGTTGCAGCCCCTCTTCCGGCTCTTCTCACCACACCTGTTCATCTACGCACACCCCATCCGTGGCCTCACAAAGTCACGGGACCTCCTCGTCAACCTCCTCCTAGCCCTGCCAAAATGGCCATCTACAAGACCAGGGAGAGGAGGTTAGCGGGGGGGTGCTCTGCATCTGTGGGACCTACTTCCGTTCCCTTGTGCACTCACGCATCCGGGCAGAGTTCCTCTGGGCAGCATCCTCTGGCTCTCTTGACATCTTCCGGGAGCAGTGGGCACTGTCTGAGGTTCTCTGCTCAGTGTCTCCTTTTGGTTCCCTTCGTTTAAACCTGTGACCCCCACGACCGCTCCTTTTTTATTAGTTGTCCCATGCACTTAGTTGTGTCCTGGATCCAGTGACTCTTCCCCTTCAGGGGGAGGGGCTTTTAGCAGTGGATGGGCTCGTGCCTACCCACTTTCCGGATTACAAATGGTACAACCATGTTGTAATAAAAAGATGGTTGACTGGACCTTCTAACTTCTCATCAGGTTCATTTTTAGGGGCGGCTGAATAGGACATCTCCCTGGGCGCCAATTTACAGGGGACATTATTATACCATGCATTGGCCTCCTTGGCTTGGGTTTTCTGGACTGGATGGCTGTTTCGGACTTGGTTTTTGGTTTTTGAGGTTTTTTTTTTTTTTTGTTCTGCCACTCAAATGAGGAGGGGTGATTGTACTGGAAATATTTTCTGCCTTGGCTTGCAAAGTGGCTATGACCACTAATGTTCACCATTCACAGTCTCCTAAAATTCTCATGACAACTATAGCAACTTCTGACTTCCATGGAAAAGAAGCACTAGGAAAATATTCAGTGCATTTCAAAAGCTGAAATAAGAAGGAACTCTCATCATGTGACAAGTCAAGTCTTATTGAACCAAATTCCACCACCAGTGGTCCCTGCATCACAATTTGGATAACTCTATATTAGGGAGTATTATGCTGACAGAAGGGGACAAAATTCCTGAATCCTGCCTTTAGAATCATAGAATCATAGAATATTAGAGTTGGAAGGGACCTCAGGAAGTCATCTAGTCCAACCCCCTGCTCAAAGCAGGACTAACCTCAGCTATATCATCCCAGCCAGGTCTTTGTCAAGCCTCAGCTTAAAAACCTTTAAGGATGGAGATTCCACCACTTCCCTAGGTAACTCATTCCAGTGCTTCACCACCCTCCTAGTGAAAAACTTTTTCCTAATGTCCAACCTAGACCTCCCCCTCTGCAACTTGAGACCGTTGCTCCTTGTTCTGTCATCTGCCACCACCGAGAACAGCCTAGCCTAGCCTCTTTGTGTGTGCATACACAACTTTCTGCACAGAAATTATTTCTGTGTGCAGTCATGTATGCATGCAAATAATAAATGTAAATAGGATTGTCTATATACATTCTGAGTTGCATGTGCGAATGATTATTTTGTTTGTTTGAGACCAAAACTAATAGTAATCAAAATTTTGTGTGAGTTACTGTGCAATGAACAGGGAATGGGCGGTCAGTCCTAATAGTCAGAGCAGAGGATCAAAACCAAAGATAGCTTCAGATACCAGGCCAAAGGTCAGAGTCAAAGACAGTGTCAGGGTAAGGGGGAAGAGCAGGGACCTGGTAGGGCAGGACAGCAGAAACTGGTAGTAGACAAGGGTCTGGGATGGGAAGAGAGGAAAGGAGCCAGGAGCAGGCAGGAATACATGGCTCAAGAATCAGGTAAGTGAAAGGGGGTCCTTAGTCACAGCCATCCGAGGATTCCTCTAGTTGCTCAGACAACTTCTTGTTATTACTTCCTGATTTATATAGTACTCCTTAGCCAGTCAGGGGGCGGGTTGTTTCCCCAATCAGGAGCTTTGGGGGAAGGGCCCTCTGTGAGTTAGCCCTTCTCTAGCCCCTTCCCTAGTTATTCAGGTGAGCTGCTGGAGGTTGTTGTGGCCTGATTGCTGCTTGGGGACCCATGGGCCTGGGTTCATAAACCTGTGATTCCTCACAGACCATACATGCAAAAGTGTATTGTCCAAACAGAGTCCTTATTTTGAAAATGTGATCTTATCTATCCATATGGTGCACCTGAGTGTTATGTTCACAGAACACACACAGAAAAATCAGGTAAAAACATAAATACTCTTGCTGAAAGGTTTCTAATTAACAACTTGCTTTGTTACAATTCAGAACAATAACACATGAACTGAGAAACAGAGAAAGAGAAAACAGGCTGTTCCCAAAGGCAACGAGGCACAATTCATCTCACCTCGCTATAAGCTCAAACTTTTCTTACTGACTCTGATCACATACATTGCCACTGTTCACTGTAGCCTGCATGGAGGACTAGTAAATATTCCCATTTTTAAAGTGATCGCTTGCAATTCCAACACAGTTTAATACACCAAACTGAGGTTTTTTGTTTGTTTATTTGTTTTTTCTCATGCTACATAGCTGCTACCTAGTGCACAGCTTGAGTAACCCAACCAGGCTAGATCATTAGTGTGGTAGATTCCCTAGGACAATCCTCCACTCCCACTAATAGGATAAGGAACTGGTTAAAAGGAGAGATTACAATGAGTCATACTGAAAGGTGAACTGTCAGGCTGGAGGGAGGTTATTAGTGGAGTTCCTCAGGGATGGGACTGATCTTATATAACCATTTTATTACTGACCTTGGCACAAAAAGTGGGAATGTGCTAATGAAGTTTGCGGATGATACAAAGTTGGGAGGTATTGCTAATACAGAGAAGGACTGGGATAACATACAACAAGATCTGGATGAGCTTGTGAGCTGGAGTAATAGAAATAGTATGAAATTTAATAGTGGAAAGTACAAGGCCATGCACTTAGGGACTAATAACAAGAACTTTTGATATAAGCTGGGGACACATCATTTGAAAGTGACAGAGGAAGAGGAGGACCTGGGAGTATTGGTTGATCACAGGGTGACTATGAGCCGCCAATGTGATGTGGCCATGAAAAAAGCTAATGCAGTCCTAGGATGCATCAGGCGAGATATTTCCAGTAGAGAGAGGGAGGTGTGAGTACCGTTATACAAGGCATTGGTCTGACCTCATCTGGAATACTGTGTGCAGTTCTGGTCTCCCATGTTCAAGAAAGATGAATTCAACTGGAACAGGTGCAGAGAAGGCCTACTAGGATGATCTGAGGAATGGAAAACCTGCCTTATAAAAGGAGACTCAAAGAGTTTGGCTTGGTTAGCCTAACCAAAAGAAGGCTGAGGGGAGATATAATTGCTCTCCACAAATACATCAGAGGGATAAATACCAGGAAGGGAGAAGAATTATTTAAATTCAGCATCAATGTGGACACAAGAACAAATAGATTCCTGGCCATCAGGAAGTTTAGACTTGAAATTAGATGAAGGTTTCTAACCATCAGGGAAGTGAAGTTCTGGAACAGCCTTCCAAAGAGAACAGTGGGGGTAAGAAACCTAGCTGGCTTCAAGACTGAGCTTGGTAAGTTTATGGAAGGGATGGTATGATGGGACAGCCTAATTTGGCAATTGACTGATCATAGATTACTAGCAATAAATATGCCCAATGGCCTATGATGGGATGTTAGATAGGGTATGTATTGAATTACTTTATGAATTACTTTACTTTATGAAATCATTATTTGAGGACTTCCATAACTCAGTCTTAGGTTAGGGATCTATTACGTGGGTGGTGGGTGAGGTTTTGTGACCTGCGTTGTGGAGGAGGTCAGACTAGATGATCATAATGGTTCCTTCTGACCTTATAATAGGAGTCAATGAGATTTGTCTTGAAAATTTTGCAAGGAAAGCTGGCTAGTCTATTCCTTTCATTGTTTATGGGAACTGACACTTCGGGGTGTGGTCCAGTAGTGGGAACTTGCACTGAACAGCTACTGGCTAAGCAGTTAAGGTGATTCAAGCCTTTTTTAGCAGTTTAAATGTCATAACATTGTGGCTTATTTTAACCACATTATTCTCCTGGATCTTGCTCTATGTCTGAGTTAATTTACGATGATCACCACTCAAGTTATTCTCCCCTACCCTCATGCTTCTGCCACCTCCAAAAATAGTTTCATTTGGCTCTGGAGAAATCAATACCAGTAATTTTAAGCTAATCACATTTTCTTTAGCCAATATTAAACAATCAACAAGAAACAAGGTTGAATTGTAGACAAGCAAGCACACATGGTGTGTTGGAACCGTTCTCCTTTATGCCTTAGGCTCTTTCTAACTGAGAATTCCTTTGAAGGACAACAGTAACTTGTAACTTTGCTCTGAGTATTTCAAAGAACTTAAAATTTAGTAAAACAGCTAAGTGAAGCAATGTGATTATGTAGTGACAGAGGCTCAAGAGACCCTTTTTTTCTTAAAGTAATTAGCATTTTCCTTCCTGTAACCTGTAAATAAAATTGAACAGTGATAATAATGGAATCATGCACTCTTTATACAGGTTTCTAAAGAAAGAGGAACAACAGTGGCCTGAAGGGAACCTGTCACTTTATAACAAACGGAGCATAATCTTTGTTTCAGTAGGTAGAGAAAGAATATAATAAACATATTTCTTACAGTATTTAATAGATATAAATAAAATAGATTTAAGACTTTAATCCTTCTAATCTTGTCCATGCATCATATCAACAAATCTGTGAAATATTACATTCATTTTTGGTGGCTTTTGGCTCTGATGAAAAGGGAAACTTTTATAAAACACAAAGGGGAAGAAGTGCAGTAAATAAAATAGGTTCATATTGCACCAAAACAGTTTGTGATAGTTTAGCTTGAATGTAAGCCAGCAAAAAATCAGCTAATTGCTCGATCTTCATGTAAGCTAAAAACATTGATTCAGGATTCTAAAATATTAAGAATTTGAATTCACATTGAAATACAACCTCTTCCCATTTCAGTTAGAAAATCATAAATCACCCTATTTATGGTGAAGATTTTTGCATTTTACTTTAAAAGGTAGGAACTAAGACCTGATCCCTCACCCATGAAAGTCAATGCAAGTTTTGCCATCAACTTGAGTAGGAGAAGGAGGAGCAAGCCATGAATAAGGATTTTGTTTCCCCACAGCTCTCTTGTACTGTTAGTTTAGGATGGGATTTTAAGATAATGAAAGTGACTAACAAGCATAAATCCTATTAAAAAGTCAATTGGATTTATACTTTTAACCACCTAAATTGGGTTTAGGCACTTTTGAAAATGCCACCTTTAATATATGTTCTTCAACTAGTCATAGCAAAATTTAAAAGATTATATAATATAAGCATCAGAAAGTCCATTTAACTGATGTCTTCAAATGTTACTGTGAGCCATGTTACTGTGTTACTGTGTGTTACCATGTTACTGTGAGCATATGTCAACTTTTTGAGTCAGAGCAGCTGTATTCTTTAGAATAAAAAAAGACAAATCAGAGTGACTGTGAAGAACAACAAACTGTTGGGTCCACAGTTAACTATAGCTGAAATTACCCTGCTGCATAGCTGTCACTGTATAGATGACAAAGTCTGCTTTCGTCCTTTCATCTCAAGGATCTGGATCACCTGCACAATATGTGAATTTGCTGCTGGCTCTCCACCTTTTGACTTTTGAGTCATCACAGCAACAGGATGCTTCAAAGCCTCACAAGCTGCTATATGCCGAGGTTTGGAAGCTTGGTGGGAGGGAAAAAAACATAGAAAAAAAAGCCTGGCAATTTAGAAAGAAGAGGGGGTGGGTGGGAATCTTACAAGACTAGGGCATGTTTAGTTAAACTTGATGGAGAGATTTAAAAGGGATTGAGAGACAATTATGTGAATGAGTAGTAATAAACAGCTCAAGATCAAAGTTATTATTAATATTTAAAGGGTTTTACAGAGACAACATTTTTTGGTGTTTATCTTCTTTAAGTGATTTGCAGAGGATTTCCAAGTCAGATGGAGCAAGAATAAAGGAATCCAATACAAAGGTTTTGTCTAGTCAATCCCTCAAATGAAGATTGTTAAATTTACAATTCGATGACAGGTTGAGTCTGTATTTGAGAGTTTCAAAATAAGCTGTTCTATTTCCTTCCATTATATCCCCTAGAGCAGTGGTCTTCAACCTGCGCCCTGTGGGCTGCTTGTGGCCCAGTTGGCACACAGCTGCGGCCCCAATGTACTAAAAAAATTTCAAAGACTGCCATGCTGATGCCTCATTCCTGGGTCTCAGAGGCGTGGGGCTGGATCAGGGGGAAATAGCGCCCGGCAGCCCTGCTGGAGTGCTCCCTGCCAGCAGAGAAGGCAAAAGAGTCCTCTGTGGCAGGGGAGGAGTTCAGCCAGCAATCAGCTGGCAGCCTGCTGCTGCTTCCTTCCTCCCTGTGAGTCAGGGACACACTGAGAACACTGCTGCCAGGGGAAGTGCTGCCTCCTCGCTTCTGGGTGTTCTGAGAAATGGGGGGAAATGCCCCCACTAGCCACAGCTATGTGTCACCTCTGAGGGGGATGAGCAAATTGTATGCTTAATTAATTTTATAATATAATTGTATAATTAAAGAATATATCATAATGCTTATGCACAAGAGGGCTGAAGTTCTGCACGCAACTTTAATTCTGCCATTTCTTAATTTTGAATTGCTTTCTGTCTCTGTCTGCTCCTAACCCTTTTCCCCTGAGCTCCTACGCCACCCTCCCTCTGCTCAGCATTTCTTCCCCCTTCAGCATTTGAATCAGGGGCAGCTTCTCCCTTTTCCTTCCTGCTGTCTAGAAGCATCGAGAGCATGAGATAGTCTCAGTGCTCTCAGTTCCAGTGCCTGGCATCACAGCGTCTCCATCAGCCAGAGGGAGCAGTTGTAGGTAAAATCCTGCTCCTCTCCTGCAGCCCTGAGATAAAGCAGGCTCAATCGCTCTGAAGAGATTATGCATGTACAGTCCAGTGACGTGTAGAAGCTGTGAGTTGGTGCAGCATGCTCAGTGTCCATGAAAGCTTCAGAGAACGTAGATTCCCAACTGTAAGAAGCTTCTACCAAGCAGGTGCAAGGAGATTTTCCAGAGGTTCATACTTTGGACAAATATAGTGATTTGTCATGGGAACAGCAAAAGTCACATCCCTTACACCATAGTGATACAAAATTTCAAACCCTTATGCCTAAGCATGAGAGCACTAGATCTTCTCAATAAATTGGTAGTATGATTTTAACAAAATGGGCAAAATAAAGTATTTTCTTAGTTCCTTGTTGACACAAATAACCAAACCATTGTAACTGAAAGGTTTCCAAAAAATCAGTCTTAGGCAGATACCTGGTAGGGAAAATCTCAGACCAAACAGCATGACAAAGTTACAAACAATTGCAAAGAGGGTCGTTATATCTTCAAGGAGCTTTGAAACAAAGATTATTAATATTTTTCTCTCTTGTCTTACATGTATTATTTACTAATTATTATAATGTTAATAACTGAGGATATGCTGGTTTCTTATCTTTCACTTCTTTTTCCTGAGTAAATGTATAATCAAATTATTGCAACTATTTGGGGCAAAATAATGACTTGCTCTTTGTAACCATACAGGAGAATGACTGGGACATAAGACTTCCCTTTATTATCTTGCTTAGTCTCCCAAAAATCAACATCAGGAGTGGAGACCAAGCTTTGTAGAGCTGCTAGTCCACCCTCATTTTGGTGGAGATTTGGTGGAGATGGGCAGAGAATAGGGAGATCCTCAATGCTTCTTCCCCTCCCAGTGCACCAGCCAATGCATCTGAGCCACTACATAGGGGAAAATAATCTGCTACTAATATATATCTCTAACATGGGTGTCAAGCTGTCCTCAGACCTGTAATTTCACTCTCTGTGACTGTTACCCAGGATTCCTCAAACTCATAATTTTACTCTCTGCGAGTCAGTAACAGGACATAAACTAAGGGAATCGCAGCACCACCATCTGCTATATGCCTAGCACAGACACGTCAGAATCAAGTGCTTTTACTTGAGTCTTTCACCTTATTTAGTCTCCAGCACTCTCACCAGAATGTCTTTGCTTAAAGTATCTGCCTTATTAGTCTCAAGCACAATAGAACATAGAGTACCCCAAAACTGATAGTTACCCCACCAGTCTGAAGTGTTCTTTGGGTGATTCAGTTACAGATTTCAGGTTGGCTGGTCCTTCTAATTGCAGTGTTTCGGACACCTGGCTAGTTGCTAAAATGCCCCTCTACAAAGCTGTCTGGAGTTGCTCAGGAGTGTGGATACCAATCTTAGGGAAGACTGTTAGGAAGCAAGGCACAAATCCCAAATTGGATGCGAGTTCTATACTTAGATATCACCAACTACATGTCAAGTGTGAACTTCTCAAGCACTATAACATCCTAACCATGGAGTCAGACAGTCCCCTTAAGTATTCAAATCTTTCTTGCCACTCAGGTAAGCTTGCCTTTGTGATAGATGGTCCCTTACACCAAAAATCGCAACAATATTCAGATTGCTCCCAGTCTCAAAGGCACAGTCATTTATCCCAAATCAATTGCACATCAGACCCCACATCAAAGACAAAGAAATGAGAATTATTTTTCAAGGTTAAAGCAAGTGAACACACACAAATGAGTTACAGTCATAGGTTCCAAAAGGTGATAGAAGTTGCTGTAATATGCAAGCTCTATAAATCTTCTAGGGCTAACTCAGGCTAAGTATCTGGAGATCCTTATGCTTCGAAATCTTGCCCTCCCAAAGCTCAAACAGCACAGAGACCCAGTTTCTTCTGGTCAAAGATTTTGATTCCCTTCCCCCAGAATTCAAGATGATGGGACAAGTCCTCATGCAATCTCCTTTTCATGGGTATGGGGGGAAGGAATCAACAAAGTTGTTGACCTTTGATGTTTCACTCTAGCTCATTTGGTTTCAATGAGTCTTCTTGCATGCAGGACAAAACATCTTCTGTAAGAAGCCACCCTTTACATTAATTAAGGCTTCTTTCTTGTCTGATGACTCACACATTTACAGAGTTTACAGTACAAACACTTAATGTAATCTTATAACATGGGCTACAGATGTTAAGTGAGATTAATACATGCAGCATCCTACAAGCATTTCATAAAGTCTAAACACACTTTTATAAATCTAATATACATTTTAATAATACTAACACCTAGGTAAGCCAGACTGGTTTCCAGCTATGCATTCCTCAATGTTCAGCTGGGGCCTATGGGCCTTGGCATGAGCTGGCATCGGGTCTGCCACCATCACAAAGAGAGTGCCAGGGAAGGAGAGGCACAGGTACAATGTTCCTTAATCAGGACAAAAAGTAAAGTTTCAGTCTTGCCCTAAGTTACCAACACTTATTGTAGTTAACACTTTCAGGGGTGTTCACAAGGGGGGACCAAGCAGGGGCAAGGGACCCCCCCAAAATGGTTGAGGGCACAGATCTCCTCTGGCCCGGGAGCGGGAGGGGAAAGCAAGTTCCTGCTGGGCTGGGGCTGGGTAGGGAAGTATGAGCTCCTGCCAGGACTGGGGTGGGAAAGGGGAGGGAAGCGTGAGCTTCTTCCGGGGGCCACAGTGGGGGGAGAAGAACAGGCTTCTGACAGACTGAGGGGATGCAGCACAGAACGTGCCCCTCCAAAAGTTAAATTTCTGGGCACACCCCGGCTTAATATTATTCTTATGTTTAACATTGCTATTAAAGGATGCAAGGTAGCTCCCTATACAGCTACTTGGACATATTTGTCTTTGGAGAAAGAAAATGAAATTACATGAGAAATACATTTAGCCCAAGTTGCCTAACATTTTATACCATATCTGTCTGAAGAAAGAAATATCATTAAGTCTAATCACTAACCTCAAGCAGATATTTGTTTGTTTTGATAAATGGTATTAAGTTAATTACCACTATTAGTGTTCTTAGTAGCAATCTTTTGCGTGGACTCCTGATATTTGCAGAGTCCTTGATAAATTAACTTGATGCTACTTTTAAGAATCTCAAGGGGAAATAGAAGTGTAAATTTATTCTGGTCTGATAATAATTTGTTCTCATTGTCTTTTGTGCAGTTCCATAGTGTATGAAATAAAGACCCAGGGCCTGATTCTGGGTTTTCTCACTTTTATTAGTTTTTAAATTAAGGTAACATAATTAATTTTTGGAATGACACTGAATTTACACTAGTCTGAGATCAAAATTAAGCCCAAACAATATGTATGATATCAGCCAGCAGAGTGCATTCTGCTAGACTCAGATGTGTATTTTTGTTAAATGAGGTTATTATTTAAGGCCAATGATTATTTTTGGAGAATCACAGTTATAGGCCTGAGTAAGAATAGACCTTTTAGCTTTTAAATATTTTTGGGGGTAACAACATGCCTCATCTGTAGGCATTATAATTATAAATGGAATTTAACCCAGAGTCGCAGTACAAAGCCATAGCCACAAGACTATCCTACCTCTGTATAGTATTTTATTATAGTATAATATTATAATCTTGAGCTATAATACAATATAGAACTATATTAGATGTTAAACTATTAAGTGGTTGTTAAGGAGTTAAGACCCAATCCTGCTCTTGGGAAGCACATGACAGATGGGAGTGACAAGAGTCTAGGTGGCCTCTTCTCTTTCTGGCTAATCCAGGCAATAGCAGGGCAGAAGTTTAAGGCCTGGTCTACATTTAAGGGTTTTGCAGGCATAACTGTGTTGGTTAGAAGTTCAGAAAGACCACATCCCTAAATAATATTGTTTTGCCAGAATAACCCCTAGTGCAGCTGCAGTTATACCAGCAAAAAAGTCCTTTTGCTGGTATAGTTTATGTCATTCAAGGTACTGTACTAACTGTACAAGGAAAAGCACTGACAGCATATCTGTGTATACTAGAAGGGTATGTCTATACTGGCAAACCCTTTCTACTGTAGGCAGGGCCTATGTACTGCTTGAGAGGGGAGCTTGATAACCAAATCAGCTAGTGCACCACAGTGTTCCAATCACTGTTCGTTGGCAGGACAACAGCAAGAAGCTATGGCTGCTGAGGTTAGCAGTATATCCCAATGGAGGTGCATTCTGCTCTGTCTTGGAGTTTCTTGGAAGGAGAAAAAAATGTATATAGCTTCCCTCAGCCATCATGTCCTTCAATGGCAAAATGGTTCTAGTTCTGGACACATGTCCAGCATCATACTACAGACATACTCACACACATAATCCCACCTGAGACATTTTAATCTAAAACCATTAGGAAGTCTAAATTTGTAGACTATTTATTCCAATTACTTTCTGTTGATTTCAGAAAGCCACATCTCTTTTGTAAATGGCGTCATAAATGTGACCCTGTTTGATCACAATCAGTTATTTTTGCATTTCTCTAAATGGGACAGCAGTATTATTTATGATGAACAGTTGACCATTGGTAGTAAGATCTTTTTAAATCAATAAACCCACATGAATCAGCTGGTAAGAAAATGCCTTTGTGCAAACCTTTGACCCTGAAAGTGAGCTTTGAGAAAGAACTAACTTTTTGAACGAGCAAGAATTTGATCCAAGCAAACATTCATGTTCATTAATAATAATAATTAATGGTGCTACCAAAAGTGCGCTGCTTTACACATAGTTTACTTAACAATTTAGTTACTGGTTAAGTAAAAGAATGGATATTGATGTATTTTTAACAATTGTTATCACTGATAATAGCATTACAATAGTCATAGGCAAAAAACAATTAAGGGACTGTTGTGCTCTTTAGAAAACAAAGAGGGACTCATTATACAGTTGGACATACATATTAACCCAGTGTTCATTAGATTACAGAAGAATCATTCTAATGACTAGATGTGCTGGTATTCTTGCTTCCAGTTTCTGACTGATCATTTTTATGATGAAATATCTAGCATGTTTACAGTAGAGAGGTATGAAAATCTACTCTTATTAGCCAGCTATCATGTCTTTTTTCATATTGCTATAATATTTATAAAGCCTGTCTGTGCTGGACATTATCACAAGTAGTACATGGAGAAAATAATGATTTAGTTCTGTACAGCTTTGTTAGAGTGTTTCCATTTGCACTATCATCATCATGGAGATTTTCATAACTTTCAGAAAATGATGCTATCGAGTTATCTTTGGGTTCCTTCAGATTCAAACTGCACATTTGCACAGCACACAGTGTTTCAGTTAAGGAAGCTATATTTACCTATTACTCATAAGCAGAAAAAGCAGCAAGCTAATTTGGATTAATGAACCTTCCCTTGAACATTCTTCCAAAACCAAAGCTGAATTTGAGGGAATTTTGAGGTTTGATTAACATTTTGACATTTAGTTAACTTTTCTCCAGCATCATTTTCAATTTATTCACCCTTTGCTTTTCAATGAGAGGCTTCACAGCTTTGAATCCCAAGTAGAGGGGTGCACCTCTCTTCCCAAGAGTGTCAGGGTTTAGTCCCCACTCTTTCTCCTTGGCATTTCAAAGTGACTAGCTTACTGGGTTCCCTGCTCAGTTTGCTGGCTTCTGTGAATCCCATTATTAACCATCCAACCATCCCTCTTATAATAAGGAACCTGGGAGCTTAACTCAGGGCTATGGATTCCACTAGGCAGCAGGGTGCCTAAAAGTTAAGCAGTACAACAACAAGCCCCTTTGCGGATCTAGCTTCATGAATCTACAGTTATGCCTGATCACCTCAGTCTTCCACAATGACCTAAGGAGACTTATTTGGGACAACCCATCTCTCTCATCTGTGTCTTTAATTTAGGGGTTTTATAGCCCGGCTGAATGTGCTTTCTGTGATGAATGGCCAGATCTAGCCCCCCTCATTCTTTATTGAGAACTAATGAGAATCTGTCATCAATAAAGGTATCAACAATTAATCAAGAAAGACACTTGTGATCTGGTATCTAGCAGATGTTTACTGAATTGGAACCTTAATGGCTCACTGGTCCATACAGTGGCATAAATACATTTCTTCTGAAAGTCCAATAGGAGCATATGTGTTAAAACAAAAATGTGAGTGTATAAAGATTAGCTAATTCACTCTGACCAGCAACACTTATCTGTTCACAGGAACATGGATGAAAAGCTGTGGCAAATAAGCAAGCTCTTCATGAACTTGAATGAGATACGAGACCTAATTATTATTGTTCAGCTAAATGTGGTCTCTCCTGATGAGAATACTTCACAGTAGCACGTGCGGGACTATACCCAGCAGTTTGTTTGCAATATATTTTTTAAGAGGCCAAACTACTGTATGATTTGCATTTTAGAACTTTGTAGAAAATAAATGATTTGTTGGAACAATGGTGTGTGCACCACACCCTGGTTGTGGTTACAGATGATTTAGGCACTTGAGCTCCCTTGGGAATCTAGCTTTAAATTCATCATTTAGGTACCACTGGCATTCACAAAACCCCTACCCAGTTGCTACCTAATGTCCCTAAATATCTAAATTTCTATTGGTGGCCATGGACACAGCTGTATAACTCCCTGCACCACTGAGCTACTCAGTATCTACCTCACACCTACATTCTGGTGGGATTCTCAAACTAGGCATCCCCCTGTACATGTCACCTGTAGGATCTGACCTGGTGCTATACTCAGAGTGTGCCTAACCCACACAAAAGAATAGCCAAGATAGCCCCCTCTACGCAATATCCTATTGGTTATTGCACTCACCTGTAACATGGGGGACCCAGGTTTAAATCCTCATTCTGCTTGATTTGGATCAGAACCTTGAATCCAGGTCTCCCACTTCTGTACTATGAGGAAGATGCTGGGATGAACCACAACTGGGAGAAATTCAGAGAAAGACAACCATTTAATTGATCGACTCTGTTGGAATTAGTAATATTTGAAATTATTAACAATGATATGGGAAGCAACCAAACACTAATTCTAACCATACATTCTTTTATTAAATACAAAGGTCAAATGGTATTTTATGCAGTTGCTCTAACCATGTCTCACAACCTGAGCAGCTGTTAGATATGTTTAGAGCAAGTAAGTAAGTAAGATTTATAAGCAAGCAACACTACTTACTATTCTCAAGGAATTCATTTACTTGTTGATTGGGGCCTTTTCCCTACTGGCCATGAAATATAAAGTGAAAATGTTATTTTCTTAACCAAACTTAAACTAACTCTAGTTTATTATTATATTTATTATTATTATTATTATTATTCTACAGATTCCACTTGAATACCTGGGGCATAAACCTTCTGGGATCCAGGCTGGCACAACTGATAAAAGAACTTTAAATGACGAGTGAGGGGAGACCTGGGAGAGACTCCTGTAATTTCTATGCCTAGCTTCAATATATAAGAGGAAGAAAGTCAGCTAAATGAAAAAAATAGGAAGAGAAAATGAAACACCACAAGGTCAGAGTATGCACAACAAGGCATAAGAAAGTGCAAGTATTGATTGGAGTAGTAGTCAGGTAGGTGTTACAGTTAGTGAAAGGACTATATATAATCCAACTAGAAAATTGAGTGCTGTCTGAAGGGAACAATGGTGGGGTAAATACCAGGAAAAGTGAGGCGCTCTTCAAGCTAAAGGACAATGCTGGCACAAGAATGAATGGTTATGAACAAATTCAGGCTGGAAATTAGAAAAAGGTTGCTAGTCATCAGAGGTGTGAGGTTTGGAACAGCCTCCCAACAGAAGTAGTGGTGCAACAATGTAATTAGTTTTAAGAGAGCTGGACAAACTTGAGTGTGATTGTATGATGGGCTTGGTTATGATGGTCAGGCTCACTTATTTATGTCTTAGGTTCCTAAAAGCTCGTGCGTCAGGGTTTCAACAACCAGAGATCAGGAAAGGATCTCCTCTGCCCACCCTTCTTCTCCCCGCAGTATTCTGGACGAGGGATTAGGAAAGGATTTTCCACCATGTCAGCTTGACAGTGACCTTGGGGTGAGAGTGAGGGAGTTGCCTTCCTGTGAAGCACATCTGTGTGGCTCATTTGCAAGGATTGTTTGCATGTATATCTCACTTAATCATTTCCCTGCCATTGAAGGAGCCTCTGATATTGGTTCCTCCTATTTTTTTCCTGTGGCACATAATAGTCTAGTCTCCTGTGGGCTATAATACTTTGAACTCATTTCAGTTGTTGTGTTTAGTGTGCATGTTCTGATGGCCTGAATATATATAGGAGGGCAGACTCGGTATGTAGAAGGGTGATGCCTTCTGACCTTAAATGTTATGATCTCCTAAATGAGTGACCTAGCTATGACTGGACTATTGTCTATAATGGGGCACAGGGCTCTCAATCTCTGTGAGAAACATGTTCCTCCTTATATAAATAATTAATATGCATGGGACCACAGAGAGAGAGAATGACTCTTTAGCTCAGGAGTTTGGAAACTACCATCACCATGATTTTTCCACAAGGAAGGGCTGACCTATCTTAGGCACATAACCCTAGGAGAGAGTTCACAACAGTGAACCCAGTGTAGAGGCTTCCCTCCAACCTGGGAGATTCCTAAGTCTGTCTCCTTAGACCTTCCTACTGGCTAGCTTCTGTTCCCTACTCAATGTGCTGGCTTCTTTGAATCTTTTTGGGCACCTATAGAAAGGTTGACTCACCGCTGCATCACTGCCTTTTGCCTGGGTATGGCATAGCTAACTCTCCTCCTCTCTAGTGCCTCTCGCTGACAGTTGCTCTGATCCTGCAGTGGTCCGCATCTTCTTGTGACTTGGGCCTCTGGCCAGGTCACATTTTAGTCCCACCCCTTCTATTGCAACAAAGTCCAACAAACAACAGCTTGGTGTCCTTACAAAAGGTCTTCAGATCTGCCTCTGTGCTTCATAGTCCTCACATTCTTCTCTCAAGGCTCTCAGTCATTCTTATTTCCCTTTCTGGGCTTCATGCTGTGGCTGATAGGGGAACACAGGCCCACTCTCTATGTTGGGCCCAGTCCAGGGGCCTCAGGACAGACAATTAAGAATCACTTTGCCAAACTCCTTGCTGTCCCCTTCCTGGACTACTTCCTGAGCAAGCCTTTCCCACCACCTCTCTAAGTTTACCCCTCTTTTAGGGCTACGATTCTCAGGACTCTTCCTCAGAATCCCCCAGTAAATCCCAAGCCAGAAGAATAAATTTAAACCCACTTCTTCCCTCCTCAGGCTTTACCTTTCATCTTTTTGTTCCTCACTTGAATACCTCCCAGGATTCCCTCCATAGAAGTCTAAATCCTGCTTTATTATCAGGCTCACCACCAGAGCTTCCTCCACCTCAGTGGCTACCCTGTGTGTCTCCTAGCTTCTTGTCAGATTTTACTACTCAGAAGATGATTCCTCCTTGACCTTTCTGGTCTTTCCACTTGCTAATCCCAAAAATGGCTGTAGAGTTTCGGTTTCAAACTTCCTACCTTTATAGCAAACCACCCAGTTTCTCTCCCAACTAAGACTCATCTTTAATTTGGGTTACCCACCTTCCAGGTGTAGCCAAGTGAGTAAATTGGCCTCTCAGGCCCACATTAACTCTTTTAAAGACAGGATGAGGTATATATCCCATTACAGTACCTAACTCTCCCCTTGCTTTGTATGAGAAGTCTAGGCCCCTAACTTAGGGTTGTAAATTCCACTAAATGGCATATTATCTGAAAGCTAAGTATTGCACTGCCTAAGTCACACTTGAGAATCAAGCCCTGAGAGGTCAATTTAGTGGAAGGTGTCTCAATAGTGCTCTGGGATGCAGGACATATTACCTCACAACATTCAGGAATTTACAGGTAATTACTATTGGAATGTTAGGTTATGAAATGTGACAGTGATGGTGGAATCCCAGAAGCTTGTGTACTTTGATTTTGGTTTTGCTACGGCTCCTCCTTTGGGAGGTCACTGCCTAGGATACATTCCTTTCAGAGGCTAGCAGGTGGGAGCATAGACAAGGTAAAATAAGGTGAGTAGAGGGGTAGAATTTTGTTTCAGAAAAATTTAAAGCAATGGCATAATTTTCAATCAGCGTATGTCCCATTATCCAGATTTCACCCGCCAAATTTTGGGTACCTGTGAATTCTGAATCTATCCAAATAATGTGTGTCTAATGGATACTTGAATACAAATTCTACTGAACATACTGCTTTACACTTCATTTATAATTTCAAGGAGTAGTCCATAAATACATTTGATGTATTGTGTTTGACAGATGCTATATCATCTGG
This sequence comes from Emydura macquarii macquarii, assembly GCF_026122565.2. Taxonomy (NCBI): domain Eukaryota; kingdom Metazoa; phylum Chordata; order Testudines; family Chelidae; genus Emydura; species Emydura macquarii. The sequence continues at coordinate 491,462 of NW_027130849.1, read as the reverse complement.
GAACAAAGGTACAAAAATATCTCCATGGTAGAGCTGAGGATATACACCTGTCTTTAGTCTGACATAATGAGTACTGATCTGCACTTTCTTTACCCTTCAGGCTCTGAAGAGATACAAATATGGAAATGCAGACAGTCCTTCAACACTTCTGGTGTTGCTAGTGGCTGGAAGACACTTGTTATCTCACCAGCATATATGTCACCTTTATTGTAGGGTCTTGCCTTTTTGTTGATTTATGTTTTTGGAGTTTTATTCCCATATGATTAACCATTTCAAGGTGACAGAAATATATTGTAGTTCTTAATTGCTTCCTTTTACACACCATTTTAATATTTTTTTCATTGCATACACTAGTGAGCAATTTTAACATCATGTGTTTTTTGTGTTTTGTTTTGTTTTTGTTAAGTTGCCTTTGAAGAATCTGAGTGATGGAACAGTGTATTCAGGACTGAAGAAAAGCATTTCTCCCAGGTTCCTGGACTCCAGTTTGTTTGCTTACATTATTAACAGTGCATTAACATTCAGTGTATGATAATCCTTGACATCCACAAACTATTTACATCATTTATGGGTCTCGTGTTTTGTAGGATGAACAAAGCAGTGCCTGACTGAAATATAGGCCCATATTGGAGTATTTTGGGATAATCAAGTTCCAAAAGTTATTACTATCAGCTGAATTCATAATATCTGTATGTAGGGGTCCTGGATTAAATAAAGCTTTCCTTTTTCATTCTCTTTACACACATACTTCTTTTAAACTATTTTAGAAACTACTAAACAAAATAGTGTTTGGTTTTATTACAAAGGGAATATTTAATAAACCTATGATTTAAGTGGGATATATAAAATCCATCTTTTCTTATTACCCTTTATGCTATTAAATTTACTGGGAATGGATCTGTTATCTAACAAAGCTTCAGTTGTTTATTTTAAAGTTCAGAAGACTGAAATGGGAGTATTTCTGGATACAGAAATTATTTCAGATTTTTGATACAATGAGAGGCCCACAAAACAAAATCCAAATCTCTTTCCAACAGATATCAGTGGAAAGTTCAATAACCTGTTATGAATTTCACAGAGTCTCTAGCTATACATGTCAACTCAAACCAAACTTGGAGATCCAAATGTTCTAAATGCTGGAAAATGATGATGCAGAAATGGAGACAAATTCTGTTGCCTGAGCCACTCTTTAAAATACAATAAGCAAAATTTGGAAGCAGATGAAGAACAAATTCTATTAGCTATCAATGATTGTGAGATTATTATTTTTTCTTTTTAGAAACAGTCTTTATAAAGAAGAATGCATTTCTGTATTTTTTAACACCCATGACATTATGAAACTGCACATTATACCTTTAAAATGAAATAACAAGGATTATTTTATAAAACAAGCCATTTGTTCTAGAAGAGTCATCAAAGAGGTTAACTGTGAACACCCATAGGATTTTTGTTTTTAAAAATGTAATAAACAATTCTAGAGAAAAGCAAGGAAAAAAGCTAAACAGATTTAATACAAAAATGAGAAAAATAGTAGTTCATTGACAGATGGAAAATTAGTTTCCCCTTACCTCTGACCTTTGTCCAGACTTCTGTTTGTTTCCATAGCAAGCCATAAATCCTACCAAAATTATATAAGCGCTTGTCTAAATGGTGCATTAGTCTTCATCAAGATGTGTTAATCCTAGTGTGCGATATCATGTCATATACTAACTGGCTCATGTGGTGCAAACAAAAAAGTTCCCTAGTTAGCGTTAATGTAGTCCTGTTTCAAAAGGTACAATGTTAATGTGCACTAGGGAATTTTTAGTGTTTGCCAATAGAGCCCACATGTGTCAGTTAGTGAGCAACACACTAGCGCACACCACAATTTACACCCCCCTTGTGCAGATGAGCCCTCGGAAATCAGCTGTAAAACAAACAAGACATTTGTGCTGAACACATGCATCTGATAATCCTATAAAACTTGTAGAGAGAGAGTCCTAAGACATCCCAAGATGCACTTGTGCACAGAGCAATAAAATGTGCAATACTTTACTGTCACGGAGTGAACTAGAATGTTGTCTGTTCTTAATACTGGACTATGCAGATTTTGTTCTGAAACATGAGTAAGAAGGGATATTAACATTCTTTGTTCCAAGTCTCCAGCTATATCAGTTAAGTCTAGTTAATATTTGGAGGGGACACTTATAAGAAACATAAAGGGAACTGCAAGAAATACTGTTAGAGATTCAGTACATGTTGCCTTTATTTTTCACACAGCTGGATGAATTGGATAAAAACCTGCCCCCAGATAGTTCACAAAATTAGAAACTATGTAAAATGCTGACCCCATTGAAATCTATGGAAGTTTTGTCATTAACTTCAATGAAGGCCAGGATTTCATTCTGGGTATTGATCTGATTTGTTCATACTTATTTATTATTGTTGTTTCAGAACATTCATGAAAGTTAAGTTTTGTACAAGTTGTTAGCAGCAGCAGCACTTATCCCTTGATACAAAGATGGTGTCTGCCATCGGGAAAGTCATTGATGAAACTTTAGATGGCTGAGGAGTCCAGTTCATGAGCTACAGATTGTTCCACATATGTGACAGATGGTTGCTTGGAGAGACCACAACTGCTGGCTGGGATGTTGTACATTTTCCTTCCTCCGTTGTCATTTCTAAGCCTCTTGAGCAAGGTGATCAACTTCAAAACGGGCTGAGGATTGATATATGATGTGCCACCTTTGGACTCTATTGCCAGCCATCTCTTCCCAATTCATGGGGTCAATGCCTCATTTCTTAAGATATACTTTCAGGGTGTCTTTGTAGCATTTCCTCTGTCCCCCGCAGGTCCGCTTTCTGTGACTAATTTGAGAAAAGAGGACTTGCTTCGGAAGACAGGTATCAATCATCCGCACACAACGACCAGCCCAGTGAAGTTAATGTTTCATAATCTTTTGCCCCAACACTGGTGATGTTAGCTGCAGAGAGAACACTGGCCTTGGTATGACAGTCTTCCCATCTGATATGCAGACTCTTCCTAAGGCAGCATTGTTGTTACCACTCCAGACACTTAAGATGGCTTTGATATGTCACCCATGTCTCACACCCATAAAGAAGAGTGGGGATGACTACTGCATTGTAGACCAGTATCTGAGTTTCCATCCACAGATCTCTGTCAATAAAGACACAGCAGAGCAATTTTCCAAAGGATATGCTGGCACAACAGATTGTATGTTCAATGTCCACATCAAGACAACTTGTGCTGGGGCAGCATCTTAGTCTTCCCAATGTTGAGGAGAGTCCTAGGCTATGATAGGTGCTTAAGAAAAGATGTAAGGTGATGTCCTGGAGCCGTCGATCGGAGATTTGTGCAATGTACCTGTACGGGCCGCGCATACATGGAAGACATCTCGCAGTATTATTGGCGCCCTAACCGCCGCTCATGCAGCCCGACCCCCTCAGTTCCTTCTCTACCATGGAGACTTATAGATACTCCGAAGTAGAGGGGAGGAGGGCGGGTAGTGGAGCACCCACAGGGACACACATCTCACAGAACCTCTATTACTGCACGAGGTGAGTAACTTTCTCTTCTTCTTCAAATGCTGTCCCTGTGGGTGCTCCACTTCAGATGACTGAAAAGCAGTGTCCTGCTACTGGTGGGGGAACTTCGGAGCAGTCTCAGTAACTGATGTTAATACTGTGGACCTTGCACGTTAAACCTTAGTAATCTGCAAATCGAGCGTACTGTGTCTCACTGGTATTCACACTAAACACTAAGCATCCAGTATCAACAAACCTTAGCTGAGTGTCCAGATTCGCATTAGTTTTGATAGCGTAGTGATTTATAAACCTGTGTTTAGAAACCCAAGTGGCCTCCCTACATATTTCAGATATAGGAACGTTATTGAGGAAGGCAGCGGAAGTTTCCATCGCTCTAGAAGAGTGAGTTTTAATACATAATGGGGGTTTTGTTTTTTCCAAAACAGAGTTTGTTTCATGACAAAACTAAATTATTTAAAATGAAAGCAGAATTAATTTTAGATTACCCAGTCAGTGAACTATGTGATTTAGATGGCAACATTTGAACTCTGGGTTTTACATAATGCAAATAAACAACTCAATAGTCATTATGAACAATTCATTGATTAAATATGTTCATTAAAATTGTTCATGAACAGTTTTTGAATAACAAAAAACTTGTAAACACTATGATCTAGATGATCACTTTGAACAGAAAAAAATTACTAAATTCATCTCTTACGATAGGTTGACTAGTTCTAGTTGATACTGAATAAGTGCCCCAAAATGGCATTACTGTCCAGTGTAAGCACCCTGGTAATAGATGGTTAATGTTTATTAGTGAGTCAGAACAATCTTATCCCATTGTTTCCATAAGTCTTCAGAATCAATGTAGACTCTTTTTAAGAAAGCAGGTTGAGCCCTTTTTACAGTCATTTTTCAGCTCTAGTGCCAAAAGAGGTAGAACCTGCAAATTGAGAGACTCCTAAAACATGACTTAGATAACACATTTGCTATAAATATTATCTCATGAAATAACTTGACTTAAAACAGCCTGAGGGAATCTTTCGCCATTTTGATAATACTATCCAAGGGACAGATGACCCCTTCCAGAGAGAAATCAGTAGGAGTTAGCCAGAGGAAATACCTGGGTGATAAGTTTTGTGAACTTTGCAAACTTACTTATGAAACATCCTCTCAAAATGCTAGGTAACAAATATTGAACGCAATAATTTGAACTGCTTGTATATATTGCTTGATTCTGAATTAACTGTAACCATTAAGGGCATCAGTGTGGACAGCTTGATGAAAACCTCTGCTCATTGTGCTATGGTGGTGGCGGTGGCTGTTATTATTATGATTATTTATTTGTATCACAATGATGACTTGCAGTCCCAACTGAAATAAGGCCTCATTGTTCTCGATGCTGTATAAACACATAGTGAGGGATAGTCCTTGCTCTAAAGAACGTGCAGAGTAAAAGATAGACAACCAGTGGCAGGGGAAAAGAAAGGCAGAGAGAGAAGGTGTTTTTGTCCAGGGTCACCAATCAAAGCGGTGGTGGAGCCAGAATTAGAACCGAAGTCCCCTGTTTCCCAGAACAGTGTCATAGCCACTACACAGTGATGGCAAACAAATACTGGGCTGCTTTAAGAGTAGGCTATAAGTAAAGCTAAAATTATTATAATTTCAGCATATAAATCAATACTATATCCTTGCCTGGAATACTGTCTGCAATTCTAGTCATCCCATCTCAAAAAAACAAAAGCAAAAGTCAAGCAGGTTCATAATAATAATAATATTGTCTAGTCTAGATTTTTTGTTTTAATCTCGGAAAGAATCCTGTCCTGCTTAGGGTATGTCTACACTACAAGTGTTCCACCTGTGGTGCTGCAGCTACACTGTTGTAGCACTGTAGTGTATACACTTACTACAGCAAGGGAAAGGCTTTCGGCATCACTACAGTAAATCCACCCCCTCGAGAGGTGATAGTTAGGTCATCAGAAGAATTTTTCTATCACCCTAGCTGCACTTACAGTGAGCTACGTTGCACAGGGTATGCTTTTTTCAAAGTCCTGAGAGATACAGTCTGGTCAACCATCTACGTTTTAGGTGTAGTCCAGGTCTTAGACTGACACCAGGCTGACAGTAATGGTCGAATTCTGCATAGGGTTGAGTGCTTCCTGAAAAACTCTCCACGCTTTCCATTGATCCTGAAGTCAATAAGCATAGAGGGTTCTCGGGCCCTTGCAAGATAACTTCCTAAAAAAAAAAAAAGCCAAAATTTTGCCCCAGATGTGCCTGCAATGGTAGTTGTATGTTTAGCATTGGAAGACAGAATTTGGCCCTAAATGTTCATTCATTCATTCATTCACATCAACATCATGGCATCCCCAAAAGAACAAATCCTCCCTGCACATTCGGCACACTCAGACCAATCTCTGACTAGGTCTTTAAGAATAATTTTGGCTTATTAATTATTTTCAAAATAGGAAAATGCCAAATGAGACTAGAAATTAAAATGCAAACACACTTATTAACCGAAAATGAAAATGTGGCACTCTTGTAAAACCACCTATCAAAATAGAGTCATTGTCTATTTAAGCCAGCTGTTTAACAAATGTATTGTGGCATTAGGGATCCCAGCTTTATTTATTTTCCCACTAAACAAAGGTTGCTCTAATATTTACATTTAAATGAGCAACTCTTCTAAAATCATCAATATTTTCTTATATAAGGTCTATGTTAAGGTCTGTGGCATTCGTGACAGAGTGCTATACAAGGGGAAAAGTCAAAATATAGCTCTCATCACAGGAATCTATTTATAACGTCTCCCCCTTGTAAACAGTGTATGTCTGTATTAACATTTTACAGCTCAGTACCCCCCGCCCCATTTGCTTTCGGCTTCCTGATCCTGATTTTGGCAATGTTTCTCTGCCCAAGCTACTTGTCTAGATGACTTCTCCATACCCACCTCTATCCCTTTTTTCAGGCTTCCCCATCAGCCTGGAGATCTAATTCTAGGAAAATAATTTATATTAGCTAACAATAACCACCAGGACACATACATTAGCCTCATAAGTAATCACATAATCATCTCCGTTACCCTGCCCCTTTCCCAACCCTTCCCTGTGTTATCTCTTCTTGTTATTCTGGTATCTCAAACTCTGATCTTGCAAGCACAGGTGCACATGAGAAACATTATGCACAAGTATAGCACCATTGAATCCACATTTAAGCACCGTCATGGACTCAGTGGGACCACACATGCATAAAGCAGTGTTTCTAATTCTTGCAATTTTATCATGAGTCTCGTGATAGTTTATGGTTTACTTAAAACCCCAGGTCCTGTAGGCAATTGATTTAATGAGAATCCTGGGTTTTATTTTTTAAAAAGAGTTACGTTTCTAGACTTAGCATTGCTGAGCAAAGCTTGACCCAAGTGCTGCCTGAATCCCTCAAAACCAAAACAGAAATGAAATAACTCAAATTAGGTTGGTTTTCTGTTTGTTTATTTTTTAATCTCATGATTTTTAAGCCAACCTGAAGATTTTTGGTGGCCTGACTCATGATTTTTGAACATTTGACAATTAAATCTGGCTTTGTTACAAACACATAGGATGTATATTTACCGTGCAACACATTGACTCAGCTTTCATAAGAAAGTGGATGGCTTCTCCATCCTTGAGTATAGCCCTCACTCAGTTCAGTAGTCAAATTATGTTGCTAGAAATACAAATGACCTTTTTTACAATTATATTAAATGTAACATTTGTCAGTAAAAAGGTTTTGATGTTGAAATGTATAAAGAGAAGACAGAGAAAACTATAAGATTAGTATTGTGCATATCTCCAGAAGATTTTTCTTTGTGAAAGAGCAGCAGGGTTGTTCTCTTTTAGTGTCTCTGATCTATTTTCTATGGTATGCTCTTTTTAAAATTATGTTAACCTATTAAATTAAATACAATGATTTTTAGACATTTTTCATACCTTCTTAGAGGGCTAATATTTTTTTCATTATGTCCACCACTGTTTTATTCCCTTATAAATAGACCCAAAAGTACCTAACCTCACACAAGAAAGGAAACAACTTCTTGTGCTTCCTGTAAACTTACAGTGTACTATATATCACCATGAACTGTTTAACAGAAGGTTCAGTAAAGTTTTGCAGCAGATGGATTTTTTTTTCTCAAACAAAGGCAAAAGTCAAGTTAGTGGTGCCAGGAACTTAAATCAAATTGAGGACAGTCGTAAGCCTTGCACTATACATTCAGATAATTTAAGCCAATTTTAAATGCTTTCCTTATCTTGTTTTAAAAGATGATTTGCATAATAAATACCATTTCTTGATCGGTGTTGTTTGGATCTAAGTCACCCCGTTTTGTCAGTCTTTAGTTAAAGTCAAAAGAAAAACGTTTGTATTGGAAAATGCAATAAGAAAAAGGTTATGTTGTGGGGGCAGGAGGCAGTATCAAACTGTTTTTGTTTGAAAATATGCATGCACATTTTTTTGCCTTTTTGTTGCATTTCAAAGTGCTCATGTTCCACCTACCAATCTTTCCATTCTTATTGCTTCAGTACTTGAGGTGCCACTGAATATTCGTTCATGATGCTTTCTGGTGAGAGTGGCAAGTAAGTATAATATGTTAATTATGTTAATTATGTGAATTATGGTAACACTTATCAAGAATATCAGAGTGCCCAAGAAGAATAATGTATTCTCCTTTACACAAAGATCTTATAATGATCACATTTTATTCAGCAAATGTTTTGCCAACTATCACTTTGCAGAGCCTGTGGACCCTCATATAATAATTCAGATCTTAAAAAGCTTGCGAGGCTGTCCCTCCTTGACCCTTCATTGTCCCTCCTTGACCCTGGACTTAAAGGATTAATGTGATACCCCACAAACACTCCCTTAATGTGTGCTGAATGTGCAGTGATATATATATCTCAATAATTAATTCCAATGCAATATTAACTTCTACAATATTCCTTTACTTAATCATCACTAACACTGGCTCTTTGACACTTAGCAGAATTTATTGAAATTATTAAAAAAGATTATGCTTATTCAGCCTCTGTCTTCAATCAAGTGTAAAGACTGTGTCATAAGGGAATTAAAATTACCTAATTTAAAAAATAAAAATCTGTTTTATATAAACCATTTTTATGAATGGCTTGTAATTCCTGCAAATAATAAAACTTGTGTATATTTGCTTTGAATTTGATCATGAAAATAAATTATGTTTGCCATGTCCTATCATCTTGGAAATATTTTAGACATCTGCAATGGATATGAACTCAAAACAGATTCACTAATGGAGTTCACTTAATGTATATTTTAGGTACAGTTGTTTCTAACCACACCTGAAAAAGTGAAAGGATTACATTTCATTTCAATTAATTTATTGAAACAATTGAGTTAAAAGTAGACTAAAATGTTGAAAAGTTACTATAATTTACATTGCTTTCCAAATAAAGTGATCAGGAAAAAACAAACAAACAAAATAATCTGTCCCTGTCTGAATATTAAAATTCCAATGGTCCTTGTTTAGTTTTAGAGAGGATACAGATTTGCCACTCTTAATAATTATCTGTAATACTGTGTTGTGTTGTCAGTGTCTAGAAAAGGGACTAGAAAATTCTTCCTTTAGTTATTTGGGATGAAACTGCCACCACAGTCTTTGTGTTGCATGTAACTGAGACAGTTGAATAATGATCATTTGTAAAGAGTTACATGGGATATATATTATGTTTTGTGGTATATAAAGTCCCAAACTTGTAATGAGATAAATTAGAGACTAACGGTTGATGAGATTATTAACAGTTTTCAAGACTATTACCTCACACTTATATAAAATTGGAATATTAGATTTCTTCTCTCTAGGTATCTGATCTTGGTTGTCCCTATTACCAATAAATAATCAATATCAGACATCTTATAATACATTTGAAGATTTGAAGTCAAGGTTTTCAAAAATTGGAGCTTAAATTCTTGCTTCAAATATAATTCTTATTCCAAGCCAGAAAGTGAAGGTGGGGAACAGTAGGACAGATTAAAGATCAAGGACAAAGTGGGTGTTTGCAAGGGGAGGAGGTTTCATAAATTGCAACATCTGCTCTAAATAACCTCCCTCCAATTTAGTTATTTATGAACCCCCTGTTGGGTCAGGATTGACTCACGTACTCACAGCTGGGCACTCAATAACCATACTAGTGAAGACTAGGATTCAATTTCTTCAATGCAAAGCTATTTATTAAAAGCAGGTATCACAGACAAACAGAAAAGGCTGTACAAAGCCTCTCCTTAATAAGCCTCAATTTTCCAAGAATAATCCCTCAGTAACTCTGCTTGCCCCACATAGTATCCTGATTAGCAAACAAAGCAGATATAGATACCAATTCTAGGTGGAGACTGTTTCCTTCCTTCTTCTTGTCCCTTTAGGTACTTGGTCTGTTTTCTGAGTCTCTCAAAGTAGGGTGTTGGCTACTGAGACCCTTAGGTTCTTCTTCTTCTTGAGTACCTGATCTGTTTAATGGTCCCTTGTGGTAAGGTGTTTGGCTACCCTGAGACTCTTAGTTCTAAAATCCCTCTTCGGATGTTAATTGGGATGTCTCTGTGGCAAGTGATTTTCCCCAGTATTTATATATTTTTCCCCAAAGGAGTCACATGTCCCCAAAATATGCTTTGCTAGCTCTTATTTAGCATATCATGATTATTTACAACTTCTTTTTCTAATTAATTTTGGGAGGGACAACAGGGATCGGCTAAAATGTACATATTGTCATCCACTTTATGGTGTGTGGAGCTTTAAGAACTGTAGGTAGTTGTAGCACTGATGTTGTGCTGTTCTATAGGGCCAGTAGAGCCAGGTCAGTTAGTTCCAGATTCACCATTACACACCTCCACATGTACATACTAGGCAAACTGGCTATTAGCTGACCATGACCGTTGGTCTGTCACATCAACACAGCTATGCACACGAGGCCTGGATAGACATTCATGGTTTATGTCAGAGCCAAATGTAAGTTCTGTATTTTTAGTGATTTGCCATGTAATCTGTCTAATGCTAGGAGCTAATCCTTTAGCACTCAGATTTACCAAGCTTTACCAGACTTAAGTCAACCACAGTGATCTATAATAATTTAGTACTGTCCCAACATACTTTATGTTTAACAATAGTCCCACCATATATTTAGCTTGGACATTCTGATCACCTTCACCAGACTTGAGGAAGAACTCCATCAAGCTCAAAACTTGTCCCTTCCACCAACAGAAGTTTGCCCAGTAAAAGATATTACCTCACCAATCTTCTCTCTCTGAAATCCTGGGACCAGCACAGCTACAACAACACTGCAAACAAGATTAAAGAGCAGAAAGTCTCAAATAAAGGCTGAGATCAAAACCCAGTTGGTAAGAATTGCATCACATCTATCAAGATACTTTTATGGCTGTCATCACCATAATATCTGAGTACATTGCAATCATCCCCAAATATGACAATGACAGAATACTTCTGTCCTTTACCCTGAATCAAAAGGGGAGGGGAAAGAAATTCTATAAGCAAGCTGAAGAAGGGAAAGTCTGGGAAAGAAATGCCGGGCTTAATCACTTATAGCAGTGCACTTTTTGAAACTGCTTGAGTTGAGTTATCCTTCACACTATTGCACCATTACAAAATCTAATGTCATGGAAATCCTTATAATATCACAAGATAGGTCTTCCCTACTTCCATCTCACAGATAGGAAATTGAGGAATAAGGTGGGATGAAGTGACTTGCCCAAGGTCACACAGGAGGGTTTTGGCTGAACCAAGATATTTTGAGCTCCAGTATAGTGCTTTATCCACTAAACCATCCTTCCTTCCAGGACAAAAATAAACACTTAGGAAGCAATAAAGCACAGAGAAAATATCTGAAATAAGTAATTTTAATAATGAAGAAGTCTGGAAAGAGGCAGGTGTTTGCCCACATGCATCATTAATAAGCAACTTGAATCAAAACAAAGCCAACATCTTCATTATGTGATATTTTTCTCATTAGATTCAAATGACAGCAGCAACAAAACCTGCAGTTTGTTTAGAAAAAGTGTCGCTAGAAGGGAGGAGGTGTATATATTAGAACATCTGCTCTAAATAATCCCCCTCCAATTTTGTCACTTATAGGTAAATTTGCAAAGAACAGGATTGTGTGGGTTGTAGCTGTGTGAATCCCAATAAAATCAGTGGGAATTTTGCAGCTGAAACACTGCAGAACTGTTTGAATTTTCAACCCTAAAGTTAGATGGTATACATCCAGCTTCCCAGATTCTATGGTTCATTTTTTTAAAAAAAACTGAAGGTGCTTAGCTGTTTCTCATCCACTTTATGGTGCGTGGAGCTTTAAGAACTGTAGGTAGTTATAGCACTGATAAGATCTACAATATTCTGTGTGGTAGAGTTAAAAAAACCAGTCAATTGAAACACAGGATAACTTTTCAATATCTGTCATGAATATTTAAATAGCTTCAGCATCAATATTTGCTGAGTTTATTTAGGACTTGTGCTTCTGCATCAGAGGCTATTCAAGTCCAGGCATCACCCATCAGAGACAGAAAGCTGCAGGGAAAACCCTTTAGAACCTGACCCCTTCCTTTCATTCTGTCTCGTCATTCCTTTCTTTCACCATTTCCTCATTGCCATTCTGTTGCACTTCCCCTTCCTTACAAGGCTTCACAACAGAAGATGCTGTCACCAGTATGCCAACTGAGATCTTCTCTTATAAGCTGCCAGTGGCCACTTGATGGTCTGTGCCATCATAGTGTGGGAGGCAGGGGAAGAGAGGAACCATAAATGTGGAATGTATTCAATAACCTCCTAGCTAAATGGAAAATCTGCACCAGGAGATGACCCATACTGTCAAGATCCAGAAATTGCACTTATCTCACATGAACTTGGGGGTTACATGAATGAAGTGCAAAGACTTTGCTAACTGCTCAATGGCTGGAACCCAATCACCACTGGAGCCCAAGAAAATAACCTCTCCATCTGGGAAAGGTCTTGGATAAGGCAGCCATCTCATTTGCCTGATTTGTGGAGTTGTCCAGTGACAGCATACTTCTGTCCTTCATCCTGAATCGGAAGGGGAGGGGAAATAAATTCTATAGGCAAGCCGAAGAAGGGAAAGTCTGTGAAAGAAATGCAGGGCTTAATCACTTATAGCAGTGCACTTTCTGAAACTGATTGGGTTGAGTTATCCTTCACACTGTTGCACCATTACAAAATCTAATGTCATGGAAATCCTTATGATATCACAAATTCTGCAATATAGTTTCATTTCATGAAAAGTAGGAACAAAGAATTGCTGAGAAGGAGTTTCCAAACAAAAATATATTTGTTAATTAGGAAATGTGGAAGGAATAATTACAAGACACATAGTTTTTAATTAAGTTGAATATATATGAAAGATTTTTTTCCCTTTGGAAATTACTACCTAAAGGAAGAAACAGGGACACAGGATTCAGTGAAATAGATAATTATTTATTAGCGCACACTGATAAGTCACTTACATGCTAACAGTGGCTAATGGATGAACTTGAAAAGCAAAACTACAGTAGGTGAAGAATCTGCAGCAAGCAGTTTACATAGGTCCAGATTCTGTCACCTGTACTCTCAATGTGTAAAACCAGTACTACTGCTAAGCAAGGAAAATATTGGAGTGTCTATAACAGTGAAAAGGAGAAAGGGCTGTAAGAATCTGTTTACAAGGGAGAAATAAGCACACAAATAAGAGAGGGATGTCTATGATAACTAAGCATAAGATTAGTGATCTGTGTGAAATTATGAGCATAGAAACATTTCTGAAAATTACATTTCTTTGTTCAGGGTGGTCTCAGTTGGATACAAATTCTCTACTTCCATATACACCATTTACTTAATTAATCTTATTTAAACTTTTATCTTTCCTATGCACTTTTTAAGCACTTAAAATGCATTCCTTGCAAAATCAGACCTGTATGTATAATCCTACTCTAAGAGGTTCTGAAGCCTGTATTAAGTGATCCTTCTTACCTCCAGAACAAATTTTAGTTAAACTTTTTTAAAAGGTCATAAAGTAAGGTTTGACTGAAATAAATAGCTCTGCTTACAAAGTAAGCTACTACTCAATATGAGTAAGGGGAACAGAATCCATTCCTCAGTGTATTCACCATTTCTCTTGTTTATGAATTGTCCAAGAATAGACTATCCAGATACTCAGGTGGTGTAAACTCGCACAAATCCATTGAAGCCAATAATCTACTCATTTACACCTGCTGAAAAATCTAAAATGTTTCCATTAATTTACACAATTTGAAATGTTTTGATGAATATTTTCTACAAACACACTTCAGCCTGTGGATTGCTCATTAACTTTTAGTCGTGAGTGAGTATTCAGTATACGCAATTCAAAATTCTAGTTATTTTTATTGGGACTATAGGTCAAATGGGACATTTCTATTTCCTGTCCGGCTTAAAGAATCTTTTAAAATGAGTAATTTTGCTTGTGATTACAACTTCAAAATTCATTATCAAGGCTAAATTTACCCTTCAGGTGAAGGGTGGGCATAAGTACTTCTACTCCAATCAATGATGCTGAATAACCTAACGGTGGTGCCTGCACACCAGTTGCACACAACCAAACTGGTTACTATGCTATCCTATGTATGCTGGTGCAGAACAAGGATGAGAGGAGGAAGAGACAAAGGGATGTTTACAGAGTGAACAGGGGAAGGGATCCTGGATTTTATGCAAAACCACTGACATCAGTGACCCGTTGAACCAAAGGAAAGGAGTTCTGTTTACCATTCCAGGCCACAAGCTGCAGTAGTAGCCACAAGGGGACTGCATGTCAGCTACATTGATTGGCCATGAATTGAAGAAGTTAATTTCACCTCTCTTCTTCTCCACATTCCACCCAGACTTTATACAGATGTAGTAAACTCCGCCCTTTGCAAATATTATTCTCTAATTTTTTTCTTTTCTACAGGTCTACACTTAAAACGCTGCATTGGCACAGCTGCTCCGATATAGCTGTGCCGCTGTAATGCTTAAGTGAAGATGCTCCTATGCCAATGGGAGAGCTTGTCCCATCAGCATAGTTAATCCACCTCTATGAGAGGTGGTGGCTATGTTGACGGGGGAGCTTCTCCCATCGACATAGTACTGTCTACAGGGGGGATTAGGATGGTATAATTACATCGCTACGGGGTATGGATTGTTCAAATGTAGTTATATTGATAGTAGTCTGTAGTGTAGACCTGGCCTTAGGCACCATTCATGTCTGGTCTTTTTGTGAACATTTTTCACACTTTGTGTATGTGTTTGCAGTTTAAGTCAATTATTGAGAAAATCTGGCTGCAAAAGTTACTGAGCACTAAAATAAAGTTGGGTCTGAAATTGGCCTATTGTTTGTACAACATTAAAGACACTGATGTGTACTATAAAGTTAAAGAATCTCAAAGAAAGTTAGTAACATAGAAAATAAATTGCAGAAAAAAAGGAAACCATTTTCAGTGATAGCTATTTGATAAAGATACTCATGTTCAGTATTTGTTAATTTACATCTCCAGAACCACTGAGTGATAAACACTGAAGACTTCAGGATGAGTAGTTTATGCATCACAGGAGATGGATATTGCTCAGTACATGCTCCCCTGCCATGTAGTGATTGCTGTGATCCTGGAACTGTTCAATTAAAACAAAATGAAATGAACACAACTGCATAATAATGTTCTACAGCGGACAGCTCTGTGCATTAGTATTGCGTAAAATGAGGCTGCAGGATAGAACCCTGCAGAACACAGGATTAGTGCATTGTCAATTCATCTTCTCTGTGAATAATTTTATTGAATTTGTTTTAGTAATTATAGTTTGGTCATTAAATGTAACTTTTGCAAAAGGTGATACAACTTTAATTTAATGTTGAGCAACAACAGAAGTTTCTCATGCAAATTGAAGGATTAATATTTTGAATATACTTAAAGAGAAATGAGAACAAAATATTCATGGGATTCTTTTAAATGATTAACTATGCATTTGTTTGGATGTTCATCTATTTTCATAGAAACAGTGCAAGCCAAAGTAATACATCTTTTAAATAACACTGAACTGTCCAGAACTACATGACAAATAGAAACCAAGTGATTATATCTGTGATAAAATACTCTACTTTTGAACTAACTGAACTATGTCAATATGCCAAACATAGTTTCTAAAATTTTATTCTAAAAATCCTTAAGAAAATGTATTAGTTAATGTTCCAGTTGTTATCCAATTATTACTAACCAATTATTCATCACTCAGGCCTAGATGGTTATTTTGTGATCTTGTCCATCATAAGAGGTTCTGTGTTGTGGCCCTGGCCCTGGAGCAGCCTGGGAAGGAGATTGTGATTCCCCAAGAAATAATGTCCTTGCCTGTCTCCCTGCTGCTTTGGGGATGGAATGCATTCCCTGACAAGCCAGCATACATATACTGTCAGATATGTTGGGGGAACAGAATCAAGACTCCACTCACTTCCCATCACCTATCTAGAATGGGGGCACATAGCCTCTGTGTAGCGCCTGTTTCTGCCCCCACATTCTCTACACATTCTCTGCATTGTCCCAGGGTTCATGTTTGACCACACTATGAGGCAGACCAAAAGACCATTTTATTACAAGCCATTTATAACAATGTATTTAGACTACATGGAGCTATGCAGATTTACATCAGCTAAGGATCTTGCCTAGTCCAAGTTTAGTATTTGCTCTTTGAGGAAGAAAACTAGGGTCCAAATTAGCCTAAAATATTGGCTTTGGTTTTTTTCCCCTCCTGATTGTAAACCATTAAGACTTTATCTATTCATTTTATAACAAACAGGTCTGATTACAGTATGGAGTGGTGTACTCATTTGTTTTCCTTTAGAAACTTCAATTAAATTCGAGAGTCTTTGTTCTCTTCTATTGAAACTTCCTGGCAAAAAGAAAATATTTTGTTTAAATACACCTGATACCATACTAAACACCTGATATCATACTTCATTTTTATGCTCAGCAGACAAACTAAAAGGTCATGCTGGTTTAACTTGCATTAAAATGGGATGAAGTAACTTTATCACAGTATAGTGTAATTTAAGTTCTCTAGGGTTTTTGTTGTTGAAAGAAAAGCCTTCCAGGCTAACATAAGGACAAAAGAATAATCTTTTAAATTATTGATCGGATATCTAATCTCAAGCCAAAACTGCTCACCTTATTAAACTGACAACATAGAAATATATTACACTCTATACATCAAAGTCACATTTGTTTAATATTCACTAGTAGTGCATGGAGAGTTGGGAATGATTAGGAAAGTAATTAACTGAAATCTACTAACAATACCACTATCACTTGTCAATAGAGTATTAAATATTGAATTGGGAGACTCAAGCAGGGTCAGCCAGATCTTTTGGGAGGATGAAAAGGAGGGCAGGTTAGATAGTCACATAAGTGACTTTAATTTTATATGTTGTGCTCCTTTTGTTTTTAATCCTGGTTTTGTAATACGAGATATGATACCATAAATAAAAATACTTTGTATACTTTTGTATCCGTAGACCTCAAAAGTCTGGTAATCATTATTATCCTCATTTTAGAGGTGAGACACAAAGAGGTTAGATGACTTCCTCAATATCTATACAGTGATTGAATGGCAGTTGGGAATAGTACCCTGGTCTTTTAGCGCAATGCTCAATCCAGTTAGACAGGTGCCCCACTTGTAGCAGCAGGGGAAATTGGTAATGCCACACCTGCTATGGGGTGACAGGATGGAAAGTTTCTGTTAACTGAACTTTTGCATCTTCCCTTTCTACAATCACCAAAGCGAGGATGAAGTTAAAAATGCTGGTGAACAGCTGTTGTGGTGGGAGATGTGTTGAAGAAGTCATCAGACAGACAGTGAAAAGTAGAAAAGAGTTTTCTCTTTAGTGTATTTCCAAGGGTGGTACTCTCAGAATAGGCAAGTAGGATAAAATAAAAATGTAAAGACGCTACTGTAAAACCACAGAACTATTTTAGTTACTTGTGAGTTACATCCAAAAGAGATGTTGACCTTTGATGCACCTCTCTTTTATAATAGCGAATATTTTTAAAGTAACACAAGTACTTCTTCTTATGGCCTAGTCCATTCATGTACTTCTACAGTAAATGCTCTTTTCAGTGTTCTTGTTTGGTCAAGTAAAAAGAGAATTTAATAACATGGGGGATCAGAGAGAAAATGATGAAGGATTGGTGGAAGTGAAGTAAATCAGTTTCAGTACTGGCTTGTCATGAGAGATGAATCAGGATACTCTCTTACACACACACTTTTTATTTTTCCTGAAGAAATAAATCCTCCGTTACCGAGAAAAAAAACCTCATTGATCCCTTCCCTTGTTAGCAGAAACTATCGGCACATTAAACTTCAATAACAGGTGAAAATTACAAACTGCATGTGAATGTTTTTAATTGCATAAGTGAGGGACTCTTGCAGTGAGAAAACCAGAATCTCATCACTTTCCTTGCTGCTCTACATTTTGAATTATTTTATGTAAGTAAGTGCATTCTGCTATATGGAAGGCATAACAACAAAAGCAAATCTACGTTTTGTTAAATCTTTCAAAATTTCATTGCACAAGCAAAGATTAACTAGCCAATCAAAAAGAGAGAGAAAGAAGATGGGGGAGGAAATATCTTTCATTTGACTAACTTCTGTTGGTGAAAGAAACAAGCTTCCGAGCTACACAGAGTTCTTCTTCAGGACTGAAGACCTAACACTCGAAAGCTTGTCTCTTTCACCAATGGAAGTTGGACCAGTACAAGATATTGCCTCACTTATGTTGTCATTCTAGTACCCCAGGACCAACATGGCTACAACAATAATGCAAACAATTGAAAGATAAGTGTTTTAGTGAAGCTCTGATTTAAAACTATGGCCCACATTCTGCAAACATTAAGCATGTACATATATTCATTCACATGAGTAAAGATACACATATGCTTAAGGTACTATTCCTATAGAGATTTAGACACACAGAATTTAAGAGCAAAAGGAAGCATTATATCATTCTTTCTGACATTCTGCTTATCCCAGGCCATTAAGTTTCATCCACTTATCCCTGTACTGAGCCAAATAACTTGTGTTTGGCTAAAGCATATCTTCCAGAAAAATAGCCAGTCTCAATTTGAAGACATCAATAGATGAAGAATCTACTACTTCCCTTGGTAGTTTGTTTCAATAGTTAGTCACCGTTGCTATTAAAAAGTCATTTCTTATTTCTAGTTTGAATTTGTCTGCTTTAAATTCCAGCCATTGGGTCTTGTTCTACCTTTCACTGCTATATTAAAGAGCCCTTTAGTAACTAATATTTTCTCCCTGTGAAGGTACTTATATACTGTATTCAAGTTAACTCTTAGTCTTCTTTTGCTAAACAAAACAGATTGAGGTTTCTTAAGTCTCTCAGGCATTTTCTCCAGCCCCCGAATTGTATTAGTAGCTCTTTTCTTCACCCTCTCCAATCTTTCACCTTTTTTAATAATGACACCAGACCTATATATAGTATTCCAATATTGGTCTTTCCATGTCATATACCAAGATAAAATCATCTCCATCTTCTTCCTCACTGCTCCCCTGTTTATACATCCAAGGATCACACTGGTCCTTTTTGCCACAGGGTCACACAGAGTTCATGATGAGTTGCTTCTCCACTTAAATTATTTTCAGAGTAACAGCTTTCCAGGATACATTCCCCCATTCTGTAGGTAAGGCCTGCATTCCTTGTACCTAAATGTATTATTCTGCCAATCTTCGTGTCACCCACAAATTTTATCAGCAGTGATTTTATACTTACTTTCAGATCATTGATGAATATGAAATTGATTAAACAGTTGAATAATACTGATCCCTTCAGAACCGCATTTTGTAGAACTCTACAAAAACCTCCATTCAATGTTGATTCCCCATTGATGACTACTTTTGGGGATCCCTATTATTATTGTACAGTGCTAATTACTTGATCAGAAGGCTGGGTGGTTCTGTGTCAGATTCCTTACAAAGTCTAAATATATTATATTTACACAGTTACGTTTATCAATCAAACATGTAATCTCATTAAAGAATGAAATCAGGATGTTTGACAAGACCTATTTTCCATAAAATCATGTTCACTGGCATTAATAATATCCTTATCCTCTATTTCTGTAGGAATTGAATCATATATCAGCGTTTCCATTATTGTCTCTGGAATTTATGTCAGGCTAACTGGTTTATTGTTACTCAGGTTATCCCACTTACTCTTTTTGAATATTGGCACATTGGCACTCTTCTGGGGTTTCCTTGGTATTTCAAGATTTATTAAATATAAAAGAAGGCCAGAATTTTCCTAGGTCAACTCTTTTAGGACTGTTGAGTACATGTTTTCTGGGATTGCTGATTTAAACATCTTTATCCCTAGCAGATCATATTAACATAATTAGTTACCAATGGACTGGAAAATACTCCCTCATCCTCATGTGTTACAAGTAAATCATTCTGCTTTTTCCCCCAAATACAGAACACAAACATATATTAAACACTTCTGCCTTTTTCCATTATTATTAAAGATTTTATATCTCCATCCAATAATGGGTCTATATCATTGATAAGATTTCCTTTTATTCCTAAAAACTCTTCCTCATTGTCCATTTATGCATGTGTATTCTTTTATACTTTGTGAGCAGCCACTCAGAAGTATTTCTAGGATTGTGGAATTAATATCTAATAAGAATTAAAAAGCAATCGCTGTTTTATTAGTGCCTTCTGGACTACGTTTATTTATTGCTAACTTTTTTCAAAAGGGATTGTTTAGCCTTTCTGACTACACAACCATCCTTCTTCTTTATTCTGATGCTAAAACTAAATGAGTACACAATAGGGAAATCTACTTTAAGAGACTAGTCTGTGTCAGACAGAAATGCCTCTCCAGAATCTAATTTAAGCAACCATGTAGATAGTCACAAGGAAAGCATAACAACATTACAGTAAATTTCAATGGAAAAAATAGATCAGTCAATCTGGACAGACCATAGAGTACTGCCATGTCTCTCTCACACTCATCATCAGAATCTCTGTAAGTATGATGATCTTGATCTTTTGACATTGAGGAAGAATGCTTTTCCTGGAAACCATTAAGATCAAGAGGAAGCAGCCTGAACAGAAAGCTGGGTATTTTGAAGGTTATTTATACCTGGTCTCAATCATACACTAGTAATTAGCTAGAGCTTAATCTGCTGTCTAACACCACTTAACACCTGAATAATTCCCACACACTTTGATTTGGTGTCTGAATTAAGAGCATGTTTACTTGTTTTACTATCGTTTGGGCAATTGATTTATGTCCATTCTAACTGATTGTCTGATTTAAGAGTACCTATCTCAAGTTGAATGCACTATAATTTTAAGGATATCCTCTCTTTGATGCAATTACTATACCATCAGTAACTGAGGTTTTCACACAGCTGTTCCATGGCAAACAAACAATTTAGACTTCACTTTATTATTTATAATTCAGTGATGTCAGGAACAATGAATGTGATATTCATCTCCTGAGCAGATCTCAGAGAAACACACATTTATGAAATACAGATTTTATATCTGCACTGTTTAATAGCAATATGCACTCCAGAATAAACTGGTTGAAAGACTATTGCATTATAATCTCAGTTCTCTTGAGAGTTATTTAATCAAAATAGCTCAGTATAAGTGCATAGCAAGAGGAGACATATAAGACTTCCAAAGGATCAAGTAAAGACAAAAGACAAGGACGTTTTATTTAGGAAGCATTTTAAAGGCAAGTGGGATTTCTGATACAATATTTCATCAGACTAGAATGATAAGCTAGAAACAGACTGCTATCCCAGTTGTCATAATGTTGTTCTCTGGATATAGTAAAACATTTCTTCACATTTTTACCTAAACCATGGTATGTGCCAAATTTGAATGTGAGCTGTTAAGCACAGCGTTATTAGACAAGACTTTATTAAGGAAAATCTTTGTTAGCCAGCAATAGTGCTATACTATTTGATGGTACATGACTACAGTCAACCAGGCCTAAACTTAATCCCGATATCTATCTGATCCCAAGAAATAAAGCAATAAAATAAACAATATGAGACAAATCCTTCCACTGCTCATCACCCACAATACTTAGCTGTTCCAAACTATTATTTTGAATTAGAAATTGAATATAACAACTACAACAATTCTTAATTTCTTTAGCAACCTTGACCATATTTTCAGTAGTCTGGATAAAATGTAATCATATTCTTGCCACTGTACATGACTAGAAAAAATGAAGGAGAACAGTTAGGTCAGATTGTTCAGGACTAAATTAAGATTCTATTAAAAACAGCATTTTGCAAAATCTAAGATCTATAGATATGACTTCATAACATTTTGTAGATTATAATGAAATCAGTTTGTTTAGATTTGAAAGTTCCCCAGAAGCGTTTGCACCCAGTCATTGTAGCCGTATGCTGGTGAATGAGAGGCAGAAAGTGTTGCTGACTAAAAACTCACTAGAAACAAAAGTGAAACTGACCAATCTAATTGTCCATACAGTGTGAAGTGCAAAAAGTGATCAAATAACAGCATAAATGTTGAATGAAAAGCAAGACTTAGTATTCTCTTCTCTTTAAAAGCCTAATTAATGTGCTATTAATGACAGAGGGAAGTAAATGTTTATTATATATGTCTGAAAGTCAAAGTTTATGCAGTGGTTACTCATGAAAACTTTCATTCAAACCAATGGGAATTTGATAGTATAACAGTTGGGTAAGGACCTAAGGATATGACACACATTTCTTTTTAAATTAACTTTCAATGAACTGAAAAAATTGAAGTTCTGATTTTTATCGTCTTATCAATGTCACATGATTTTTCTGTGGCATTTAATGTTTACTAAAAGAGCCTCCTCTCACTCTTTGAATCCTACAAGTCAATATTCTTCAATAGTTATATAAGCTAAGGTTTACCTAAAGCTAGAATGTACAGTAGAGCATTAATTGCTTGAACTAAACTGGAAGCATAAATGTATGTTCCTGACCCATAATTTGATCTGGCTGATTTCAAAGGCTTGCTTTCAAGCCAGCAGGGAGCACTTCGCTACATTTCAGAGAGGAAGTAGGAACTCTGTTTGTTCCAACAGTTTTCTTTGTGACAAGATCATCTACAAAGTACCTTTAGAAAAAATGCCTTGATGCTACACAGTTTGTACTAATCCAGTTACTGAATAGGCTGGGAAAATGCCTCAACCATTGTGTGACACTCAGAGCCTCCATCTGTAATACAGAACAGCAATGATGGATGATTTGGTGACACACAGCTCTCCCAGCTGCCATAATTCTTTCCCATGAGATCAGTCTGAAGAAAAGGGACTTAAATAGCTAGTCCATTTGTGGCATTTCATTATTGTACTGAGAAAGAACATTTTTTGTTCCTGACACTGTGGCCTCTCTTAAGAGTAGTAAGCGGTGCTTGGAGATTTAAGTCAGTTCAAATCCTTGACCCAACATGTTTACGTGAAGTAGGCCTTAAGGGATTCTATGACCGCTTATTCTTTTGAGCACCATTGGAAGAATACAGTGATAAAAATCCAAAAGGCATGATGTAGAGCATGCTAAGCTGCCCTTAATGTGAGGTCCCTGATACCCATGGTGTAGGAAAAGTTTGAGCTTGATGCGAAAATAACTACATTCTGGTCTTGTACATATGGACTAAAATTAAATCAGAGTTAAAAATAAAGATGAGTAATAAATACATTGTCATTATCACTGATCATTAGTAGCTCACTCTGCCACAACACCTACAGATTCTGAAAATGGTTTTGTTCTTAACAGTATAAAAAATGTCTTAACAAGTCCTCTCTTTGTACAGCTCAATTTGCTTGATTTGCGTAAGGACAATTTTTGTAAGAGCAGTAAGGGTTATTGA
Source organism: Emydura macquarii macquarii (assembly GCF_026122565.2). Classification (NCBI taxonomy): domain Eukaryota; kingdom Metazoa; phylum Chordata; order Testudines; family Chelidae; genus Emydura; species Emydura macquarii. Next base: position 467,974 of record NW_027130849.1, on the reverse strand, counting down.
CTTCAGTAGCCTTTGGATCCAGCTCTAATTGCACACATCCACTACAAAAGCTGAAATATACAAGTCCTTGCTGATTCAGAAGCCAGGACAGAAAGAAAAATCTGTGAATGCCCCAAGTCCTTGCATAGGTTAAGGATAATCTGTTCCTAAATTGATATAATCATTTCTCTCAGGCGATATTCAGACCTTTTATAAACAGGTGAAAGGAGCAAGTCCTCCCTAAGTGAATTGAATTGTACCTGTTTACACCAGGTCTCAATATGGTCCTTCATGAATAAGAGAAATCTTGGATTAGTTGATCATTTCCCTGAATCTAAGTCTTGGTATATTTCTCCCAAATAAATCATAGTATTGAAATTATGTTACTGTAATTTCTATCCTGTTATTTCAAAATGCACTGCAAATGGGATCTAATATTTACTAATCTTACATAATCTTGGCTATTTCCCCTTTTCCTATAAAAGCCATGTTCATTTGAATACAGATAGGCACATTCTATCGGAAAATAAACTACTTGCTGATATAAAATCTCTTCTGACTTTATGTTAGATTAATCTTGACTTTGATAGTTTTATTAAGCTTGACCTTCTTTGTTCATTGCAATCTCTAATGAAGCTGAATGTTTGCTTATGGGTCCAAAGGAGCAGAACCATATGTCTTCAATTCTCACCCTCCCCAAAGATACTTCTCATTTAATCAGCTACACAAATTACAACATCTTGGTTAAGTAACATCAAAGTATATGTAAGAAAAATACTTTGCCTTGATTTTTAAGACAAGTGATTCTCTTTAGAAGAGAGAGTTATTTATTTTTCTTTTGTAGATATGCCTGTGCATCTTTAAAAGCTTGCAACCAAAAACTTGATGTCAAAAAACTTGTTTCCTCTGCACAAGTGAATTTTGCCTAACAGTCTGCTAAAACATGAGAGAGACAAGGTGGGCGAGGTATGTTTTTATTGAACCAACTTCTGTTAGTGAGAGAGACAAGCTTTTAAGCCACACAAAACTCTTCTTCAGGTCTGGGAAACTTATAAAATATAACATTGTCAAAAGCCCCTTATATGAGTACTGCACAGTTGTGCTGTCCCAGAAGTAGACTGGAGTTTCATGGCTCTTCCACTTCATCCCGATGGGGGACAACATACACTGTAAGCTCCACACAAAGAACAGTACATACACTGTTGCAGCTGCTCTGGTTGGAGCATTGAACAAGGTTCCATGCATTTCCTGCCCCTTCCTCCTGCAGGGAGTTAGGAAGGAAATAATAGGCCCCTACGGCTGCTTGCTTTCCCTTTTGTGCTGTCACCACTGACCTAGGTGAAACACTTTCGCTATGGAAAGCACTTAAACACATGCTTAATACCCATTGACTTTAATGATGTTTAAGCACATATTTAAAGCTCAGCACATATATAAATATCCTTCCTGAATAGTGATGCTTTCCTTAATCGCCAGGGACACCAGAAATCACTATTTAAATTTTGAAAGTCTCTCTTTTTACTTTTCCATTGCATATTACTTATACAGAAAATGAGGGAGAATAAGCATGCTCAGAAAATCAAACAGCAGCATATTAAAAAGGTCAGGGTAGTGCAGTTCGCAACCAGATTTTGCAGATTAGGACATTGAAATTCTGGTTTTACATTTTAGTGACAATGATTGTAATGAGAACTGGAAGTGACAGAACGTGAAACTATTTTAGTGACAATATCTGTAAATGAGAAGAGGGAATGCTAGAAATTTAACCTGATCTCATGACAATTTCTGGTGGATGTAATGTTATCTTATGGTCTCCTTTTTGATGCCATACTCAAAAAATGGAAGCTTGAGATCTCAACATATTTTCCATTCAGCTATGTTTGTATGAAATAATATTGATAAGTATATATTCTCTCTATTCTAGGTTCTATTAACTGTCTAGTATTAACATACTAGAGGCATGTCTATTAGCTGTACTGAATAAACTATGCTTGTTTTTATGGGTGTTTGTAAATATAACTTAACACAGAAGGCAACGTAACACCTAACATGGAAATGTCTTGTTAGCAAATCCCCTGCATTATTTCTTTCAGTAATAGTGGAGGGACCCATTTTTCACAATAAAAAAACCCTCCAATTAATGACTTTCTTCAGGTTGCATGGATAATGGATTACAACAGAGTGTGCCTAAAGTATATTATGCTAAAGTATATTATCCATTATGATAAGACATAGGATTCTCAGGATAAAATATGGGAGAGACAAGGTGGGTGAGTTAATATGTTTTATTGGCTTGATTGCTAAAACACAGTGCTTCTGAGAGCATTCTATTACTTCTATATTAAAACTTGAGGCAGAAATAGTCCACAAGATGTATGCTCATCTAGAAGGACAAATATTTTAATATCCCTTGAGGGGATGGTGGAACTCATATGCTGAAAACTATTTAAAACTGGCTACCTTGCATTTTATTACTTTGACCGATAAAAAGGTTGTTTTATTAAGTATATGTTTAAATAACATAATGCAGATTTTAAAGGCTGTGTCAGGCTCAGTTTATATCAGAAGTACACAGTAGCTTAACAATTCTAAAGTGCTTTTAAACCAATTTATAGAATTCTTTAACACAAATAAATATTAAGTCTCTATTAAATCCTATATGATATTTTAAATGTATAGAGTTCTGTTCAGTTGTATGCTTCAGAGTCATTTCTATAGAACCCTGTCATTTCTATTTATTTCATTTCTATTAAATCCTAATGGACTTTCCTATAAAGGATATATAATGAGGTCAGTTAGAGTTCTGTTTCTGAGACTCATAAATGGTAGATGGAGCATTTGCCTAGATGTACTCTAATGTTTCTCTGATTTTCTTTGTTTAATACTTAAACATAATCTGCACAAAAATAAATCTTGTATAATTTGCTGGAACAATATTTCATTGTAACATTTTAATAATACATTTCACACAACACTTCCATTATTCTGTCCCTTGTATATGAAGACGATACTAATCAGATGTATTTTAAGAGGAAAAGTCATTTGGCCTAACAACTTGAGGGGAAATGTTAAGGCAAAGTGTTAAACTATTCATTTAAGTCTGCTTAGGTCCTCATCTAGTTTGTAGATTTTCACTTGTGCAAATGAAGTGAACACAATAGGATGCTAGTGAGTGTTAAAATTGAAAACTTGGTGTATTCATGTTTTATGGGGCTTATGTTTTTGTTATGATAATTTTGATTGATGGGTGGTTTTCCAGCTGTTTCCTTTGCTATCCCATTCCATTCTTTGTATTATGTGTAGTGAGTTTATCGAATATTGCTACTAATATTTATACTTTAGCCCTTTGATTCTTTTGTTCAATATTAAAGAGACTATAATGATTCACGGTCCAGAAAACATGCCTTAAGAATTTAAGAAGCTCAATCTATTTAGCATACTAAAAACAAGTTATTTAATCACAGTATATATGTACACAGAGAAAAGATACTTGATACAGTTGCACTCTTTAACCAAAGAGACATCACTAGGTACAATGGCTGGACGTTGAAGCTAGAAAATTCAAACAGGAAATAAGGTGCAAAATTTTAAAATTCAGGGTAATTAACCATTGGAACAATTTACCAAAGGTGGATTAGCCATCACCAGAAATCTTTAAATCTAGAAGTGTTTGACCACAAAGATATGACCTGTGTTTTATAGGAGATCATACTAGGTGACATAATGGTCCCTTCCAACCCATTAAGTCTATCAAATGCACAAATGCAAAATGGGATATAACTGGCTAGGTGGTAGTACAGCAAAAGAAAATACAGGGGTTAGAGGCTACCACAAATTTAAGAAAACAATAGCATGTTGTTATTGTGAAAAAGGCAAATATTATTCTGGGATTTTTTAACATGAATGCCATGTGTAAGACACCGGAGGTAATTGGTCCACTTTATTCAGCATTGGTCAGCTCTCAGCTGGAGGTTTGTGTCCAGTTTTGGGCACCACATTTTAAGAAATATGTGAATGTGAACAAATTGGAGAGAGTCCAGAGGAGAGGAAAAAATAAAAAGAAAAGAAAAAAAAGAAGAAAACACTGTTGGAGGCCCAGTGCAATTTGAATTGTCTGATTATGGTTTTGAGGCCTAACATAACTTAAGTTGCTTGCTTGACTACTCTGACCTTCGTAGCCTGTTATCTTCTGGTTGGGAGAGACAAATAGGAATACTGAATAATCTTGCAGATGTCTCATTTTCTGCATACCACAGCACATAGTAAGCCGAAATACATAAAATGTATGCTTGCAACTACACATAGATAATGGTGAAGGGAATAACAAGTTATCCTGAACATCTGGGGGTACACTTTTTCACTGCCAAGGGGCATATTATCTCACTGCTCCTCCTATCATCAGATGTTGTTTTGATGACCCCAATTGTCATGGTGAGAAGGGAATGCAGTGAAGGGTGAGAACCTGACGTAGGTAATAGAATAGTAATATTTAGTAGAGAGATAATTAGGTGAAAGCTATGTATAGAAAGGTATAAAAAGTCACCACTTAGACAAAGGCGCACACTCCATCAACGACTGATTCCACAGGAGGTTCTGCTGGTCGGACCAGAGGATCCACCGACTCCCTAGCGAGACCCCTGAAGAAAGCCATTCCTGTATACATCCTTCTGAGTGACTGCTTTGCTCTCCAGGTTTAGTGAGTATGATATCTTGTAGTTAATTTTAGGCTTTGTATTAAACTAGTATATTTATAGAAAACCTTGCACATTAAACCTTATTAATCTGCAAATCGGGTGTACTGTGTCTCGCTGGTATCCACACTGATCACTAAGTGTCCAGTATCAACAAAAATTACTTATGAGGAAAGCCTGAAAAACTTGGCCATGTTTAGTCTAGAGAAGAGATGACTGACGGTGGACATAACAGTCTTCAAATATGTAAAATGTTGCTATAAAGAGGATGGTGATCAAGTATTCTCCATGTCCACAAAAGTAGGACAAGTAGTAATCAGCTTAGTTTACATCAAGGGAAAGTTAAGTTGGATATTAGGAAAATCATTCTAGCAATAAGGCAGAAATCTCTTGATCAGCTGTCATTACAAGATTTCTGTCTTCTGGGCCAACATCTAAACTTGATGTAGAAAACAGGTACATTCTAGTTTGAAATCTGGCAGCAAATCAAAACAACAAGGTCAGTTTCAGATAGCGACATTTGTAAAATACTGCCCCCCAGAAAATGTAGACAATTTGGAATCAGTTATTCCAATTTGGTCATTACACACACTGTAATCATAGGGTCAGATTTTCAAAAGTGTTCTGCAAAGGAAGCTGCTGGGTGCTAAAGCACTTTTGAAAAATCTGGCCATTTCATTTAGATGTTGGTCTCTTGCAAATCTCATCTCATTTGTAGGAGCTGATACTTTTGAAAATTTGTCCCATATAGCATATATACCGAGTATAGAATTAAAATTGCAGGGTTTTATAACCTTGTATTTTCAGGGTATTCTTTCAAGCTCTCATGAAAAGTTTACAAAATATAATATCACAAACTATAAGCATCTATTATATGATTACAGAAGATGAAGCTACATCAAGGCCATGTTGGAGGCAATATAGATCATAGACAAAGGAGCTAATGAGAAGTGGCAAAGGTTTAAAACACAGTCTATGGAGCCTCTGTGGAAACTCTTGCTTTTTCAGAACATTATTTCTAAGACTGATTTGATGAAAATGAAAATCAACAGCTTCTGTCCCAAACTATCTTTACAAAAAGTAGTGTTTATTGGAAAAATCAAGAGGAAAACAACAAGGTATGAAACCCTACTTCATGTAAGTTCTTCTCTATATTCAAAATTGCACCACTTTAACTATCCATTTTTAAACCATTGAAAGGGGTTATACCAGTGAAAAATCCCATGTGAGTTTTAAATTGGTTTAAAAAAACCTTTCTTCATGGTTTAAGTTGCCATGAGTTCATCAGGCCCAAGTCCATCCCCTGACCCCCCAATCAACTTCTGATGTTTATGGCTTTGGTTCTACTTTTCAAAGCAAATAATAGATCAAGCCCCAGTTACCTTAAAAACCAAATATTGGTACTAATTAGAGCTGATCCTTTCAGTCTATGACCAAAATAATAACCACGCTCCGCTGAGACAATGCAGATCACAAAGCCTAGGACAAAACATGCAATTGCTGTGGATAAAGCACTGATGAAGAGAGGATCCAATTATGAAACAAACTTCCAAAGTCAGATGAATTCTGACACACTTTAGAAAATTCTGCAAAAGGCCTTCACACCATAAAAATGACAATTCTACCCAATAATCTCCTGCCAACGACAACAAAATCTAGAAGACTCCACAATGCCAACTCTACCCCAGGTAGAAATTTTATTTCCAAGAAGGAGTGCCAGACATTCCATGAAGTCCCCTATGGACTTTGCTATTATTATTTCTTTTTACTTAGAAATGCTCAGATACTATAGAGCTGAGAGGCATTATAAAACTATACGGATATGCCTACACTACAAAGAAAAATGCACTACACCAATCCAGGGGCTTTGGCTGTAGGGTTAAATATGTTGGTTAGAAGTTACTGCTCGGGTTGGAGTCTGGTCTTCAAGACACTCCCCACTCGGTGGGTTTCAGAGCCTGGGCTTTTGCCCAAGTGGGAACATCTACACTACTTTTTTTAGCCCCACAAGCCCGGGATAATTGACCTGACTCTGAGACTTGGTGTCATGTTTTTTTCTTTGCTATGCAGACATATCCACCAATAGATATGGAAACATAGACATTCTTAATTCAATTTAAATCTGGTTTATATTAATTTGGGTTAATTAAATATGGAATCTAGTTCAACTAAATCAATACAAAGCAGGGTTATAATCAAATTAAAGAATGTCTACACAGATTTTTGCACTTGTAACTAAACAAGTTTAAAATAATACCTTTGTTAAACCAGTACAAATTTGAATAGACAAGGCCTGAGATGGGTAATAGTCAGATGGAAGCTTGTAGTCATAGTCCATGTAAACCTAACAATAAAATCCTTACATTCATAAAGCATGCATGTATTTTAGTCTGTCTGGATAGTAAAGCCCCATTTCCCCCAGAGTCAGACAAGACTCTTTTTTATGCTGTTAGGTTGTTATGAAATTTATGTGAACAGCTCTTATTATCTCACAACTTCTAATAAACCATAGGTTTTGGAATTAGCATTGGGACTGATATGATGTAAAATGACATGTTGCACAGCAGCCAATAATGAATGGAAATCCATATCCCTGGATATTTCATATTTCATCTTTTGTTACTTCAGATATATCACTTCAAAGGCTCTTATGTGCAATCTTTTTTGCATATTCCTTCAGGACTCACCTACTAGAGCCCTCACCACACACAATGGTTTCTTCACAAGTGAAAATGGTCCACTTGTCTTTTTTTTTTTAAAGTATCTTACCCTAAGGTAGCTTTGCTTTCCCTTAACTGTCAGATTAGCCTGTAAGGAATACCCATGCATCCTAAATCCCCTTATGTATTTATATATAATGTGATTTACTCATGGACAACATTTTCCTAGTGATAATTAGTATGATTACAATAGATAGTTCAGAAAACAAGTATAAGAGCCATGATATTTATATAGTTCCAGCTTCAAAATTAAATAACTATATCCTAAACTATATTGTAAGTATCTAAGTTTCTTCCTCACAAAATTGCTGAGTATGTTTTCACTTACTTGAAGAAGACTTAGAGCTAGATATACGATATGATATTGAAGCCAAACTAAGAAATCTTCACAATTTAGTTTAAAGGCTAATTTAAAACTCAGCATGTCATTTTTATTTTTACAACTTTACTTCATCTTCATGATCCCATGAGGCTTTTCATAAAAGTAAATGATGTCAGAATACAATTTTAAGCTTCCCACAATCAAACCTTGCAAGAAGCTCTTGTTTTCAGCCCATATTGAGTTTTGCATGATAGCAGCTGGATCCAAGTTTTCCTTAAGATTCTGGGTAAATTAACTTGCAGCTACTAATATGCGAATACTAAAATGAAAATTTGCAATGTGATTATTGTTGGAAGGTTGCAACATCAGTACAGCATGATACTTTAGTAAAAACAAAAATGTAGTAGGAAACTCTAGGAAGAATCAAATTTACAGACCACTTATATGTAAATTAGCAGTCCAAAATAAAAAAGGGTTCCTATGATAATGCCTAACCCTGGTAAGGGCTTGATTGTTAAGTATATCCACCTGCAAGGCTATGTGCTGAAAATCTAGGCATATCCCAACATTCCAGGGGCAGGGTTGGCATAGTAGATTCTTCTACCATGTTGTAAGTGTGATTTGTTTAGAACAGATTCTGTGTTTTCCCATTTGTAGATCCATTTTTCATTCCTGCTTTCACATGTCATCAGCATGTACTGTAAATAAATTAAGATAGTTCGGCGTCATCCCCACTCTATTATGGGATCCAAAGCTGCATTGTTTCAATGTGAGGTCTTTTCCACTGACTTCAAGGGGCTTTGAATTAGACCTTAACAGCAAAAAAAGTTAATATATCTAAATATAGTGCATCTCTGAAGCAAAATTAATAACTGCTGTGTGCGCATTTTCACACAGTCTCTCTACCTCTCATTCGCTGCACAACACTGTCACATTCACAGTTGTGATAATGAAAGGTGGGGAGTCTTGTCAATAGCACACTGCAAAGAGGCTATTTTGCTGCTTAGAATCTTTTCTGTAGTGAAGAGAATGGCAGAGTCCTAAAAAGAGATACTCATTACCAGTCTCAAGTACACTGATGTGTTATTAAGATTGCTGTCAAACAGAAACCACAACATACAAAAATGTTTCCATCAGCAGTATAATAAGCAGAAAGTGATGAAAACATAATCACAGAAAATACAGTCCAGCAAAAAAGAAATCTGACATAGCTGACAAGTAAGCAGAATTAAACACATTTCTATCACAAAATACTTGCTTTCTGGCAGATAAGAATTGAACATCAACAAAGTAGCCTTCTCCAGCCTCTCTTGAGGTATTTCATTGTCTGTTATAACAAGAGTGATAGTCCTAAACTATGTTTGTGGAGACATGAACTTACAATATTCATCTATATGCTGAGGAAGAAGGAAAGGGTCAGACTGACAGCGCAGCACTAAGATACACCTGCAGTACTGAGAAGGTTTAGTGAAGCATGGCAGAGTCTATGCACCCTTGTATTGTACAACAAATATTTGACACATTAACAAAAAGACAAAAGGTCCACATTGATTTTCACTTAAATCTATTACTCAAGATTAGGGGGTCTTCTGGGCTCAAGGTATACATTGACATGAATGAGAGCTATGCAAGCATCAAGAAAGGAGAATAGACCCTTACTGATGATTAAACAGCAATTATGCAGTGGAGATGTGTTCATTGTGCAATTATCCAGAGATGGTACAGAAGTGGTAACACAGGTTACTACATAATTACCATTTTCTCCAGTGGACCATTGTGTTTTTTTTGGAACTCCCACAGACACGGCAGTAACAATTGGAGCCACTAAATGGAAGGAAGGATAAAACTAACACCTATATTAAGACTAAAAGGCCTCCTTTGCCCATCCTATGCCAAAAACTGACATGGGAAATTAGACCTTCATGAACTGAAAAATACATGGAGTGGCAATGTTATACGTAGTGTCAATGTGTGTGTTCTTTGAATGTTAATTCTATGGTTGGAATCCTCCTCTGCTTATCAGATTACCGCTTTCACCCAAGCTATTTTGTTTTGTTCTGCTCCTGCCTTGGAAGTGCAAGTATTCTCATGGAACATCAAGAAGTGCAATCAGTGATAGCAAAGAAGTGAATCCTGCTCCAAACCCTTTTGTGGGGTAGACATATTCGTATAGCCTTTAATAATGTCAAAATTAGAAAAAATATCAGGCAGAATATGTTAATTGTTATTTTGTATAATATTTTAATTTATTGGCCTTATTAGCAGATTTTAAATTTGACCTATCAAATACAATTCCTGATCTCTTGAATGTGCCAGAATTAATAAAGCAGCCCTTTTAAATAAAAATAGTATGAGATAATTATTTTCCCCCTTAAATGCCATGACACTTCCCCTCCCTTCCCAAAGAAAAAGCAGCCCTTCGACACAGTTTATTTCTTTCCAAAACTTTGACTGCTTGAAATAGGTCAGCAGCATGTGGGGAAAAAAAAATCAATTGCTTATTGTCTTCTGATTTAGTGGAGAAAAAAAATGGAAGAAGCGCCAAGAGTCAGCAGGGGAGCGGTCTTGAAAGTATTGGCCTCTGAGTGTTGCTGATTTACATTCTGAATATGCACATTGGCCTGGATCCACAAAGGGAATTAGGGGTTGCACTGCATGAACTATCCCTACAGCACCAGCCTTTCAGTCTTAGTGTTGGGAGCATGTGCTGGGAAAAGGGGATGTGGCTGGGACATCCCTTAGCCTCAGCAATCTCTGGCTGCCATAATGGAGAAGTTGGAAGCCAGCATAGATTAGGGCAGCTCAAAGGATTCTCTAACATATGGTGGCTGCAGTCCATTGCAGAAGTTGCCCTTGGATGAGGGGTGTAACTGGGCATAGCCCCTGAATACACCTTCTTGCACCACACCATAGTTCCGTGAGTATTCTGCCTCAGTTTCCTCCCACATCCAGTGGCCTATCAGGCTATAACAACCTCATAGCTCTAAAGCCAGGTGATCTGCAAGTGTCCAACTCCTGCCAAGGGAAAGGAGTTCTCTAAAAACAAAGTCCCCAAAGCTACAAAACAAAGGAATCTTCCCCCCTGTTTGGCTGTATCTCCAGTCCTTGTTCTGTATAGTCATTACACCCCGGCACCTCACCTCTCAGACAGATAGTTCAGGTTAAGTCACTACCTTCCTGGATTAAATTTTCCTTTCAGCAACCAACTCTGACCAGCTATAATTTTCTACAGACAATGCCTTGCCCCTTAGCAAGCTATTAGTTCCTTGCAGGAGTCCTCTATCTCCACTCTTCCCCTTGCTACCCTCAACTTCTGGACTTCTCCCCTTTAAAGACCAAATCTAGCACAGGTGTAGCTACTTGAGCCCAAATATGGCCTTTAACCCTTTCTAGCCCAGGATGGAATTTCACCCCATTACAAGAGGGTTGCCATGGTAACCTACAGCACAGTTTGACTGGGACAGAAGATCTGGCCTGTTACGTGCAAGGTTAACAAAATTGTCTTTTCCTTACTTAATATTATAGAGTTAGTTCCGGTTTTCATTTGATTTCTTCCTCCACCAGCACCAAGATAAGGATTAGATAGGGGACTTTATAAGAGTCTGCTCATGCCCAGAGCTGTCATCTTCACTTTTAGCAGTTCAGTGGCTATTTAATTTTAATTGCTCCCCAAGCATAGGCCAATTCTGGATGGTAAAAGCCCGGCAAGAATCATTCACAGCTCCTTTGAAGTTTGAAGCGCCTGTATTCACATTGCCTCAGGCTCTTATTCTCACATTTATGTGAGACTGTAAGCAGCTGAACACCTCTCCTGTACATCTAGGACAGTAATTTAACAGGGAATATCTTGTAGACTGCAGCTGGATTGTTTCCTGTGGAATTCATGTTAAGGATCTTAAACAGATGTAATTGCAAAATGTAATACAATTATTTAAAGAAATATATTTTAATGAACTTCAGTAGGGGTAGGCTTCAAATCACATTGCACAAACCTTTCACACAACTTTTTTTTCAGAAGGGTGGTGGTGGGAGGGTTATTACATCTGTGAATAGCCCCAAGTGCACATAAGTAAATCATGCCTGTGCCTATCAGTATGCAAAAGGGTTCACACAAAGTAAAAGTGGTAAATGTTGCCTTGCTGACAGTTTTGTAGATAGATAGAAGAAATCATTTTCCTCCTGTTCCCCCATTTCTCTTTTTTCTTTGCCAAAAGCAAAATTCAGATTTCATCAACACGATCTCTTTGAGCTTTCTGAAAATTAAATGAATGAATCACTGCAGGGGGTGAATTGAAGTTAAAGGGGGTGCAAACACAACATATTTGCCTCTGGGATGTTTCCTCTTGGGGACTGCTAGTAGTCAGACGTTTTAACTGGAAAAAGGGAAGCAGTTTGAAAGGGTATCTGTAGTCTAGAAAGAAGAAAAGAGTGTTTTAAAAATATCATTTCCCCTATCATTGGCACTAAAGATAAAGGAAAGGATCTAATAAGCTGGGGATGCAAGTTTCTCTGATAAAGTTATTGTAGCCTACATACTGGAAATTAAAGCAAAAATGCATATGTCCCTCCCTCATAGGCCAATATGTGTTAATGTCTGTGTTTGTTGAGCTAAATAGACAAAAATATAGACAAAGGCCTGCTCTACACTACACGCTTAAGTTGACACAAGGCAGCTTATGTTGACCTAGCTGTGGATGTGTCTACACTGAAATTTTGTGCCCACTGATGTAACTACCCTACTATGATGACTTAACGCCACCACCTCCCTGAGGGGCTTACAGTCAAAGTCAATGTACTTAGGTCAACACAGTATCAGTGTAGACACTGTGTTACTTACATCAACTGTTACCAGCCTCCAGGAGATGTCCCACAATGCCCTACCCTGACCGCTCAAATCACTGTTGTGAACTCTGCTACCTAAAGGCCAGATGGACAGGAAACCGTCACTCCTCTTTCAGATCCTGCAAATTTTTGAAATTCCTTTTCCTGGTTGCCTGACTTAGGGAGCACATTTAGCAACAATGATTGCTTTGTGCAATTGCCCAGCTAACCATGCCGGGTACACACTACAGACGTGCTCCTGCCTGGAATACACAGGAGGTGTTGGATTTCCTCGATCTATGGGGACAAGAGACTGTGCAAGCACAGCTCCACTCCAGCCATTGAAATGTTAACATCTAAGAGCAGATTGCTTGGAGCATGCTGGAGAAGGGCTAAAACAGGGACCAGCAGCAGTGCCATGTGAAAGCTGTACCAGAAGGCAAGGTGTGTGGGGAGATTTTGATAGACCAGTAAAAGGGCCAGGGACCACTTGATAGTGTAACATTGATTATCATAATTGTTGCTAACAGCAGAAAAAATTGGTAGGCATTTCTGCAGGCCTGTGTAGCCTTAGCATGACTAAGCCAGGAGGGGAAGAAAGCCATTTTCTCAACCTTATCTGACTCTGTATCCTCCTGCCCTCCCCTCCAGATGAAGTCTCTGGTGGTCTTGCTGGGATTTGTGTAGCAAGAAGCTTATCTATGCATGTCCTCTGGGAGATATTTGTCAGGGCCTCAAATCATGTGGATTCTGCACAAAAACATCAGACTAAAAAGTGATCGGAGGAAACCTCTTGATTAACTTTTGAAACTGCTTGCCCAACAAGTTTTTTTCCTTGACGAGTTATCGTCTACTAACAAGGATAAATAGAGGCAGAGAGGTTTGGACTCTTCGGGGATCTCTTGTTTTGGGGTACCCCAATGACAGCTGGAAGACCAGCCAATCAGAAAGCCACCGCTGTACTGCTCGAGAGCCATACCAAAATTCAGTAATTATTGAGGGTTGGGGGTGTTTACTCACCTGTTGTGGACATGTGTAAGTGTTTAAGACTAAGTAAGGTATAGCTTTTAAGAGAGAACACTCTTGTATGTATACTATGTCTACCAGTCTATCGACCGTGCCTCTTTTTGATTTATTTCCTGACACCACCTCACCTAGAGTAAGATTATCAAGAGCTTGGGGTAGATAGAACCCCAGGTAACAAAGGGAGGCCAACAACTGATCTGGTGCAGAGTCTCAGACCTGCCAATTTTACAAAGAGCTGCATGCCATCCTTGGTGGAGACCCCACCACCATCCTTAAGAGCCCCATGGATATTTTGGTGGAGCCTGAATCACATGCTCCCACCATGAACAGCGAGGAGGAAGAGATGGATGAGGAAGATGATGATGAAGAAGAGTGTGGAGAACCGGTGATTAGGGGACCCAGCAGCTCAGCGAGCCAAGAGATGTGTTTGACTCCACCTCAGTTCAGCCAGTCCCAAGAGTCAAGCACAGGTGAGCCTGATGCAGGGGAAGGAACTTCTGGTAAATATGCAGTTTGCTTTGAAATTACAGAGATTGAACCCCCACAATAGCAGGACACATCTATTGATATATTCTTTTTTGTGCTGGAAGAGGTATTGAAAGAACCAAGAGAGGTAGAGTTTCTCTCTGCTTTTCATTCCTCTCTTTAGAGGAGACCACGCAGAGCACTTTATGTGTACCGGGATGTCCTGTGAATCCTCCGTAGACATCTCGATGAAACATTCAAAGAGGTACTCTTCAATCCTCTGCTGAAGGTTACTGGGGAGGGCTGCCTTACTTTTTACACTGTGGAAGGACACTTTCCCATACCACTCAGCAATTACTTCAGCAGCCACCATTGCAGTACACAGGCTAGCAGCATACAGACCTAGGCAGCAGCTGAGCTCCCGCTGCCTGTACAACCCTCAGGAGTGAGGTATCAGTTAAAATCACAACCCATGGAAAATGATGCCAGTATTCAGTTATATTGCCTTATACATATATACTTATGTCTGTGAGCTATCCCCAAGTATTCCTCATTTCCCCAACCTTCTCCCCTCCCCCCCCACCTTTGGGCCATAACATGGCTGGTAATATACTGGCACTGTGCTGTATCAATCCCAAGCAGAAGTGAGAATGTAGTGTTTACAATTTGTGTGGATCAAGGGGAGTGAGTTCAGTATCCTAAGTTGTGAATTCCATCATGAATACACCAACAAGGGTATCCTCTGTGTCTTGTATCTGCAGCTGTTGGCATTGTGGCCTTGAGGGTTTCACACTCCACACCAGCAGAACACCTGAAATGACAAGAAAGGAGGGAACTTCGGATGAAATGTTCCAGGAGATCCTGCAAGCCTGTGATGCATCAGAGAATGAGCACAAGGTCTGGAGGATCATCCTTGCAGGCAGCATGGACAAGGATAGAGGGAAGAGGAGAAAATGGCAGGAAAAAGGAGAGGAATATGCCACGGGAAATGCTAGTGCTTTTCAGACAGCAGAGATGCTGCTGACTTTGGTGGACCTGCAAGTTCAACAACTCTGTGCTTGCTTCCCTCTGCAGCCCATAGAGAACTGCATATTGGTACCTCCTTACATTCGCCCTCAACATTCCATGTGGCATCAAGGTCATTGCAGTACCCTTGCTGCTCCACCCCAGGGGGACAATAAAGAAAATCAGAGCTTCACATTCACCGACCTGTGAAAGACGTGGTTGGTGTGTGTGTACGTGAAAAGAAAATGACTGTTCTTTCCCCTTCCTAAGTTATGTTCCCTTCATTTATTAAGTTTTATTTTTTTTAAATTGCCCGGTTTGTGTTACAGAATAAAATTGTATTTTTTGGAACAAAATTTATCCTTATTAATTCACAATATATGCTGTCCAGTGCTGAGCAGGTCTAACACGCACCAATTTCCTGTGACTTCACTGTGGCTTGGTCTACACTTATCCTGGCGATTTGGCAGCAGTCAACAAGAGTTATGCAAACTACGCAGAAAACTTGCATAACTCCCGTCGACTGCTGTGCTTCTCTTCTGCGTGCTGTCTTCACTGCACTGCGCTGACGGTAACCGTGTTCCCATCGACACAGTGCTACGTCACTTACGGGGGTAGATTAATAGTGTCGACTTCTGGATTGACTGAGCGGGTCTTCACTGACAGCTCAGTCGATCCAGATAAGACGATCTGATGGCAGCAACTTTGCCACCATCAGTGTAGACATAGCCTGTGTCACAGAACCATAATATCATTCACAGACAATATTAATTGATGCATTAGCAATTTTATATTCCAACACAGATAGCATTCATTCCAAGATTCATACCGGGCTGAAAAGGAGCACAGCTAGGTAGAGCAAACTAAGGCAAGATACAGTACTCTAGCTCAATATTTAAAAATAAATATCCCAATCTCATAAGTAGACAATGCCAGCGACCCTTCAAAAGATCAAAGGCACATTTTATTGTCATTCTGCACCTGCTCAGTCTGTAGCTGAAGCACTTCTTGGTGCTGTTCAGTGTCTGGTGTACAGATTAATGAGCCATTGGTGCAAGAAGTAGGCTAGGTTTCCCAGGAGCATTATTGGCATTTCAATGGTAATCCACTGATTGGGAAAGAAAATCTCTGCCTGCAGCTTTCTGAACAGACCTGTGTTTTTAAAGATACGTGTGTCATGCACCTTCCTTGACCATCCCATGTTGATGTCAGTAAAACGTCCCCGGTAATCCACCAGCACTTGCAATATCATAGAAAAGTTGATGTACTCTGTGGCAAGGTGGTCTGGTGCTAACATAGGGATATGTAGGCCATCTATCACCCCACTGCAGTTTGGGAACCCCATTGCTGCAAAACTATTGACTATGTCCTGCACATTGCCCAGTCACAATCCTTCATAGCCGGAGGCAATTAATGTCCCTGCACACTTGTATCACAACAGGCCCTGTGATTGATTTCCCAACTCCAAATTGATTCTTAATTAATCGGTAGCAATCTGGCACTGCAAGTTACCACAGTGCAATCGCCACTCACTTCTCAAATGTCAGTGCAACTCTCATTTTGGTGTCCCTATGCTGGAGTGATTTTGTCACACAGATTCAGGAATGCAGCCTTGTGCATCCAAAAGTTCTGCAGCCACTGCTCATCATCCCAAACCTGCATGACAACGTGATCCCAAATCAGAGCTTGTTTCTTGGGCCCAGAACTAGTGCTCCACTGTCTACAGCTCCTCTGTACACCGCCAACAACCTTGAATTGTTTCTTTCTATGTCCCACAGCAATTTAGCCTCCAAGGAATCATTATGTTCCCCGTGACTCCTCTTCCAGTTCTTCAGATACTGCAGAATCAGGCACGTTGTGGTTGCAATGCTCATCACAATAGTGTGGAGCTGTGCAGGATCCATGCTTCTGGCACAGATGGAGGAGAGCAAGGAGGGACGCTTGGGTGTGTGGTGATTTTGAAAAGAGGTGCAAAATACTATATACTGACATTGTATCTGCTTTTCTACAATCATGGTGAATCACTATACCACTTGTTTGGTGTTCTCTTACTGTGATAGAGGGGAAGGGAGCATACTACACACCGAAGCAGCATCTACTGCAGAAGCACTTCCCTTTGTGTCTACGTTCCCTCTCTAGTACACATTTGCCTTAATATATTAACTTACTTTCCCAGCATGCCTTCCTGGGGCTGACCTTTTAAATATGGCAGCCTTAGCTATAAAGTGGACATTACCCCTGTAGTTTTCCTTTACTTATTCTTGAGAAAGCAGCAAATTTATGCTAAAGTAAAACATCATTCAAACTATTAACTGATAAGTTTGGGAACAGATGAGTAAAGTTGGTAAGTTCTTTAAATATAATAATTACATCATTTGTGGGTATATATATTATATAGTATATATTTGACTGTACTCTCATCTTTTATGTTCCTTGTCTTCTTAGGTTGTAAACTCTAAGTCAACAAGATGCTCAAGCAGTATGCATAGCTTTATGAGGATGAGTAATTCCTCTGAAGTTGTACTGAAGTCAATGGTGCTACTTGGGTGCTTACAGTTAAGCATGAACTTTAATACTTTGTGCATTCTGGGACAACCTGTTTGTTACTTTGGTATCTTTTCAGTTAACAGATGGATAGCAATTGATACCAAAGTGGCTCAAACTTATCAATTTATTACCATACTCACCAGTGTGTGATCTGATTGCCTAACAAGTGGTTTCATTAGCCCAAAGAGTTGCCAATACCAAACCACTAGTATTAGCAAACTGTTGCAGGATTGGGTCCAAAGGTGATTCAGGGTCCTGAATTGCAAAGAAAAATGTACCTATACTGTGTAGATTAGCTGTCATATTAAGAGAATATTTGCTGTGCATAAAATGAGCTTTTTCTTGGACGTTATGGCTCAATTACAGCTTTTTAAAAACAAATTCAAATGTCTCAGATGCCACTAAGCAGTGGCTGCAAAGACATTTGCATAGAAACACATTTTCAAAAATCCTGTCTATTTCTTTAATCAGATAAAAACAAAAAGGGAATTTTAGTTATCTGAGACGGGGCCAAACTACAAAATGTGGACTTCAATCCAAACTTTCTGAAACCTTGGAAATGTTTTGCCCATTATAGAAATAGATGGAGAATTCAGATCTGAATTCCAAAATTTCTCAAAGTTGTAGTTACTTGATTCTTGGATTTTGTCTCAAAATGTCCAGATTTTACAAACCTCAAGCTAGCTCATAAACTTTGATCTGTCGCCCACTGAAGTTAACAGCAATTTTGCCATTGACTTCAGTGAAAGCAGGTTTTTTTTCATATTCCTTAAATAAAACATTAGGAAAAGGATCATGTATTTTGCATTTTCACTAGCAAGACATGAATGTTTTTATAATCTCCTAATAAATAATATGACAATAATTATTTTTAATCTTCTGCATAACTCTTTTCCTCTGGCTTTATTTTTTTAACACTTTGGGGATATATTGTATTAAGAGGTCTAATTGTTTTGCCTCCTGCTGGGGCTGGGGTTTAAATTATGCAGAGATTTGGTCATTAGTCCGTGTAGTTATTTCACACATGAGAATTATCATTTTTAATTTGGCAGCAGCGAACTAACACCCCAGCATGTGTTCACAACAGCCACCGCAAAAGAGCAATAAAAAGAGTTGACTAAGTTGATTAAGACAGTAAAACTACTAGGATAGCTTTAGGGCTAAAAAAATGCTTACCCAAACCCTTTTACTGTTTATAATTGTTTGTACTTTCTCCATTTTTTTTCCTAATGACAATAATGTGGGCTACTAATTCAAGTAGTAAATTAAAATGTACATAAAGTGATAATGCAGCCCATACATTTAAGAAATCACTCTTTAGAATTCTAATTATCAAAATATTTCAATGTAAAGTGTAATATGACAAGATACTGAGTGCATTTATTCAGTTGAAGTCAATTTTATCTCCATAGAAAGATTACCAAGCCTGCCAGGAATGAAACTGTAAATCTGTAACCCACAGCACTTCAATGTTTCCAAACTGAGATTTTGTATTTCATTTCAATTTGTAAGTCTTTTGGGCTCCATTGTGGAAATGAGAGCTTCAGAGGATGTGAAGGAATATCACCTTAATGGCAATTGTCTGAATCTCTCTGCCTGGGTGGAGAGCAGCAGACATAATGGGAAAAATCCTGTCTTCATGGAAGTCAATGTCAAAATTCCCATTGATTTCAACGTAGCTAAGATTTCACTCGATGCTTCAGGAAACCTTGGGGGAACTTGCTTAGAAGTGAGAACTACACCATTTGAAAGGGTGCTTAACCACTCTCCAGCTACTAATGTTTGTGCGCTCAGGTCCATGATCACATTTTAAGCATCACCAGCAACAACTATTCCCTACCTCCATCTCGTATATGAAGTGTGAAATTCATCCCACTGCAGAGGGCTGGCATAAAACTCAGATCTATGCAGCAATTAAGTCCCACTTAAAAGTTTAACATAGCGCTTACTCATGGCTTTCTGCAGGCTGTCAAAAGGGTGATTTTCACCCTTTGAGTTCAAACAAAGTCTTTCCAGCTGCCCCTAGGCACTTGTGCATGAAGGGGACAGTCTTCCTGCACACTTTTCTATATTTTGTATCTGTGTTTGAGCTGCCAGAATTTAGTCCTATGGACCAAGCTCTGGCCAAAAAAAAAAAAAAAAAGAAAAAGAAAAAAGAGAGAAAGAAAGAAATCAATGAGGGCTGGATCTGTAAGGCTGTGCACTGTAACTCAGGATGGTTCAAGCTGAAGGAGTACCACTAGAAACACCCACGGATATAGACACTTTAGATTCAGTAGAATCTGCTTTATGCTTTCAGCAGCAAATTTTACCAAATCAAGACAAATGGTCCTTCCATCGATCAATGCTTTGTCTGCCCTGTTGGTTTGTTTGTTAGAAAACTTTCAGCTGATGGCTTTCAGTTTTCTAACTTGAAGTAATTCACAAGAAGTATTGTCTAGAGTTTTTGGATGTACAGTTGTTTTTTGGGGGGAAGTGGGTCATTTTATTATTTTTTAGTTATTATTAATGTCCAGGAGAGTTTGCCTGAATAAAGTCTGAAAGCATGGATTACTGTTATTGCCTACTTAGAATACTATAGCAGACTTAAACACTTGTTGAAGGACTAGACATGGTAAAATTGAATTTCATTGAATTTCTGTGCCCAAATCTAAGGCTTTCAAGTTAAAATTTCCTAAAAGATTTAACCTCATAAACAAAAAATAAAACTAACTAAACTTCTACAGTGCCTAAAGGCAGTATAAAATGAAATAGAAAATGGACCTGAAAAAGAATAAATCTGTTAAATTCATTAGTCTCTGCATTACTACAACGTATGGGCCATATAGCAACAGCAAACTTCTTTAAATTACCTCATAAAGGAGTGAATGTATAAATCCTGTTGAAAGGTCATAAAAAATAGTATACATGATGAACTTCTCTCCCATTGTTCATTGAAGTCAATGGGAATGTTCACTGGGCACTGGAATGGGCCCTCAGTAATTATGGCTGTACACAATAACTACATAACATTGAAACACTTGAATTATTAGCCCCAAGTGTGAGACTCATGGGTGCAGGGGATGGCTGTCACTGTTTTCTGAATACATCAAAATAAACATAGCATGTATAGCTTTCAGAAAGACATGTAGAATTTACTAGTTTGACTTAGCTTCCTCGCTGCCTCCCCAAAATATAATCAGAGCTGCCAGGAATTAGTTTTCATATGCCATGAAATTCTGAGGTTTCAAGAAATGATTCCCGTGTGAATTTGGGATGAAAAGTTGACATTTTGAAAAATTATGTGAACTGAAGAATTGTCCAGCTTTGGTTCAGGTCCATCAAAATATTTTTTTTTATAATATTGGAAAATTTCCTTTTGATTTTGACCATTTTTAAATGTATCTTAATTAGCCTAATTTTTTATATGAAAAGTCACTTTGAATCAGAAAACCAACATCTTTCATTTTGGAAGTGCCAAAATGGGACAATTCAACAATTTCAAAATTTTCTTTGGAATATCTGGGAATTGAGAAATTCATGAAAACAAACTCTTTCCCAAGAAAAGTTTATATTTCAGTGAATTGGATGTTTTCAGTGAAAGAACATTTCATCAAAAAAATTTCTGACCAGCTCTAGTCTCTTAGGAGGTTCTCAGATAGCTCCATTGAGCAATCACAGATCAAATAGAGGGCTATGTGGTGAATCTGCTGCTGTTTTTCAGTTCCTGCTCAAGGAAGGATGGGTTGCAAGCAGGAGCAATTTCTGAGACAGTTGAAGGACATTTAAAAGGCTCACTACTGAAGGTCAGACAAGCAGGGATCCCTGGAAAAAGCATGGAGCTGAAGACAGCTGGGTTGTGCCTATTGTTACCCATCAGGTGTTATGGCTATAGGGCTTTATCAGCTGAAGGGCCTACAGTCAGGGGTGCCATTTAGGGGGAACATCGGGGGGGCAGGAGCCCCCTCCTCCCCCGAGTTTTGTAAAGGAGGTCTGATCACTGCCCAAGTCCTAGACCCCAGGCAACCTGAGTGTGGAATGTGAGCTCTGCAGGGGAGAGGGCTGCTCCCAGCTTCTGCCCCTGGGGCAAGGAATCAGTATTTTGTTTACAAACAGAGGCAGGGTAATTAAGATAAGAAAGGGCTGGTAATTAGATTAAGGACCTGGAAGTCTAGATGAGCCTGTAGACAGGGAACCTTCTGGGGGAAAGGAGGGTTTTGAAGAGAGAATGCAGGGGACTCAGAAGAAATACAGCCAAGCCCAGACAGCCAATATTATATTCAGAAAAGAGGGAGATGTGAGATATCTGTGAGTGGAGGTGCTGAGGGCAATAGAAGTTTTACCTGATTAAGGAAAGATTTAACCCTCCTACTTTTTTTTCCAAGAGAATGCTGCCCAGAGGTTCTGTGCCTGTTTATTTTCCTTTTTTGCCTGCAGTGGCCCTGATATACCTCAGAAGAATCAATTTTTTCCTCAATTTTAAAATGTGGAATTTTCTTGGTGTTTAGTTTTAAATAGTCTCCTGTGAAAATCCCAGCTCAGTCACTGTAGAGTTGTATTTAAGAGCCTTCTGGCCTTTAAATAGAAGTGAGGCAGAGTTGCCAACTCTCATGATTTTGTCATGAGTCTCATGACAACTATTATTTTAATTAAAGCCCTAGCTCCTGGAGTCAAGAGGATATGTGATTTCAGACTTCATTCTTAAAGGAAAAGTAAACTTCTAGCCATCATGGCTGTGGAGAAAATGTGACCCCAGTGTACCCTAAAGACTCAAAAAGCAGAAAGCAAACAAAAAGAATACCAAAACTATTATTTTTACATACATTTATGATTTTTAAGCCAATCTGATTTTTTTTTTTTTTTTGTGAGCCTGACTCATGATTGATTATTTGTGGTTGGCAATACTGTGAAAGTGACTTGAAAGTGTCAAAATCCAGAAGGGTAGCCATGTTAGTCTGTATAAAGCAAAAACAACGAGAGCCCTGTAGCACCTTAAAGACTAACAATTTTCTGCGAGCATAAGCTTTCGTGGGCTGCAACCCACTTTGTCAGATGCATGAAATGGAAATCACAGATAGGAGGTGTATATATATACATCCAAGGGTAAAAAAACATAACAATGAGGAGGGCAAGTGCTAACAAAGTCAATTCAGTTAGGGTAGATGAGGCCTATTCACAACTGTTGATTAGAAGGTGAGAATGTGTGAACAGTGACAATTACTTCTTGTAATGAGAGAGTCATTCCAAGTCCCTATTCAGACCCAGTCTGATTGTGTCAAGTTTGCAGATGAGTTCCAGCTCTGCAGTTTCTCGCTGAAGTCTGTTTTTGAAGTTTTTTTGTTGAAGTATGGCGACTTTCAAGTCAGCTATACAGTGTCCTGGGAGATTGAAGTGCTCTCCTACTTGCTTATGGATGTTACCATTTTTTATGGCTGATTTATGTCCATTTATTCTTTTTCATAGTGACAGTATGGTTTGGCCAATGTACATGGCAGAGGGGCATTGGTGGCCCATGATGGCATATATTACATTAGTAGATGTGCAAGTGAATGAGCTACTGATGGTGTGGCTGATGCGCTTAGGACCTGTGATGGTGTCACTAGAGTCAATATGCAGGCAGGGCTGGTAACAGGGTTTGTTGCAGGGATAGGTTCCTGGGTTAGTGTTCTTGTTGTACTGTATACGGTTGCTGGTGAGTTGCAGCTTCAGGCTGGGGGGTTGTCTGTAAGCAAGGATAGGCCTGCCTTCCACAGCTTGAGCGAGTGAGGGATCATCTTCTAGGATAGGCTGTAGATCTTTAATCATGTGTTGGAGAGATTTTATATGTTGCCTCCTATATATGTTGCCAATATTTGCTGTATTATTTCTACCAACTGCATCTGAGAAAGTGAGCTGAAGCCCGCGAAAGCTTACGCCTGCTGAAATTAAATTTGTTAGTTTTTAAAGTGCTACAGAACTCTCGTTGTTTTAGCTGGGGCTGTAGGCGATGACCAGTGGTATTCTGTTGTTTTCTTTGTTGGGTCTGTCCTATAGTAGGTGACTTCTGGGTACCCATCTGGCTCTGTCAATTTGTTTCGTCACCTACCCAGGTGGGTACTGTAGTTTTAAGAATGTTTTATGGAGGTGGATTTCTTGTGTGGACTGGTCCTGGCTGAGGTTGATGGTGGGGTGGAAATTATTGAAATCCCAGTGGAATTCTTCAAGGGACTCTTTCCGTGGATCCAGATGATGAAAATGTCATCAGTGTAGCATAGGTAAAGAAGAGGTGCTTGGGGATAAGTTTTGAAGAAACAATGTTCTAGGTCAGCCATAAAAATGTTGGCATACTGTGGGGCCATGCAGGTGCCCATAGCTGTGCCACTGACTTGAAGGTATAGATTGTCTCCAAATCTGAAGTCGTTGTGGGTCAGGACAAAGTCACAAAGTTCAGCTACCAGGTGTGCCATATCATCATCAGGGAAAATGTTCCTGATGGCTTGTAGTCCATCTTTGTGTGGAATGTTGATGTAGAGAGCTTCTACATCCATAGTGGCTAGGATGGTGTTTTCTGGGAGATCACCGATGGATTGTAGTTTTCTCAGGAAGTCAGTGGTATCACGAAGATAGCTAGGACTGCTGGTGGCATAGTGCTGGTAACTTGAAACAAGATGTCAGAAAATGTTAGTATTAGAGCTGAGTGGGTCTAATATTTATTTTATTTTCTTTCTTTATATAGGACTTAGATATAGTGTTCCTGTCAGGTAATTTCTAAATTATTATCGGCCAAAAAAACCCTAAAGTTTTCAGGTACCTAAGTAGCCCCTGGAATCACCATTAAAGTTGCCCCCCCCTACCAAAATGTGAAATGGTGCCCCTGCCTACAGTGCTTGCCTTAGCTGAGATGCAGCAGGCATCGTGCCACCAGGATAAGACTGATGCACCACAACATGCCAGAGATTCCATGAGGGGCTGACATTTATAGATGGGTCAAAATGGTTTTGTTCTTATAATAGATTAATATGTTTCATTCTATGTTGTTGAAGAACAGGAATTCCCCATGTTATCACATTACAGATACCTATTCTGAGCTGAATGACCAATTTAGTCATATTTAGAGAGGTTTATGTGCAGCACACTTAAATGTCTACTTCAAACAATCTTGCACACTTGATTGCAGAGGCTGGGCTTCCACAAAATGAATAAATACAGATGGTTGTAGGTTTCAAATTATTTTGCAGACTCCAGGACAAATCTGACTTTCCTGAATTTAGTCCCAGGTATTTTCATGCCCTCCTTTCTATACTGAGATTTTTATTTTGAATGTTCTCTATCTAACAGTAATGAAAAATGATAGATAACGAACACTGTGATGTACACTCTGAGCAATCTGAAACATCCATGAGTCAATAGTTTGTTTATTGAAATGTTTTTCCAATTCCACCTTGTTATATTTATTTGTCTAAAGATTAACTGAGAAAATCTTCATTTGTATTGTAATCATGCAGTCTCCCTGGTAAATCAATCCCTGTTATTATGTCAATAAATTCCCTAGTGTTATACAAAGGATGAATTTGCCTGAAAGATTGCAAGACTACAATATAAATGGCTTGTTCTCAGTTAGTCATTAACATATTTGGTTGGTAACATTAACTAAAAGAAGAGAATGTTATAATAAGGATTGACACCAGAAAAAGAAAATCTAGTTGATTACGCCCTCTGGACACTTGCCAGATTGCTGTGATGGGATCCAAACACATGCCCTGTACTTCACAGGGCTGGGAAGAAGTTATGCACCATCTCTAGCTTTGGGTCCTTTTAGGCAATCAGTACAGGTGTGGGGCTCAAGTCTGACACCTTTCTTGGCAAGTGATCACTCTGTATCTGACCTATCAGTCCTCATTCTCAAAGGAAACCTGCACACTTTCAAAAGACAAGCCTGGGAGCTTGAATTCATTACTCTGCTAGACACTAAAAATCACGGGCTGAGTAGAGACACTGGATTTATGGTTTATTACAACAATCTGTAACCCACAACTCCCCCTTTTTTGTCCCAGGACTGCAGAGGTGTTAACAGACCACATCACCTTGAATGGTCCCTTTCAATATGTGCTAACTACTTTTGCTAAACAATCTGTTCCACCTTGAGTTTTGCTATGATGCTGGAAATGCCCTTCCAAGACCAGAAGAAGAGCTCTGTGTGGCCCAAAAGTTTGCCTCTCTCACCAAAAGAACTTAGTCCCATAAATGATATTACCTCATTCACCTGTCTCTCTACTTTACCCACAGGTAGACAAGAAGTGAAAAGAATCTATAGTGAGAGATAACTTTACTTGCTTGATCAGGGCACCATCTATTTCAAAGCTTTTAGTAGTGAGAATATATTTTGTTAGAGCAATTTGTTCAACATGTAACTGTTTTACTAGGGGATGTCAGCGGTAGCAGAAGCAAGTTCAGATATCTAGGGATCACTAAATGCCTTTCCTTGGTGCCCTTAATAAGCAATAAGTCTCACTTGTAAACCCTGAGTCTGTATAAAACAACCAGAACTTTACTGGGGGGGGAAGGGAAAGCATCATCAATGTGGGAAACAGCAACAATATTTCTATATCTGTGAATACATGCATAAGTAACACTAACTTTGGCAGGAATCTATTAAATGTTTCTTCTCCCAGTGGTCTGAGTATTCAACAGGCAAATGTCCTTCTATATTCTTCTATAACATCACTATTTCTATAACATCACTTTTCCCTTTCTCATCCACTAAACCCCACCGATTATTTGTGTCAGAGGTTAGTGTAGCCCCAGAGATCTGAGGTGGATTCAAACAGGCCTGTCTCCAATCCCTTGGGATGTGCTACCTGGTCCTGAGGTTCCTCTACCTAACCCAGATGTAGTGATTTCAACCTTATTTAGTGGCTGGATAGGAAGATCCTCATCAGAGTTCACTCAACTCTGCTGCTATCCTTTATGACTTCAGCAAAGAGACCTCTCTACATAGCAGCCTGCCAAGGAGATGCTTTTCTATCATTTTCTATTGCAAAGTCTTCAGTGTGCATCATTTTTTGCTGCAGAGTCCTCTCAACAATGCACAATCTTCAAGAACAGGGAACTATAGCATATAGCACCTTCGAGCAGACTCCTCACCATGAAATATAAGCCTTTTCTCCCTTTCTGTGTTCATTTCCACTACCCAACCAATTCTGAATTTGTATACATTTGTGGTGGCTCTCAAAGTGTCACTGGAGAAATTCTAGATAGAAAGGTTATTCAAATGAAGCTGTCTTTTAGCTGTACTTACCCCCTTCACCAATAGAAGAGGCGGAGAGCTCCTTCCTCTCTTGAACTTCAGGCTAAGACGAAAACAGGAACTGCTTTTATAGGGACTGCAGTGAAATTCAAGATACAATGATGAAAAGCATATCAAGTACACTTTAAACTAAAAATACAAGAGTAGAATATGAACACCTGTAATCTAAGATAAAAGCAAGAACAACTTATACAGAATTGGAAGGTCAGAAGGAAAATGAGTCCTACACAGCAATTCCATGTGTCATCACAAGGTTGTATGCTTACTTATTTTCAGTCATCAAAATTCCTAAATCCCTTGTGTCTTTTGGAGTATTTCCATGATGATTCCAGACTCCTGGGAAAGTTTTTGCGATACCTTTATGCACCAAGGGGAATAAAGTAACCACGATTTTGCAGCTCAAAAACACATTCATGTACTCATTGAATTTGTAAGATCATGGAGAAACAATAATTTAATGTTAATATACTTTTTTTTCTTCAGGACATGATGGTATTGTTGGAGAGAGAGAGAGCTGAAACCTGGAAGCCATCCAGTGTCTAACCTATTTTAGCATGGTGAAGCTTTGAGCCCTATGGGGAGAAGAATTAGAGAAGGGACAGCTGGGGCTTGATTTCCTGTGCTGTCACACATATTTACTGAGAGAGCTGGGCATATGACCTGAATGGCTCATTAACCCCCCTTCCCCATCACAAGTCTATGGGATATAGGATTCCATCAGCTGAAAGGGAGTCATTCCTGCTATTCATAGTGAACAAGAGTCCCCACTTTTTTCGGTCTCTGGTTTGATTGAATAATGGGGTTGCTTATGTTACAGTTATAATAATATTTAAGTGACATGTGGTGTTTGGGTCAATTTGGGTTCATGAAAGATTTTGTCCTTTGTTGCAAATTGGTTAAGGCTGTTTTTTATTCCTCCCCTTGCCCCCTCACCTTCTTCTAAGCACTTCATAGGCTTAACTAAGTTATTAGGATTATACATGGAGTGGATATTGGGAAAGTACTAAAGTGTGGATGGAAGAAGTCCAAAGTTGTAGCAATGTACCAGTGTGGACTTAATTCATCCTAATCCTGAGAACAAAGCTGGGAACAAGTTTAGCCATGATATGATGTGAAAGTTGGAATGAGGGAAGGGGTTTCACATCAATCAAAATTGACACACCCATTGTCAGAGCCCAAATTTGGTGCATGAGGAGGGAGAAAATTTGGGATTTCAGTTTGAGACTGAATTCAGCTGGTTAGTAGGTTTAAAGAAACTTTCTTTGGCTGAGTGAACTACTGTTATGGAGAAATATGGAAAGTTGTATTAGTTTGGTTTAGCTTTCAAGTTACAGTTTGGTTAATTTTTGTATAACTGGATCAATAAAAGTTTTAGCCATTCACTCACCATAATCAACAGTGTTGTACATTTATTTTCCAAACTCACACTAGCATCACCAAAGTGTTTACAGATGTAGATACTGTCAAGGTATTAAGAAACAAATTAAGCATTATGGGCTTTCGGGTAAGAAAACAATTAAGGAATAAATAGGAAGGATGAACGCACATATAAAGCATTTAGTTACAGTAGGTTATGAATGAAGAATTATTGCAGATTAAAAATTACCGCACATATAAAAAACAGTTCATCACAAGTGGAAAAGATAGTTATTAGATCCATTTGGCGAGATCATTCAAAATACTGCACACAATAATTGTAAGTTGCTTGTATAAACATGAGCCACTGTGAACACAGAAACATGAATTATTGCATAGCCTCAAAGTCTATTTTTGCACATCCAATTGAACTATTAATCCATATGAAAACAGACATTTCAAATTATCATAGACTAAGAACATATTCAAAGGTCTTGACATTTACAAAGGGAAAAAGAGAAATTTAGAAAATTTGTATGTAATTATCAATCTTTCAGTCTTGAGTGTGCCAGCTCCTCGCTATATACAACCTGCTGCAAAATTCTGCTAGAAAGACTGAGGTGCTTCTGGGTAAAAAATGTTCCATCCCATATTTCTGTTTTATTTATTTATTTATTATTGTTCTACTTAATTCAAATTTCAATTTAGCTTCCAAGATCTGGAAACTTGGAATCCCTTTAATTTTCTTCCCACATACCCAATGTTTTTAAATCTACCCAATACCACTTCAATAATATTGGCAGGATTCACCTTGACTTTAAACGTGTCTTGGCTGAAATCTTATTATCCTATTGTCTCTCAAACTGCAGGAAAAGTGGTTGGAGCTTGAAGAATTTGGACAAACTTTATCACTTTCAGTTCACATAGGTTTCAAATTTTTGGTTTGCTCATACACTGGAATCAAAATGACAGTCAAAAGTATAAGGTTATGCTTAAACTTGAATGATTTCAGCATGAAACAATAAGTTTGGTTTTAATGCAATACCTTTCAATAAACTAAGTGTAAGGCTCTGCTCCTGGAACGCATCCATGTTCCAGTGCAGGTATAGTTGAAGGGCTTAAATTTGTAGTTTAACACACATTGAGGTTCCATCTCCAGCGTGTCCCTAGCACATGCCACCACGTCAGGTTACACAAGGCCACTGTGAAGACCCTTTAAGTAGTGCACAACTCTACTTAGTCTCTCCACCTATGCAATCAGTCTTATAGTCCCACATATGTAAACTGCATGTGAAGTACAGAATACTTTGGTGCTCTGCTCTACTCCAAAAGCCAATTTCACTAAGAAACAGTAAATATAAGATAAGATAATATCAGAGATTATTCATGGACATTGATTTTTAAACTCATAAAACACCAGTATTTGCACTACAAACCTAATACTAAGACTCAGGCTCATTGACTGGTTGGTTATACATTGTTTCATTACAGTGTGTTAACCTGATAGGGTATTTTCCCTGAATGGAACCAGTGGCCTATGTATCCAATGTACACTAGCCAACACAGCTTGAATGTCAAATACTGAGTTCTTACAATGAACTGCTTGTAAATGATCTTCACAGCAAAGTTTACATTGAAATTATTTGCCAGACAATTTTAGAGGAAGGAAAAGTTTGAAACAACTGTAAGTTGATCAGAGTTAATTCATCAACAGAAAAAGTAAGCTAAATTCAGCAAATAAATTATTGGCTGCAAATTATTTGCTCACTGTGTGAATCATTTATAACATGTATGAAGATGCCTAGACCAATACAAAATCAAGATGACACACATTAAATAGCTAACTGATAGGCCTGAAAATGTCATTATAAATAGGGATTAATTGAGCAGGCTTGTTTTTAGTGGGGCTACTAGGCTATTTAACATTTTGTCAATGACCTGGGAAAAACAAAATCATCACTGATAAAGTTTGGAGATGACAAAGATTGGAAGATCAGGGAGTGGTCAATAGAGAAGAGGACAGGTCACTGAGACAGAGAGATTGGGATCACTTGGTAGACTGGGAACAAGGAATACACCTTTTAATATAACCACATTAAAGTCCTACCTCTAGGGAAAAGAATGTAGGTTACACATACAGAGTGAGGGACAGTATCCTGGGAAGAAGTGACTGAAAAAGACTTGAAGGTCCTGGTGGATAATCAACAGAACATGAGCTCCTGGTGCAACCCTATTACTCAAAGCCTAATGTGATCCTGGGATGCATGAACAGGAGAATCTTGAGTAGGAGTAGGAAGGCTATATTATCTTTGTATTTAGCACTGATGCAATATGGACACAGTACTGGTGTCCACTGTTGATACTGGATGCTTAGTGATCAGTGTGAATACCAGTGAGACACGGTATGCCTGATTTGCAGATCAATAAGGTTTAACGTGCATGGTTTTTAGATATACTAGTTGAATGCAAAGCCTAAAATTAACTACAATATATCATACTCACTAAACCTGGAGAGCTAAGCAGTCACTCAGAAGGCTGTATATAGGAACGGCTTTTTTCAGGGGCCGCACCAGAGAGTCGGTGGATCCTCTGGTTCGACTGGCAGCACCTCCCGCAGAATCAGGCGTTAAAGGAGCACTCCCCCCTTGTCCAAGTGGTAACTTCTTATACCTTTCCATAAACAACCTTTACCTAATTACCTCTCTACTCATTATCATGTATCCTAATGACCTACATTGGGTTTTCATCCTTAACTACATTCCATTCTCACTATGATAATTGAGGTCGTCAAAACATCTGGTGATAGGAGGGGCAGTGTAAAAATACACCTCTTGGCAGTGAAAATGTGTACCCCTAGACGTTCAAGGATAACTTGTTATTCCCCTCACCATTATCTATGTGCAGCTGCAAGCATACATGTTGTGTATTTCATCTTGTTATGTGCCATGATATGCAGAAATTGAGACACCTGCAAGGTTACTCAGTAGTCCTATTCATCTCTGCCAACTGGAAGATGTCATGCTATAGGATCAGAATAGCCAAGCAAGCAACTGAAGCTATGCTAGGCCTGTAGGACACTGGTCAGGCAACTCAAATTGCATTGGGCCTCCAACATCCACAATTCAAGATGGATGTTGAAAAATCAAAGAGGATTCACAGAAGAGTCACAAGAATGTTTAAACAATTGAAAAACACGTTTTGAACTCCTTCAGTCGATCACAATATCTGTTTAGAGAAGGTTGAGGGATGACTTGATCATAGTCTAGAAGTACCTACATGGAAAATAAAAATTTAATAATACAATGGTCTTCATCCAGAAAGCAAAGGTATAACAAGATCCAATGGCTGCAAGTTGAAACTAGACAAATTCTGAATGGAAATAAGGCACGATTTTTTATCAGCAAGGGTAATTAACCATTGGAACAATGTATTAAGATTTGCAGTGGATCCTCCATCACTATAAAATTTTAAATATTAGTTGGATTTTTTTTAAAAAAAGATATGCTCTAGTTGAAGCGGGAATTAATTCTGAGAAGTCCTATGGCCTGTGTTATTCAGGAGGTCAGACTAGATGATCATAGTAGTCCCTTCTGGCTTTATAATCTATGAACAAATAGATATATTAGATGTATGTTGTCATTATCTCAAAAAATAAACCCAAATGGTCATCTTAACTAGAGTCCACTAAAACCAGGTGACCTTCCCAGGTCCTCCATCCTCCACTCTCTCCCCTACAAAAGCTGTTATCAACTTGATCCAAAGCCCATTGAGCACAATAGGATTCCTTGCATTAACTTCAATTAGCTTTGGATGAGGCCCAGTTGGATTTTTTCTCCTAATCTCATTAATATAAATATATTGTAGAATCATTTCCTGCCTCTGCTTCTATTATTGTCAGTTTAATTTGAAAAAAATAGAAAAGAGTCAGAGAAGCAGCAGTGAGAAAAGTAAAATAAGATTTCTTTTAATGCAAATTGGCAGAAAATTCTTTAGCATAATGCTTGAAGCTCAGTGAAAGTGACTGATATAAAAATGTATATGAGTTAAAAGATCTGCTATGCATGTGTTTAGGTCTGTTGAACGCAACAGTATTTTAAATAAAGCACTAACAATAATTTGTCATTTTCTTCCCATGAATGGAAATAAACAAGCACTGTAGAGTTGAAAAACATTGTTAAAAACATGAGAGAGGTGGCTTATAACAATATACAATATTCCAATTATTTACTTTATTCTTCACAATGAAATTGAAGAATATTTTTAAATATTGTCTTTTTTTTTTTTTTTTTTTTTTTTTTTGAGAACCACCACAACAACCTTAAACATATGAAGGGATACTGATTTGTAATTCTAATATATCACACACATACACGCTGCCCTGGTAGAGCTCCTCCTGTATGAACACTCAGCAGGGTTTTTTGTTTGACCACCTCACTGGGCCAGTATGTTCTTTTAGCTCCCTGAGCCTGAGTGGAGGTCAGGAACTATTTCTCACTCTGGGGTCTCTTGGAACACCCCAGAGTGAAGCTTCTCTGTCTAGCACTCCCTTCTGAGAGTTGAGACTCCATGATCCAACTTCCCAGCTCCTGGGACTACTTTGGACCCCTCAGCTTCTCCTCTAGCATAAACATACCTTCTTCTAGAACTCCAGCCATTGGGCACTCTAGGTTTACAGTTGCACTCCTCAGGGCCACATGATAGTGAAGCAAAAAAACATATGAATAGAACCTTATGCAGAGTCTAAACCAAGTTATTATTTACTTAGTTAGCACATGAGATACACCGATCTGAACAAAATAATAATCACCACTTTGTCTCAGTTTCCTTTCCACACTGGAGAGTTCTTTGGACTTAAGAAAGAGTCCTCTGAGGCATACAGATTCCTTTCTCTTCCCCTTTCTGCCTGCACATGGCTCCTTGACTAGAACATGAAGTTTTAGGTCACTTCCTCTTTTCTCTTTAAAATAATTCCTGAGAGACTCTTTTTATAACTACGAGCCTCCTTTGTCAGGTGACTCCCTGATTAGCTTAATCAGGTGTTCAAAGTTCCTTATTAGATAATTCATTGCTTAGTTACCTGCCCCCTGGAATTCAGACTTGAAGAAAACTGGAGTGCCCTCCCCTGAGTGGCTTTATCTCTTTGTCTGAGGGTGAGCCATTGAAATGTATGAACATTCAGGTTAACAATCTCCATTGTCAGCCCTGAATCAACACCCCTTGGAATTTCAGTCTAAGATGAAGGAAGAAAGACCACAGAGAAAGCAAACAAGCTGCATATTCAAAATGGAACTTGCATGTTGGCAAAGATGCATACAGCAAGATCATAATCTCACACAGAATTAATAAATGGTACATAGATAACTTCCCCAAATCATTCCATAATAGCAATAATGTTTCCTTGGGTACTACTAGTGTAGATGTAAATATGTACAAGCAGCTTAAAGAGTCCAGATAAATAATAGTTTGACATTTTCTAGTTAGGTTTAAACTATTTCATTTTAACACAGCTCAATAATTTTTATTGTGATTTTAGGCATTTTGACAACAGTAAATGAGAATTAGATCCAAGAATAGCCAGTGGGGTAGATTTCCTTATAAACTTTAGTCCACGGTATAGCATATTAACCAAGGATGTAGGAGACCCCAGTTCAATTCCCTCCTCTGTCTGATGAAGAGAGGTGATTTGAACATGTGTTTTTAAAATCACTGGATTATGGGATAGTCTGAGGTGGGCGTTTTCTCAATCTTTCTTGTTAAAGTGCTTTTTATAAATAATTAAACACACATTGGGGGTATGGACTTTAACCAGGATCTCACACAGCCTGGGTGAGGTCCCTGATTACAAAGCTACAGATCACTGTCACTCTTTTACCCTAGCCCAAATGGCTATCTATTGTCATTCATAGTGGCAATTCATGGTCGTTCATAAGGAAGATTTAGACATGATCTGGATGTGATGATCTAGACAGAAGAAAGAACCTGAATGGTATAACTGAACCCTAATAATCCATAAATACATATATAGACAGGTGATTAGCCCAGGATAAGGGGCCTAATTCTGTTAAGAGATGAGTTCTGGGAAATCACAGGATTAGTCTGGTGTGTTTAATGCTCTAGGTAATAAGTGGCTGACCAGTGAAGACTGAGAAATAGGTTCCTAGTAAAAATATAAAAGTATTTTTTAGAAGATACTTACAAGCTTGCTCTCTATTTTCTACAGTACTGACCGTGCTGTTTAGAGTATTGTACGGATGACCAGTTCTTGTGGAGCAGTATGGAATGTTCAGTACTGAATATTCTGTGGTCTTTATCACTTCTATTAGGACCACTTTTTAATCAATCAAAAATGCAGATTTTTGGCTGCATCACAAACTATGTTTTTTATTTCCTTTTAAATTATCCTGGAAGGTGGCTTCCAGCATTTTTTCCTAGTTTTGCAAGGAGTGAGAAGTATAAAAAAATGCAATTTTAACTCACAAAGTACAGTTCAGCCCCATTTTAATCTCATCTTCTGAGTCTGATGGGACTTAGAGGAAAACAAAATGGATTTATCCATCACAGAGTACAATTAATTGTATGTTGGTCTCTCTGGAGATAGCTATAGATAAAATTACTTAATCACAATTTTTCAGAAGAAAATTGTAAATAATTAATTACTATTGCTAAAATTTTGATGAAAGACAAAAAGTGAAATTCTGAATAGTGCAAAGCAGAAAACTCAAGTGTCGGGAAGTGACATAGAATGTGCTTTAATAAGGATATATTTTAATGGTCTTTGTTCCAAGGAGAAATATATTGTGCTCAATATATAACTAAGTGTAAATTAGTGGGAAAGTGATAGCAAATTATTCTGTTATGGTACAAGATGCTTTTTTTGAAAACAGATTAATAAAATTTAGTACAAAAAATATCATGTAACTCTTTTATAAATGGGGTCATTATTGGCTAAATCCAGCAGTTCTTCTACATGTGAGTTCTACTTATTTTACAGATTGTTTGCTGATTTAACTCTCTTGGTTTTGAGTCTATTAATTTAGAAATAATGCCAGCAAAGTGCAATTGTTTACAATGCAACAATAGCAAAGAAGCTGTCATGTGACATTTGGGGAGTCCAAGATTCGGCATAACATTTAGATAATCATTTGGAAACAAGAAATCAAACAACTTGAAGGAGAAAGACATTTCAAATATTTTAGAACAGCAGAGAAATCAAATCAGAATTTGGCCAGAGATTACAGGAAAAAAAATGCGTCAGCTGTTACATATTTCACTTGACTAATATAAAATTCTCACAAAAAAGAAGAGTATCCAGCAACTTCATATCTGGAAGTTTACACAGACTGAATTTATCTGAATTTCTGAATTTTGCTTATTCTGTCTTTCCAATAACAAAATGTTCATGGAGACTAAATTCCTCTCATTCCTCAGTCTTCTAGGTTTGACTGAGGAGTATCAGCAGTGGATAACAAAGAAAAACTTTCACCGCTACCGTCAGGGCTGAATTAAGAGTCAAATTTGGGCACCATTGATCCATGCCTGGGGAGCCCACTCTTTTTGGTCATGGGATTTCTTCAGAATCTCATCTTTTATTCAATAAAAATAAAGTTTATAGTCCTCATGTTCATGAGAAGAAGCTTGAAAATGTGACTAAAGTGTAAAGGATACAGAGACATCTACCTGAGTTTGTAGCCAGCCTAAGAATATAGCTCAGAAAGGAGTGACCTGACCCAATCATCTCTATAGATGTTAACTCCAAGACCCACAGCTCCGGGGAATCCTGTCAACACCATCCCAGAAGTGTGAGAAGAGTGCAGCAGGCCCAGTGCATCCACCAAAGCAGATACAACCCACCCAGTTCTGAGATAAGTACTGCCTTCTCCTCCTCCCCTGCAGCTGTTATCTTTGACTCTCCAAGGCACAGAAGTTACCTCTGTAATTCCTAGAATGAGGGGGACCCACCTGCCACTCCTTGGGGGAGAGGTACGGGGGGGGGGGGAGGGTGTTGGAGAAGAGGTCCCCATGATGCCTTCCTGCCTTTCAGGGAGGGATGAGGGATCCTGTTGTTATTGTTACTACAAGTGGGGAACCAGGCCACAGAATGGGGGTCAGGCCAGAGATGGGGCCCATATCATTATGTGCCTATGTCCCTATATTATGTTAATCTAACACTATGATTTGCCTGTTCTTTGAATAAACAGAGGACCTCGTGTAAGTCAATGTGTTATCTTTCAACAGCACTAAATTCACTTTAGTCTTAATAATTTTATTTTCTCATTATTATCGATATTTTAAAATCCCTGAATATGATAATGAATCCTACCTGCTGTCGCCAACTCCTAGGGCATACACAGCATACTTGTATTTCTGCCTTGCAGCACCCTCAAAACATGGTTTGTATCAATTTTTGTTAACATTATGTTTTATTTTAAAGAAATAAGATATAATTTTTGGGGAACGATCATAGGCCTATTCCTGCACCCTAAACTCATTTAGGTAGCTTTTTTTTCATGCAATTAGTCCTGATCTGATATATCACAAGGGACACTTCAAATCCTGCTGGATAGAACCCTTAGTACCCACAGAAAGCTTGAGAAGCCATAACCCTGTAAAGTCTGGAGCACGTTCAACTCCCATTCAGTGTCCAGAACATAGTAGGACACTTTACTGAGACTGATTACAAGAATAGCATATGAGTAAGGGTCAGATATTTGAGCATATATATTTTGTCATGATACAGAAAACATGAAGATACAGGGAATCATGCCGGAGAGACTAATCACCAGGTAGAATCAGGCACTTAAAAAGATCAAAGCAGGTATTGCTTTCCTAAATTTGTCAGTTGTCCATAGTAAATCTTTGATTTGAAAATGCAGTGGGGGCTTAATGGCTTTTAGGAAAATAAACATTTGTGCATGGAATTGCAACTGAGATCTTCAAACACATTCTTCATGGTGTAATCCAACATCTATAACTAGGAGTGCCAGTAGCTTGAACTAGTGTAAAAATAAGACCCAACAACACTTTTTGTTGCATTTTAATATTGTTCCTTAATTACAAGGAATAGGGCCTGATCTACCTCCCTTTGATTTCACAGGGAGAAGGATTAAGCCCACAATAATAATAATTATAGAAATGAGAACAATTAAAACTGAACTTCAAATATATGTACTGCTGCAGATACAATATTGTAAACACATGCAGCCCCTTGAAAACATGATATATAAAAGTCATGAGCTGTATTTTAATTCATAACAAATATCCATCCCCTTTAAGTGTCACATAATCCTTCTTTATGTCTTATTTCTTTCTTCTGACACACACTTGGCAGACAAAGATCTCTTATTATTATTCATGATTTTTTATTGATGATTTTTCTTCTTTCTAGGAGGCATGGAGTTATGATTCCTTTGCAAATCATGGAAAAGTTTAAAATCATATAGTCTGATCACTGTTCTATGAATGATTTATTGATATGATGCTGCCATTACCAGAGGTCAGATTATGAGCCCTGTGCTTACACTGGTAAACATTTACTTCCATGAGCAGTCCATTGATTTCTGCTCAGCGTTGCGAGGAAAGCAATGGCCGTGATATATTTTGACTTTAGCAAAGCTTTTGATACAGTCTCCCACAGTATTCTTGCCAGCAAGTAAATAAGTATGGGTTGGATGAATGGACTATGAGATAGATAGATAGATAGAAAGCTGGTTAGATCATTGGACTCAATGGATAGTGATCAATGGCTCGATGTCTAGTTGGGAGCTGGTAATATGTGGAGTGCCCCAGGGGTTGCTCCTGGGTCAGTTGTGTTCAACACCTTCATTAATGGTCTGGAGAATGGAGTGGATTGCACCCTCAGAAAATTTGCAGCTGACACTAAGCAGGTGGGAGTGGTAGATATGCTGGAGGGAAGGGATAGAATATAAAGTGACCCAGACAAATGAGGACTAAGCCAAAAGAAATTTGATGAAGTTCAACAAGGACCTCAGTCCCTTGAAAAATAATCTCAGTCCCCAGAAAAATCATGGAGCAGGTCCTCAAGGAATCCATTTTGAGGCCCTTGGAAGAGAGGAAGATGATCAGGAACAGTCAGCATGGAATCACCAAGGGCAAGCGATGCCTAACCAACTTGATTGCCTTCTATGATGAGATGACTGGCTTTGTGGTGTGGGGAAAGATGTGAATGTGATATATCTTGACTTTAGCAAAGCTTTTGATATGGTGTCCCAAAATATTCTTATCAGCAAGTTAAAGAATTAGAGGTTGGATGAATGGACTATAAGATAGATAGAAAGTTGGCTAGATCGTTGGGCTCAATGGATAGTGATCAATGGCTCGATGTCTAGTTGGCAGCTAGTAACAAGTGGAGTGGCCCAGGGACTGGTGCTGTGGTCGGTTTTGTTCAACATCTTCATTAATCATCTGGAGGATGGAGTGGATTACACCCTCAGCAAGTTTGCAGATAAAACTAAATTGGAGGGAGTGGTGGATACACTGGAGGGTAGGGATAGGATACAGAGTGACCTAAACAATTGGAGAATTGGGCCAAAAAAAATCTGATAAGAGTCAACAACGAGAAGTGCAGAGTCCTGCACTTAGGATGGAAGAATCCCACACACTGCTACAGACTGGGAACCGATTTTTTAGGCAGCAGTTCTGCAGAAAGGAACCTGGGGATTACAGTGGAAAAGAAGCCGTATATGAGTCAACAGTGTGCCCTTATTGCCAAGAAGGCTAATGGCATATTGGGCTGCATTAGTAGGAGCATTGCCAGGAGATAGAAGGAAGTGATTATTCCCCTCTCTTGGCACTGGTGAGACCACATTTGAGTATTGTATCCAATTTTGCGCCATCCACTACAGAAAGGATGTGGACAAATTGGAGACAATCCAGAGGAGGGCAACAACAATGATTAGGGGGCTTGGGCACATGACTTATGAGGAGAGGCTGTGGCAACTAGGCTTGTTTAGCATGCAGAAGAGAAGAATGAGGGGGGATTTGATTTCATCCTTTAACTACCTGAAAGGGGATTCCAGGGAGGATGGAGCTAGGCTGTTCTCAATGGTGGCATAGAACAAGGATCAATGGTCTCAAGTTGCAGTGGGGGAGATCTAGGTTGGATATTAGGACAAAAGTTTTCACTAGGAAGATGGTGAAGCACTGGAATGGGTTACTTAGGGAGGTGGTGGAATCTCCATCCTTAGAGTTTTTTAAAGCATAGCTTGACAAACCCTGGCTGGGATGATTTAGTTTGGGTTGGACCTGCTTTGAGCAGGGGTTTGGACTAGATGACCTCCTGAGGTCCCTTCCAACCCTAATCTTGTATGATTCTATGAAAGGGGATCATAATCTGGTCCTGTGTGTTTTTAATGTATTTAAAAGTTACAACTCAGTTAGTTAAAATAGTCATGCACTGAAATACTTACACAAGTTACAGGCTAACAGAATCTTGTTTGTGGGATTTATTTTTCATCTCTAATGTTGCTTTCAGATTGCAAACTCTTTGGGAAAGAGACAGTCATTCTTTTCTGTATGTTTATACAACACCTAGCACCCCACAACCTGACCAGATTGAGTCTTCTATGTGTTACTATAATAGAAATAACAATGAGAGTCCTGTAGCACTTTAAAGACTAACAAATTTAGTTTCTGCAGGCATAAGCTTTCATGGGCTGTAACCCACTTTGTCAGATATTAGATAATAGAAATGATAGTAATAATAGTTGCTGTCTAGTATACTATACACGGGACTGGGATACCAAGCTTCTATTCCCAACTTTGCTGCTGACTTTGTGTTTTGTGCAAATCATGTATATTCTCTGTACCTCAGTTTCCACATCTTTAAAATGAGGGTGATGATAATTACCCATCTTTCGCAGGTGCTTTGAAACCTACGAATAAAAAGTAAGATGTAAATGCCAAATGCGGAGTCGCGCATCAAGTGAGAAATTCTTGCTACTTACGAAACATCATTACAGCAGATGGAAGAATGGATACTGAAATTAACAACAGAATAACAAGAGTGAAAAAGACATTATGAAAGAATACACACCAGATGAGAAGGGACATAAATCTGAAGACTAAATTTTGATTCTGTTAAATTATGGCTGTGAAACATGGACATTCAAACAATTGGTAATAAAGAAACTGAATGATGGTGTTATAGAAGTCTGAAAATATCACGGGTAGACTACTTAACCAATGAAAAAGTATTGGAGGTGACTGGAATTTAGCAATCAGAGATCTTATGAAAAGAAAGATTTGATTTGTGGGGAACTTCAAGAGGTTAACTGGTTATATATTTTATGTACACTGGAAGAGAAAGTTGATGGCAGCTGAACGTGAAGCAAAAAAAAGAAGTTCTTGAATGGATGATGTGGTATCCTGGGTAAATAAAAAACACTGTCCATCCACAAAGAGATTAGCAGAAGATCATACAGATCATACAGAATGGTGATCATACAGCATGGTTGCAGATCATACAGAATGGTTGCAATCCTCCAGTATGGAGGAGTCATATAAGAAGAAATTGCAAAGTACTATCAATCATTTACTTTTATAAAACTTCTGAAAATAGAACTTTGTGGGCATTACTTGTGGGGGTGACACAAAGCCACATGCCACTGATTTGGGGAGGTGGCTAATACCTGCCTAAATTTGTCAGGACTAATCTATTAACCTCTACATTTCAAAAGTTATCTATTGTGAAAGGCGTAATAAAATGTTTAGATTGTTGTTAAAATAATCTGCCTGAAAATTACCCACAATAATATAAATATGCCTTAAAGTGCCCCTGATTCCATTTGAATTAATAAGCCCAGTTTTGTGATACCAATGGTCACCTTTTCTTACATTCTCAGTGTAAATTCAGGTTAACTCCACCACCTAGCTATGCTAGTCTGAATATTACTATCCTCTTTTGAAACTTTTTAGGCTTGTCATCTATTTGGATGCTGTTTCTTTAAGGCTAGCTGTGAAATACACTGACTATGTATGTATGTATGTATGTATGTAAACTATACTATGACTGACTTCATTTCTGAGTAACAGTTTATGCCAGAGGGGGATGAGAGAATAGAGTTGATGAGTAAAAGACCTCAAGAGCGTACTGTCCCTTTGCAATCTTGCATCGACTGTACACCTTCCATTAAAGAGCCCTATTTGTTCTTTGTATCCTATGCCCTGCCAGGAGCCTATATGGCACCTGACATCAATTAGAGCAGGCTCAGAGCCATCTTATGAACCAGGGGGAGCAGAGAATATTGAAACTGCAGCATCCCTCTGAACACACTGTAAATTCTAAGACTCAAGGACTTTCTCTTACTATGGGTTTGTCAAAGTTAATATTTTGCCCCTCCCCCACCCCAGCCTGTTTCTAGCCTACCCACCAAATCCTCCCTGTGCTATAGCCTGGGAAGGGCAATGGTGTAGAGATACCCCAGCAGCTCTGTATTTGTTAGAACCTGCTTATACTGGGAATATTTCCTGGGAGACATTTATTACCCTTTTACATGTTTCACACACTACAAAAATCAGGGTCCAGACCTAGTAAAAAAAGATAGGTCCTGGGCTATAGAGGGAGAATGAATGGAGGAGTGGGAGGGCACAGAAACAAACAGTGTGCTGAAAGCAAGAGAGAAACCACAAGTCAAAGCAAGCAAGGTACTTCTTGGTGACAGGGCTTGACATATTTGCATTTTATGCTATGTCTACAGTATGAGTTAGAGGTGTGATTTCCCTGCTCATGTACACATACTCTTGCTAGATCTCTTTGAGCTAGTGCAAGTATAAATAGCAGTGTAGTCACAGTAGCATGGGCAGCAGATGCACAGCTGAGCTGTGCCAAATACATACCCACCATTTTCAAGCTGGTTGTACTCCACACGCCTTAGTCGTGCCTCTCCTGCCTCTACCAGAGCTACAGTGCCATTTAAACTCATGGTAGCTCAGATATCAGCCACAATGAGTATGTGTACACAAACTGGGGGAATCATATCTCTACGCCTTAACGCACACAATTCCAGGTACATGTGCATGATTTGCTATTGATGGCGCCTTGTGCTGGCCCTTTGCTGGGAGGTGAATTTCAACCTCTGTGAATGATCTTTAATATTTAGTTGACATTTGTTCTTTCTTTGACTATTCCTGTCAGTGAACTTGTAGGTGACTGTTACAAACTTGCTCAATAGAGAGGAAGGATGATGTTGTGGTTAAGAAGATGGACTCAAGAGATCTGGGTTTAATTCCTGGAACTTCTATAGACTTCCTGGATGGTCTTAGACAATTCACTTAAATGCTTTGTAAGATGAGGATAAAAAGGTTTCCTTTGTTTTGCTTATTTAGATTGTAAATCCTAAGGCTCAGAGCCTCTCTCTTACTAGGAGTTTGTAGTGGTTGGTATTTTGGAGGCTGAGATCCCAAGCTGGGACCTGTAGCAGGAACCAATCTACTCCTGCCTTCTTGCACCACAGAAACCTGCTCACTCAGACTCCACTACTTAGATCTCTACACTGTGCTATTTATTTATATTCCTTCCACCAGCACTTTTACAGCCCCCTGCTGCAATCCTATTTATAGTGCCCCTTATGTTTTTAGCCCTTTCTCCAGTACCTGAGAGAAGCAGAGTTATCACCTCCCTGAAATCTAACATTACATTCAGTTAGTTCCTTCCCCCTCTTCATTTCCTTCCGGTGACCTTCTTATCAGTCTTGAGCTGATGGGCTAATTGGCTCTTTAGCTCACCCTCCACCACCAACACCACATGAATAGGTAATTAACTTAAATTACCCTAATCAGCCTTTTCTGGGGAACTAATTGGTTGCAGAATGATCAAAGTGCAGGATCACCTGTTAACTCCCTGCACTCTGTCACAGTCAGGTAAGCACTATTATAATGCTTAATATTACATATTCACAGGAAGCAAACCCAAAAGGGACATGAATACTGCCAAAGTGCATTCGTAATTAATTTGCACACATTATTGTTTACAATATTTGGCATATTCAACCAGCTCAAGCAAGAGATCAATTATTGGTTCAAAGTTCAAATTATAGATAAGGCACAAGCAGGGACCTGTACAATACAAATTTAACCTTGATAGGGCATTCCTGCCCATTATAGCCTGGCATGTGAAAGAAATATCCAGTTTTCTAACTAATGCTTCACCTTAGCAAGATGGCTAGTTAGTGGGAAAAAAATGTCAAGTTTATACGCAAGTTTGGGAATATATACTACTAGCCAAGAAAGATTACACTGAGACCATCAGCGTCAGTAACCTGCAATGCTCCAACTGCGATTTCTGAGGTATATAGCCAGTTCTCTGACATCTCCAACAATTTGTAGGAAAACAAATGCTAGTTCAAACAGAGATGACTCTTGCATTCTGAAACATGTACACACCACCCTAAAGGATCTATGACTAAAATTTTTTGCTTTAAATTAATAATATGCAGATTTCAGTGCTAGCCTTGAACTATCATGTTTTTTAATATGGTGTTTTTCTGTATGTCTTAACACTCTTGCTTGTAAAAATTGCAGGCTTTTATTGGTGTGCTGACCATGCATCCTCTACATTGCATTTGCCGCTCCAGGGGGAAAATGTTAGCTTGCAAAACTGGAACTTGATTTCACGCTTCTTGAAGAAATTCCACATGCTACAATTTAAGCTAACACATATAAAAGTTTAAAGTGAGAGATGCAGAGTTGCAACTGTAATCAAGGCTAAAGAATGTATACCAATGAATTTCTCCTAAGACTAGAAGAAATATCTTTAAATGCTTTGATATTCACAAACTATAAAATAATGAGATAGAAAAATAATGAGCTTGGTTTTGCAATTTACTGTTTGTTGACATCAAATCATTAGTAATATAGTGCTGTTTGATATAATTGTAATAAAGGGTATGCAGTTCTATCTTTTAATTATTATTATAGTATTTATAGTGGCAAAGTCTGTGGCTGGATAGTGGCTCTTGGGGTGAAATTTTGCCCTACAGAGTTCAGTGAGAGTTTTATCATTG
The DNA here is from genome assembly GCF_026122565.2 of Emydura macquarii macquarii. Taxonomy (NCBI): domain Eukaryota; kingdom Metazoa; phylum Chordata; order Testudines; family Chelidae; genus Emydura; species Emydura macquarii. The sequence goes on along the minus strand of NW_027130849.1, from coordinate 423,758 downwards.
ACTTTAGTGGAGCAAAATACAAACTATAAAGTGGACCTTTATAGGCCTTGCAAATGAAGGGCAGTACATTTGAAAAATATCCATACACATCCAAACATTTGCAGGTATTCTGAATTGTGTCTCGTGGCTTCAGGAGCTTATATAAAAGGACACAAAATAAACACTAACAGTGAGATTCTAAGTGTTTTTTTGGAAAAATTTACATAGAACAAAACTATTAATGAGTTGGAACAGTCTTTCTTGTTATTTGTTAACCAGCTTCTCTTTCTGTGATGTTGGATGGGAGGTGGTGGATCACAGGCATAAATTGGTCACCAGATAAGGAAAAAGCCCATCACAATACAATTAAGGATAATAAAGACCTAAAAGGGCAAATTCCTTCCTTTTGTACCTTATCTCTGGAAAAGTATATGATTGTCCATAGTATGAGTTCATTCACATTAAATCACATCTGGACTGAGTAACACAGCAAAGGAATGGCAATATTTTACTCGTTTTAATCAACAAAAATTTCAAAGCAAACCCATCAATAAGTAAAACCACTCTTTTAATGATACATGAACTATTGTTCTATTTTCGAATTAATGTTTCTGAGATATCTTGGACAAAGGCATGTGGGAAGCTTTCACTACAATTGATGTTCAGATTCTATACTGAAAATAAAGTAATATGCTATCCCTTGAAACCGTATATGAAAGTTTTCCATCTCACCAGCCAGAAGCTTTTGATGGCCTTCTATAGTTTAGGGCTATCTATCCATTGACTTAGTGGGCACTTGGTCAAGCCCTTAGTTGCTTGAAGTCTTCTGTCTCTGACTGGGGGATCCTAGTTGTTTCTTTCCTGCATCTGTGTCATGTGGGTGAGTCCCATTCTAGGAAATTACTAGCTATTAGTATGCAGAACCTGGTCAATGAAAAGCATATGGGCCAGATCCTCCAATTGATTTAAATGGAAATTAGGAGTCTAAATACCTTTGAGGATCTGGTCCATGGGGATTTCATATTCTAATCAATTCTGTTTTATTTTGGTTCTTATACTGCATCCGTCACCATGGTATCATGCTATCCACGTGTGTATAAAGCACCATGGCTACTATCTCATGTCTTTTTCATGTAGTTTCTATCTTTTTCTTACTTTCCTATCTGTTATTTGTTTCTGCATGCAAGTAGAACACTGGGTTGGATGGTGAAAACTAGCTGTAGTCAAAGCTACTTGAAACACTCTCAATATGGAGATGGTCGGGAGTGACTGGCAATTCCTTTGTCAAGAGGTGCCTTCCTGGTCCTGCTAAGAATGTTAGTGCCACATTTGCTTTAGAAAATGTACTCTTTTTCCAGCTGCGCTAGTGATAGCTATAGTGTGAGTGCCAGTGGGCTCCAGGAACAGACATGGTGCAACAAATGCTTAAGCCAAGAAGCTTAACATTTTTTTCTACTTCAGGGCTTGATTGCACCATGCCCATATGCAGTCATACAGGGTATTAAGGAACTCCCATTTGAATGTCTTTCATAAAAGCTGGCCATAATTACATTCCTGGAACTCAGGAGAATCTAATGTTGTAGGTGGTCAGGTCTAGTGGTCAGATCAGGAGTCAGTCCTAGTGGTTGGAGTCCAAATGCCAGATTACAAGGTCAAAGCAAAGTCAGGGCCGAAGATGGGAGCCAAAGGTCAAAACTGAAGCAGAGCCTGAATGCAAAAGCCAAGGGACAAAATCAGAGCTGAATGTCGGAACTGGATTAACTGGGGTCACGTAAGCCAGGAGCAGGGCTGGTTCCACAGCTGGAGCAAAGCTTGGATAGGACTGGAACAAGGCTGGGTGCAAGGCAGAGTCTAGGCTGGAGCAGTGGAGAAGCAAAGTAAAGCTTCGAGTGAGGCATTCACAGGGAAGCAGAGAATCCAAAGGCATGTTTATTGAGAAGCCTGCAAGCTGTTGCTGGGCTTAAGAACCAGCCTGCTATCTTCAAACCAGACCCACAGCCCTGGAGAGATATACAGTAAATAGTGCATATACTAGTTTCAGGGACTAACAGACTAAGAAAGGATTTTTGGACAAATAGCCTGGATTTTAAAAGACCCAGGGGCTTTTTCCTGATCCAGCAAATGCACAGAACCCCTTGTCCATAGAGGGCCCAATCCACAGGAAAGGGTTGGAAGGACTTGACTTACTGAGGCCTCATAAGACTGAGAGCTTGTTCTGAGCTGAAGCTAGGATGAACTTGAAACCACAAGCAAACTCCTTTGTAGCAAGGCAGAATGGCTTCCCTCCGGACTTGAAAGCAAGGGACCACTACACTCACCTCTGGTGGGTGGAGTCAGGACACCGGCACCCCCCCTGCCAGAAGCAGAAGGGCAGGACAAGAAGGGGCAGCTCAGTTGGGCTGGATTCACTGGAGGAGAAAGATGTCCTTCTCTCTCACTGCCAGAGTTTGAATCTGCATCCTGGGCCGACAAGGAGCTGCTTGGCCTGCTGCTAGCCACCAGCCTCGGGGAGTTGGACAATGACCAGGAAATACTCTAGAGAGGAGTAGCCTAGAGAAGCCAGACTTTAATCCAGTTTGGTTGTCAAGAGCATGAGTTGGCAGGTTTCAGCTGGGGCCCTGCTGATAGGGCCCTGGGCTGGGATTGGTGGAATAGGGTGGGATCATGTCCCCCTGCCCCTTCCTCTGCTGCCAAATCCACCTCTGGGCTGGCAGCTACCTCAACACTAGGCCAGGAGGACTGCTTGATAACTCTGCCCTACTATAAGGCCAGAGCTCACAGACTGCTTTGCTGCAGACTGCCTAGCCAGGAGGCCTAGGTGAAAGCCTGCTCCCTGCTCTGCCCTATCCAGAGGGCTAGAGGCTGAGCCCTAGACTGTTGATTACCTATTTGTTGCCTGACACAGTGACACAGAGTGGCCTCCCTCCCCATTTGAGAGCGAGGACCACTAAAGCCTTGGGGGGGGATATTGAAGGACTGCTCTTGCTAGAGCCCATGTTAGGGTCCAGGTAATCTCTGATAGGCTTATTAGCATAGTGTACGTTGTTTTAATGTTTACAATCTGTTTTCTCTGTAGTGTTTTTTACCTTAGGTATAAAATAGTTTTCCTTTAAAAGAACTATGCAGTAACATATAACTGTGACCAGTGACACTGTTAACTGTGTCAGAAGAGAGAGTAAGCAGTCGTGTTTGGACAGCCTGAAGGCAGGGAGCTATTCAGCCTGGTGCCCAGATCAGAAACGAGAGAGACATGACTGTCCAACCAAGAGAGATGATATCCAGGGGAATTGGAACCCTGAGAATGGCTGCCTTTGCTGCACTACTGAGGGGAAATATGGATGCAGTTGCCCAGAACTGTGACACCGATATAACAGCATTCACACTAAAGGTTGTACTGCTTTAACTGCATCAAATTCTAAACCCTTGTTTATCGTAGTACAAAAATTACCTGTAGACCAGCCCTCAGTAAGTTACTCTTATTTGCCACGGAAACCAGGGTGCCCTGTGCTAAATATATGATCCAGTCCTAATTGTTGTTTTTTCAAATGCTCATACATTCCTGTGATTGTAACAAAAAAATTCCTATTCTTCTCAACTACTCTTATAGGGATTTACTTTGTGGTGGATCAAAATGTGCATGCCATACTGATCTGCACCTCCCGTTTCGATCTGTTCTTGCAATATTTTGGTCCATAGTTAGAAAAAATAGTAAACGATCATAAAATCTTGTGATTTCTCTATCAACATGGGCTGAAATATCCCAAGTTCTTGTGTGATTTCAGTTATATTTGAACTAGAGTTGGAAAGCTTTGGAACCAGAACCCAATCTAATTTGAAACTAGATTGAACCCATAGCCAGAATTTGAGGTGAGAAAGGGCAGATCTTTTTAATTTTAATTATGTCTCACCTATAATAAACCCTTTTAATATTATAATAACAATATAGAAGAGCCATAAGTCCAAATAGATCAATTAAAACCTCTTTAATGAAACACTACACAGTTGATTACAAAAGAGACATTAAGATTCTAGTTTGCTTTTAAATTTATTTGAAATAATATTGTAAAATAGTTTTAAAAGGTCAAGAATGTTACTTAAACAAACTTTTGCCAACATATTTTTTCAGCTCTTGTTGTTTTTATTGTATCTGTACCGTCTTGGCTCTTGGATAGTTTTTAAGCTCTCCTTCACTTGCTGTGGTAAAATATAGTCTGAGTTCAGCTTCAATACTTTAGAGTACACATTACCATTAATGTACTCATATCAAAGGGAGGATAAGTTATTAATAATAACAACAACATAATAATAAATGATACTGTATAACTTTCATCCAGAGACACCAAAGCACTCAATAAACTGTAAAAATGGATTACAAATTCTTGATAGGAATCACTTCATCCATCACTGAAAGGCAGCCACTTCACAGCTGGAAGGCAGCAGCTTTAAAGAAAGTCCAGTGACACTACAGGTCATTTCAGGAGAGAAATTGAGAGACATCTTATGCAACTGAATTACATGGATATACTTGGTAGCATATTATCCATGTGTTTAGACAAAGCATTGTCAATAGCCATGCAAGCAAAGCATGGAGATCAGCCTATCCAGTGTCTATGCTTCACCCTGTTACATATTCCTGCATCTTCCAGAGTTCTGATGAGGTGCCAAGCAAAGAGTGTTTAAAGGAAATCTCACACATTTATTATAGTTAGGGAGTGAGTGCTAGATTAAATTGTCAAGTGAGGCATTCAAAATACCACATGTCACATGTAAAATATATGATTTGGCACCAAGGTTGACACTAAAATCATAAATGTTACAGTGATATTTTCATCTGTAAGAAGTATAAATTATAGAAACCCAAATTTTGTATTGTTGCTCTGATCAAAATATACAAAAATGGTAGGTATTATACATTGCTTCTGTTGGTATTCCAGACTGAAGGGCAGAATTGGTGTAGTTGATCATTGTCCCTTTGATTATTTGATTTTTCTCCTCCAAAGTGCCTATAGAATTAGGAAATCTACCAATGTTAAATTCAGCCAGGAGTTAGAGGGTTATTTGCAGATTAGATTACTTGCTGCAACACTGAACTTTGTCTGGTGTATTAGTGACACTGACAATATGTTCACCCGCACTTAGAACTTAGGCTATCTTTGATAGGATACTCATTATCTCCATCTCATTAGTCAGATTTATCTTCTATAGACAAGTCTTTCCTAAATCCTGTGAAAAATATATTTAATACACCCCTTTAATGCTACAGTGTTTCCTGAAGGTGCAACCCACGGACAAATCCAGTTAGAGGGAATCAGGTGTGGGACTATCTGCAACTGCCATGAAAAGGGCATCAGTAGGATAGTATATTTAGGTGTCTTCCTCGTTTTGCCCCTTGGATGTGCCTGGGTTACTCCACTAAATTTTTCCTTAAAGAAGACTGGGCTAAATGGTACCTCTTTAAAAGCTCAGACATAGTGGAGCATATAAGTGGGTGCTTGGAGGCATTATTTTTGGACATGGTTTTCTCTCACAGACACTGGAGAAATCACAGTGAAAAAGTAGCTCTTGCTATGCCTTTAAACAGATGGAGTTTGCATTGATCCCAGGGCCACTCTGCAAATATCTGGAGAGCCATGGTCTTACTCTATTCAACACAGAAATAGCACCTCTCCCCAGTGGCTGCAATATCACTGCTCCTTCTGTTGAGCAGCTATCTTTTGGCTCACAGAATTGTTCAGGATCTTTTTCTTAAAGGGCATGTTTACAAATTTGAATATTTTCTATAGTAAGGCTCTCTAGCTCGTGCTCTAAACATTTGTAGAGGACAAATCACATTGGTATCTAGACCAAATATATGTTGCAAATCAGAGTTCCTGACCAGCCAGCTGGAGTTTGAAATTGGCACGGCTTAGCATATCAGCAGCAGGGTATGTAGCGTTCATACAGTAAGATCTTAAATAGATAGCCTGTTTATTTTCTTGATTCTTGGATTATAATGGTATTTTAGTCTGGTGATGTTTTGATGAAGTGGGTATGATGGAGTTTTCTAATGAACTATGATAGAGGTGGCTGCTTTTAATGAATTTCAATCAATAGAGGAGCAGAGTATATTTGAGGAAATGGCTTTTTGAAATATCCTTGCCCTTATCCAATCGATGTGTATAACTTAAATATACTAAAAGATCTTTTAATGCAGTAAAAATATACTGAAAATAAACTCTTTTCATCATTCAAAAAGATAATGAAAAAGACAAAATTCTTAGTATACATTACTGAAAGAAGTTTGGAGGATAATTACACATAATAGAATTGAAAGAAATAATGAAGCAAGCACATTTGGCATTTGAAATGTAGCTGTGCATCTCATATCTATTTATTTTAAACCTCTACAGGTGGCCTGTGGCATTAGTGGTTGGTGGGTGGTCTATTTATTTATAAAACAACACACTTTTTTTTTTTTTTAATAAAAGGAATGTGTTGCATATAACTTAAAAAAGGTGCTTACAGAATTTAAAAACTAATAGGCTTAGCACCTCTCAGGATCTTGCCCTAAATGTGTAGAATTCCAACAGTATAGGAGAAAAATTGAGTGGCAGCTACGAAAAACCATGAAATTACATACTTAAGAACGTAACGAAAAAGGTTGTTTCAGCTCAGAGCATATTTTTTATAAATAAATGTATAAACCCTTTGTAAAACCGAATTTATAATGGAAATGCTAACAGACTGGAGGCTTAACTATTTCAATGAGGACAAGAGTAATCGTAAAAATGCATTTAAGAAGGGAAAGTTCATGGATTCATAGATATGGTGGCCAGCAGGGGCCATTAAGATGATCTAGTGTGATCTCCTGAATAATAAGTAGGCTTGGAAGGATTACATTTTTGTTGGTAGATGTTTGTAAATGTTGATTTCATCATACACACAAACTGATGAAAAATATTTCCATTGATAATAAAAATTTACACATATGCAAAGTACAAAAAATGCTACTTGAGAACTTAGAGTTTGATTTAAGGATATTTACTATTATGTGTTATTGACAATTTGTCTTGTAACTGTTATGAAACTAACTTTTTGAATCTCAGCAACTACTGTCATTAAATAATTATTATCTAACCCTCCTATAATTTCCCACAACTGTGAACATTTAAATCAATAAAAATTATGCCTCCCAAGAAGGTGGAGTGCTTACGCTAATGGAAGAAGCTTTCCCATCAGCAAAGGTCCTGTCTGGCCCCGTCGTTGTGGTCCTTCCTCGGGCCCAGGCCCTATGAAAGGTCGGGTAAACTCCGGGCTGTGGAGAACAGGATCGTGACACAGCGCCTCCTTGAGTGCTACGAAGGCTCGGTCCTGCTCCGGGGTCCACTGGACGTAGAGCGGTAGGTCCTTCTGCAAGGTGTCTGTAAGGAGGGCCGCAAGTGTGGCGAAGCTCGGCATGAACCATCGGTAGTACCTGGCCAACCCTAGAAACTGTCTCACCTGTTTCTTGGTGGTCGGTCGAGTGTATTCTCACAGAGCCTGCACCTTGCTAATTAGGGGTTGCAGGGTCCCTTAGCCCAGGTACATTGTCTCTTGCCACCCGATGCAGCACTTCCATGGGTTGGCGGTCAAGCCTGCGTCGCAGAGGGTCCTCAGCACGGCAGCCACTTGGTGAGGTGGTCGCCCCAGTCTCGACTATAGATGATGATGTTGCCCAAGTAGGCCGTGGCGTAGTTTATGTGGGGGGCCAGAAGCTGATCCATCAGCCTCTGGAAGGTTTCAGGGGCCCCGTGTAGTCCAAAGGGTATGTGGATGAAATGATATAGGCCTCTAGGTGTCGCAAAGGCCGTTTTCTCCCGAGAGCGGGCTGCCAGGGGGATCTGCCAATACCCCTTTGTCAGGTTGAGAGTGGAGAAGTACTGGGCCTCCCCGAGCCGGTCTAGTAGCTCATCAATGCGAGGCATGGGGTAGGCGTCGAACTTAGAAATCTCATTGACCTGTCAAAAATCGATACAAAATCGCTGGGATCCATCAGGCTTGGGCACTAGTACCACCAGACTCTGCCACTCACTCGTTGAGGGATCGATGAATCCCAGGCGCAACATGGCCTAGACCTCCTTCTCTACCGCCACTTGGAGGTGGTGGGGGAGGTGAGCAGGCCCCTTTCCGCACAGTCTCACCGGGTCGAGTCTCTATGACATGGTACACCCAGTTGGTCTTTCCGGAAGTGGTGGTGAAGGTGGTAGCAAAGGTCTCAATCAGGTGCCTAGCCTGTCAGAGCTGGGGCCCACTCAGGGTGTCCCCAAGTTGGGGTTCTCCCGGTTCCTCCTGCTCGGGTATCAGTGGGCCCAGCTCTGGGTCTAGGGGCTGTGGGTTGATCAAGAGTCCCTCTCGTTCCCGCCAGGGTTTTAACAGGTTCACACGCTATTCCTGCTTCCTTTTTCGCCAGTCGGATTGGCGGACCTCATAATTCACGGGGCCCATGGCCTGGAGGATCTCATAGGGTCCCTGCCATTGGGCGAGCAGCTTGGATTCCGTGGAGGATAGCAGCACTAAGACCCGGTCCCCGGGCTCAAATGATCGGGTTCGGGCTCCCTGGTTGTAGGATTGGGCCTGTCTCTGCTGGGCGGCTTGAAAGTTTTCCTGGGCCAACGCCCCGGCTTGGCGGAGGTTCTCCTGCAGGGCGACCACATACTGGAGCATCCCTTGCAATGGTGATGGGGCCTGCTCCTAGTGTTCTCTCATTAAGTCTGGGATCCCCCGGGGTTGATGACCATACAATAGTTCAAACGGGGAAAACTGCTTGGAAGCCTGCAGGACTTCTCGGATGGTGAGGAGTAAGGGTGGGATTAGTTGGTCCCACTGCCGCAGGTCCTCTGGTGAGAACTTTCACAGCATGTGTTTTAGTGTGCAGTTGAATCGATTGACCAGGCCGTCGGTTTGGGGGTGGAAAACGGAGGTCCGGAGTTTCCGGATCCCGAGGATGGTGCACACCTCTCGTAGCAATCGGGAGGTGAAGTTGGGAGGACTTGGGCGAACACATTGACGAGTTAGCTGGCCACAGTCCGGACGGTGGCATTCCTCAGGGGGATGGTCTCTGGGAAGTGGGTGGCATAGTCGAAAAGGACTAGGAGGTAGCAGAACCTGGCCACGCTCCTTAATAGGGGTCCCACCAGGTCTACGGCTACCCATTCGAAGGGCATCCCGACTACGGGGATGGGGACAAGGGGTGCCCGCGGGACTCCTGCCGGCACCACTCGCTGGCATTCGGGGCAGGAGGCGTAGTAGTCCCGGACCTCCCGGTGTATGCTTGGCCAGTAAAATCAAGAGAGGACTTGGGCTAGGACTGCTGGGACATCATGGGCCAACCATAGGACAGCCTTACGGTGGGGTTGAGGCACCACCAGCTGGGCATGCGGTTGCTGAGTTTGCGGGTTTCTCTCCAGGCGGTACAGCTGCTCCCATCACAACTCGAATTGAGGCCACTGGGCAGCTCGTTGGGGATCGGTCGGAGTCCCGTCCATCGCAGCCAACTGTTTATAAGCCTGGATGAGGGTGGGGTCCTCCCTTTGGTCCCGGCAGAAGTCGGCCAGGGGGTCGCCCGAGGGCGGCGGGTCTCCATCAGTCAGGGCCGTACCACCTCCTGGTTGCTGGATCTCTGGGTCCAGCTCGGTGGTGCGGTCCAGCTGGCCCTTGCCCTCTGGTAGATCTGGTGCCTCGGGGGGTTCTTACTCGGGGGCCCCAGCATTGGGATCCTTGGCAGTACCCACCCGTTGAAGGACCCCCGCAAAGTTGGGCCAGTCCTGACTGCAGATCACCGGGTAGGGTAGACGAGGCGCCTGCCCTATGGGTAGGACACGGATCTGTGGTCCGATGGTTAGCAGGACCGGCATGGTTGGTTAATACCGTAGGTCCCTGAATGCAATGCAGCCCAACCTTGCCCAGTGGTTTCCCATCCTCGGGGACCAGGCCCCGCAGGATCAGGGTCTGCCCACACCCAGAGTCGATGAGGGTCTCGACCTGTCTCCCGGCCAGGCCTACCGTGATAGTGGTCTTCAGGCCAGAAGGGCCCGAGGCCCGCCATTCCATAGGTGCACCATAGGTTGGGCACTGCCGGTGTAGGTGTCCCCATTGGCCACAGGCGAAGCAGGGGCCTGGGTCCCTGAGTCCCTGGGATGGTTGATTCGGGATCCGGCTGCGGCTGGGCTCCAGGCTCTTGGGAGGTCGGGGGCTTGGCCCGGGCGGGGGGGCGTTTCCTGGCCCCGGCAGGTCCATCCCAGACAGGGCCCAGGGTCATGGGCCCGATGGGTCTCTCGGCAGCCAGAAAGTCCTCCATCAAGTGAACTGCACCCGTCAGAGTGGTGGGGTGGTGTCTGATCACCCAGGTTCTCCCCTGGATTGGCAGGATGCATAAAAATTGTTACAGGATCACTTGTTCCGCCATGGCAGAAGCCGTGTTCTGCTCTGGCTGGAGCCAGCAGCAGCCGGCATCCTGGAGCTCCTGGGTCACGGCCCGGGGTCGGTCTCCGGGGGGGAAAGTAGGTAGATCTCAGGGCTAATGTCCAGAGTGTCCATGATCGCGGCTTTCACCGTCACATAGTCCTGGGCCTCTCCATTGCCCAGGGCCCGATAGGCCGCCTGGGAGGCCTCCGTGAAATAGGGGACCAGGGGGGTTGCCCACTGGGCCAGGTCCCAACCTGCAGCCATGGCCACCCGCTCAAACATCACCAAGAAGGCTTTGGGGTCATCCGCAGGTCCCATCTTAGTGAAGCATGGCTGGAGCCAGGCGACGGGCAGGCCTCGGCCTGAAGTCTCTTCCACCCCAGGGCTTGCCAGCACCGTATGGCCACCCAGCTGCTGCATGAAGTGCCGCTGAAGCTCCTGTTGCTGGGCCCCCAGGTCCCACAGCAGTTGGTGCTGCTGGGTGCCGAGTGTTTGTAGGAGCTGCTATTGCTGCTGCAGTTGGGCTGTTTGCTGCTGCTGCTGTGCTTTGGTCCACCACTTAATAAGCTTGTCGATGTCCATTGTTGGTTCGGTCAACGCCCGAACTCCTAGGGAGCGTCGACACCGGCAGCCTCCCTCGGCTTTGGGGGAGGGAGGTGCTGCCTGCATTCTCCACCATGTGTAGCATGGGGTCCTGTCTGGCCCCGTCATTGTGGTCCTTCCTCGGGCCCAGGCTTGGAGGAAGGCCACTGCACCTTCCTACAGTAGAGTTTGCACTAAGTGCTACTATGGCTCAGCTGCAGAGCTATATGTATAGATGAGCCCTAGGTGCCATGATACTCAGCGTTGCAACATCTAAGTCCCTTCATGGATCCCTCCTCTAGTTCCTGAATATTCAAGCCAGCATTTGGGTGCTTAAAACAAGTATTTTGGCCTTTATTGTAAGTGCCCTTATGTAAGATTAGGCATTTTGATTTACTGCCAGTTAGTCACAAACCAATAACATGGACCAGACTTATCTAGGGTGGGTTCCCTGTGGAATTCTTCCACTACTTTAAATGGGTTCAGCATCCTTCTTCTAGGGTGCCTGGCTAGCTCTCTTGACACATATGGTGGGAGGGATGAAGCAACACCAAAGTAAAGTGGCCTCAGGACACCAGTGAATCAAATCTAGGTCTATACCTATTTTGACTGCTTTGAGTTTTTGTCCCATTATACAGAAGGGATAATTGAAGTCAAAAGGGATTTGTCCAATGTACAGACAGAGACATCCTCAGGGCAGGTCTATACTACAAATTTGCTTCGGCGTAGCTGCACTACTGTAGCGCGTCTGGTGAAGACGCTCTAAACTGAACGGAGAGAGGGTTCCCATCGGCTTAATAACTCCACCTCCGCAAGAGGTGATAACTATGTTGGTGGGAGAAGCTCTCCCACTGACATAGCACTGTCTACACAGGGCATTAAGATCAGTATAACTACATAGCACAGGGGTGTGGATTTTTCATACCCCTGAACAATGTACTTATACCGACGTCAGTGTGTAGTGTAGTGTAGTGTAGTGGTCTCAGAATCAGATGTGAAGAATTTTCAGCACGTGGGCCCTGTTTCAGCAAAGCATTGAAGAGAGACTGAAGTCCATCCCTACTCAGAAAACCACTTTAGTATGTGCTTAAAACCCACTGAGTTCAATGGGACTACCCATATGAGTAATGTTATGAATGTGGATAAACATTTTGCTGGGTGAGGCCAGTGTGTTCAACTCCTTTCACATCTTAAAATATTTGTGGGTGTTTTTCTCACCCTCCTGTACTGAAGTTCCTGCCGTCCTTCACAATATACTCATGAAGGTCAAATACTGTCTGACAAATCCTATATTTCTAGTGCAGTAAGCACACATTGCCTCCATTCAACATAATTTTTATAGTGTCACACAGTTGCTAAGATTAGGATGGGACATACGGATACATTCAGATATTTTTCTGCACTGACTCGTCAGATATTACAAAGAAACCAATGCTTTCTGATCTGATACCCACTATAAATTGTGATAGCAAGTGTGTGATCCAGGTTTAATAAAACAGATAATCAAGGAGGAAAACAAAATAAATGCCAGGGTGCTCCATCAACCTGCAAAAATCACAGTTGGCCAGGTATGCATAACTTTGCAGCTTTTGATAAATCTCTAATTATCATCCATGGAAAAAAAGAAAACAGGGAACACAAACACACACACACATGAAAACTCATTGCTCTAAACATGCAATCAGGAAACTTTTTTAAAAAATGTTTTCATAAAGGGGAAAAGAAATATCTTCAAACAGACTGACTGCAGTTCAACAGAATAGCAGTGAAAGGAAAAACCCGACAAACAGCATAGTTCTAAAAGTCAAGACACTTATCCTGCTTTAATAGGAAAAATCCTTCTAATGAACTACTTAATTGAGTTTAATAAGACTTTATAGCTAATCCTAAATGCACTAAGAGGAAACCTAAGGCCTACACTCGATGTTAATTTTGCTCCCTTTGGATCTTGCTCATAATTACAGTTCATTCTTTAATTATTCTTCCTTGTGTTTTCAATTTATGATTAAGACCAACAGCCTGCCCTGGAGGCAGAAAATGCTGAGGTGGACACTGGTGAGTCAGAAGAGATCAATTCCTCCAGCAATGTGCAGCCACTCAGAAGCAGTCAAAAAGCAGATTTTCACTCTAATCATGATATTCAGAGCTCAGGATGAGGAACTGCTACTCCAGGAAGAGAACAAACTCTGATTAATCTTCTCAATCTGGAGAGTAAAGTGCCAAATCCATGGCTTTTATGAAGATATTAATGTCTTTATTGCTGAAGAAAAATGTTTTGTGTTGATATTAGAAGCACAGCTTTATTCATCTAACCTATTTACTGCATACTCATGCAATCTCTAATTTACTGCAGCTCCTAGCTGCATTTGTATTTTCCCCCTGCTTATATACAAGATCCAGTATTGCTTAACTGAATGCCCTTTTTCTGAAGCTGTATGGAAAGTAATCCATTAATGATTTTGTGATGCAAATATGTTTAGGAAGTAAGAAATTAGGTATTTTATTAATGCTTTTGTTTGATTGTGATACGGCACATGAAGGGACCACTTACATCACTCTGAATGTTTGTGCAGACACAAACATGAAATAACATTCCAACTGCACTTCATGAGAGTTCTTTTATAATAATAGTATTTCAATCCTTGCCCATGCACTGATGCATGAAGTGGGAGCATTAAAAATACCCAACAAACAAGAAATATAAAGTCATGTCTCTTGCTTAAACCCTTCCTATCTGTAATTTAGGTTTTTTTAGTGCAAAACACATTCCCAACAATTGATGCAACTGTTGCTTACAGCATTGCAAGGTTATGGAATGGTTTAAGTACATATTATGTTGATGTAATGTGCTAGCTTTACTAACATATTTTTTTATTTAAAATAATCATAGATGAAACCAGCATAGTGTACTGATAGCCTGATGATGGCCTTGGTAAGAAAACCTGAATAGGAAAAGAATATAAAAAATATAAAAATAAGGGTTGAGCTATGTATTGACATATGAGAGATGGGAGATCCAGCTTCAGCTTCTAGTCTTTTACTCTCTAGCCAAGCAAAACTTAAACTAAATGAATGACTAGTTTTTTGAGAAATTGACAGTGTGGCCCTCTTCTAGCAATAAACTAGGTTGACAAAGGACATTAAGACATGAAATTGTAAAGTTGTTCCCTACTGAAATGAATGGGCAACTGGAATAAACATCTGCACTCCTACAAATATGTGCTTAAAGGTGAAAGCAAAATCAATTTCTTTTAAAAATTGTATTTTGCTGGTTTCTCAGGTGTATAAAGAGAGCCTTCTAAGTTTTTCCCCTGCCACCATTCATCCTCAAAATTGGGTTTCTGCTTATTTTTTTACACTGAAAATGTCCAGTCTTCATTCCCTCTCTTTGCTGGAGGACCCTAGGACTTTTGGAAGATCTACAGGGCAATGTCACATGAAGACTTGGAAACTGCAGCTCTCATTGCTTACAGCTGAATGAGGGATGAAGCTGATTCCTCTTACATTGTCCTGGGGTCTGATCAGAAGAAGCAGATAGGAGGATTTTATAAACATCTTTTAGAGAGGAAAGACAGTACAATGGTTAAGTTGCTACCCTGGAGATTCAGATTCAATTCTTTACTACAGACTTCCTGTGTGGCCTTGGGAAAATTACTTTGAGTGGGTTCCACAAAGGGACTTAGTCGTTGCAACACTGAGTCTCACAACATCCAACTTTTTGATGCCTAGAAAATCACAGGAATAACACTGTATCCACAAAGCCAAGTTAGGCGCCTAGGCTCCCTATACAGCACACGAAGGGAGAGACAGGCATCAAAGAATGCAGTCCAAAAAAGCCAACACATTAGCTAGGAAGCCATGTCAGCTAGCCAATGGGAGAAGCCGATCAGATAATGTGGAATAAGTCCCTCCCTTCTCTTGCAGATAGGTGTCTTAAGTCCAGACTGCAGAGAGGCATCTATGCAAGCTTAGAGATCCACAAACAGGAACCAGCTGCCAGGAGTGAGGAAGCTTAGGCACCTAAACTTCTTTTTGAGGAATGAATTTGGTGCCTGCTGAAGCACAAAACACAGCAATGACTATTTAAGTCATTAGGCCAGAGAGGAAAAGACTCTGCATCCCAGTGGTTAGGGCACACACCTGGGAGGTAAGAGAGTCTGGGTTCAGTCTTGTTACTCTAATCACTCTTTGGTTATCTAGCCACATTGGAAGTGCTTCCACAGGAGAACTTCTGGGAGCCTCACATCTTTCTATCCCATAGTTCAGTTGTTAGAGAACTAACTTAAGAAGTAGGACACTCCTATTCAAGTCCTTTCTCTCCTCTCCCCCTGTCCCTGGCAAATTCAGTCTCTCAAAGCTCTGGCAAGAGCTCTAGACAACAAGATGAAAGTTATAAAGTGGGCATCAGCTCCTCCTCCTCCTCCAGCTGTGTGTAGGCAGGCACATAACTCACTCTTTCAAGAAGCTGCTTAGAGTGTGCTTACACTACGATAAAAACCCACAGCACTGACTGGGTCAGCTGACTTGGGCTTGTGGGACTATAAAATTATAGCATATACTTCAGGTTATGGCTGGAATCCAAGCTCAAATGTCTACACTGAAATTTTATAGCCCCACAGCCCAAGCCCAGGTCAGCTGATATGAGCTGTGAGACTCAGTGTTGCGGGTTTTTAATCACAGTGTAGACATACCCGTACATGCCTAAAATGGCTGGTTCTCATTTTTGGATCTCTAAGCAATGATAGGCACCTCCCTTCAACCCAGTCTTAGGGGCCTATCTCTGTGAGAGAGGAGATGCTTAGCAGACACTCTGCTGATCAGCAGATCCCATTGGCTAACACAGGCAGCTTCCCACCTAGCATGCTGGCTTATGTCAATCGCATTCTAAGGCACCTATTTCTCCCCTAACTTGGCCTGAGGATTGCAGTGTTATTTTTGTGATTTTTCTAGATGCCTAAAAGTTGGTGCCATGATACTCAATGTTGCAATGACTAAGTCCCTTCGTGGAGTCCACCTTTTGTGCCTCAATTCCCCATCTATACAATAAGGATAATAGTACTTCCTGACCTCACAAGCTTGTGAGGATAAATACATTACAGATTGTGTGCTATAACATTAAGATAATGGAAGCCATATTGCTACTTTAAAGAGACAAGGAAACCACATTTTTCTTTTTTTCCCTATCCCCATCTGCTCTTGGGACAGAATTCAAATTATACTATTAACCAGGGATCTCCCAAAGCACCCACAAATTTAATACTGGATTTATTACCTTTTTCATACATTTTTGCATTGTGTTCTTGTTATTACCATCTAAGAACCTGAATCATTCTGAATGTGTTTAGGTCCTTTTGTTGGGCACTTTAATTAAATTTTCATAGGCATTTTTAAATTGAGATGCATAAGCGATAAATCTGCTTCTTATCAATTGGTCACTATTTACACTATTGTGATATCTCTAAGCAGCATCATTGCATAGAATTACAGTCACTTACAAAGAAGAAGAGGAAGAAAAAGTAAGAAAGAAGCCAGCTCATAAAATCAAAAGCAATAGCAACAACTAGTGAAAGCTGCTGGAAAACTTTTCTCAAACTTCTAAAATTTTATGTTCATTATTCTTTCTCCTGTGTGGCTGACTCATTCACACTCAGAAAATAGATCCCTTCTGTAGAAATGTATCTATAGAAGATTATAATTTAGAGACTCTCCCTCATAAGGGACAGTATTGTGAACACAGGAATTTGGAGATGTGCTCCTGAGACACCACAGACATGGCTGCGTGCAACAGACCATCACAAAAGTTCTCCAGTTTGTTTTATTAAAATTTTATTCATTTCTCATTCACTGGTTTATTTAATGAACCTCAGAATCATTACATGGTGTCAGAGGTGCTGAATGAGAAGGAAACTGCAGTGATTTTGATGTTAACTCCTGTGTTTGCAACTGAAAGCAGAGACAAAAGGAAGCACTAGAGAAGCACATGGAGAACAAACACAGAGGCTTTTTCATGTATTTGGTGAGCACAATAGTAGCTTGACTAGCTTAAAAGAAAAAAAAAAGCCAAAAATGGATGTGTTGCAATCTCTTTCCAGTCTGCAATTGTCAGGCAATGTTGCAGAGAACTGGAAAAAATTCAAACAGAGATTTGAATTGTATTTAGCAGCTATAGGGGCACAAGAGAAAAATGATTACATGAAATCATCTATCTTTTTGCATGTTGTTGGGGAAGAAGCATAGGATATTTATAAAAATTTTAGTTTTGAGGAAGGTGAAAGCATGATGTTAAATAAAATACTGACTAAATTTGAGGAAAACTGCATGCCGAAAAGGAATGAGACCTCTGAGAGAGATTTTTACATGCATACAAAAAACTGCTGACACCATAGAGCAATATGTCACAGAATTAAGGAAACTCAGTAAAAACTTGTGACTTTGGTGAGCTGACAGAGTCTCTGGTCAGAGACAGAATCATTTGTGGCATAAAGACAATGTGTTAAGAGAGAGGCTGCTCCATGAAGGAGATTTAACTTTAGAAAAAACTCTCCCAGTATGCAGAGCTGTACAAACTGTGAATGCACAAGCCAAAGAGCTGAATTCACCAGAATTATCTACGTACTAAGTAAAACAGAATATAGCCAGAACAGGTCAAATAAAAAAGTGGAACCATTCACTATGAAAATCACTGCTAGAAGGAAGACTGGGTCCAGACAGTCACATGGAAGGTGTGGGTCACAGCATGGCCCCAAACAGTGTGTTGCCTTTGGAAAACTGTCATAAATGTGTGGAAAATAATCATTTTGCAAAATTCTGCAGATCCCAAATGCAGAAAAATTAACTGCATTCAGTTAAAGACAATCTGGCTGAGGAGTTCTTCATAGATGTACTGGGTTCAAGTAAGCTTGATAAGGACTGGATACTGCCTATGACAGTAAATGGAATAATTATTCCACTGAAACTGGACACAGAAGCTCAGGTTAATATTCTGTCTGAACAAGATTATGAGAGACTGAAAATAAGACCAAAACTGGGACCAACAAAAATAAAAGTCACTGGTTATTCTGGAACAAATATACCAGTGAAGGGGAGGTGCAATGCTAGCATCAACCATAAAAACACCATGTACCTCTCTTGGTAGTGCCAAAGGTGACACCAATTTTAGGCCTGGCTGCATGTGAGAAACTCAATCTGCTAAAATGGGTGCTCTCATTAAAAGACTATATGGAATATGTAAGGCACTCTTTCCAGAATATCATGACCTGTTTCAAAGGTTGGGTTGCTTGCAGGATGAACATACAATCCAGATAAACAAGCAGGTCCTTCCAGTTATCCATCCATGTGGAAAAGTGCCATTTGCACTCCATGATAAACTTAAGGCTGAGCTTTTAAGGATGGAAGCAATGGAAGTAATACAAAAAATTGAGGAGCCAACAGAATGGGTGAGCTCTCTAGTCATCGTGGAGAAAAGTAATGTACAACTACACATGTGCTTAGATCCCAGAGACCTCAACAAGGCTGTAAAAGAGATGATTTCAATCTATCAACCAGAGATGAGATTATGGCTCAATTTGCAAATGCTCAATATTTAAGTAAATTGGATGCATCCTCAGAATTTTGGCAGCTAAAATTAACTGAAGAAAGCTCAAAGTTATACACATTTAATACCCCATTTGGAAGATACAGATTCTTATGCTTACCCTTCAGCATAGCTTCAGCACCAGAAGTATACCACAAAGCCATACATATGTTCTATGAACATATTAATGGTGTTGACACCTCAATGGATGACATCATCATCTAGGGCTCAATGAAAGAGGAGCATGATTGTAAACTTTGGGAAGTCCTAGCTGCAAACCTCAACTAAATAGGGAGAAAAGTGTTTTAGGGATTACAGAACTAACTTCTGTTGGGAACAGGATTTCCAACAAAGGTGCAAAACCTGATAAGAGGAAGATTTCAGCCATTGAAATGATGACACATCCCCAGAAAGATATCCGGTGGTTCCTGGGAATGGTTAATTATCTTGGAAAATACATACCCAAATCTATCTATCAATGTAGAGGCTTTGAGAAAACTTCTAGAGAATAAAAATGAATGGTGTTGGGGTACTGAACAGGAGGAATCCTGGGAAGGTTTAAAACAACTGATACAAGAACCAGGATTGAAGTTCTATGCACCAGCAAGGTCTATTAAAATTTCAGCAGATTCATCTCAGTCTGGGTTGGCTGCAGTGATTTTACAGAAGCATGAGGATTGTTGGCAGCCAGTGGCATATGTATCCAAGTCACTGACTGAGGCAGAAACCAGATAAGCACGGATTGAGAAGGAGTTTTTAGGAATATTGTTTGCCTGTGAGAGATTCAATCAGTATATTTATGAACAGACAGTGGAAGACAAAACAGACTACAAGCCCCTGATAGCAATATTTAACAAACCACTAAATGACTGTACCTTAAGGATTCAAAGAATGGTGATAAAGCTGCAGAAGTATTATTTGATTGTTACCTACACATCGGGTAAATTTATGTTCACAGCACATGCACTTTCTGGAGCAGTGGCTCCCATGAAACTAGAGAAGACTTTAGAGACAGAGATGCAAGCATATGTAGATCTGATTGTAAAGTCGGTTCCCGTAGGAAACTGCAACAAATAAGAGAGGAAATGGAGAAAGATGAATCACTGGGAATCCTTAAAGAAGTGGTAATTAAAGAGTGTCCTGAAGAAATAATTATTTGCTGTCCCAATATAAGAGACTATTGGAACTGCAAACATGAACTTACTATGATAGATGGGGTGATTTTCAAAGGCAGTAAGGTT
The DNA here is from genome assembly GCF_026122565.2 of Emydura macquarii macquarii. NCBI lineage: Eukaryota > Metazoa > Chordata > Testudines > Chelidae > Emydura > Emydura macquarii. The sequence continues at coordinate 403,961 of NW_027130849.1, read as the reverse complement.
GTACTTCCAATGAGCCTCAAAAAAGAAATGCTACAAAGGATCCACGAGGGTCATTCAGAAATTGAGAAATGCAGAGAACACGCATGAGAGGTGCTGTATTGGCCACGGATCAATCACGACATCACTAATGTGATAAGAAACTGCTTTTCATGCTTGAAATACAAACCATGCCAACAGGCAGAGACACTGAGACATCATCCAGTTCCACAAAGGCCTTATAAGAAGGTAGGCACAGATTTATTTACCTGGCAATGAAAGGATTATTTAATAGTCACCGATTATTATTCTGTGTATCCAGGAATTTGCACACTGCACAGTACTAATAGTAAGTCTGTGAGAGCCAGCGTGAAGGGAATCTTTTCCAGACATGGAATCCCAAATCAAGTCTTTAGCAGTAATGGGCCACAATTTCCCAGTGCAGATTTTAGGCAATTTGCCATAGATTGGGATTTTCATTACAAACCATAAAGTCCAAATTACCCCCAATTGGATGGACTTGTGGAAAGGTCTATATGGACCATAAATAATCTTATGAAAAAGACTTTTGACAGGGATTATTTGTATAAAGTATTACTGGTTTACCGAAGTACACCCCAGGAGAATGGCTTTTCTCCAGCTCAGCTGTTAATGGTAAGAAGGATCAGATCTAATTTACCAGTTACTGATAACTTGCTGAAATCTCATAACAATGCAACCATACAAAAGATGAAAGAAAATCAGAAGAGGAAAGAGAAATATTGTTTTGACCAAAGGACACGTGACCTCCCATCTCTTAACTCAGATAATAGAGTTTGCCTGAGGAATCATACCTCTAATACTTGGGGCCAAGGGATACCATTAAAGAACAGCTGCATCCAAGATTTTACATAGTCCACAGACAAGGGAGACACATTTCAACATAATCAAAGGGATCTATGAGTAATCCCAGAAAGTTCCAAAACATTGACATGCTAGCATTTCCCCTCTGACTGATCCAATGCACAAAGGAGAAACTGTCAAGGTACAAGAGAACACAGATTCTAACGAAAGGCTGATACAGAGAAGATCAGAGTGGGAGATTAAATGTCCTGAAAGACTCATAGAGACTTTCTAACATGCCTGGAGAAGGGGTATTTGAGGAAAGTGAGTGGTAAAGACTCACTCAAGTGATGTGCTGGTAACCTCTCCTCTCTCGGTAGTTGACTCATTGAGTTTATGGAAATGTACTACATGGATTGAGAATTGAAAGCATGTGATATTAGATAGGTATTAGCTGTTTTATATACATTGTATATGTATATATATATATATATATGAGTTAATTTGTTTTCTTTAAAAGGGAAGAGGTAGAGATATGTTTGTAGAAGATTATAATTGAGAGACACTGAACACAGGAATTTGGAGATGTGCCCTGGAGGTGGGGGTTGGGAACACCCCATGGCTGTGTGCAGCACAGAAGCTCTCCAGTTTGTTTTATTCAAGTTTTTCTCCTTTATCATTCACTGGTTTGTTATTTAATGGACCCCAAGAAAGTTACATTGTCTCTTCCAAATTACATTGTGCATTATCTGCCAGTTCAGTCGTTGATTAAGCTTCCTGTCACACCTGGACTGGTTAAGAGAGGGTCAAAAAGTTGTTCATCATATTCCATCTCAGTCTGTGCTTACTTTTCTTTTTTTACCATGCTTCACATATTACAAGGAGAATTGGGTGACCTTTTACAGAATAATAAAAATACACATTTCCCCCCCCCTCACTTAATATTGGCACAGTGTAATCTGTAATTTCATAGTGAAAAAAATCTAGAGAGGTTTAGGAATTTTTTATTCTATCAACCCCTCACTTTCAATAAATTCCTCTAAGAAGAGGTATTTATTAACTCTCAGACCTCTCCAGTTTATTCTTTATTTCTCTGTCTGTTGCCAGAAATAAGGAAGCACAAGTGTCTCAATTCAATTGTGCTTACTGAAGTTAGAGCAGGAACGGATTCTGTGAATTTTAATGCATGTAAGGAAAGTGCCTATTGTACCACCTCTTTACTGCCATGGAAACAATAATCATAGAGTTTAAAGCCAGGCGGAACCACTAAGTCATCTAGTCTGACCTCTTGCATATGACCAGGCTACTAATAACAGCCCAACAAGCCTAACAACTAAAATTAAACCAACATTACATATCACACATGAATAACTCTACCTATTCTAGTAATCTCACTGAACTCACTGGGTTTGATTTACCATTGTCCTGTGGCCCCTTTGTACCAGCCCTAGGGCAGATGTAAATAGAGAATAGACACCAAACAGCGGGTTTCTACACAAGGGTCAGAATCAACAACCTGGGTGTTCTTGGGCAGGGGCAGGCCAAACTGGAGAAAGCAGGGCATGGGAATAGACAGGGTATTCTTACACCCAGGCAATTCTACACCACAGCAATGGCCTGTAGGAGCCATTACAAGAGGAGTGCAAATTAGGACAGACGAAACGCTGTCCAACCAAGAATCCCATGAATGAGGGAGAGCAAGCTCCCTCTTTTTTCTGCCTAGTTCTAGCACCAGTGCGGGGGTGAGTCTGTCCTAAAAGGGTTACATTAATACCCATAAAACTACTCATGTTCTTATATCTTTGCAGGATCAAAACCTTAATTTGGGTGGCATGAGCCCAGTAATAAAAAATATTTTATATTATAAGGTAGGATCTTGATGGAGGAGGGGGAGGTTACAGAAAAACACCCAGAAGTCATGTGATACCCCTAGAATATTTTTCATTTCTTCAAGCCTGGATTTAAGTGCTCTCAGAGGCTTAAAGGGTGTGATATACATGCATATGGGAGAGGGGGTAGCACATTCAGGAAATATAACTTTTGATTTGCAGACCTGACTTTAGAAAGCATTATATTTTTCATACAGTATCAGCAAAGTGAAAATATTTGGTTTTGGTCATCTCTGGTCATGGTCTGTGATCATTTGACAACTATGACGGATACACTGATTCTCATAACCCTGGGTAATATGCTGTCCTTTCTTAGTTTTGTCACTCTCTTTCTTCATTTTGTAAAGACCACTCTTCTTCTTTTTTTAAACAAATGGATTCTTATAAATTACAAAAATGATTCAAGGCTGGACATAATGCCATAAAGTGAAAGACTTAAATAGCTCAGTCTGTTTAGCTTCACGAAAAGAAGAGGTGACTTGATTATAATGTACAAGTACCTTCATAGGAGGAAAATTCCAAGTATTAAAGGGCTCTTTAGCAGAGAAAAACATAACAAGAAGCAATGGCTGGAAGCTGAAGCCAGGCAAACTCAAAGTAGAAATAGAATATGATTTTTTAATAGTGAGAGACATTAATTATTAGAACAAACTACTAAGGAACTAGCACATTCTCCATATTTTGATATCTTCAAATAAAGACTAAATGTTTTCTGGAAGATATGCTTTCGTCCAGTGGTGCCCAAGCGTTTTTGGCCCACATCCCCCCTTACCTGGTCCTTGCCTCCCCCTCCCACCTCCACAGGAGCTGGGGGCAGAGTTGTGGCCAGGATTGGGGCCAGGAGCGCAGCCACAGCTGGGAGTGGAGCCGAGGCCACAGTTGGGGCCGCAGTCAGGGCTGGGAGTGGGACTGCAGTTGGGCTGGGAGCCATGGCCAGGAGCTGGGCTGGGAGCTGGGGGACCAAAGCCCAGGGCAGAGTTGGCCTTGGAGGTGCTCTCTTCCCACCCCATATGGGTGCTGGCCTTGGCCCAACTGCACCCCTCTGACTTTCCTCCATGCCCTCTTAAGTGGGTGTGCCCCACATTTTGGGGACCACTGCTTTAGGCAAACAGAAGTTACTGGGCTCTCTAGAAGGGTAAGTGGGTAAAATTCTATGGCTTGTGTTATACAAGAGGTCAGATCAGATGACCTAATCTTCCCTGCTGATCTAAAATCTTTGTGTCTGTGGTGCTGTTTGATTAAAGATGGCCATTTATATAATTGATATTACCACTGTTATACAATTGCAACAAATCTTGCACAAAATGTATCATGTTAGGTGTCAATGGAGCACTCCACTCTCACAATGGGCCATTTTAGAAATTCATCCCTCCAGCTAGCTCTTCCTGAGGATATCTCAGACAGTGAGAAGCCAATGGCCACTCCTGTGATTCAACAAAACATGTGAAGTCATGTGGTGTGGACATGTGACCTCAGAGTCCATCTTGGACCAGTAACTTTCCATGCACCTGGGATGTGGTCGTTTTTTGGGACAATAAATTTCTATGCACATGGCAAAGAATTTAAAATACCACTGAGACACCGCCATTTTGCCTCTTTCCTGCTCCAATTCTCTGAATTTTGGATTTACAACTAAAAGGAGTATTTTGAACTAAGGATTGAGGACCTTTCAATCTTTTAGAAGTTACCAGAGAGACTTTTGCAAGCCAGCAGTCTATTCCATCACTGCTACAAACCTGATATAAGAACTTTGCAATTATTTGTATGTATATGATTTATTAACCATTTATAACACTCTTCTTTTTATTAATAAATATTTGGTTAGTTCACTAAGGATTGGCTAACAGCATGGTAATTGGGTAAGAACTGAGATGCATATTAATCTGGTGGTAAGTGTCTGATCTTTTGGAATTAGTAAGAACCGCACATATGGTAAATTAGGTTATCAATAACCCCTCACTATATTAGACCTGTTTGTCTGGATGGGAGTCAGGGCTAGAATGCCTAAAGAGGACAGTGTTAGGTTTCTGGTTAACCATTGTGGCACTGCAGTAGCTCTTTTGTTTCTGGTTTGGTGAATCTAATTATAGAATAAACCACCAGCTTTGTGGATTGTCTCTCCTATTTTTTGCAGTCTGCCCTGAGTGTGGCATTCTCAGTGTGGTCCATCCCAGGCAGTTGGTCACAGTGTCTATGGAATTTTATTTTGTAGGATTGTGCAAACGTGAATGATTTTGAAACTATCTGCATTCAGGTGCATGAAGGCATCTTTTTAGCTACATTTATTTTTAAAAACCTTTTATAGCAATGGTTGGAAATAAAAAAATATACATTTTCCCAACCTCAGTTAGCACAGGAGGTCAGACTAAGTGAACTAGTGGTCCCTTCTGGCTTTAAACTCTGATCAGCATTGATATAGCTCTTATATCTTCAAAAAGCTCAACAATTGTTAATTAATTATCACAATGCCACTGTGAGGTAGGTGTGTTGGTATCATCTCCATTTATAGTTGAGGAAACTGAGGTAAAAATCTTCAGTGCTTTGTCTAAAGTCACATTGACAATCATGGTCAGAATCAGAATTAGAGTCAATATCAGTCTGGAGTTCCTGGGCTTTTAGGATGGGATTGCCAAAGGGACTTTCAATTGGAGTTGAGCACCTGACTCTCTTATACCTTTTGAAAATTCTCCCTTACTCCTGTACTCAGAAAAATGGGCAACACCTCTGTCTCAGGGAAGAAAATAAAATGGCTCCTATTTCCCATAATGCAATAGTCAATGAAGATAAATAGCATGGTTTGTCTAAACCAGTTTATTGATAATGAGAATTCAGAATCAGAATCTCAGTCAGAAGAGAATGAGGAAAAAACCCTGAGCCTGTGGTGCCTGGGAATTTCCTTCAGCTCCTATTGTGAAAATGGGGAATTGCTGAGGTAATATTTGGCCATTGAAAAACATATCTACATTTCAAGCTTTCATGATGTTTCTTGCTGTAGAACAAGAAATACCAGCAGTGATAAATTGTTCTCTCTAGAAAATGTAAATCAAGACCAGCATTTTGCTACAGGACTCAAGACTTTCTCAACCTGTCTTTGTCATCATTTAATAGATACATTTTACTGCAGAGAAGAAATCAGTGTACCTTGTTTTGTTTTTGTTTGTTTGTTTGGGTTCTATCAAAAAGGGAGAAAGGATAATCCACTGGTTAGGAGTCTTTGTACTTGGGAGATACGGGTTCAATTCCCTGCTCTACAATATACTTCTTGTGTGACCTTGACAAATCACTGAGTCTCTCTGTGCCTTAGTTCCCTATCTGTAACATGGGAAAAGTGCTACTCCCCTACCTCACAGGATTGTTGTAAGTATCAATGCACTAAAGATAGGAAGGTTCTGAAATGCTATGGTAATGCAAGTCCATATAAATATCTAAAGTACACTTATCAAATTTGCAGATGAAATAAATATTAGGGGAGTGGTAAATAATGAGGAGCGTAGGTCACTGATTCAGAGTGATCTGCATTGGTTGGTAAAGTGGGTGCAAGCAAACAATATGTGTTTTAATACTGCTAAGTGTAAATGTATACAAGTAGGAACAAAGAATACAGATCATACTTATAAGATGATGGATTCTGTCTTGGGAAGCAGTGACTCTGAAAAAGATTGTTGGGTATGGTAGATAATGAGCTGAAGATGAGATTTCAGTATAATGCTGTGGCCAAAAAACTAATGTGATCCTGGGATGCAGAAACAGGGGAATCTTGAGGCAGAATAGGGAGGTTATTTGGCACTAGTGCAATTGCTGCTAGAATACTGTGTGCCCAGCTCTGGTACCCACACTTCAAGAAAGATATTTATAAAGAGTTCAAAGAAGAGCCACAAGAACAATTAAAGGATTAGAAAACATGCCTTATAGTGATAGACTCAAAGAGCTTGATCTACTTAGCTTAACAAAGAGAAGGTTAAGGGGTAATTTGATTACAGTATAAGTATCTACATAGGAAACAAATATTTAATAAATGGGCTCTTCAGTGATGAGAGAGGTCTAACATGATCCAATGGCTGCAAGTTGAAACTAGACAAATTCAGACTGGAAATAAGATGAACGTTTTTGTCCGTGAGGGCAATTAACTATTGGAACAATTTACTCAGCGGGTCATAGTGGACTCTTCATCACTGACAATTTTTAAATCAAGATTGTGTTTTTTTTTAAAAAAAGATATGCTCAGGCATTATTTTAGGGAAGTTATATTGCCTATGGTTTACAGGAGGTCAGACTAGATTAGCACAGTGGTTTCTTCTGCCTTGGAATCTATGAATCTAAATTTAGTACTTGATAAGAAAAACTTTACATCAATACAAACCTATTGCACTGGAGAGGAGACTCAATTTTAACTCCTAACTATGTTTAAAGTAATAAAATAATAAAAAATATACAATAATAATCCGAGGAAAATTAACAGTTTGAATTAGAAATGTGAAATGCAAAAACCATATCAGAAAAAATGCTTTTGGGTTGATTTTCCTAAATTCAATTTTGTTCAGGTCCAATAATCCCAGTCCCTGTTCCCATGATGCATTTTGAGGGATCTCAGAACGAGATGACTGTGTATTTTCCAGTTCTGCTGCAAGTGGTTAGGAGAGGGTAGACTGCCCCACCCCTAAAGATATTTTTTTATTAGGAAGAAACTGGGCATATATTGGTGGTTTCTGTTTTCCTCAAAGACTGAATTTGAGAGGAGTAAGCCAGCTGGTATTTCACTGTAGAGACTGAGAAGGGGAAAATGACAGTTGGTTGCCCCTGAAGACTTTAACTGTGTGGGAAGGGAATTTTCATATTTGCCCCTACCTTCATTTTCCCCCACAAAACATAATGAGATAGCAGACCTGTTGAAGAAGGGTGTCCAGGTAGAAGATATCCATGACCTATGGTTATAGTTGAGAACCATGTGAAATTAATATAGTGATTTTAACATGACAGTTAAAATTTTTCAGAATTTCAAAAACAAACAAAAATGTTCTTAATTTCCCCCCCATTTTTTCAACCACTCTAGTTTTGACTGAAATTCTGAATGAGTTTTTGTGTCAGACTGGACCCCAACTCAAAATGAAACTCAGGCTTTGAGCTCAAATAAAAAAGTTCCCTGTGGGCATCTGAGTTTCACACAGCTCTAGCTGACATATTTGCTTCATGACTGCCACACAGAACTGTAGACACTGACTCTATGGGGAAAGCAATGCTATTGCGAGATTTTCTACATTACCATTCACAGGACAAGGGAAAGCCTGAAGCTTGAGTTAGTGCAGGTCATGAAGCCATTTAAGCTCCCTGTTTGGGATCAGATCAGGTATGTCAGCTTTTTCTATACCAGAATCCTCTCATCTGCTATTTTTAAAGTAGTAAGCTTTCAAGAACCACCCTCCTGACAGAATTGGATCAAAACAACAACTAAACAATGTATAAAATCTAAATCTTTACATTATATACTCATTGCATATTTGAAGTGAAATTCACTATGTATCTATAGATAGATATTGCCTTTCTTTACATTTTCTTCTATCTTTAGGTTTTTGTGTGTGCATTCAGTAGCTTATTACTACCTTAAGGACTCTTGCCCACTGAAATGTCTGTCACTGCTGAAACTGAACAGTCACACAAAGTGCTGACATTAAACCACAGGAGCCAATTTTCATAGAGAGCTGCTTAAGCATTCCAAGGCAGCATTTTCCTATCCACCAGCTTTAGAAGGCATTTGTGATTTGTATAGTTTTAACTGGAAAGAAATGTGCAGCAGATAGCAAGGGTGAATACAAAAGGCAACCAGAAAAGATTTGCAGAATAAAACTGTTATAATCCTTCCATTTGTTTGTTTTTCACAGTTAACACGAGAACTAGAATTCTGATCTCCCAATATTCTTTAAGGGATGGTTGTGCTTCTAGTTAATGGGAAACATATGAAATGACTCTCGGTAGAAATATGTCAGAGAGTGAACTGATATGAAATGTAGCATTTCATAAAATGCTATGAAATTTTAGCCCAGCTGTGTGTTCCTTTTGTCCTGTACTTGTCAATATCAACTGTAAGTCAGTTGCTTTACAATACTAATGTGCTAATGCATTTTGACAATATCTGATAATATTGTACTTTATTTCTTTATCTTAGTGCCCTGGGGGTGAGGGTGGGAATCCTTTAGTCTTACATGAACATTAAAAGGTTAAATCTGTTAAGTGCTAGTGAATGGTGCCATATAATGATTCCTCTAGTTTCCTGCAGAAAAAGGTGCAAGTAGGGCAAGCTTCTGATGTGGATCTACTAATGTGCCTCAATCCTGATCTAGAGGGATCACCATTAAGGAGTAAAAGAACATCTCATTCTCTGTGCTCACTTCATCTTTTGGCCTCTCTGATAATTCTATTCTATTCTATACCTTTAGTCTAGTCTATGTTTTTATACCATTCTCCTCATAGTAATATCAGATTGCCTATTCAGGTAACACTGACAACAAGGGAATCAATTGTGATTCGTTCTTTTTTTCTGATGTGCTACATAAACTATTTTAAAGAATAGAATCTTTGGGTTATATCCATTTGTGGTGTAACTGAATTGGCTACATTAGAACATACCTCTAAATCTGTAAAGGCTCACGTATGGCATATAGCGTGTGACAAAGATCTAAAATGAGGGTCACAACAATAAATCAAAAAGGAAACAAAATGCTCAGTATGAAAAATTGAAATCTCAGTTTCATGACTCTTTACTGCTAATCATACTGGTATATCATTTTTAAAAAGGACACCAAATTTTAGTGGAACATAGGTAATTTTGGGACTAAAATCATTGACTTCCCTCAAAACAAGGGATGCATGAATGTACAATGACTAGAATAACACCAAGGCTAAATTGGGACTATTATGCTTAAATTATAAGAATTATAAGAATGTGAGTAACATTTGCAATAGTCAGGACATTCACATTAATTCCATCCTTGATTCTCCTATTTTTTTATGATTTAATGCATGAATACTACAGATGGTACTATATGATAGGTAAAACTAGATTCAAAGAGTGTGTATGTCTGTGTGTAGTGAGCAGTTGGCCATATAATATCTGAGCAACTGGTTTGCTGTACACTCTCTCATTGTTCACTGAGAAACAGTTCTTAAGTTTCTTCATCAACCAAGTGTTTATTTTTCACCCATTTGGTATTTGTAGTTAGTAAAGTTTCTAATTTTCCTTTAAAAATGTATTTCCATTTGTCCTGGCAAAGCAAGCTGTTGTTATTGCTGTGGGTGACCACTGTGTTTATGTAGGGCTGTGCAAGCCTGAGTACACATTTTTTGGCACTGACATTTGTTTATGCTCTTTATATCTTTATTCCCTGGCATGTCAAATTGTCCAAATTAAAAGTTAATATGGAAGTCACAGTTCCAAATTTCACTATGGGGTGAGCTTTTTGATTGTGGCTTCCATTTGACAGAATGGGTGTTGTGTCCTGTTTTGGGCCTCCCACTACAGAAAGGATGTGGACAAATTGGAGAGAATGCAGTGGAAGGCAACAAAAATGATTAGGGGGCTGGAGCATATGACTTATGAGGAGAGGCTGAGGGAACTGGGCTTGTTTAGTCTGCAGAAGAGAAGAGTGAGGAGGGATTTGATAGCGGTTTTCAACTACCTGGAGGATGGAGCTAGGCTACTATCAGTGGTGGCAGATGACGGAACAAGGAGCAATGGTCTCACGTTGCAGTGGGGGAGGTCTAGGTTGGATATTAGGAAAAAATTTTTTACTTGGAGGGTGGTGAAGCACTGGAATGGGTTACCTAGGGAGGTGGTGAAATCTCCATCTTTAGAGGTTTTTAAGGCACAGCTTGACAAAGCCCTGGCTGGGATGATTTAGTTGGGGTTGGTCCTGCTTTCAGCAGGGGGTTGGATTAGATGACCTTCTGAGGTCCCTTTCATCCCTAATCTCCTATGATTCTATGAGAGTGGATGGAGTCAGGAAAACAGACTATGGAGTTAAGGGCAAATTAAGCCTTGGCTGAAGTCTGTAAGTTAAGAAGTACCAGAGAGACAAGGTGGTGGACGTAATATGTTTTATTGAACCAACTTCTGTTGGTAAGAAACAAGCTTTAAAGCTTGCTTCGAGCTCTTCTTCAGGTCTGGGAAAGGTATGCCCAATGACACAGCTACAACTACACTGCATACAAGAAATACCATAAGTGACCATAATGTGTGTTTGTTTAGAGTGCAACATTTCCATGTGTGGGTGTTTAGGGAGTGCAGGATTTGATTCTGGTATGCACAACTGCAGAAACCACAAATTTTTATACTTTTTGCCAGAATGAAACTGATGTGTGTAGGAGGTCCAAGGAGATAGTTTGAAAGATGATAGCACATTTTTTTTCACTTTTTTCAGTTGTTCCTCTGCCAGTTATTCTGCCTGCCAACATTTTATTAGGCTTTTTTTGTTTGTTTGTTTGTTTGTTTGTTTTTAATTTTTTAAGGGGATGCTGAGAAGATATTTGCTGAGTTGATAAGGGGTTGATTCAGAGTGATTGAAGGAAGAGGGAAAAAAATTATAGGGAAGAATTGGTAAAATAAGAGCAGTTTAGGAGATGCAGAGAAATATACACAAAACCTAGACTTGATTGGAGGAACCTATCTTGATTGGAGAACTGAAAAAAAAAGACATGTTATTTCTGTGACTAGAACATCCTCAGTCTCTGTTATCTAATTTAGAAAGAAGTTTGGATGTCCAAAGAAACACGCAGGATAAACATGCATGGTATGATGACCAGAAAGAAGATGTATCTTTCAAATTACATTTCAGTGCCACATGAGAAATTAAGATATCACTTGACTATAAAATTGATTCTGTAGTGGAGAAAGCATCTATTCTTACACAATTTTTTTTTTTTTAAAAAGGTAAATTTGAAAATGAACTGTCAGAGTGGGAAAAAATTGGAGAATTGGAAGGCAAAGTTCACACATTAGAAAAATCTAATGAGAAAATCCAAAAGATAATAGAAGCTCAGCAGGCTAAGGTTGACAATATGCAGAATTGGATGAGATGTAATAATATCTGAATAATTGGCATCTCGAAGGGCATTGAAAGCTCTAACATGGAGGACTTTCATTTGCAAATTTTACATGTCTTTTTGGGTACCAGAGGCATCTAAAAATCATTAGTTATTGAAAATGCTTATAGACTACCTATTATATTACGTAATGTTAATACCAGAAGTGCTCCATAGGCAAATAATTGTGAAGACTTTGAACTTTAGGGACTTCTAAATCTATTTAGATTTAAAGTGAATATCTTTTCAAACTCTGCTAGGACATCCACTCAGCAGGAGTTCTCATAGGAAATTCAAACAAGAGAAGGTCCAGAGTCTCCCATATAGTGTAGTAACTTTGAGAGCAGAACAGGCTACTGGAGGATTAAACCAAAGTAAGGGGATCCCCTATGGGTGTAAAACCAGCCTAATGGCTCATTCACCATCTCCCTGCCAGCACAGCATATGAGGGGCTATTGTAATAGGGGTATAACTAGATCTCCTTTAGCACTAGTTTCTATTTCAATTGGTAGTCAATATGATTTGTAGCATTCAGATGGCCCTTAGGAACGAAAAACTAGCACACATCTGGTCCAGATTTTTGCACCCACACCAAACCATTCTGTCAAATCCTCAGCAGCAGTTGAAGATTTACCCAATCTATTTTGGCAGAATTATGAGATTTAATATGAAAGTGCAGCCTGGATTTCATTAGCCACCAAGATTGCTATGTATTATTGATAGTGCAATAGCACCCAGAAGTACCAATGAAGATTAGGGACATGCTGTTTTAGGGAAGGAGAGGTGATACAAATAACATAGTGAGAGACAATCCCTCCCCAAATGATTTTACACTCTAACTGAGATAGGAAGAAAACCTCAGTTTTTCTTTAATTCTTTATATGCATACAATTATGATGATCTTTGGTCTCAGTGTACCAGTAACAAAGTAGTTAATCTGTTATTACAAAGAAAGGAAGCACCTCAGGGTTTTCTCCCAAACAATCATGTTCTGTGGTTAATGTTCAGCAGGAAACAATCAGAAAAGTTCCAAGAACTCTGAATTTCAAATTGGAAAAGAAAAGCTTCAGCTAGGGAATGGAGATTGTGGGGTTTTGTTAATGACTCAGAAGAACAGACTGCTTTGAAAAGGAAGGAGCTGACAAGTTGAGGGACTGAATAAATTCTGATGACCCTTCTGTATGGAACTAATTTCAAAGTTTTTGTTTAAGGATTTTTGCTTGCTTGGGGAAGTAAGGAAAGGGTTTAATAAGTGTTATGAAGAATTAATTATGGATCAAGAAAAAGGTAAACAGCTAACATAACGTAATATTTTTTGGGGGGATATTGGAATGTTGAAGACACTCAGTGACAGATTTGAGGAAAATGTTTATGTAAGAAAGTATGAACTGGGTGTTTGTTTATTATCAGAGATACATTTGATAAAAATAAATAAATAAAATTGGTTTGGGAAAGCTGATACAGCTTTCTTTTCAGGAGCTTCTTAGGATGCAGAAGGTATGCAAGGTTAAGGGTATAATGTTAATGAAACTCATTCTCATGATCGAAGGAGATTCACTGGAATTATTAGGAAAGTAGGAGCAAAAGAGATATTGATATTCAATAGTTATGTTCCAGGGGTAAGATCCTCAGTTGGTGTAAATTGGCATAGCTTCATTTACTTCATTTACTACTTATATTGGCATCAGATGTGTAAGAAATCTTCTGTTTAATGAGAAGCTTGCTGGTTTAAACTTTGGAACTGATTTTATGAATATGGGTGACAATTTTAATTGGAGATGAGGCAAGTTGGAACACAGAATCCAAGACTTTCCCAAGTGTTCATAACTGATGAGTCAGATGCAGACTGTTCCTTGTGGTTATGGTTCCAACCTAACTCCAGAATCAAAGAAGGACTCTTGTTTCATTTCAGGAAGGAAATAAGAAGGAAAACTAAGGGTCCTGCATAGAATTTACATAAGCTTACAGAATTTGATTTGTATATGTTTTTATAATTAAGACAGATGATATTGATTTTTCTATTGTTATTAATTTACATTTTCACATTTGTGGGAAATTATTGGGAGTTCAGACAATTATTTAATAACATTAGCCTTTGAGATTTAAACAGTTAAAGTTTTATGGCCATTACAACACAAATTGTCAACTTATATAAAATAAATATCCTTAAATCAAACTCTAATAAGTTCTCAAGAAGAACTTTTTGTAATTTGCCTATCTGTATTATCAATGGAATTTTTTTTTATCAGTTTATTTGTATACAATTAAATCAGCATTTACCAACAAAGAAGCCGCAAATGCTCTACAGAACCCAGAAGCTGTTGCATAGTCTGTGTCACAGCAAATTAAGAGAAGCAGATGACCTAGTGATCTATGAAAATGGAAAAGGGAACCCAGGTTTGACTAAGGGAAGAAGGTAATGAGCCAGGCAAAATAATTTTGTCAGCATCTGACTGTATTCTGCTTTCACGAAGACACTTATAGTGAAGTATAAGGATTTTAGTGGGGCAGAAGGATTGTAGGGCAAGAGTTTAAGGGCCTGGTTGAGAATATAGAATTTGCAAATTTGATCAGACCAAGCCTCTAGGAATGTACAATTCCTGAAGGGGAGGGGAAATACATTAAGCATTTACACCACCTATGCAATACTGTACAGAAGAAAATTTCCTTCTTTGAGTGCTTGCTCAGTTTGATTCCAAGTAGGTGTGTGCATGCTGAGTATACAGTCACCAGAAGGTTTTTCCCCTAGTGGTATCTGTAGGGTCGTCTCTGCAGCCCCCTGAAGTCGCACCTTCATGTCGCCATATATAGGGCCCTGCCAACCCCCTGCCTCTTCAGTTCCTTCTTACCGTCCATGACAGTTGCTGGAACATTGATCTTCTCTTGCTTTGCAAGAGATTGTTTGAACTGATACCTGTACATAGTCAAATCACTTGCATTAGTTTGTAGACAGTTAGTTTAGTTAGCTAGGACCCCGCTTATTGGTGTCATCTCCCCTTCCCCAGGGCTAGGACATGTCTCATTCTCCTGGCTTTAAACCATGCAGAGCTTGCAAAATGCCCATGCCCAGGAGTGATCCCCATACCTCTTGTCTTAAGTATCTTGGGGAGACACATCAGAGGGATCACTGTATGATCTGCAGGGGATTCTGCCCAAGGACAAAGAAGGAGACGAGCCAGAGTTTGAAGTTCATCTAATAAAGGCTGCTCTCCAGCTGCACTCAGCACTGAGCCCGGCCATGCTGACACCTAGTATGCTGGCTTCAGTGCGGAGTGCACTTGCGTCTGTAAGAGAGACGGTGTCGAGGAAGGACTCTGTGTCTAGAGACCCCCAACACCAACACAAATCACCAGCACTGAGGGAGACCTCACAGACGTCGCACTGTTCACATTCCCCTGTACTGCATAAGAAGCAGAGGAAGATGGACAGGGGGCGCTTGCCAATGTCCAAAACAATGGGGCGTAAGGGCTTCAATAGAGTGTGAGCCATGTCGGGACATTCAAGTGCTGCACCCTCAGCCATGGTACTGTTGACTCCAGCACCGGGAAGGGGTCCATCGAGTCCAGTGACTTTGGACTCCCCACCCAGGGAGATCCACAAGAAGGACCTACAGTTCCTCTCCACGTTGAGGCCTTTGCAGAGGCCAGGGGACTGATAGAGATCACGGCAGCACCATCCTCTCTTGGGTGCAAGAGTGCTTCGGACACCAGACCACCAGTGCCAAAGAAGCACCTGATGCATCCAAGGCAAAGCTGACTATGATGGCGGTCACCATCTCCCCGGAACAGCTCTCCAGAACTGACAGGAACTGCACCACCCTGGTCCCTGCAGAGCAAGTTATTGGGATTCAACTCTGAAGTGGAGTTCTACTCCTCCAGGCGAAGTTGGCACTGATCAGAGAGGCGGCACCAGAGGATTGAGACTGGTCAGCCCTTCCCCATGCCCCATGCCTGCCACAGTGGCAAATGCCAGATCTATGGCTTATTTGGACCCCTTGGGCGTTCCATCAGGCTTAAGGGTCGCAATTGGGACAGTTGTTATCGCTCGCTTCTAGGAGCAGATATCACCCATCTTGATCAGAGGATGTGCTACCACTTGGTAATGAAATCGGCACCAAATATGATGCCATGCCCAGCACTGAGCACAACATCAACCCTGGCACTAAGTTCGAGGAACCAGCATCACAGGACCTTCTGTGAGCAGAAGGACAAGAGTCTTTCCCGGTTAGGACATCATTGTCTTCGTCCCCAGATGAAGCAGTTGCAGAGTCCTCAGCAGCATCAGTTGTGACTGACTGCAGAGCCTATCAGGAGCTCTTGAGGAGGTTGGTGGAGAATTTGGGGCTCCAAATTGAGGAGGTCTTTGACAACTCAGACCCTATGGTAGACATTCTAGCCCCTGCAGGCCTATCTAGGGTAGCACTGCCATTAATAGAGACAATTTGTGACACAGCAAAGTCACTATGGCAGACCTCAGCTTCCCTGCCTCCAACTGCAAAGAGGATACCCTTCAAGGACCATGAACCTTCAAGAACCCTGCAAAGAGGATACCCTTCAAGGACCATGAATACCTATATTCTCATCCCCCATGAGGGTCACTCGTAGTTGCAGTGGCCAATGAGCATGAGAGGCAAGATCAGCAAGGCCCCACGCCAAAGGCTGAGGATGCAAAAAAATTGGACCTCTTTGGGAGAAAGGTGTACTCTCTTCAGGGACTCCCTACTCCGTATTACCAATCAACGGACAGTGTTGAATAGATACAATTTTAAGTCTTGGGGGTCTATGTCAAAGTTCTCGAAGTCTATACCATCGGACTCCAGGGCAGAGTTCACAGCCCTGATAGAGGAAGGCAAGGTGGTTACAAGGGCTTCACTTCAGGTGGCACTGGACGTGGCGGATGCCACAGCTCACACCATGTCATTGGAGGCAGCAATGCATCAGTGGTCATGGCTACAAGCCTCGTACCTCCCACATGAGGTCCAAGAGATGATCCAGGACCTTCCCTTCAAAGATCTGGTGTTGTTCTCTGAGCAGACAGACTTGGAATTGCACAATTTTAAGGACTCTGAGACTACTTTAAAGTTCTTAGGCCTCCACACTCCAGTGCTGAAAAAGAAGCATTTCAAACCTCAACCCCTACCTTAGTTTTACCAATCCCAATTCAGACAGGAGTATATTCATAAAAGAGGCATGAATTACAGGAGGAAACCCTCTCAGCCTTCCACCAGCAAGGCCCTGGACTTGTGAGGCAATCCTTTGGTCCCAAACATAACTTTTGAGGATGTGCCCGAGGACGGTGTACCAATTCAGGTCTCAGATCCTTCACCCCTATTCTTTTCAGAGCAGTTATCCCACTTCTACCATATATGGGCCCAGATCATGTTGGGCTGTTATGTGCTACATACAGTAGAACTGGGATATTCCCTTCAATTCAGTTCTCGCTCAGATCCCAATCCAAGATAGTTGGAAATCCATGACGTGGTAGTCTGTTTACACGTTTGCAGCACACTATGCTATTACACAGCAAACTAGAGATGATGCTGTATTTGGTAGAGCAGTACTGTAATCTGCAGGTCATTGAACTCCAACCCCTCCTCCTATGGATCTGCTTGGGAGTCACCTACTTGGAATCGACCTGAGCAAGCACTTGAAGAAAAAAAAATGGTTACTTACCTTTTGTAACTGTTGTTCTTCAAGATATGTTGCTCATGTCCATTTCAAGACCCACCCACCTACCCCTGTTGGAGCTAGCTGGCAAGGAGGAACTGAAGAGGTGGGGGGTTGGCAGAGCCCAACATACGGCACCATGAACTCCAGGAGGCTTCAGAGCCAACCCTATGGATACCACTAGGAGATAAACCTTCTGACAACTGTTCACGCAACATGCACACACCTACTTGGAATGGACATGAGCAACACATCTTGAAGAACAAGAGCTATGGAAGGCTATTAACCTTTTTTTTTTTCTGACTCTGAAGCATGGGGAAGGATTTTAAAATTTCAGATAAACTTTGGATATGCATTCAGAGATTATTTATCCAATCAAATTTCTGATCCTTTTCAGTTTCTCCTGCTACTACTTTGAGTCTTCTCATAAATTCACAATTGAAGAGTGTTTTAAAAAACATGCATACACTTGATAAAGTAGAATTAATTCATTTTTAGTCTCTGATGCACCATTGTAGAACAAAGCAGGACTTTCAGGATGAATGAAGTGCAGGGGGTTTAAATACTAACTAAATTGCCAGAGTTATATAGCTCCAAGAAAAAAATAAATTACGAATTCATATTTATTTTAGTATCTTCAAAGTGAAAATAGTACAGATACTAGCTGTAATTTTTCTATCCATTCCTTTACCTCGCTGACTGACAAGTTAGATGTATGCAGTGCAGTTAATGGGTCACTCTACCTTGAATGGTTCCTTAGAATATATGCTAACTACTTATGCTAAACAATCTGTTCCATCTTGCATTTAGCTGTGATTCTTGGAGTACCTTTCACAGACCTGAAGAAGAACTTTGTGTGGCTTGGAAGCTTGTCTTTCTCACCAACAGAAAATGGTCCAATAAAAGATATTACCTCATCCACCTTGTCTCTCTGATGTTAGATGTAATCACATGGCTGGCAGTTTGGTTTCACATTTATGCTTGTAATTTAGCCTGTTAAGCAATGCTGAGAAGGGAACCACAATAGAAATGGAAAGTGAAACTATAGCTTTGTCAAATATATGTGTGGCAAACTAATTATTGATAAACTTTTCAAAAGCACTTAAATCCCATCTTAAAAGTTACATATGCACTTAGGGCAGATTTTTAAAGGTATTTCAATGCCTACCTCCCATTGATTTCAAAGGGAGTTAGGCACCTAAGTACCTTGGAAAAGATTTTCAAGAGTATTTAGGTGCCTAAAGAGCCATATAGACATCTAGTGGGATTTCCAAAAATGCCTAAGCAAGTTAGGAGTCTAACTTCCATTCAGTCCTACAGCAATTTTGAAAATACCACTAATCACCTATCTGCATCTTTGGGCACATAAATACTTCAGAAAATCTTGCCTTAGGAGCCTAAGTTTCACTGAAAGTCAATAGGACTTAGGCTCCTAAATGTCTCAGGCCTGGTTTACACAACAGAGTTAGGTCGACATAAAGAGGGGGGCTCCAGCTGTCAGGGCACTACAATGTCCCATTTCAGTTGGTGCAAGAGCGTCTGGTGAGAACGTGCACCACCGACAGAAGGAGCATAGTACATGTGAACCAGGGCTCAAATAACATCGACTTAATTTTGTAGTGTACAAACGGCCTAATGTCTAAGTCACTTTAAAAATAGGATTTAGGCTCCTAATTCATTCAGGTACTTATGAAATATTTAACCCATGTGTTTACATGTTCTAAATGCAGTATGAATTAAACATTTGCACAGAGGATTTAATTCACATCTCCTGCAAATGGCCTGGTTTCAGGTGAATTGTGGGTGCCCTAGGGAGATGAACTTTGTAAACAAACCTGGTTCAAAGGTGCAGGATTACAGGAGAGCTCCCACCCTTTGTGCAGTCATAACTCAAGTTTATGGGGTCTATGATGCTTGTAAGTGGTGTTAGGTGGCAATACATATTTGTGAGGAGTGTTGGAGCTAATGAGATTATGTAATTAGGAATCTGCTAGCCTTTCCATAATGTCACCCTGTGCACCAGACTCTATGGGTATGTCTATCCTTTATTGTAAACCTGGGCCCAGCCCCTCCACCCCCATACCATCCACATGAAAGTTTGCCTGACTTGGGTCAGCAAACATTCAGGACCTGGGTCCTAGAACCCATCCAGGGGGGTTAGACTGAGCCTGAGTTCCACTGAGACTCTGGTCCAAGCCCTGCTATTTTGCAATTTGGATGCAGCTCAAGCTGCAGACTCAAATCAAAAGGTCTACGTAGTGCAGTATGAACTCATTAGCACCGTTGTGAGACCTCGGTCCAGCAACTGTAAACTCAGGATTACAATAGAGTGTAGATCTCAAGCATGGGCTGAGAAACAATGAGTCCACAAGAACAAGTCTCACAGAGCTGGATTTACAATGCAATGTAATCAAAGCTACCAAAGAGAACCCCTCCCTATGGTCCTGGCTTTCCAAGCCGTTGCACCTTGTGTAGTTATTCACATCTGTGTGTGATAGGACTCCAGGAGTGCCACCTGGAACTGGGGTACCACTGAGCCGTCTGCCTGACCAATCTGGGCTCCCTCTCACACTGTGATGCTGTGACAAGCCACAAACCTCTGGCAGGTGCTGCACTTACACAGCCCTGCACAGGCAGGGACCACACCCATCTTAGTTAAATGATTGCTTTCTCCAGCCATTCATGAACCAACAATAGAGATGTTTCAGCCAGCTCCCCAGCCCAGGATCCCAGAACTGTACTGTCTTGCCCTAGTCAAAAGCATGACCAGCGAAGTTTATTGCCTAGTCTGACCTTCCCTCAAAGTGGAGGGAACATGCACCAGCATTTGTTAACTTGAGCTAAGATTTTCCGAACACTTCAAACAAAACACACTGTTTTAGGTAAAATATAAAACAGATTTATTAACAACAGAAAGATAATTTTTAAGTGATTATAAGTAATAAGAGTACAGATCAAAGTAGGTTACCTAAGAAATAAAGGTAAAACCACAATCTGAGTTCTATTAACTAGCCTGGATTTGAATCAAGCTGTGACTCGCCCTGTTACACCGTTCAAGCAGGCTATAGATCTTCCATATACAGGCTGGTGGAATTCTCCTACAACCTGGGATGATCCCCTCCCCCAATTCCAAGTCTTTGTCTTCCAGGTTTCCAGGTGTTGAGTTGTGGGGGAAGTGAGAACAAGTCCTTACGTCACTTCCCTTCTTTTCTAGTCTTTTCTAGTTTGCTGGACCAGTGGTACTTGTGACTTGGGGGGTCATCCTCATTGGTCAGTCAGTACTTCATTGTGTGCATGCTTTCTTGGTGACATCTCTGCTGTACACAATCCCTGTTAGTGGAATCTATCCTTGAATGGGTGAAAAATAGCCATTAACGCAATCTGGCCACTCCATCATTGTGCCTGAAAGGTTGTTTGTGGGAGTTTTTTCAGCAATATTTTATAACTTCACATACTATGGTTGCACATATAATCCAACATAGTAATGTACAGAACATATCATAATTACATGACATTGGTGAATTAAATATGGAGTTTCTGGGGTAATGTTCGCAGACACAGAAAGTCACACGTGCCACAGAAATCTACACTGGATATAAAATGCCATAATATTTGGATTTGGTTGTATTTACTCTCACTTTTCACAAGTGTAAATAAACTGTAGAGATCAATACTGCATAGGGAGGTGGATTAGCCGGGTGACCTAACGGGTCTTTCATTTCTGATATCTGTGCTTCTGTAATTGACCTTAAATGCAAATTAAATAATATGGAAAAAGTAGAAAAGTTCATTACTTGATCTGTGGTTTTATTATGAGCTGGATGAGGATTACATGCATGACTGATAAGAAGAAAAGAATCACTAAGGGTAATTGGGGGAAATCAGAGTCCAAGAAGGCAATTTATTTAATTCTTTTGAGGAAATGCATACAGTGTTTAAAACATTTTATGTGCATCTTTATAAACTCTCGGAGGAGATGGATTCCAAAGATTAATGATTCCTTGGGTCTATGAAATCTATCTAAATTATCTCCAGAGGATAGAGAAAGTTTCAGGATATTTAGAATATATTGGTTCGACTACAGATACATTTTAATGTGGGGGGAAATTACAAGAACAAATAGCTTAACTTCAAAGATCAAATCCTTCTTTCCTTACTATTGTGGATAGTCTTATCGACGTGTGTTGATTTCAGTGGGACTATACACATGAACAAAGTAAACAGAATTAACCCGAAATTGTATCAAGCTTTTGACAATAATTTAATTCATTTTTTCTGTAGATACTGAGAAGATCTTCCTCTCTAGAGATTTAATTTCTGATATTCCAGAGCAAACACTTCTAGTTTTAAATGTATTAACTGGTTGAAACAGTTCTATTGCTCTAAAAGAGAACATACAATAAAATTCAAAGGTGACAAATTTAAAACTGATGGAAGGAAATATGTTTTAACACGATTCACAATAAGCCTTTGGAACTTCATTCCAATAAAATACCATTGGACCCACAGCAGTCCACAGTCCATCTAGTCCAGTATCATGTCTCCAACAATGGCCAGTTCCAGCTTTTTTGGTGAGAATGCAAGAAAACCTACAGCAGGCGGCCATAGGATACTCTGCCTCCAGGGAAAGTTCCTTCCAGTCCTAACCCCCAAGAGTGAGAGATTAGTTTATGCCTCTTAATCATTTTCCTGCAACTGAGCAGGCCTTTGGCACCAGTGCATCTTAGTACCTCCCGTTCTCTGTCTGTGGCCCATAATTGTCTAATCTCCTGTGGGCTGTAATACTTTGGTCTCATTTTGTTTGTTGGATTTAGTGTGTGGTGCAGGGTGGTCTTGGTGCCTGTGATATACAGGAGATCAGACCAGATGATCTACTGGTCCCTTTTGCCCTCAAACTTTATGTGGGTTTGTATACTTCCAAAACTCAGGTTTATTTGTTTTAATAATTACTGTTATAAGTCTGGATATTCCTGTTGTATATATAGTCGTGTGTGTGTTTATATATACATACGTACAGATAGATAGAAGATATAATTTATTAATAAACTTGCTATATGCTTAACCTCAGTGATATCTAACAGGGAGGACTCAACGTCTTGCAGGATTGGACCAATATTCAGCTATGTCCAAACTCCATGTTTCAAAGGTTAGGCTATTTAAATAAAAAAATCACCAGAAAAAAAAAACAACTTTTTTCAGTTTACTAAGCCACATATACTTCTCAAAGCAAAATATAAATTAAAATAGAACTATATTTGACTAAATTACTTTGGTTCTCCCATAACTTGAAAAGCACATACAAATATATAGCTTTGTTTTTCATTCAGAAAAGGTTTTAGCAAATTACTGCTAGGTTAAGAGTGTTTGTCTGAGAAGTATTAGCACACAGTGGATTTATAGGCTTAGTCATATAATGCCTGAAAATGAGGGTTGATTAAGAAAGAATAAAAAGAAAAAACAATAAATCTATAATGACTGTAGCATGTGGTGCCATAATATAATATTTTTTTACAGAGAAGTTCATTCTTGAACATTATGACCTTATAGATCCATTATCAGTGATAGTGCTATGTACAGTGATGCTAATCCATCCCAGTGGAAAGAAGTCTAATGTTAAAAGTCACTTTTCATTAAAAAAAAAAATCACTGCTTTTTGTGATTTTGCTATAGTGCAGAGTGGGGGGAAATGTGTTATGAACTTTTACAGAATAAAATATGCTTTTCTGCATATCATCAAACTCTTTCTTTTCCCCCTGCAGGTGATGGGGTCGCTCTTTACTAGCTCCACAGAGATATGAATAATTTCTAAAGCATGGTGGAATTGGAAGGCAAAAAAGGCATTCAGAAGTTGAGCTTGGAAAAAATTGTGTATTCATGAAAAGAAGAAACCCTTTGAAAATAGAAGAAGTAACCTTGAGCTGCAGTTATTTTGTACCATCCAGTTATGAAAAAGCTTGTTGGGGATTCAAAAATTATTTTGCTATTCCTCAATAATAAGTGATGATTGCTTGAATAAAGTCATCCTATATGCATACATAAAAGCATATGCCCTGGGGGCTGGATTCTGTTCTCCTAATTACCCTAGTGTGAATCCAAAGTAACTTCACTGAATTTGGTGTAAATAAGACACACACTTTCACACACACAGACAGGAGCCAGTTGCAGAGGCCAATTACAGCAATCTACAGAAGCATCAGTACTGTGTTTATAAGTTATTTCTCTTATTTAGATAAGTAAATAAACCTAAACTCTACCTCAGCCATAACAAATATAGTGCAGAGTGAAAAGAGTCCCTTCCAATAGATGCATAGATTTGAAGGCCAGAATGGATCATCTAACTTTCTGAATCTCACAGTCCGTAGAATTTCACCCAGTTCCTACATCAAGCCCATTAATTTAGGGTGGCACTACTGTATTTCTTTTAAAAGGACATACAATTTTGGTGGGATTTTGATTAGGGCCACAAATCTGAAATTTAGCCTCTCCCACCTTCCAAAAATATTACTAGTGGAAAAACGCTGAGGGGAGACTGGGTTGGTTTGGGATGCGGGGTAATAGGACAGTGAGCCCACACCGTGCTCTCCCCACAGCTGCAGCTTGGGTCTTGTGGGGCTGGGCCTGACTTCCCACACCAGGCATTGCTATCAGCACATGTGGTCAAAACACCATTCACTCAGATTTGGCCGATCTGACACTCTATTGATAGAGACAGAGGGGAGGACGGTCCAAACCTGAGTGGTGCTGTGACCCCTTTGCACCAGGTTGCAACACCACTTGGTTTGAGGGACCTCTCAAACTGGGAACCTGTGGCAAAGTGCGCCATCAACCTCTCCCTTCAGATTTCCCTGGGTTTGATCTTATTTGCAGGTTTCATGATTGCTTGCTGTCTATTATCCTGGGCAAACTTTTCTGCTACATTTTTGCTATTAACATTATTAACCAATTAAATTGGTCTCTATGGACAATAAAATGATATGGCTCTTCGGTTTTAGATTTTAGGCTGTATTTAAATATATCTAAAAACACCCTCAACTCAAGAGCTTGTATTAGAACCCAAGATTCCTGAATCTCACCATCACTCTGCTGTCAACAAACATCTGTGAAACTCACTGGCAAAGTGTCTTATCCCCCTTTACACAGAGGATGACAACCTGTTACCCTTATAAGTTACTCTGTTAGTTCAAGTGACAGAGATCTGTGAGGTGGAGTTAAAGGTTCAAATCCTGATAATAACTCAGGTAGGTGTCAATGTGATACTACATGAAGGAATTTCTGGGTATTTTCAGTTTACTTTTTAAAAAAATCTTGAAAATTACACACAAAAACTACATTTAAATAATGTTATTAAGGTTGCAATATCAAGCACTCAAAAGTTACCCTTATTATGGTCCTCTTTTGCATAGGCATTATTATACAGTCTTTAACTACACAATCACATACTATTTTTCCATAGGACCACTGCATCATTCAGTGCACAGGATGGACATGCTCTGGAAATGAATCAGGATTCTGTAGTGAAGAAGGCTGTTGTCTACAGGGCCCTTGTTTCATTCATTGCAGAAGTTAGAAGGTAGGTAGTGAATGAGACCAGGACCCAAACTCTATCCCTATTTCTGCCACAGAATTTCTATGCGATGCTAATCAAGTCACTTCAACCAAACGTTTCACAGGTGGTCATTAATTGTGTGTTGTTCATTTTCTGGGTGTTCTGACTTGAGGCCCTGAGGTTTGCTGAAGTGGTGAGTACTCACAGCTGCAACTGGTCTATGGGAGCTGTGATTTGAACATATAAAGTGCTATATAATGCTAAGTATTCTGAAAATATCACATCCTAGGTGTCTCAGATTGAGCATCCAAAATTTTGACCTTGATCTCTCTGTGCTTCGGTTCTCCATCTGTAAAATGGGGAGAATAATACCCTGAGGGGTATTGTGAAAATAATGTAATTAATGTTTGTGAAGCACTCATTTACTATAGTAATAAGTACTATAGAAAAGACCATGATGAATTAATAATTTTGACTTCAGAGCAGGGTTTGGCTAGTGTGCCATAAATAAGGCATGGGATCACCCATTGAAGAATGAGGTGAAAACAAAATATAGAAGAATAGCTGCTGATTAACTGAGTACCTTACATCCTGTGCATTGAATGAGGCAGGGGTCCTGTGGAAAACGTAGTATGTGGTTACATAAGTAAAGATTGTATTGAAACGCATACACACAAAGGGGGTGCATTAAGGTTACATGGGAAACCTTAATTCTGGTATTTCCAAACTTTTGATTGCTTGATTTTGCAACCTTAATAATGGTCTTTTAACCTAGCTATGGGTTGCTGGTGTGAATGTATGTAATATATTCAAATTTTACTACATCTTTCTTCCCAGAGAATGAAACATTTAATTCCTGAGAATTTTTTTAATCTATTTAACATTTCAATTATTTTCACTGGTACTTCCAATTCATTATTTTGAAGATTGTTTAGTTTGTTATTTCAGACTATATCCTGCTTTTATTAAATTCAACAGCTAAATTTCCAATGGATGAGATACTTACCCCTACTCTGGCCCACATTAAAATGGGCAAAGTGGTATTGATAAGTCCTAAAAGTTCTGTATCCAGCTATTGGCAGATTCCTCTGCATGGGAACTGATGGAACTCCCTTGCAAGCCCTGGTGTTGAAGGTGCTCCAGGGGTAAGTCAACTAGTGGGAAGAAAGTGTCAGGGGTCGGGTTTCAGCATTCAACACTATAAAGATTCTGGGATATCAGAAATGCAACTATGGTATTGAGCACTGTAAAGATTCCAGGCAGCACCCTGGCCCACAGTGCAATACCGGTATGCTGCTGTAACTTTGACAGGCCCACAAAGACCGTCTAAAGTATAGATGTCCTGAAGATGTCCAGGATTGGAAGGACACAATGGTGGCTTAGAGCTACTTTAGCCCTCTCTCCTCCTGGAATGTGAGTTCTCTGTACAGAATCTCACTCATTCACTTAAATGAAAGCAGGAGAACACCCTCAGTTTTGAGGGTCTTTACTATTAAGGTGCTTCCAGCCTTGTTAGTTTATCCCTACTGCTAATATTTGTGCTTAACAAAAGTATAATTATGTACTGCTTTTGAAACACTAAGGAATCTAATTCACCCTAATTCACCCTAACATTTTAAGTATGTTTTTACAGTGCACAAATCATGTTTGCTAATGCTTTCATTTTCCACTTTGTAATCTTCCTTTTCTTGTTTCTGTCGTTTGCTCTTAAGTGTTCTTTTTGCTTCCTGGTTTTCATTTTTCTGTGCACAGTAAAAGATAGGATGTCTCTTCAAAATGTTATGGTCTTCACACATCAGGAGAGAAGAAAGAGAGGTATGATCTTTCTTGTTTTGTTCAAAATTTATCTGTTTGTCCTAAATAAATTTTATATACATACATATGTTACTCTGAAAAAAGGATCATGAAGAAGTAAGTTATTCATTCGCTTGAGTTTTGTAAATAAATATTCTTTATCTGTGCCTCTGTGGCTAATGTACCAATATTTCCTATTTTTGCAAATAGATTATTTTTATACCAGATTGCTTCAGACTAAGAGACAATTGATTCTGAAATACACTGGACAAGCAGGAGAATGAAATGTCTAAGAAAATGGTTCTGTGGGGGTTTCTTTTATTCAAACACCTGCACAATCTAACTGGGGAATTTGGTTTTCCCTCTGCTTTCCTTTTGCTATTTAGTCCTGTTTGTTTGGAAGTTGAAGTCTGTTTATGTGAAAGTTTCTAGTGCAAATAACATAAGCATTGCATCTGAAGTTTTTCTGACAGGTTTTTTTTCCCTAGATTCTTTGTTACAGAAGTTCTTTTTTTCCTTCCCTCCAAGGATTTAAGCACATATGCTGTAGCTAACATGAAAGGGATTTTGTTTCATGTAACCTTGACCACTGAGTTCTTTCTTTGGTAGTGTATAGGATTTTTTTTTTTTTACTGCCATTACAGTTTTCTGATGGCTTAATATGCAGACACCTCCCCTCCCCACTTCGTGCTTAGGACTCAATTCTATCAACAGCTGAAAGAAAAGTGCTAGGGTGGGATTCACAATGGGGACTTAGGCTGAGCATTGCAACACTTAACTTTTTGGTGCCCTGCCTCCGAGTATAATTCACAATCCTGAGTTAGATGCTCAGACTTCAGATACAATGTATGTGAAGAGTTAGGTAACTAAAAAATGGGATTCACAGAACCCAGGACGCTGAGCAAGGAGCCATTTAAATTAGCCATAGAAAATGCCAAGGAGAAGGGTATGGCTGGAGGGAGGCACCTGTCTCCCTCTGGATTAACAGCTGTGAACCCTCTTCTGCAGTTAAGAGTCTAAGTCACATCTGCTTTATTTCAAGAAAAAACACAGAGGAGGTGGTAATGTCCTCTTACACTTGATAGCTCAGCGATTAGAGCCCTCACTCAGAATGTGGAAGAGCTGGGTTCAAATCTCTGCTCAGCATCAGGCAGAGCGGGGATTTGAAACTAGGTCTCCTTTATTCTGGTGAGTGCTCTAACCACTGAGCTACTGGCTGTAAGGGGGAGGGCTCCTCCTCTGCTTGTGTTTTGTGTGATGCTCAATCCAATATACGCTTAAGGCAACTTGTCAGCAAGTCTCCTAGACTCGGCCTGACAGGTACAATAGGTGGGGGGAATACCCACCTTGTGAATCCCACTAGGGCTTAGGTGTGAGTCAGGCACCGAGCTGCATGGTGGAGTCAGGACTCAGGCAGTTCTGAGTATGCCCACTGGCAGAAACAGACCTACAGGGTCAGACAGCAGCTGAACGGGGGTTTCGAGGATCTCAGTTTTGTACTTATGCTCCTAAAGGGGTAGTTAGGCAGTAAATGCCACTCTTACTGCTCAGAACTCAGCATTTGTTCAGCATTAAGGCCCTGATCAGAAAAACATTCAAATATATTTGTAAGCCAATCCCCCTTCAGGATCACACTAGGGTACTGTGACATCCTGCACCCCCCCTGGTCATCCTTATAGTGTAATTGTGTATTGGTTAATGCAAAGTATGTTATGTAAGATGTTTTTGGAATGCTGATGACGCACTGAGCATTATTGTTACAGTAATATGTTTGTTGCAATGTCATGTGTATAGTTATGAGGCCTCACTATGTAATACTCCCAAAGATGTGTCATCATAGCTTAAAACATATCCAGGCAAAACTCTCTAGGAACAGAAGGGCAGTCATTAAGGCATGTATAGAACAAATCCACCTCAGCATTCCAGGAACAAAGACGGGGAAGGGGCAAAGCCTCAGAGGGGAGAAGGAACATTTTAAAAGGGGGAGATATTTTGCCATGCTCTCTCTCTTCAACCTCCATCTACTAACACCACCAAGCAACTGAAGTGCTGACCAAAGGGGAGAGCCTGGCTGAAGGGGAACCAGCCAGCCAGTGGTGAGAATCATCTGTGTTCGTAAGGTTGCTGAAAGTGTTAAGCTTAGTTTACAATGTGTTTTGCTCTTGTTTATTTTGACCGAATCTGACTTGCTTTTCTCTGACTTATAATCACTTAAAATTCTTCTGTAGTTAATAAATTTCTTTGTTTATTTTACCTAAAGCACTGCATTTGGTTAAAGGTGTGATGGAGACACCATTTGAAGTCACAAGGCTGGTGCATATCAATTTGTTTGTTAAATTGATGAACATATGAGTTTGCAATGTTCAGTGGGCAGCTCTGAACACTGTAAGACAGAAATTCCTAGGATTGCATCTGGGACTGGGGTCATTCTGTTGCTTAACCCAAAGAGTGGCTGGCTAGAAGCACTCACTCACTGAGTTGGGCAACTTGCTTGCTAGAGTCTGTTCGTGTACCACCCAAGTGTGGGAGTTCTCACAGTAAAGCAGAGTAAGATGGGCTCCAGGAGTGGGAGATTGGGGTGAGACAGCGATTCACCAGCCCAGATTGCACTAGGGGAATGTTATAGGTACATACTCAAAGTTAAGCATGCACATAAGCGTTTTCCTGAGTAGGGTTGCTTTTTTGAATCAAGGCCTTGCTACAGAGATGTTTCTGCATTTATAGTGCAGAGAAATATGCAAAGTGATCACCACTGTAACCAAACCTTTCTGTTTACATTGAGCTATGCATTAGTGAGAGGGAGAGGAAATGGATGCAATGAGGTGAAAACAGGGCATAGGTATTTTAATATCAACCACTGAAAGCAAAATGATATGTGGAATGGCCATTTCTAGAATTTTTGTTTATTTAGACTGTCAGGAGGAAGTAGTGCCTCAACTGAAGCTGCACTGAAGAAATTGACACCAGGAGGAGCCATGAGGGCCAGCCAGAAAACTGTCCAGGACAGGATTCCAAATAAAGAGTACTCTTCACAGTCAACTTAATATTTCCTGACATACGCTGGGTTCAGAGTTCTTGCCATATCACAAGTCTGAAGTGCCTGCTCCTTCCGATTAATTATTATTAATTAATTAATTAAACTGGATTGTTAACAACAAAGCATCATGCAGTAATTCTAGATTCAAGGCTTTCAGGTTTTACCTCCATGGTATTTGTTAGGTTTGCAGTGATTTCTGCAGTTATTTTTTCAATCATTCAAGTATTAGCAATGTCTCCTACCAGAGCTTTTGCCGCCTCAGCTGCTGCATCTGTGGGAGTCACTCTCCAGTCTTTTGCCAGTTATTTCAGCATTCTCTTTCCCAGTTTTGATGACAGTTTGGTTGAGGACATATTTGCTAATGATTTCTTGTGTCTGGTTTTGGAAGCTGGTTCCAAAAAAACTAGCTTAAGTATAAGCATAATTAAAAGGGGCAGATGGGATGCATCACATGACCCACCTACTCCTGCACATGATTCTAGTCATGGAATAGAATTCTCTCTTTCTCTCTCCATTTTGTAGGTTTTTGCAGAAGTGACTGCTTCATTGTCTACAAATGTGTATACTTTTATCTCATTTCTACCAATTGTTATTCATACAGGGTAGTATCTCACACTGCTACTAGTCAAATTCAAATCAATGGGACTATGTGCTGTGTAAGATACTACTTAGCATGAGTAAGGTTGACAGAATCAGTTCTGACATATTTTTAAAACTTGCAAAAAAAGCTAACTATCTGGGGTTTGTTCTAGGATTAGCTCTGATTTTCTCTTCTCTATTTCAACTCCCACCTATGAAGGTCCTGCACACTGGAATCTTATCTATAACTGAGATTGGCCAGAAGATACTCTTTTCAGAGGTCATCAGCGCAGTTCCATGTCTTCTTTTTACCTTTACTAAGAGCATGAAACATTACCTCTATTGCTTTCCAGCCCATGACAGTTCAAGGAACAAGTGAGTTATCTTGGTCATGAACTTAGATCCCTATCCCAGCAGTATATTATGCTGTTACTAGACGTCTGGGTCAGCCTTAGGTTGACAGTTTTGAGGGGAAACAAATAAAACCATATTAAGCTGTAGTATTCCCGGTTATCTGTGTCTCAGAAAATCTTCAGCAATCCTTTTATCATAAGAACGGAGAAACAATTATTTTAAATTGCAGCACTTGTTCCCAATTTAGTTAATGACACTGAAGTCATCCTCCATCTGCTGTTTCCATTGTCACTTCTAGTCCTCCCCTTTATCAAATGCCAGGATTCTAATGAAGACTCAATTTCTCTTCATCAATCTGTTGTCACAAGCATGCAATATTGCTGATGTGCCCGCTAGCAAAGTCAAAACTGAGCACTTTACATTTGGTGCTCTTACTTTATTTTTTTCTTACAGACAAAGAGTATACCAAACAAAGGGGGTCTATTTTCCCTATGATGTGCATGCCTAACTCACTTTAGCATAAAGGAAAGTTACACTGTGGGCTTGTCTAGAGGGAGAGTTATTCTACAGCAAGCTGGAGAGAAAATTTACAGCTCACTAGTGTGCTGCACACCAACTGGCCACATGGACCCTGATATTATGCATTAAATGTTCCATAATGTGCCTTGACCTACTCCCATTTCAAATAGCTGCATATCAAAGCACACATGGGAACATTTAGTGGCTGGTAGCAGGGTCCGCACAGCGAGTTAATGCACAGCATTCTAATGTGCTGTTCATTTACACCCCAGCTTGCTGTGCACTAACTCTTTGTCTAAACAAGCTCTCAGATATCAAAAGAATAGGTAAGTCTCTTCTATACAGCAGAGGAAAACCTGTGGCTGACCCTTGCCGGCCAACGTGGGCTCACAGTGAAACAAGTCGGGGCTGTTTCATTACTATGTAGAATTATACACTCGGCCTGGAGCCCGAACTCTGGGACCCTCCCACTCCACAGGTTCCCAGCATCCAGGCTTCACCCAAGTCTATCCAGCAATGAAAGAGCCTTGTAGCCTGAGCCCCATGGGCCTGAATAAACATACCCTTAGGCTCCAATCCTAAAAATACTTTTGCATGTGCTTAACTTTACTACAGTGATCAATGGGACTACTCGCAGTAGTAAAGTTAAGCATATTCATAAGCGTTTCCAGGACTGGAGCCTTAGATTGCTAACATGGAGGGTTTTTAGAGGGCATAATCAGGCCAGGAGAATGGAGGGATGGAATTCATTGCTATTGCTCAATTTGTTTGTTTTCAGGACATGTACTTGATATTTGAGTCCCCGTCATGCCAACAAATCCTTGGGAATAAATAATTACCTCATTTGATTATCATTGGCAAAATTATCAACAT
Source organism: Emydura macquarii macquarii (assembly GCF_026122565.2). Taxonomy (NCBI): domain Eukaryota; kingdom Metazoa; phylum Chordata; order Testudines; family Chelidae; genus Emydura; species Emydura macquarii. Next base: position 371,834 of record NW_027130849.1, on the reverse strand, counting down.
AATCTACTGAATAGGATCAGTATTGATTTCTAAATGGAAATTTATACTTTTACCTAGAATCACACATAAAAATGGCAGGATATTTGATTTGACCACAATTAGCCTTTTTTCAATGAGACAGTCTTCCAAAGAGAATTTTTAACTTTATTTCCTCAGAAAGCTGCTTCATACGTCTTACAAACAAGAGCAGCCTGAAAGTTTATAAACAGAAAAGTAATCATGTCCTAGGCAATCTGTGAAATGTATTTGAATGAGGAATGGACTGGTATTAAAATACTCAGCCAGCCTTGGTCCCCAGGAGATTATAAAAATAACCACAGATTTTGAATAACTGAAAAAGTGCAAGCTGTTTCTTTGGTATTCAAACATATTAAGTTCCTACTCTGATACCATGATTTTGCTTGGATCGCAAAGTTCCATATATCGTACTTTTAAATTATAAAATTCTTTTAAATACTAATTAAATTAAAAAAACGCCATTCTGATTCGAACAAAGACTGGATAGGGATATCTATAGGAATTGCACACTACACAGGGCACCCATTAAAATATATATGATTCCCAAGCGTTTTGCCATCAGACCTTTTTCAAATATTCTCTTGATGACCAAGAATAAAAAGAAACAAACAAAAAAACTACCATATACAGTCTCTTTTGGGTTGTAAGTCTGAGTAATGCATACCAATCTATGCTTTTCTGTCTATCTGATTCTTCCTGGGTATTTTTATGGTGCATGTATGTCTTTTAGCAGGTTGTGGTGGTACACCCGCTAAAAGATATAGGGACATTGCACTGGTCTATAAAGAAGAAGGAGCTCTATAATCTAAACAAGACAGGACCCACATACAGTAGTGACAAAACTCTACTCTGGCAAGATGCAAGGAGGGCAAGTCTTCTCTTAGTCCATTCCTTTTGAATGCTATGTGATCTGATAAATTAAGTATTCTTCAGCGTGTCAAATTACAGAAAGTACAAGTAATCATTGGGATAGGGAACAAGAAGCAGTCTCTAGATGCACATGAAGGTCCTGCTTGCTTCTAAGCTTTAAAAGTACCATTACTGTAATGCATACTGGAAGGAATACACAGAGAAATTTTGCATTGCTTCTTGAATGCACCCTAGATATCTCCTAGCAGGCCGATGCCTGATGCTGTCCCAGAGATCTGCTTTCGAAGTAGATGATAATAGAGCTAAGTTATCCCAGTTCATCATGAGCACTTTTAAAACATCCCAATCACTGTAGTGCAATCCATTTGAATTGATCACAATGTGTGTAGCGTTCTTTAAAATGCGGTTCAGTGTTCAGGGCATAGTATTGGAAGTCTGGAGATATGGTTTGTTGTCCCTGCTCTTACTGAGTTGCCATGTGATCCTGAAAAAAAATCATTTAAACTATATGTGTTTCAGTTTCCCATCTGTACAGTGATTCTAATGATTCTTTGGTATTTCTGTAAAGCATTTTGAAACTTAGGGTTGAAAAAACACTACATAATAGCAATGTATTACAATTATTAGTAATGAATCAATAAGTTACCATAACAAACATAGCTGTTGACTTTTGGTTTTGCTGATGGGTGCTGGGGCCAGTGATCAGGTCCGGCTCCCCGCCCATGTGGCTTCCCCACAGGGCTTAGGCCCTGACTGCCCTGCTTCTGCCAGGGGCCAGGGCTTAGTTCCTTCCACCCGGCTTCTGCCAGGACTAGTGGGAGGGTTCGCCCCCTCCCCCACATGGCTTCCCCATGGGGCTTTTCCCCCCACCCGCCTGGCTTCTGCCAGGGGCCAGGGCTTAGTTGTCCCCATCCCGGCTTCTGCCAGGGCCAGGGTATTGGGTCCAGCACCCCCTACCCCGTGGCTTCCCCAGGCAGCAGCAGCCAGTGTGGATTTCTTTTCCCCAACCCTCCTGGCTTCTGCTTGGGGTCTCTGGGGCTTAGTTCCCCCCACCCAGCCCTGGACATCTGCTGCTGGGGGTGTCAGATGGTGCCCAATTTTCCAGTAGCCCCACATTGGCCACCACTGCGCACTCACCCTCCTAGCCCTAACCTAGTAGCTGGGTTCCCTCTTCTGGGATTTATCTGCTGCCTGGAGTCCAACTTGGAACCTGGATGGAAGTCTGGGAGGGTGCCAGGAGGGGACCTGCAGGCTGCAGCCACACACGCTGTCTGCCTAGGAGGCACATCCATGCAGGTATGAGGGAAGGTGGTTGAAGAGAGGTGCAGGGTGGCCCAGTATGTGTCCCCAGGTGACTGGGGACTGGTTGGTCCTGCTTGCTGATGACCTAGGATGACCACACCTAACCCTGTCCCTAAGCCTTTTTTTTTCTGTTACACAGTGCCGAGGGGGGCAGGGAATGACTTGGGAGTTGGCCGTCTCTCAGTGCTCCTGGCTGGAGCAGCAGCCTAAGGGGCTGTATTGTGATTCAGTGACTCAGCCTCTGCCAGAGCAGGGAGGTACCCACACATTAAACAAATTGGCTCAGTCAACAGCTGATGGGCAGGCAGGGCATGCCAAACAGCATCTGCAGTTCCCTGTGTGGAAGAGCTGCCGGCTGCCTGCCCACAGCCATCATCCCGACCTGGGCAGATGGTCACCCAGTGGGTGCTGAGCACTCACTATTTTTTTCCATGGGAGCCTCAGCCCCCATGGAATTGGTGCCTATGATAACAAATATAGAGAGACAAGGTGGGTGAGCTGATATGGCTACAACAACACTGCATACATAACAAATGTAGAAATTGTCCGTTGCTCTAAGTCTTGGGAAATGAGAATTGAATATAATTCTTGTAAGGCACATGTAGATTTGATAGTGCCACTGGTCAGTAATAATGCTTGCTGCTAGTTTTCATAATATAAAATGAGGGAATTATGGGAATGGTTTTAGTAGGTTTAGTTTTTGGGGTTAATTTTTTTTTTTCACTACTTGAATTATTTCTAGTTAGAATATTTGAATTTGTCATTTTTATCTTAGATTTTGGATAACAGTTGTATTGAAAATTAGTCATCATAACATGGGAAACCACTGGAAAAAGACTGCTACTTGAAAATGTAAAGAATTAAAACTATAATATCAAATTAAAAATTAAATGATAAATATTAGTTTCCTAATAACATATCTGAAATAGATTTTTTTTTTCAAATAAAAGGTACTATTACTATTTTATGCTTTTTTAATAGACGTATTTAACTCAAGCTATTACCAGTTTCTTGTCAATTTCATTTACAGGTTCTTAATGCTGTAGTGTATAAATTGTAAACGCAACCAGGGAATATTTACATGTTATATGGTCATACTGTTTCCACGGGAATATTTAAAGACCATGAGTACATTTCTCTTGGTTTTAAGTTTTATACCAGCTTCTTTTATACAACCTGCTTTTTTATAAGACCTAACATTGGGGCCAAATTTGGGTTCCATTAATTTCTAATCTGAGATTATTTAATTAGAAAGTTACTGTACAAAAGTTTAATGTGTGCTATTGGGCAGTTTAGTGACAATATGATTTTTTTTTTAACCAATGCAGAATTTATTGTATGACAGAAAACAAAAGTAGCTTGCATGGTATAATTGTCAGGGTCTCAATACTTATCCTCAAAAGGAAATTGCCAGGCAAGTTTCTTTAATCATAAAAATGTAATAGGCAAATGTGTTTAATATGGTGTACCAAATACAGAAGTCATACAAAAAAGGATGTAATTTAAAATTCCTTACGTTGATTTAGACTCTCTTACTTGCATCTGCTCTACCAATTTATAATAGAGTCTAAGTTAGTCTAACTTACTCCCAGAGTGGCTAAAATTAAATTTAGATTAAACATCTCGACTTCGTTTTAACAAACACCTTATGGCTTCTTAAAATCTAAATTAGATAATCTTTTAGATGTCTTGGCCTTTTCCAGGCTATGAAAATAGGAAGCTTTGGAAAACATGTTACCTAGCATGATTTTAAACATGACTTTATATCTAGTATAGAAACAGTTTAACACCTTTAAAATGTGTAGGTGGTCATGGCTGACCCTAGACTCTACCCTAAGAAAGTACATATTATCATTAAGAACACCTCCAAAACTTTTGTCAGTGCTGGCTGTTGAGTATCAGCCCAAGAAAATCAGTCATTCTCCTGAACAAAACAAAAAGCAGTTTTGTAACCCAATCTTCCCTGCACTCTTTTGCTGCACAAACTGGGAAAAGATTACAAACTGTTAAAGCGTTGTGGTAGAAATAACAGGAGTTTAAGAACTTTCAGCATCTGTTCTGTCTGATAGCAGCAGCAGTCCTGGGCCTGGTCTACACTGATAATGTAGGTCAACAGAATGTGGCTTCCGTCGACCACATAAAGTGTGCGTCTCCACTGGCATGTCAGTTCTTCCGACCTAAATCGCAGTAAAATTCAACTTAATAAAACCACCTCCGCAAGTGGCATAGCACTGAAGTTGAATTCTGTGGGTTGAATGAGTATCAGTTTAGGAAGAGCACAATGTAAATCAACATCATTGGCCTCCTAGAGGTATCCCATAATACTCTGTTGTCACCACTCTGCACATGTGCAGTCTGCTGCGTTGTGGCCATGTAAACAGGAAAAAGCTCCTCCCCTCAAGTCCCAGGAAATTTTGAATTCCTATTTCCTATTTGGTCAACATGGAGAGAGCTTGCCAACACAACTGATCATGGTGACTGCACTCCCCAAATGTGCTTCAGCCTAGAATCGACCTGAGGTCTTGGATCTCATCGGTCTGTGGGGTCAAGAGTCTGTTCTGGCTCAGCTCCGAGCAAGCAAAATAAATTTTGATATCTATGAGAAAAATATCTCGCGGCATGTTGGAGAAGGGACACAACAGCAGTGCCGTGTTAAGGTCAAAGAGTTGATGCAGGCTTATCAGAAAACTAAGAAAGCTAACAGTCATTTTGGCTCCTCACCAAAAACAAGCCACTTTTACGAGGAGCTGCATGTATTTCTCGGCGGAGACCCCACCATTATGCCACCACGCAGCTTTGATACATTGGGGGAATCCCATGCAATAGGAAGGCTAAGGGGAGTTAGCATGCAATAGGAAGGCTAAGGGGAGTGATTTATAAATTGTAACCTTGCTTTTCATCCATAGGATGGGTTCACAATAGGTACTGTGGTGTGGTGCTTGATGGGACGTCCACCGGCACCCCTGGGTCTGGCGCTTCCCTCAGCGGTCAGCCCTCGCTGTAGCCTCTAGCCCCATTGGGGCCCATGGGGTATTCACCCCTTCTCTGGGGAGAGCTTTGGCTGTCTCAGCTGCAGCCGTTGGGGGGTGTCCGAGCCCGCCCTCTACTTTGGACACCAGCCCAGGGACCCTGATGGCAGCAGCCTCCCGCTGCTGGCTTGCCTAAACTGCTACAGTCTTTTCCCTGGGCTGCTTCCCCACACTGTCCTCCCTGGACACTAGTAGTCACCCTCCTGGTAGTGGCAACTTTCCCCTACCATGGTTCTGTCCCCTAGTCCACTCCCGCTACTGGTTTTTCACTCTGCTTCCTTCAGCTCCTGGCTCTTTGTTCTCACCGCTCCAAATTCTCTCAGTCCTCTGACTGGAGCAAGAGTTTTTAGTAGGTCTTAGGCAGGCCCTTAATTAGCCCCAGGTGGTCTCATTAACCTAAGTTACCCCTTCCTAGCTGGCCGGGAACAGGGCCCTGACCAATCTGAGGCTTACATATCTGCTTTCAGTGATTCTCTCATAGCCACTTAACCATACCTTATTACAGTACCTTGTGCTTTGCTTCCCTTACAGTGGACAACGTGGCCTTCAACACACTGTCTCATACTCCTGCAGAGCGCCTGTCACAGATAAGAAGGTGAAAAAAAAACCTCGGGATAATATGTTTAATGAGATAATGTACACCTTTGTGGCTGCTGACACAGAACTAAGAACATGGAAGATTTCATTATCTGACAAGCTGAACATGCACATGGACAACATAAAGACAGGAGTATGAGCATTCAACCCAAGATGGTATGCTGCATATAATGCCTGATCAATCAGACATGTTGAGGCATCTGTTTGACCTTCAGGAAGTTCAGCGGCAAGACAGATTCCCTCTGAAGCCCCTGAAAAACTCTGAGCTAATGCACTTGTTCTTAGCTCCCATCCCCAAGCGGTTTAGGACGAGGTTAAGCAGGGTGCAGTACATGCTATACTCCTCGCGGCTGAGTGGAGCAGAAAGAGGTGACAGCCTTTTAAGGAGTGGGAATGTGTGATTCTTTTGTGTGTGCACAGCCAAAACGGGCTCTTTATCCCCTCTCAGGCTCCACACAATGTATGCGGAACACTCAGTTATCTTTCTTTTCTCCCCTCTGCAAATAATCACCAATAAAAGTACTGCTTTACAAATCATTACTGTGTATTTATTGATAACAAAGAAATAAATGGAGAGGGAAGGAAAAGAAAATGGATCGGTGGGGGAAGTTTGTGGGGGAAAACATACTGCTTCACAATTCATTACTGTTTATTTATTGACAAGAAGGGAATAAAGGGAGGTGAAGGTAGGGGGGAACTGTAAAGGTGGGTGAGGGGGAAGGAGAGAACTGGATTGGTGGGGGATGCAAAGTGAAGGCACAGCACAGATAAGTGACACACATTACTGTTGCACCTCATGGCAAAAATGATTTTTCAATGCTTCCCTGAGGCGCAGAGCTCCATGATTGGCTCTCAGCATTGCAGTGGCATTTGACTGCTCAAAATTTGTGGCCAGCCTATCTGCCTCCACAACCCAACCCAATGGGAACTTCTCCTCCTTTGTCTCACCGACACTATGGAGCACACAGCAAGCAGAGATAACTATTGGGATTTTTTTACTGAGGTCTATCCTAGTGAGCAGACTGTGCCAGCGTGTCTTTAAATGTCCAAATGCACATTCCACCACCATTCTGCACTTGCTGAGACTATTATTAAAATGCTCCTTGTCGTTGTCCAGGTGCCCAGTGTAGGGCTTCATTAGCTAGGAGAGCAAGGGGTAGACAGGATCCCCCAGGATCACTATTGGCATTTCAACATCACCAATATTTATTTTTTGGTCAGGGAAGAAAGTGCTTGCCTGCATCTTTTTGAATGGACCTGAATTCCTAAAGATGCATGTCATGCACCTTTCCAGACCGCCCCACATTGATGTCGGTGAAGCGTCCCCTGTGATCCACAAGGGCCTTCAACACCATTGAGAAGTATCCCTTTCAATTTATATACTCTGTGGCAAAGTGGTCCGGGGCTAAGATAGGGATATGCGTGCCATCTATGGCCCCCCTACAGTTTGAGAACCCCATTGAGGAAAAGCCTTCCACTATGTCTTCCACACTTCCCAAAGTCACTACCCTTCTTAGCAGAAGTCTATTAATGGCCTGGCACACTTATATCATAGCTCCTCCCACAGTGGATTTACTGACTCTGAATTGATGCCCAGCTGACTGGTAGCAGTCTGATGTTGCTAGCTTCCACAGAGCAATGGCCACTCTCTTCTCCACTGTCAGAGCTGGTCTTAAGCAAGTATTCATGCGTTTCCGGGCTGGGCAGAGCTCTCCACAAAGTTCAAAGAAAGTGGCCTTTTGCATTTGAAAGTTCTGCAGCCACTGCTCATCATCCCACACCTTCACAATGATGCGATCCCAGCAGTCACTGCTTGTTTTCCAGGACCAGAAGTGGTGCTCTACCGACTGCAGATGGTACGTGACAGCCTGCAGCAAATGGGAATTGTTTCATTCTATGGCTTGTAGTAAGGCGGCCTCTGTAACATCGCAATTTTTAGTACTGCGTCTCTTGTCTCTCCCCTGAAAATACCGCAGAATAAGTTGTGAGGTGTTTGTGATGCTCACAATAATAATGCAGAACTGAGTGGCTCCATTCCTTTCAGGCAATGGTGCACGCGCGGCAGAGAGTGAAGGGTTTGAAAAAATGGCGCAAAAAGGCAATCATCTGTTTGTTTGGACTGGGACAAGAAGGGAGAGGGGGAGGATGTATGTTGCATCATGGGAGGATGACAGCCTTCCCAACGCCCCCGTGGGTAGTTGCACTGCGGGATATCTACCCATGGTGTACTGCTTTGATTGTTGACGTATTCGCGGATGGTGGTGATGCAACGAGCATGGTGTGATCACACTTCTCTGAATTCTGCAGCTCGGCGGGTGAAGGTTGATTTAAATTAAATCAGCTTCATTCCACAGTGTAGACATACCCTTGGTGACAATCTAAATCCAGCAATTCCCATCTATTCCCCAGATTCTGAGTATGAGGTGAAAACAAATGTTCTGTTGGAACCTTCCAAAAAGAAGCGGCATATGAAATAATGCCCTTTTCTTCCTCCCTCCCAATGCCAAAAGGTAATGAAATAAAAAGATAGCAAGCTGTTGGTCATTCAGAAACATGCAAATACTTAATGTCTGGAACGTTTCAATTTAGCAGGACAGATATGGCCAAAGCTTGTTCACTCTGTGTAATAAACAAAACGGAAACATGGCAAAACTTGAAGCTACATTGGCACACTTACATTCAAGAAGCCTCCAGAAAAAATGGGCTTAGTTCTTCACTACACTGCAGTGTGTGTGGAAAGCTGAGTCTATGTAAAACTGTCTTAAGCCTCACTTCTAATGAATGACCCTACTGTACACTACTGATGTGATTCCCTCCTTGTGCAAAAACCTGTGCCCCCAATCATTCTGCACTTTTCCAGGGGTCCATAGAGGCCTCTGTCTAGGGTGACCATATTTCCCAAAGGGAAAACAGGACACTGTGTGGGGCTAGCCTTAGCTCTCCGCTCCTCCCCACCCTCTGCGTGTAGCTGGCCTGAGCCACTTGCCTGAGCTCCTGTCCATACCCCCCCATGCAGGGCTGGTGTAACTACTCACTGGAGCCCTGCCTGTCCCCTGCCCAAGCCTCTGCACAGGGCTAACATACCCGCTCCCTCCCCACTGCACATTTCTTCATACCTCACTTTTTTGACAAAAGTGGGCATTTTGTTCTGATCAAGGTGGCAAGAGCAAACGGAACAAATACCCATTTTTGCCAAAAAAGTCAGGATGGCTGGGACAGAGCTTAAAAAAGGGACTATCCTGTCCAAAACAGGACGTATGGTCACTCTATCACTGCCATAAGAGTGAAAGTTAGGGCACCTGATCTCACATTTAAAATGGTTTCTACAAACCCTTAGCAACCATGGTCACAAGGAAAATCTCCTTTGTCCATGCACAGTGATATGCAACAGCAGAGAAATGAAAGTGACTTTGTAGGTTCTGTCCCTGCTATAACTTATAGTGGTGAATTTTGCAAAGTAGTGCCTACATGGGAAACAATTTGATCTAACTGTGGATGAAGGATAGATAAATTCTTAATTTCAGTTTTAGAGGCTCTAAGAGAAGGAAGATAGCATATCCACTGTAGAGTGCAAAAGAAAAGAAGTAGTCTTGGTGAGTGAATGAAACTATAAACCAAACAAAAAACAAACATAAAAAAATTACTTTTTTGTCTTGCAAATGCTGTCTTTCTCATGCTATAGCCTAATCTATGGCATACACTCAGTCATCCTTTGTAACATATAACATTTCTTTATTGCAAGTTTGTTTAGGTCAAAAATCAAGTTTAACTGTTTTGCAGAAGAGAATGTCCAGAAGCTAAGTTCATTTTCATACTGATTTATCCCAGACACTACTAAAAATTGCTTATTGGTAAATATTGTTGCCTTAGGATTTAAGTTTTTCAGGGTTTATTTCTATCTCTTTTTCGAATCTAACTTGACTGGTGGAAATTTCAAGGTTTTTGTTGGCCAATGTAAAACGCGTTGCTGTGACACTAATGTAATCTTGCTTCAATTTCCAGATTTTTTTGTAGAACTTTTGCAAATACCAGTAATGACAGCGTGTTTAGTGTTGTTTATATGAAAAAGAATGCCAGAAATAGCCAACTTATTTAGAAGTGTTTACTCAAGATATGACACTGTCAGTATTTTGAAATGTCAACTCTCTGATGTTGAGAAGCCTGCAGCAGCATTCTAGCACTGATGTTATTTATTAGATAAGCAATAAGAGAGAGACATTGGTTATTGAAAAATAGTCATTGCTGTGTGCCTAAGGGCAATGTAGAATTATGTAATTCAACATGGCATTTATGATAGAGATAAGTTACTTTACCCCTATATTCTGTCTTTTATTAACAACATTTATGGATCAAGACTTCATGATAGGACCCTTAGTGACTGAAATTGGAGCATAAGACCTACATGTACATGTATTACATTGATCCATGGACCTATGTTTGGAGGGTAGTGCTCTTGCAATGAGATCAGAATTTCAGAAAATTAGCCCATCTACATTACAGAGCCAACACCACTGAAAAGTGAGTGAAAAAGATTCTTGTTAAAATTTGTTTTATCACTGGCAGCCTGATTGTCGTGCAATATGCTGCCATCTGAGGATCAGTGTTTGGGACCTAAGCTTGATTCCTATCTCCTGAAACGGCAGACACCTGGACTTCTATGAAAACAGTTCACCCAGTCATTAGAAGAGCATCATATTATATACACAAAGCCCCAGGGCAGATGTTATTTATAGATACAGCATGCAGTCAAAAATTGTGTATCTTTAATGCATGACTTTGAGGAGCAGAGAAGAAAGAAAGAAAATAACATTGTCCCTTTGGTCTAATACCATTGCCCCATTCTGACACCAAGTGGTGGCGGATATGGAGGGCCTTACAGGTTGGATTCTCAGTGGAGGAAAACTTAGTGACTCAGGGTTTAGCTAAATTATTAAGTGAAATTTGCTTTATTTACAGATACATACGAAACCTGAAATGAGGTGGTCAAACATCATGCTAGGCAATACCTTCTTCCAGGAATCACAGCCAACATCAATGGCTGGTTCCCAGGGGGCAACTCTGCCTGAAGAATTGACTCTAATCAGAGCCCAAGGCTAATAACAAACACTCCTACTACTCAAACAATTCCCCTGCTCCCAAAGCTGCCTCTACACAGAAACTTTCATAACCCAAAACTAACAATAAAACAGCATGTCATCCCAAAGTCAAAACTTGCTCACACTAACAAAAAAAACTTGGAAGAATGTACAGCAGCACCACCTGGTGACACCTGCCATAATATACTTACCCATAAATGGTTTGAGGTACTAGAATGAAAGGTACTATTTCTGTGTCTAAACTATAACTCCTTATGACTAGGTACAATTTTATGAATAATTTGTATTAAAGTAAGTAAAAGAAAATAAAAACACTGGATATTTCACAATAAATTTTTTAAAAGTACTGAATACTTTTCTTTCCTTTTAAATCTTGCACCTTTTGAATGTGACTGGAAATTTGACCATATTTTATTGTCGTTATTATCTGTACTTTTCGCTAATATTATATTTCCTAGCTAACTACATCAACAAAGTCATATTTAATTTATTTTAAAATGTTTCATACGGTTCCTCAATGAGAATTTGCATCAACTGTGATTAAAATAATCTATGTTCTGTGCCTTTGAAAAGTGCTGGCACTGATTTCTGACTATAAAAGGATTTAAGCAGTGTGCCAAACACCCTGTATTTGTTACTTAAGTAATACATTCTGGCCTTGTTCATAATAGCATAGACAGTGCCAGTTCCTAAAACATTCTGGCCTGACTTGCAACATGGTCTGAAAGGGCTAAGTAGTGCTCATTTTCTATATCAGGAACTATGCACAATTAATAGACTAGTAAGCCAAATTCTGCCATTGGTTGTGGTGTTGGGCTGGAACTTGACGATGTCAGTGGAAGTTGCATAAGCTTAAGTCAGAACTTGATTAATTGTTGTTATGTCATGCCTGTATATTTTTACTGGCAATGAATTTTAAAAATAGGTGCCTAAAGTAAATGAGAGTATTCAGCACTTTTGAAAAACAGACTAGTTATGGAGGTGTGGAAATATGGATTTGGGAGCCTAACTTTACTCACCCATTTTAAAAAGCCTTATTCTCCACATTCACTTCTCCATTCATGTACCTTTGCATTTAAAATTTCTACAGTCAACTGATTGTTCTAAAAATTACTCTACATTTTGTTAAATCCCTCCATCTCTACCTATAGAGGCCTTAGTTAGTGGATATGTGTCATTTTGTTGCAGCGGTACATTGCCATAATTTTACCTACTTCAATCTCCCACCCTGTTATTAAGTCAAGTCAATAATCATATCTGGTGATTACTGTAAATCATTCAGACCTAATACTTTGACAGATATTACAAAGCAAACAAAATATAAACCCAGCAAACATTGCATTACCCTCTTGGGTAAAGTTCTTGGCAATCTATGTGCACAAATGAACTATGTAAGTGCAAAATTATTATTAAGCTACATATTACGACAGGAGTGGAAAATTATAAGAAATAAGATAATATAATAAAAAATAAAAAAATGATTAATATATATTGTGCATATATACACATATAGGTTATAAATATAAGGCAGTTATATATTAGGCAGACAAACTTTTCTATGGAAAGAGCTAACAACTGCTACAAATCATCCCAATCTGGTGGCATTAAAAAGGGCTTAATTATAAAATAATAATATACATTGTCTCCCCTGGACTGTTGGGAGTTAATGAAACTTGCTATTTCAAAGGTGAATTTACCATGAAATGGTGTGTTAGAATGAAATATCTGGATGTACCTGGTGCCCTCACCATGCCACCACTCAGGAACCCCTGTTGCTCCTGTTACTGTTACCTCTCCCCTCTCAGACAGTCAGGGGAAGCAGCATAAGGTCTTTTTTTTCCTTCCCGGAGTGATGACAAGAACCTCCACTTCCCTCAGACACAAAAGGGTAGCACCAGGGGCAGCCAGTACTTATCCTGCAGCCATGGTGTGTCTACTTGGACAGGTGGGTGGTTGGTCCAGGTCCGCTTCATACTTCTCATGTCACACAGAGTCCTCTGCTAGGAGGATGTTGATGGGCCTCCCAGAGCAGTGGTTCTCAGACTTAACATCCTATTGAGATAGATGGGGCAGTTCACACCTCTCAGAGTTACTGCTTCAGGCTATCTGCAGACTCATCACTATATCTGTTCATGAATTACACTTGCATTACATGTGAGCTTTCCTTCACAGGAATAAGGGCTGACATTCTGATGTAATCATGTGCTCTAGGACTTGGGGCCTATAATGCCTGTGACCTAATCCAGCCCTACAAATTGTTATTTTTTTGGGCCCCAATCTTGCAAATGGATTCACCCAGAACCTAGTGCCCACATAATACCCTATGGTCAGCACTGGGACTTCACATGGGTGCAGGTGTTGCCCCCATTCAGACCTCATTGTGGGATCAAATCCTTGAGATATGAAAGTTGATAAATGGCTCCCCATTTACTGACTCTGGACAGCTGCTGTCTGTAATGTGTCAACTGTGTTCTGCTTTTGCTATCTAATATCCCTATACAAATCCTCATTCATATGCTGCTGAACACATATAAACAGCAAATAAAAGCTGATTTTACATTTGTTTGTTTTTTTTCTCTCAACAAAGAAATAAGCTATTGATTGCTGGAGTTCAAAAGTGAGATCCTCATCCCTTCTCTGGTCCCTTTACATTGGATAAAATGGCCTGAGTGGTGTAAAGTGGCCCTAAAAGTCCCAGCAGATTCCCTGGTTCAGGGGCTGTAGAAGACAGCTATGAGGATACCCTCTGAGGCCCACACAGCACTGGATACCCTTCGTATAGAAGACATACTGGGTATGATGTTGGGAACAGAAGGGGCATATTGGGGGTGAGGCTGCTGCACAGTTTCTGGACGGTGCTCAGGCCCATAAGGTAGCCTACAGAGGCTGCTACAACTTAGACAGGTTCCCCAGGAAGGTCACCTGGCCTATGAGTTTGGTACTGTGCCCATTAGAGAAGCAGCACAGAATCTCACCGCAAACTTTCCTAACTGTGCAGAAGTCAGGACAATGCTAATTGAACCTGTATGAAAGGTAATGAATAGAGCTCCAAATATGGTGAAAGCAAATGTCTATAGGGAAGCACAAGGAATGCTGCTTCTTGCATTTGAATTTCAGAAATAGAAAAAGAGTTGAAAGTAAATGTCATTATTTAAAGCTCCTTGGACTGATTGTGCAAAGTGGGCATATGGTGCTACCACTCAAATTTGGAAGTGCTTTCCACTCACTGTGTATTGGTCTAAGGGCCAGTCTACATTTAAAACTTACAGCGGCACAGCTGTATTGGTAACACCATTTGTGTAACCGTGTTATGTCAATGGGAAACGGCTCTCCTGCCCACATAATAAAACCATCTAAACAAATGGCAGTAGCTTTGTCAGTGGAAGACACTATCCCATCGACATAGCACTGTCCACACAAGTGCTTGTGCCAGCAAAACATTTGGGGGGATGTTTTTTTCACAGCCCTGAGCAACAAAAGTTTTGCCAACATATGTGCTAGTATAGACAAGGCCTAAATGATGAGGTGCAATGCAGTGGAGAATCAGACCCATGTTTTGTAATATGTATTAAATATTGGCTCAAACCTTCCATTTTGACCATGGAACACTCAGGCACACCCAAAGAGCAAGTGCAAAGGTAATTTTAAGGTCCTCCAGTCTTAGGGCCAGTCTGATTCTCTTAAAGCTTTTACAGCTATTAACAGGCTATGTAGCTTCTGGGATCACTGGAGGACCCAGACATGCTCTCTTTTCTTCAACCGTGTCCTTTATGCTAGCTCTACACCTCCTGAGTATTCCATTATGTAGGGTAGAAGTTGCAGGCACCAGATCTATTAGGTGTAGGCCTGCTTTCTGCTGGTGGAGGGATACAAACTGTCCAGATAACTGGTCAGATTTGGAGCCAAATAGTCTGTTATGTCTTTACATCTTTTAATTCCTGAATCCTGCAGCTCTTTTCATCTCCAAAACCTTGAATGTTTACCATGTCTATGCAAATTAAGAGCTACTCAGTTACTGATTCTAGGAAAAATCCTAAGCAGTGCTAAGAACCTGCAAAGCAACTACAACTTTGTCTGAAATATAAATGATATCAGCAATCCCTGCTGGCTACCTGCCTAGTCACTTCACTTTGAATTACTTGCTAGCTGTACACCTGGTATTTTCTAATATACCATCCATCTGCATGACCATGCCATATGACATTACTGTCAGAACACATGCATGTTCCAGCAGCAGAACAAAAAGGTAGTTTAACAAGATAGAACAGCTGGGTTTAATTTATTATGGACTCCGATGAATCATACAAAAATACAAAACAAAACAGCGCTTCCACCAAAAGGGAGCACTGCCAGTTTATATCCAGTGATACAAAGATAGAGCATAAGTCTTTATTAACATATGTGTTGGCACTATCTGAAAAGTATAAATAAATTTAAGAGATATAGATTTAAAAGAATTTCACTTTAACACTGTTCAAGCAAAAATTGGCAAATCACACAGAATTACTGGTCAATTTTGCAGCACAATTGGGATTAATGAACAACTGGCAATTCTTAATCTTAATGAGTGATTATCGGTACCTTGTTTCACCAGCCCTGATTCTCCTTACACTGCTATAAACCAGAAGTAACTCTGCTGAACTCTGTGGGATGATAGTGTAAGATTTGTTGGAGGACAGAATCAGTGACAATATGTTTAGAGAAGACATGTGTATTTTGTAATGCTGGTGTGATTTGATTATACAGGACCTTATCACAAGAAGGAACCTTAAAGCTATAATACATAGTTCCACTTGCTTAGAAGCTGCTTGCATTGTTGTTTCTTTGTTTTGATAGCCATCTTATTCCATGCCTGTGAGTCAGACAATATCTATGTACTGCACCAGGGGTGAATGAAATATTTAATCCATAAACAAAATGTTTAAAGGATGTTTTAAACATGCTAACCTACGAGTGGAGTTGTATTTGGAGAAAGAAAGGATGAAAGAAAGAAAGAAAGAACCTCTCTAGGCTTCAATCAGCAGGACACTTGGTGGGTGGAAGTCCAGGCTGAGCGGTGTGAGTCAAGTAGAACAGAATATATAATGAACACTTTAAAATATATATATTTTTTTCTTTTTGCGATTTTGTGTTACCATGGATATTTTTGACTGTATGTCAATTGGCTGAACATTGTGTGCCTGAATGTCTATAGGACATAGCAAACAAAACAGCAGTTTGCTAAGTGGAACTGTTTCATTGCATACATCATTTACAGCTTGCTGCTGTGATTCCAAAACTGTCCACAACGTTTTTCTTAACATTAGAAGAACGTAAAGTTTTAACTGGTTTTTAATCTTAAGGAAGTTTTTTGTCTGAAAAGTTGAAGTCTCCAGGTAGGTATCGTAATAAGAGAAGGGCCTTTGTTTTGGCAGTGTTTGGATCTAGAGTTTTGGAGTGCACCTGTCTTTAGTTAATACTGCTGCTGCTGTTTAGGAATGAGGAGCCAAATTAAGAACATAAGAATGGCCATATTGGGTCAGACTAATGGTCCATCTAGCCCTGTATCCTGTCTTCTGACAGTGGCTAATGCCAGGTGTCTGGCAAACATAGATTAGGGACACTTCAGAGCATGGTTTTGCATCCCTGCCCATCCTGGCTAATAGCCATTGATGGACCTATCCTCCATGAACTTATCTAGTTCTTTTTTGAACCCTGTTAGGTCTTGGCCTTCACATCATCCTCTAGCAAAGAGTTTCACGGGTTGACTGTGCGTTGTGTGAAGAAATAGTAATGCTGAGATGTAAGCCTAAAGTTACATCACAAATGTCAGTACGGTTACTCTCTCTATCTTCAGTACTTACATGGCCCCCTCTTACCATAGTAATTGAGCACCTCTCAATCTTTAGAGTAGTTATCCTCACAATAGTCCTGTGAAGTATAGAAGTATTATTATTCCCATTTCATAGATACTCTCTGTCTCTAGTACCGTATGTCTACATAGCCAACCCCATCCTCCCGGCAAAAAAAAAAAAAAAAGTCAAACCCACAGCACCCAGCCCTGCAGACTGGGGAGTGCACTATGGCTCTAAAAATAGCTGGGTAGATGTTCCATCTCTGGCTTGAGATCAGGCTCTGAAACGTACACCCTTTCCTAGGTCTCAGAACCTGAGATGCAGCCCAAGATGTATCATCTACCCAGTTATTTTTAGTGCCATACTGCAAGCTTGATTTTATAGACCTGGGCTCGGAGATCATGGCTGAGGTTTTGTGGGTTTTTGTTGCTGTGTAGACATACCCAGAGATACTACGGGACAGATTTTTAAAGGTATTTAAGCACCTAAAGATACAGATAGGAGTGTAGTGGGATTTATAGTCTGCATCTTTAGGGACCTAAATACCTTGAAATCCTGGCCCTAAGTGACTTGCCTAAAGTTACACAAAACATTTGTGGTAGATCAAGGACTTGGTTCCAAGTCAATTAAATCCTAGTGTAGTACTCTAACCAGTATATCTAAATTCAGAATCTGGCCTTACATCTCATTGTGTAATCTATATGAGTGTCGTCGACTCATAATCTTACCCATGCAATTCCCATTGTATAGTTTACTTAATATTAAGTTACATGCACTACCTTCAGTCTACTGAATATTTACATAATCACACTATTTTGTGTATGAAAGAAGATTCTGAGGAATTAAGTGGGTCTGTTGTTAAGCTTGGGAAGTTCTCTGTGTTGGACTCAATGAACCACAGATGCAAGGTACTAGTTTCAAGTTTTGTTTTGGCCAGCTGAGAACATGGTGATGAAACATTTCATGAAATCTTGCTTCAGTTTCTAAATGTTTTTACAGCATTTTACAAAGGCCAGCAATTACAGCACCTTAGTTTCTTGCTTAGTGTTGTTTATAAGAGAGAGGATGCAGGAAATAGCCAATTTGTTTAAAACTGTTTATTGTTAACTCAAGATATGCCACTTTGCCTTTGTGTTGAAATGACAACTCTCTGATATACAGCAGCCTGGAGCAGTGTTCCTGCATTGATGTTACTTATTAGATAAGCAATAACATAGAGGGCATGGGGTTCTGAAGAATAATCCCTGCTGTGTGCCTAAGGGCACTGCAGAATTATAAAATTCAACGTGGCATATGTGATGGGAGTGGGTGACACTTCTTTTATTATGTGTGCTGTTGATCATGACTCCACAATAGAACCTTTAGTGACAGAAGCTGAAGCATGACACTTGTAATACTAGGACACAGAAAGAATTCTGTCAACACAGCAGGACCATAAAGAATCTAATATGGACGTCTGTGTGCTGTTCCAGTTATGAAAATGAGAACCAGACTCTCAGCTCGTGTAAACTGGTGTAGCACCATTTACTTCAATATTCATGAAAATATTAACCTGCTTTTCAACTGGGCCTTGTAAATATGGATTTGGATGTTTACCTTTAGACAACCAAGTTTTCAAAGTTTGGTGTACCTTAATTCCACCTACATATAGTCCAGAGGAACTGAGTGTGTGAATGTGTGGGAGAAGAGTTTTAGGAGGTGAAATCTTCTTTCTCAGTCTGGAGCCAAGACACTAGAGAGCAGCACAGCCCTACTTCTTATGGTTGCTTCTGTATTACATGGGCAGGAATAGAGATCAGAGTCCCTCTTTGACCCTCAGATCAGTTCTGAAGGCCAGATCTCATTGCCGGTCCCATTCATTCTATATTCTTCATGGGATATAGAAGCTTCAGGGGCCTCTTTGCTCAGCTACTCAGTTTGTAGCTCCCCCCACCCTCCAATATACTCCACAGCAGGATGCTGCAGCCTTGTGTGGTCCTCTTGAGCAAGGTAAAATACATCCTGAGTGAACACACAGAACAAAAAAGCTAGGTTAAAATATTTCAAAATCAACTGTCTCCATTGATTTGACAACCACAGCTTTTAGCTGATGATGCTTTACAGTCAGATGACATGAACTCAAGTGCCAGTAATATGCTGATGATACACACAGCTCTAACTATCCTTCACCACATATGGCCATACCACTATCACTAAGATGGTCCAGTGCTTGAATGAGATCAGCTCATGGATGAAGAACAGCTGGCTGAAATTGAACCCGAGCAAAACAGAAGTAATGTTGGTGGGCAGACAAAAGTATTTTGAGAAGTTTATCGTAATGGCATGGTCTCCTTTAACTCCTTTATCTCCATCTACAATAGGTCAATTCAATCCATAGTCTAGGAGTACTCTTGGACTCCTTGCCAACACTGAGCTCTCACATATGCAATGGCTGTGAATAACGCTTTCTATCATCTCAGTTGGCTAGGAGTCTCCATTCCATCCAGGCAGACTATGACCTGGTGTAATAGGTCAACACCCATCTTTTGCATGCACCCCCATCTGTTTGGGTGCATCCACAGTCTTTCAGTTCTTGTGACCCCTGTTAATGGTTTCTCAATCAGTTTTCAGTGACTTAGCCCTCTGGCCAACTCACACACACTGTCTGTATGTGAAGCAGAACAACCCCTTATCACCAGAGGCCTACCTCAGTACCCTTCTGTTGGTGTCTCCCTAGCTTTCCCCAGGCTCAGTCTTTAAATAGTCCCAGTCCTGGTATGGGGCCATAACCCTAGGGTTTTCTCCCTAGAGACACTATCTACCTGCAGCCCTCTCCGGGCTCAGTCCTTACTCAGCCACAGCAGCTAGCCAACAGCCCCTTGCTGCTCCCCAGTCCCTGCCAGCTGAGCTATCCGTGGTGCTCCAGGCAGCAACTGACTGAAATGCAACTCTGTCTTGCAGCTCCTTTTATATGGCCCTGTTGGGCCCCTGATTGGCTATTCCATGCAGCCTCTTTCATTGGCTGATTCCTGCAGCCACCCTAGGCTTCTTCGAGGACTTCTCTACTCCTTTCTGGGACAGGATGTGGCAGGACCATGAGGTCTCCTAGGCCACCCCGGGCCTCAGTTATTTATGCCTTTGTCACCTCGTGGTTGGACTACACCAATGTGATATACTTAATCATAAAATCTTCAGCACTTAAGAAACTCTAACTAGTGCAAAATGCTGCAGTGCATTTCCTCAAAACCACAGGCTATCATGAGCACATCACACCTGTCCTCCGCTCTCTGTTCTAGCTTCTCATAAACCTTTGAATCAGACTCAAGGTCTTGGTCTTTAACTTCAAAGCACTCCCTGGACTGGGACCCAGGATACCTAAAAGACCATCTAAAGATCAGGGTTCAAGATGTTGAAGAAAACACAGTCTTCACTTCTGTTTGGGTGGGCAAGGAAAATACCATTATTAACAAGGTAATTATCTGGGCAACAGCTTTAGCTGAACTGCGCCCCCGATCTGCGTCATGTGAGGGTTTTTATAAAGACTTATTACCAAGTCATTGTTATACAGCAAAATGCATTAAGCATGCGTAAAAAGAAGAAATAACGGTGAGTTTGCACAAACAGTGTCACGTATACAAGGAACTTTCCGTATGTGGTTACAAAGGAAGGCATGCACATAGCTTATTGTTAAAATGAAAAAATACAACTTCAGTTAAAAGAAAGAGACAGTCGGGCAGTTTACTTATCTTACTTAGCCTCAGAGAAAACTTCGCCTATGCCTTGCTGACCACGCTTATCGGTGAGCGCATTCCTAACCGCCTCTTAGCTTTCAGCTATATGCTCAAACTGTCTTTGTGACAAACTTCATGTTTCCACAAAGACCATGGTTGACAAACTCCTCTGACACAATTAAACTCTCAACAATTAGAGTAAAGCTCCTCTGTGCAGGAGACAGAACTGGTGGTGGTGGTCCAAGATTGTGGAATGAATTGGTACTAATGACCATCATAAACCCCACGACTTTCCACTCAAAGTGCAAAGTATATTTCTTTGAGCTTGGCTTCTCTAATGTAAACACATAGCAACAGGTGTTGTGTGATTTAAATAAACTACCAAAACAAGACACTCCACTGCACACACTTCTTTCTCTGGGGAGAGGATGAGAGAACAAACATGTTACAGATGTTTAGTCATGTTGCATAATGCACTACTGGAAGTCACTCAGACATTATAGTGATGAGTATGTTACATAAACCTATATAGAATAGAATAGTGTCCAGGCCAATATTCTGCTGTAAATTTTATAGAAGTAATGAAATCCTAGTAATATGAGCTCTGACTACAGCACTTCATTATTACATCTTTACTTGTAGCTGTTCTTGTATGCAAACATGGAGTCATCAGGTTTAGAGATATAAAGAAGTTCTGCTACTTTTCAATTCTTGTAGAAGTTGTTTATCTCAAGATCTCAGAGTGCTTTGAAAACTTTAATTAATTAAATCCCAAATCCCCTGTCAAGCAGAGAAGTATTATCTCTAGCTTACTAATAGGGAAACTGAGATACAGAGATGTCCATTGACATGTCCAAGACCATATTCTATCTTCTTGGTAAAACCAGGAATCCAGAAATCTTCATTGCCAGTGCCATGTTTCAATCCTTCTCCCCTTTCCTTCTTTAATAAAAAATGCAAACAAATAGTAGGTGTTATGCTTTCATAATGGCTGACCAATGTAATATTGCAGTTTTAATCTATCATTGTAGATAGGTAAAGAGAGAGTAAGTGTTAGTCATTCTATATTGGTGACTAAATATTGAAGGCTTTATTCATGTGTAGATTTTACTCCCTTTATAGTAATTAAGACTACTCATGTGAGTAAAGCCTGCAGCATCAAGCCCCAGGTTGTGTGTATTGTATGGAAATCCATTATCACAACAATGTGCATACTGGGCTTGAATGTCCATGGCCTCGCACCTTGTGTGGTTAATGCCAACTAAGCAAAATGAGTGCAAAATGCATATAAACATGAGGTAGAGGCTGTAATGCACCCTTGGTAGCTAATGAAACAAGCTGCGTTTCAAATGGTTATTTGCCCAATGAACCACTCTCACCACTAAATATAGTGAATATAAATATTCACTAAAGGTGAACCCTAGTTCAGTACCAAAAACTAGCACTAACTGACATAACAGGAGACTGGGTCTACCAAGGAGATCTAGGATGATGAACTACCCCTCCCCCCATCTTCCATTGCACAATAAGCATGAACTATATCAGGTTGTATATCAGGTTTCTCTTCGTGACCACTTTCACTGAAGTTATTGGAGCAACTAGCACTAACTGACATAACAGGAGACTGGGTCTACCAAGGAGATCTAGGATGATGAACTACCCCTCCCCCCATCTTCCATTGCACAATAAGCATGAACTATATCAGGTTGTATATCAGGTTTCTCTTCGTGACCACTTTCACTGAAGTTATTGGAGCAACTAGCACTAACTGACATAACAGGAGACTGGGTCTATCAAGGAGATCTAGGATGATGAACTACCCCTCCCCCCATCTTCCATTGCACAATAAGCATGAACTATATCAGGTTGTATATCAGGTTTCTCTTCGTGACCACTTTCACTGAAGTTATTGGAGCCAAGATAAGCTCATTGACACCATCTGAGGATTTGCCCCATAACACTGAAATTTGTTTAGCATATACAGGATACTGCAAAGGATATGATGGATATAGTCATTTAATTTCTTTTTATTATTGGTTAGCAAACTTATTTTTTACTGAAAATACTAATTATTGAGACTTGATAAAATGGTTGTCATGAAACAAAAAGCTATTAAAGTCAAATCCTTCTTCCTTGAGATATAAATTTCCAGTTTTGTTTTTGCTCAACAAAATCAGTAGCCTTTTTTTGTTCATACAGCACTGTCATTAGTACAGGTTTTCTGTCCACATATTATGTGGAACTAAACTTGCAAGCAAACAAAAAAAAATTGGATGGAGTGAAAATTTCAAATGTTCTGATTGTGTGTTTGTGTGTGTGTGTGTAAACTTTTTGGTGGGGAATTGTGCCTGGCTTGCTAAATGAATGAACATTAAGGACTTGTAAGAAAGAATGCCTTTATCATCAAAGAAAGCTGACATTTCTAAAACTGGACTGCTGTCCCTTTACACTTAAGAAGATTACAAAAATTAGACATCCATTCCTTGAAACCAGAATTAATGAATTACTTAATCCCTCTTTCAATAGCTACTGTGAGCTCCTCTAGTTTGTTCCCAAGTATCTTAACACATGCTGAGATTCAAAGCCATGTCAGGAAAGTGATAGTTGGAACTGCTGTTGTTAATACAAAGTTTCAGACTTTGCCCACAGAATTGAGAAAGAAAAAGACATAGGTTGTTAGAGTTAATTGAAAAAGAGATGAATAACAATGAGTTTTAGTGTTAAATTTCCCAATTTCTGTACTTATAACAAACTCTCTTATCAAATGTTTAACTGGGCTGATTTCTTACTATTTTCCAGTTTCTAGAAATATAACAATATGGTGTCTCAGACTACAAGGTGGCCACATGAGGCAGTCTAGCCACAGAATTCACCTCACAAATTTGTCTTCCGCTTGGGAGCCATGAGCCTGATAGTCTTGGGAGCCCAGACTCATGGCTCCTCAACAGCCTATGGTCCTCTGCTCCAAAGCCTTGAAGTTGGGGCTCTGAATGGTCATTCTGTTTAGCAAAGAGCTTCTAAATGTTTTGGTTTTCATTCCAAAACTTTCCACAAAACAGAATGACCATTTCTCTACCCCGCACGACTTCTGCTTCATCAATATTCAGTATTTAATTAGAAACAGTCTAAATTAGCAAATCCAAACTGACTGTTGCTCCTCCTGATATATCCAGTGAGGTGTTCATAACCTGGGAATTAATTCTGATGTTTAGGACTAGACTAAGACTCACCCTTGCATGGCTATCTGGAAGAGAGAGGAGGACACCCCTTTGCCTGCCATAAAGCATAGGGACCACTTCCTCCTAGAGAGACCTCCTAGGAGTTTAAATCATCCCAAAGGCCCAGACCGTGATCATCTTAATCTAAGCATTACCTTACACCTTGAATAGTAAGAGTGAGATTCTGTGCTGAATCTCTGATGGGACCAGGACACAGCTTGCAGTTAAGGGGTGTGGTAAGGTGGCTTTAAATCACTTTGCACCCTTCCAATTTAATTCCGTGGTGCTAGAGTAGGGTCTGTCTAAATTACAGTAGCCTGTTCCCAGCTTCCTAGAAGCAGCAGGGCTGCCTAAAAAACCCACAGCAATACCTATGGAAGCCCTGCTCTTGATACATCGCTCTTGACACCTGCCCCGAGGATGCCCCTGCTCCAAAGTTTATGAGAGGGTCCTCAAAATCTGCCTACAGCTGTCTCCTGCTCCTGAGGAGATTCCCTTGTCTGGATCTGGGTCTTGTAGTTTTAGACCCTTTTTGATGTCAGTTTAGCCCTTTCTCCCAGTATATAAAAGCTGGCTGGGGGATGCACTGGCCCCAAGTTAGCCAGATTGTAAGTTACACAATCTCTCTGATAAAATAACAGGAATTACCATATACAGAAAAAGAATAGCTCAGCATTTGCTGCTAATGTACGCTACACTACATAGGCAAACTGACTGTACAAAAAGTGCAAGAATAAGGAAACAAATGTTCTATGGACTGTGCCACATTTGGTATGTGCCATAGTACATCAGCAGTGAATTCACCACTCAGTGTAAGAAGCGTTTTTAAAAGGTGTGTAAAAAAGCTGTAGGATATTCTATAGAGCATTTTGAGAAGCAGCATGTGACTATGTAGTAAAAGATTGTATCATAACCAACATGCAAGAAAGGACAGAGTCAAGGTTATGCACTCAACTTTAAGTTCTACATTTCCTGAAATATGTCTTTTTGTAAAGTTAAGCAGTCTCTTAACATAATTGTTTGAAGTAATTTCCTGAGGTTTTTAAAATTATTTTTAATTCCACAATCCATGACTGTTTGGCTGTTTACCACTGGAATGTTCTGTCTTGCACAAACAGCACATTTATTGAGGAAAGGACTCTTACAGAGCACTGTGTTATTCTCAGCACACCTAGGTTAGCTATATAAACATGTACAAGTCAACCTCATTTCCTTCAGAATATTTGTAAAACTGGTGTTTAAATCATACCAAATTTACTGCACATGCATGAACTTCATTTTTCCAGTCCTCACAACTCAGTTGAATCAAAACCAAAAAAAAAAAAAGAGGGCTATTCTTATGGCAAATTTCAGTGCCCCATCCACAGCCATTTAGGCACTGAAGATGTTAAAGAAATGGAAGAAAGTTAAAACTGTATTTACTTTTCACTGTCCTTGGACATAAAAATGGCTGAACTATTTTTAATGAAACTTTCCAGCAAAAATATACACCCAGACAGAGACCAAAGCCAGAAATTTTAGCTCAAAAGATACAAGTTTTGGAAAATTGAAAAATGAGAAAAAAAAAAAGATTCAGTACAATATCTTCTTTTTTCATATGGTTTGTCAAAATTTGAAATTCAAAAAATGTCAAGTGACTCTCGCTATGAGCAACTTAATGCAAGGGTTTATCATGGAAATTCAGATGCTGTCTTAGTTATAACTATTGCTAATGCTCCTGATACATAAATGAGAAATTAATAATCTGTATATTTATTTGATGAGATATTTGGTATCCACAATGACATTGGTCTGATCCACCCCTTCCATTTAAGTTGATAGAAAATTTTATGCAGGTGTCTCTAATCATACAAGATATACTCTCTGAGACAGGATAGTTATTTTGATTATCATGCATTTATTTACCTACATGTATGACATTCATCAGTCCTTGAACCGATGCCTCTAAAAGATAATACTTCTATGACTGACTTTACAATAATAAGAAACTTCTGTGATTTTCTTCATATAATTAACTTCCTAGAGGGTCATCTTCCGGATGTGACAATTTGGGACTGTTTATCAGTCACAGTCAAGTGCATTGGATTAAAGGCAGAAGTGGACATTTTAATACCCATGCAGCTCTAATTGATATGCAGCATCCATTATGCAAAATAGCCTGTTTCTCACAATTACTCTTTTGTGATGTGACTTGCCATAATTTGATGTTATAAACTATATTGTGAAGTGGTGCAGATAATTTGACATAATTCATTGTGAAATATCAAAATATGTAACAGAAACCTAGTCAGCAGCATGTCAGAAATAAGTACCTTCTTTAAGTGAATCACGATATATGTCTTTTCAAATCAGTATTGTTTTGTTTTTTTCAGAGATAAAACAGGTCCTCTGGTCATTTCATTCCTGAATGTTTGTTCTGAGAACAGCTAAAAATAAAGAGAACAAAAATGGAGTAGCTATAATCCTGATGCCAGAGAGAAGTGGAATGAATCAAAAGAGCTTTTTCGTTTCAATGTTTTCATTACACTACTAATATTGAGACGCTGTGTCATTTAAAGTGACAGTCACAAGTACATAAGAAGGAATAGTAGGAGATTGTGGAATTGTTTTAGCTGTACAATTTTTATTTTTATTTTTTTCTTTCATTGTTGCTTTTGTAAGGATGCAACTGGATCAGTTGTCCAATAGATTAAGATTGTTAGTACACTTGCACATGAAACCTGATCCCAGTCTAGTGATCCTCTTGTGTACCCTGTTCGATCTCACAGCTATGAGGATATTCATTTCTGAGAAGAGGGGAATGAGGCTCTCTCCATCCAGAAAAAGAATGTATTGGCATCCTAATCTGTCCATGCAGCTCAGCAGCAAAAAATGCAAACACTTTTTCTTCACCAGTTTCTGTTAGTGAATAATAGTGACACTTGGTTAATGGTTCAAAGAAAGCAAAATGAACTCAGCTAAACTCTGTTTTTATTTATTCTACTATGATATTTTATAGCTTACAGTATCATTTATGGCACCATTTATCATCAAGTAATATATTATAACTGATGTTATGGAGCCCTAACTAGTTGGAAAATATAAAATATATTGGTTTTGTTTGTACTGACTTCAATTGGTCAATTGGTATCTGGTTCAAGAGGCTAGTCTGAACCAATTCAAGGATATTTTAAAAATTTGTTAATTTGCAGTACCAAATAAGAACCAGATCCTGATGTTCATGGGCATTTGGGACAGATTCTGCTTTCAGTAACACTAGAGTTACTCTGGTTTTGTACTGGTGTAATGGAGAGCCACTTTTTCTTCCCTCAGACTGAAACATCAAGCCTCCAAGAATTTAAAGTAGTGGTTTAGAGGCAGTGGTTTAATTCTACAGCCAGATAGACTGTACGCTATATATCTGAACAAGTAATAAATTCTTCCCCCCCCCCAAAGTCACAAATTATAAGACACCTAGTCTCAGTGATGCATAGGAGCTCACTGTTAATGCTAAAGAATGACAGTTTTCAGCTGAATTCTGATTTGTACTCATAATGTGATTTTATTTATTTTTTAAGCTTCGTTTGGAAAAAAACAAACAAACCTGTATGTGTTGCGGATAGAAAAAGCTAGCAGCAAATGCAAGTCACAGGAGGATGCCATGCATTCATATATCAGACAGTTTCAATTGTGAAGTTGTTTTATTAAACAAGGGGGAGTGTAGGCTTTGAGAGTCCCATACAATGAAGCTCATCCATTCTGTTCCCAGGGATCAAGCTTTTTGTCTGTTGTCATTATTTATGTATTTATTTATTTATTTCTAAGAGCCTACATTTTGAATCCAGCTTTGAGAAAAGAGATTAGGACTTCTCTTTCTACTGCTTGCAAAAGACATCAAGAGAACAGAGCCTCAATTTGGCAGTGGTTCAAAAGTTTCTGGCTTTAAAAATTGCTCAGGAGTAATAGACCAACCATCAAATGAGTTTTGACAGTCTGAAGTGTAGGAATGGGCATTCGACACTGTTTAGAAGTTAAAGCTCAGTTTTGATCTGAAGCATATGTACCACAGCAATAACTGCGCAAAAAGATGATGACTTGAATATATTAAACTCGGCATATTTTTGGCGTCCAAAGTTAGACTGTGCAAATGTTTAATTCCCTCCTAACAGCTGCATGACCACTCTCTGTCTGGGATTAACAGGGCTCTGACTCAGCCATCACACTGTCTAAAAGATCTTCCACGATACTGCAGCTGGACTGAGGAAGAAACTAGGAGCTCAAGTTTGATGGCCACCCTCTTAGTTGACATAACAGAGCTTTAACCAGGATCCTCCACAGCCAAAACATGAGCTGCTATAGCTTGAATGAAAGCATTAAAAGATCCATAGCAGATGCTGTAACAACTTGTAAACTCATCAGATTGGCACCAAGAGGAACCTATAGCACATTCACCAGTTTGTTACACAAACTCCTTACGTCTAATCTGTCTGTGGGTCCAGTAGGGCTCCCAATAGAAGGAACACAGAGGGAATCCTCTACACACATCTCTTCAATCCACTCTGTGTGGATGGGTGTGGTTGTGCTCAGTCACCTCCATGCCAAATGGAGACTGAGACTTCATTAACTGTTCTCCAGCCCCTCCTTGAGTTAGGAAATTGTTTCAGTAAGAACCATTCGTAGTAGTGGGTATTTGCTGGGGCAGTTGGTTGCTGGGGATTTCCTAGAAATATGGCTCCACTAGGTCCGTATAGTCAGGGAGCCAGAATGGGAACAGAAGCCTTCAGATATAATGTAGAAGAAAAGGGTCTCTATGTGAATAGCTCTAGTATCGTGAAAATACCAAAGATTCATTGGGTTCCAATAAACTGATCCCATGAAAATTCCTCATGGAACAAGGAACATGGAACAATTCCTCATGGAATTTTCCTCCCACCAGAAACTCCTCCCATTGATATATCTATAAATGATACCTTTGTGTGCCTTTGACACTTAATTGCTGTGTGGCCTTGATTGAGTCACTTTAGCCATATCCTTAAAGGTACTTAAACATTGCAGTGCTGAATGAAGCACTGCCTAGCCCCTAGGTAGCCTGCCATTTAAAGGAATTTTCAGCCCCAAGGTAGACACCCATACAATGCAAGGGGAGATTTAGTTACATAAGATAGGTTTTTTCAGAAATCAGCAAGCTGAATGGGGAGCCACCTAACCTAGTCCCGAGTGACATGCAGAGGAGAGGCACATGGAGGGGCATAGCTGCCTAAGAAGCGGACCTGGTGCATCTGGCTGATGGCCCAGAAATAGTTGCCTCCACTCAGAATTTTAAGCCACAGCTCATCTCCTGGAGTTAGACACCTGCACTTGGTCAGCTGCTTAGGTAGCCCATGCCCAAGCAGCTGAAACCATCCCTCTCTCTCTCTCTTTCTCTTTTTCTGTGTCTCCTGCTTATACTTAATACACCTCTCATTTGGAACCAGAAGTATGGACTCAGGCAGCAGCAAAGAGAAAAACAAAAACAAAAAAAACCCAGCACTGTGTTAAAAGTAAACTACTTAAAAAGATAAAGGGAAAGCAGCATTTTTATTCTGCATAGTAAAGTTTCAAAACTATGTTAAGTCAATGTTCAGTTCTAAACTTTTGAAATAACAATCATAATGTTCTGTTCAGAGTTACAAATGTTTCAGAGTTAGGAACAACCTCCATTCCCGGTGTTTGTAACTCTGAGGTTCTACTGTATAAGCATTCAGCTTTATGTTACTTTAAGGAAACATTGTGGAAATATAAGCATTTTATTATGATGACACAGAAAACAGAAATCAGAATTAAGAAATCTTAAATTAATGGTGCTGGGAATTATCTTAACTCTGCAAAGTGAAACTTCTTATTCAGGCTAAAGAACAGATACCTGTCATGTCTGATATAGAGAGATATTTATGCAATAATGAATGCATCCTAGGGCATTTCCTGGAGATTAATGAATTAATGTCCATTTGGAGGGTAAATTGCTTGAGGCAAAGCTGCTCATTAATTTCCTAGAGAATATACAGGGCTATGGGTTTTGTAGGATTTTAGGTATTTTTACTTAGCCACAGAGTAAACTCCTTTACATTTTCCCCAGAAGCAGCAGACTCATTCTTCAGGGGTGTCAGAAGCACATTCATCAATCAGGAATTCAAATGATAATGGTTCTGGTTTTTTTGGAACATGTGTTCCTCATTTAACTGCCAAGAGACTGTACCATGCAAGATTATATCTTATCTTCAGAGTTCAGTAAAATGTCTAAATAAATAGATTGGGTCACAGGACAAAGCCACAAAGATCATATAAGTAGGTACCAAAGGGGATATATGTCAGTTTGATTAACAAAATAAGAGCACAATTGTTGAAGCTGAGGCCTAAGCATTTGTGATAGGATTGAAAGGCCAAATCATACAGAGATTTCTCAGGTAGTAGACTTAACTGAAACAAAGAGCATGCAGTAGGAGGCAGTTGAAAGTAATCCATAATTTAAGATTATTTGTATCATTTGGCTGCAAAACTCTTCTTCCAAGGAAGACAAGAATGTATGTTGAATGAGATCATGGTTTTGGTTTTTGTATTTTTGTTGTTTGGTTGGCTGGTTTTATTGTGCCTTCCAGTGGAGAACATAGAATGTGATCATGGTATCATTCTTTGTTATAATCTCAATATGAACATAAACCCAATTAAACTGTCTAGATAAAGTTAGTTCATGGCTGCTTTGGTTCACCAAACCAGTGCAAAATATCCAGAGTATACTGGCAAATTTTGCCTATATGTGTGCATACAGTACACCTAAAAGATTTTAAGCTTCCTTCTGATCTTACTTTCACCAATGTAAATCATGTGTGACTCCAAATAAGTTATACTGATTTAGAGTCCTATAGGAACATGCACACACAGGAAGTTTGGGGAAAAAATACAAGATAGTTAACTTTTGTGAAGATTCAGCCTGCATTTTTCCCACTGATCAATTAACCTAGCTGGTTTCATTATTTAGTTCAATTTCACAGTTTTGCCTAAATAACTGTTCTTCACAAAGATAATCAGCAAAAATATATAAAAATAATCCTACATTTTGTATTGCAATGTAAGATAAAGTGAACCAGATGCTGAAAAATCACCATGGTTTTATCCCTTAGTTTGGGGAGGCGGGGTGGGGAAGAAAGAAAATCTCGATAAATCCTCTACAGTAAAGTATATTCATACTTCATAACTAATCATAACTTACTGGACTGTTTCAGGAACACATGGTAACCATTACAGCTGCTTTGCCAACTTCCCACCCTAAATATTTTGAATCACTAAGTAAATCTTGGACACAATATAGCAACTAATAATGATAAATCTTGACAGTGAATCAAAATGTTAGTTTGTTACAAAATTACTTAAACTCAGAAACCAAGAGCATACTGTGCAGTGAGAAAATCAGAACATCTGTTTCTTGTGAGGTGGTGAATAGCCAGAACCTCCAATGGGAGCTGCGACTGCCCATCACCTTTGGAAAATCAGGCCAAGAGAGCCAGATCATATTCTCTGTTTAGCTTTGTCTTTGCACTGGAGAAGATGCAATAAGAGTTTTCTCCAGTCCCAGCCTCGGACCCCTGCATACATGGATTTTTGGACACAGAGCCCTCTCTTCAAGGCTCAGTGAAGGGACTTCTGTGTGTTCCGACAGGTTAGTGATCCCCCAGAGTCAATAATGAGTCAGTTAGGGAATAAATGAGTTTTATTATAAAAACAGGAGTAATATAGATTTTTAACTAGTTATACTCATCTAAACAAACAATTAACTATAAAATATAGACCAATATAAAAGGATATAAAAAAAATTAAGCACAAAACATAAATTGATATAAGAAAGTATTAGACAGACAACTAACTATAAAAACCTAAACTAATATTAAACAGACAGGGGTTCCCTGCCTGGGAATCAAACGCTGGTCTCTTACTTAGCAGATAGGGACACTTACCACTGTGCTACACAGACAAGTAGTTAATTTGAGGACACAGAAAGGGGTTACACAGATGGTTAACTGCAAGGCACAGAGGGCAGTTAACTACAAGACAGAATGCTTTTACACAGACACACAGAGATTTCACACAGACAGTTAACTGTAAGACACAAACGGGCAGTTAACTGCAAGACAGAAGGATTTTACTCAGACACACAGAGATTTCACACAGACAGTTAACTGCAAGACACAAACAGGCAGTTAAACAGACAACGTAGCTGTAAAATACAGACTGATAGTTAACTCCTCACCATACAGGCTAATATCCACAGCATTATTCGATTCAGCCGGCAAAAAGATGTTTCGCGCTGGGGGGGACGGGACACGGGAGCGGGAGAGTCGGGACCAGATGATCAGGCTGGTTGCGATGAGGCTCTCAGCGGGGGCTTGGGAAAGACCCCTCTTTATGGACTAAATGGGACATGAAGGGTTAACTGATTGGTCAAGGGATATGATATGGGCTTCGTGCCAGCACTGGATTGGCCGGGGGACACTTGCAGTTTTCCTGGTTGCTGGGGAGTTTCGTCTCCCATGGTTAGTTACATTCCTCATATATGACGTGGGAGCCAAAGGTACAGCCAATTCCATGGTTACGCCCTAATAAGGTCAGGTCATGGGTTGACTGTTAGCACGAATGGGTAAGGGGGAGGGCGAGGGGTGGCCATATGCAGGAACTATGCTGCAACACTGTGGAGATGACTAATCACCTTACCCTTGGGGAGTTGGGTGGGAGGAGCTCCATTCAGAATGCCTCTACTGTTTGCAGTTTCTAAAGGCATGAGTTGGCTCAGAGAAGATTTGATCAGGACAAGGAGACCTTGATATCATCTATCATACTAGAGATCTTAGAATCATAGAAGATTAGGGTTGGAAGGGCCCTCAGGAGGTCATCTAGTCCAACTCCCTGCTCAAAGCAGGACCAACCCCAACTAAATCATCCCAGTTGCACCTTAAAAACCTTTAAGGATGGAGATTCCACCACCTCCCTAGGTAACCCATTCCAGTGCTTCACCACCTTCCTAGTAAAAAGTTTTTCCTAATATCCAACCTAGACCTCCCCCATTGAGACCATTTCTCCTAGTTCTGTCATCTACTACCATTGAGAAGAGCCTAGCTGCATCCTCCCTGGAACCCCCTGTGACCCGTCCATGCCTAGGGTAGCCACCTGAAAATGCCAAGGTCAGGGCAGGCTGTAAAAGGAGAGCAGATTCTCCCAGCGCTGGTGGGTGACACTGAAGTCAGGCTTCCCAAACAGCCACAGACTGCTTCTGATTTCCTCACACTGGTTATAAAGAAGCCAGTCCACAAAAGCACACAGCCCCCTTTACTGCATTCCAGTTCCTGTCTACCAAATCAGCCACTAGGTCCAGTAGAGAGATCAGTTCTTAAAATTCTATACTCTTTACCAGAAAGGTTCCCTCTGACCCCAAAGGGTCAACCACAGCACCAGATCAATATAAGTTTGGATCTTACCCAAAATATCACGCTGCCAGCCAATCCTTTAGTAACTAAAACTAAAGGTTTATTGTAAACAGAAAGAAATAAACCATAAGAGAAATGTTAAAGGGTCAAAGCAAATCAAATACATGTAGATGATTGTAAGTCCATGGACATCAAGCTTCTGGGAGAATTGTGGAGTTGCAAGCTTGTACAGTTCCTCTAGTATACATCCAGTACTTGGATGGGTCTAAGTCCTTCAGTTCAGTTGCAAAATGAATTGATCCAGAGGCAGGTATATGTCTGTAGCTGAACAGGAACAAAGACAAAATGATTTCTGTGGCTTGGCCTTATATATCTTCCGGCCTTGGCCATGCTGTCTTGTGGAATGTTACAAGAACCAAAATGGAATCAGAGTCACATGGGCCAATCCTGGTAACTCTTCAGGTATGCCTTTAGTTTCTTCCTGGGACCTTTGCTTCTGTAAAGATTTTGATGGGCTATTAAGTGGGCTATTGTCCTGCGGCCTGTCTGAGGTGTTGCCCAGGCAGCACAATTTGAAATACAGATATCTCAAATATATCTATAACATCGATTTCACATATTACACATGAACATAAGTATTATAATCTGACTTAGCATATTATACCCTTCTAACTATACCTGAAATGGCATATCTCACATGAATTATTATGATATTGACATATTGATGTTAATCCATACGTTAAATGCTCTCCCCCCAATCTATCCAGTGTGACACCCACCTTCAGGTAGTTAAAGGCTGCTATCAAATCTCCCCTCATTCTTCTCTTTTGCAGACTAAACAAACCTAGTTCCCTCAGCCTCTCCTCATAAGTCTTGTGCTGCAGCCCCCTAATCATTTTTGTTGCCCTCCGCTGGACTCTCTCCAACTTGTCCACATCCTTTTTGTAGTAGGGGGCCCAAAACTGGACACAATACTCCGAATGCAGCCTCACCAATGCTGAATAGAGGTGAATAATCACTTCCCTCAATCTGCTGGCAATGCTTCTACTAATGCAGCCCAATATGCCATTAGCCTTTTTGGCAACAAGGGCACACTGTTGACTCATATCCAGCTTCTTGTCCACTGTAACCCCCAGGTCCTTTTCTGCAGAACTGCTGCCTAGCCAGTCGGTCACCAGTCTGTAGCAGTGATGGGATTCTTCCATACTACATGTAGGATTCTGCACTTATCCTTGTTGAATCTCATCAGATTTTTTTTTGGCCAAATCCTCCAATTTGGCTAGGTCACTGTATATCCTATTCCTGCCCTCCAGTGTATCTACCACTCCCCAGTTTAGTGTCATATGCAAACTTGCTGAGAGTGCAATCCACTCCATCCTCCAGATCCTTAATGAAGATGTTGAACAAAACTGGCCCCAGCACCGATCCCTGAGGCACTCCGCTTGTTACTGGTTGCCAACTAGACATTGAGCCGTTGATCACTACCCATTGAGCCTGCTGTACTAGCCAGCTTTCTATCCATCTTATAGTTCATTCATCCAATCCATACTTCTTTAACTTGCTGATAAGAATACTGTGGGAGACCATATCAAGAGAAGTTTCCTTTATTTATTTAAAGTAGCGGTATGAGTTACTCAGGTTAATGAGCCAAATGAGTTTAAATAAAATATTGGTTGAAAAGAAAACAAAGAACCAATTTGGGTGTTCACAAAACCTGAGTAAATTGCAATCTAAAACACTTACTTTTTTCTGGTTATGGGACATTTTTGTACTCTAGTGAGAAAGCCTTAAAGAATATAAAAGGGGTGAAACTAATAGGTGGTGTGGAAAATGTAACAGAGTTTATATATAAATTACTCTAAAATAATTCTAGACTGTAATTGAGAATGAGATACTTTTTACTGATTTTATTGAACCATCCTATGTAATTATAATATGGATACAGCTTCTCTATTTAACTACATACAATTTAATACACCAATAGAAAGGATATAAAATTCTATAGCAACAATAACCTATAGAATTCTTTATCCTTTCTATTGGTGTATTTACACATTTATGGACATTCAATTTTAGAAATATTTTGCTTGCCTCTTCCCATATTATTAGATTTCCTAAACCTATTTGCCTAGCATATATCCTGTGTATAAATACCACTCTCTCACTGTAGACCATATACTGCTATGTATCAGGGAAGGGGGAGGCCAGAACACCAGGCTTCAGCCCCTTGACTGGAACATCTGCTCTCCCACTCCATTAGGAAGAAAAAGAAGAAGCTGCTGTCATTTATTTGTTTTGTCATGGAAACTGGAGAGACAAGGTGGGTGAGGTATTATCTTTCATCAACCAAAGTTGGTCCAATAAAAGAGAAGCTTTGAAGTTACCCAGAGTTCTTTCAGGTGGGATAAAGATACTCACAGAGTCACAGTTAAATACAGGTGGAACAGATTGTTTACCATAAGTAATTAACACATATTCTAAGGAAATATTCAACATGAAGTGACCCATAAACACCCTGCAGTCAAGGACAAACAAGGGGGGTTAATAGTTTACAGGTGGCTGTAATAAGCCATAAATCCAGTGTCTTTATTAAAACCATAACTTTGCTAGACACTAAAATAATGAATTTAAGCACCCAGGCTACTCTTTTGAAGGTGTTCTGCAGGTTTCCTTTGAGGATGAGGACAGAGAGGTCAGATATGGAGTGATCATTTTGTGAAAAGTGTTTGCCCATGGGCGATATGATTTTTTGTCTTTTATCATTTTTCTTTGTGAGTTCATTAATCACTATGCTCCCAAATAAACTCGCACAGAAAAATGATAAAAGACAAAAACCATATTGCCCATGGGCAAACACTTTTCACAGAATGATCACTCCACATCTGACCTCTCAGTCCTCATCCTCAAAGGAAACCTGCACAACACCTTCAAAAGAGTAGCTTGGGTGCTTAAATTCATAACTTTGCTAGACACTAAAACCTTGTTATTTATAAAGACACTGGATTTATGGTTCATTACAATCATCTGTCACCCATTAACTCCCTTTTTTGTCCTATGACCGCAGAGGTGTTAACGGGCCACTTCAAATTGAATTATCCCTTAGAATATGTGTTGACTATTTATGCTAAACAATCTGTTCCACGTTGTATTTAGCTGTGATAGTCTGAGTACCTTTTCCACAACTGAAAGAGCTCTGGGTAACTTCAAAGCTTCTCATTCATCAACCAAAGCTAGTCCAGTAAAAGATATTACCTCACCTACCTTGTCTTTCTAATATAATGGGGCCAACATGGCTACAACAACACTTGTCATGGTAAAGTCAGTAACCCTGTGTCTTGATTTTGGAGGCACTATCAGACACTTGGTACTGATATTGGTTAGCATCTGCTTTGGTGATTTAGGCCTTGCTTTCATGGGAAGAATTTGGCAGCTATAGATATAGTTATACTGGTAAAACAACACAGTTGTATACTTATTCCAATATAAAAATGGCTCTTTCAGTTTAGCTTAAAAGCTCTTCCCAAGCAACATAAGATAAACCAGAAAAAGGTACTCATACTGAAATAAGAGGTTTTCCATGTGGGGGGTCACACTGGTATAATTATATTGGTTTAAGGTCATGCCTTAGGCTACACTGAACAATTTTTTTCCTATACAGACAAGGCCTTTGGTGGGGATGGGGGGAAGGAGGAATTGAAGTGCTAGATATAACTTATATTCAGTGGCGTGTGCAATAGACATCGAAGAGATTGATGAAATGAGGATGACAAAGACTGTGTGCAGTCTTCATGGGTAGGGCAATTGGGGCCTAATCCAAAACCCACTGAAGTGAATCAAAGAAAAGATTCCTATTGACTAGGCTCTAGTCCAAGCCTTTGGGCTCTACCAAGTATAATATAACTAAGATATTTATACATAGAACCTCAGAGTTATGAACCTCAGAGTTACTGAACTGACCCGTCAATCATACACTTCATTTGGAACCAGAAGTATGCATTGAGGCGGCAGTAGAGATAAAAAAAAAAAAAAGCAAATGCAGTACAGAACTGTGTTACATGTAAAAATAAAGGGAAAGCAGCTTTTTTTTCCCTGCATATTAAAGTTTCAAAGGTGTAATAAGTCAATGTTCAGTTGTAAACTTTTGAAAGAACAACCATAACATTTTGTTCAGAATTACGAACATTTCAGAGTTATGAATAAACTCCATTCCTGAGGTGTTTGTAACTCTGAGGTTCTACTGTATAACTGTTTAGTAAAAGAACAGCAGGAAGAGAAAGAATTGTACTCTGTTTACATTATACTGGATGAGGGGGAAAGGTCAAACTGCCCATGAGTGATATAACATGGGAGTGGAGGGAGTTGGAATGGGTTAAAAACCAATATGTCAAGTCAGTTAAAGGTTAAAAACACACACAGAGAAGTTAACAAGATGTCTATGTTGGACCCCTTCTGCCTTTTACTCACACCCTTTTGTATTTACAGTTCAATCCTCTAACTTTTATTCACCATGTGTAGTATTACTGATGAGAACAGGACTAATTGTATGACTAATACTAGGTTTGACTTTTGACTGCAAGTTCTTCAGGGCAGCCTTTCATAAAAGTTCAGAACAATGGGAGATGATGGGAACTGAGCTATTCTGAAAATCTATTCTCAGTTGTGGTTGCTGAGTATTTGACAATCTCTGATTCTAAGCACTTTTGAAAATGTGGTCCCTGCTATACTGGTACTAATATACCACAATATCTACTAAGGTGATGTTCTAACAGGATGACTTTCCGATTATGAATAAAGATCAAGCAAAAGGCACTTTTTGATATTCTTACTGAAACACTTGCCGAAAATGTTTAGTAAACTTTTACAGTAGTTACTGTGTGACATCCATTGGTTTTGAAAGTGGTGGTAGGTTCATGTGACTCTAAGAGTGCGTATCAGAAAACCTTCTTCTTCCCCCACCCTCTGTCCCTATACAGGCACATCTTAATGATTATCCTCTGCTATGGAATGCTGACTGTTACCTCCTATTCAATTTAGTTAATGTGGCTGCCAGGAAGGTGCTGCTGTTCACTGATGCAAACCTCACACTCTGCCTGGATGTAAACATGCTGTCCCCATTCATTTTGAAGATATGTTCCAAAGGAATGAGGAAGCAGTGACTGTGTTTTGACAGTTTCACTGGCTTCCGTGATTGAAGCTGCTTGATTTTTTTCCCCCTGGAAAATGGTGTAATATTCATTTTTTCCCCCCTCTTGATGAAGAGTTAGTTGCTTATTACAGGATAAAATTCTAGTAGGCTGATCCTCTCTGATTTTTATCCTGATGCTCTCCTTGTGTTTTGGTATTCTTGCAGTTGTGCCTATCAGCCATTTGGGCCTGATTCAGAGCTCACTTATTCCTGTGTTTATCAGGAATAAATCCATTGTAATTAATGGATTGCATAGGTCAGATCCTGAATCCTACAACAGATTTTTAATAATATGCTCCATTCACAGTTGCAAAGTATTCTTAGATTGCCCTGAAATTCTCAATCAGAGCAGCTGCTTCCCCACAAAAGTTTTGGCTGTGACTGTGCTATGTAAAGGAGTTCTGGAAAAAGACAAATTGTGCCATAGACTGGAGGGAGGAAAATCATGACTCAAACAGAGTTACTCTTAATTGATTACTCTTGTGATACAAATGAAATTCCCATATATACTGAAATCATGACTTCTCAGAAGTGCAATAAAACAGAGAAGCTCATAATCACCTGTTTCAGAATTTATTTTCAGTTGCATTGAAAACATTTATACAGAGTGATTTGGCAATTACAAAATAAGAAAATAGGATGCAAAGCTGATTTATGGAAAAAAAGACAAACAACAAGTTGACAAAAGGAAACTTGTATGGTGAGGGTAACTGGTGAGCCAAGTGAAACCGCTATGTGCCCCTTCTCAACCCAATGTGCACAGTGAATTGCCTAGAAAATTGTATAGAAACCTGAAGTCTGAAATTGCACATTTTTATATCTAGCTACCTACAATCATGGCTGCCAATACAGCAGGAATGGGATGAATGCCATGGCAGAAGATACAATGGTGGTCCATTGTTGGAGGGAGAAGAGGTACAAGCACAAGAGACAGCACAAAACAGCCCTCATAGACATCTCCAGTGATCATCAGCTAAAGGACAGACCTAAAAATAAAGGGCTACAAACTGTATCTTCTAAGGTGTATCTGATTTTTCTCAATTGCTTGTATTTGCTTTGTGACACTTCTATTAGCACATGTAACTGTGGCTATACAGATGTGTCCTGTATCTGAACCATCCCAACAGCTGCTGTAGCTCACCCCAGAATAGGAATATCTTTTTCACCTGACACTGTTTTCATTTTAGATCAGATGTGGGTTGGAAGGATATGAAATGTAGAGCACTGATTCAGGAATAACCCTCTTTTACCAAATTATTTCTTGCTTTTCAAAATCTTTGGCCCCTAAAACCATTACACATTAGTACTTGGAGCGTGGAAGTCATTAGAGGAGAATAATTTCTATGTTGAGAGCAGTTTGTCACCTTTTCTGCTGATGATCTCATAGAAGAATTTTCCCATTTTTGAGCCACTAATTTCCACGCTCTTTAGACTAAATAGACACTAAGACTAACACATTTTCAGGCATGCTAACTAATTTTTGTGTTCTTCAGTTTAGTGAGTCCAGCATAAAGCATTATCTGTTTAGGTGTTTAAATAGTCTCCATAACTTTAAGCATCTAGGTTTGGAAAAAAAATCTTCTAAAAGCTTAAGTGGGGTAGGGTGGGAAATGTTTGCACACTAGCAATGTTCCCTGGCAGAAGCTTTCTGAGTGCTGAGAACAGGTTGAGCATACTTTTTTTTTTTTTTTTAAACGAGGTTCATGCAGAAATTACTGGGTGAGGTTATTTAGCCTGTGTTATTACACAAGGGCATACTAGATTATCATAATGGTCCCTTCTGGCCTTAAAAATCTATTAATCCTTGTTCTGCATGTCTGGCTATTCAGACAGACAGTCCTTTTTTACCTAATCATGTGAGGAGAAGAAAAGACTCCTGACTACTTTTCCCTATCACAAGATTCCGTTGTGCCTTTCATAGGGAAAACTTTCTGGCATTCCATTCTGCTGGTAACCCTTTCCAAAGAGAAGGAGAATATAGGTTCCCCGTGGTCCCCCTCTTATGAGAAGGAGTGGAAGGAAGGTCTCCTGGTTCATCTCCAACCACTGTGGGGAGGTGAAGAAGAACCCACACCTTCTAAAATGTGAAGGTGACTAGCACAACACCCATGTGTGTGCACTCCAACCCATACAGGCTCAGGATGTGAACATCCCAGTGGCAGAGGTGTCATGTAGGTCTGAGGAAGGGAGACAGTAAGGTGGCTGGTAGTTCCATTTGGATATCTGTTTTAAAGGTCAGTATTTCATTTGTATAATAAGATTTAAGTTGAAACTTGGCAAATTTATATCCAGGATTATATGACAGGGTTACCTGCAATAGCAAAGAAACTTAACTTGAGCACCCCGATGATCCCTTTGTCCTTTGTCCTTCTGTTGACCCCTTGTCCAAAGATATCCTTGTCCTGTAGTGCTAGCCACTGTAGCTCTACTGAGGTCTGTCTCAGTTTTCCCTTCACTCAGGTCCCTTTAAAAAGTCTACAGTTATACAAAACATTCCCCTTTTGAGTCCCAATATATTAAGTCCTGCACAAAGTCTTTCAAAACAGAACTCAGACCTACAAAATCTTCATGCCAGTTTCAGCTGGGCCCAGCCTCTCCTCTCTGATGGTCTGTCCTCTAAGAAAGTTCATTTATTTTGCTCCAGACCCAAGCTGGGCACAGCCCTTCCTCCTCTCTCAGCACTTCTTGCCTGGAGCGTGGCTTTCTCCACAAGTCTTTCCTTCTGCTGAGTCAGGGCTCTGAAGAAACCTTCTGAGTCCCTGCCAACTGACAACCACATGCAGCTCTTTGATGGTCTGTTCTAGCCATTTTTGAAAATGTGGGCCTTGCTAATATGCTACAATATGTACTAAGGAGATGATATAGCATGACCACATTCCTACTATGAACAAAGATCAAGCACAAGATACTTCCTGCTGTTTACCTCTTTTGCTCAGTTGAGCAGCCAGAAATCAGTCCAGGTGCAGTGGACCCTGATTCTACTTCAAAGGGCCAGTCACACAGTGACACCTCTAAGTATTAATATCATCCTATGAACAAATCCCTAAATATTTTACCTCATGTTCACATTCTTGTTGGTACTGTAACTTATTAAAATTAGAAATGCTGATTTATGAAAATAAAGTTTTTGGAAAACATTATGTAGCAGGAATTAATTTAATGTATTTCAAGCTCTTCCCGCTTCTAATTTTGGTATGTTGCTGACTTTATTTCTTCTTTTTAGAGGACTATGTTCCAGTGGGCACACTTTGTAAACAGGAGTAGGAAAAGTACTGCTCTAGATTTTGGTCAATCTCTGGTGCCAGGCTGGTGTACTTCCTTCCTGATACCTGTTTCATTCTGTGGTTTTTTCCCTAGCCAGCTATTCAACTGTTCAGTTTGAAATGCCAAAGGAGGCCGGGGGGAAGAAAAAACTATTTGTTAACATTTTGGAAGTGCTAAGGCCATGTGACTATTTAACAATGGAGCTCATTTTAAT
The DNA here is from genome assembly GCF_026122565.2 of Emydura macquarii macquarii. Lineage (NCBI taxonomy): Eukaryota > Metazoa > Chordata > Testudines > Chelidae > Emydura > Emydura macquarii. The sequence continues at coordinate 330,066 of NW_027130849.1, read as the reverse complement.
GACTCATGCACACATGGGTCCTACAAAATAGTAAAATATAATTGAAGATCTTAAAATAGTTTTAAGGTGACTTTTAAAAAAAATTAATTTATTTTCATGGGTTATTAAAGAATTGGGGCAATTAAAAACCAAAGCCGTAGACACTTATAATATTCTGCCCTAACCTGTGACCTGGTGGGGCTCATGCTGTGTTTTGATTTGAAGCCTAAATGAGTGTCCAGAGCTCTAGGTTTATACTTGAATATCTGTAAAACTACAAAATCTCCATACAAATGCCTTTATCTCTTTAAATAATTGACTGCCACATCTCAGTGCTATGCCTTTCATGGTATGAAGAGGAACATTTTCTATGAGGAAATTGTGGTGTCAGGTCATTTGGTATGTGCACTACACTTACACAATAAATTGAGACACGAGTAATTTCAGGAGACTCAAGAATTAACTATAGAGTTTTTTGTAGTCATGCATATGAGTGCCTCATTCTTCTTAATTACATTTAGTTAATCTATGTGGCATATGTGATAATTATAGACCTGCATAAAAGTACAAAAGTACATGGAACTGCCAAATTTCTTTTTGAGGTGATTGTACTTTATACCATATTATAAATGGTGAAAAAATTGAGAATTGGGTCATTTTGAAAAAAAAAAAAATCTTAAGAATATGGCCTGTTGGCCTCCTGGATGCAAGACCTCAGAGTTCATGATACTGATTTTACTGGCTGTAGTGTCATCAACCTTTACCACAGCATAGTGACATAGATGTAGCACTGCTTACCAACTCTTATAATAAGGTATTGGACATAGTGTGATATAGTGTAGTGATATTCAGTCTTTCTGACTCAAAATGTGAACTTTTAATTATAACAACTGCATATTAAATATGGGAAATATACATTAATGCGGTGCTACTGTTGGAAAAAGTTCTGGAAACTCAAACTCACAGAATTCATAATACTGATTTTTATTATGGTGTGTTTATTTTAAAGTGTGCTCACTCACTTGGGGAGGGGGAGTTAGTGTTTGTTTTACTCAAGGAGTTAAATGAAAAGGAGCACTATGCACTAGCTGACATAGTAAAGGAAGAAAATTGGGAAATTTTAAATTAAAGTGGTGGTTCCTGTAGTAGCCATAAAACAGCCCTATTGTACTAAATAGAGGGGTAGAAAAATTTTGACCTGAGAGAACAAAATACTATATTTCTATATATGTTAATGTAAACAAGAAAAAAAAATCTTTTTCAAAGGTACAAAGTGTAATTAGACATCCAGATCACACTGACTTTCAGTAGGAATTGGGTACCTAATCTAACTGCCCTGTGTTCCTTCGAAAGTCTCCCCAGAAATAAATCTGTGACTGTTGTGTTGTATGCTATTTTAAATAAATGGGCCTACATACCACTTGTATTGTATTAAAGTATGCCCAATTATCACTATACAAATCGGGGCCCTCACCAAAATGAGAAGTGAAACTCATTAAGTTTCTCCAGTAAGCAAAATTTGAAATAAGCATATATATTTCAATATGAGACATGAGATCCATGAAGTTTATAAATAATAGTGTGGAATGAGGTTTTTGTACAATAAATAAAACAGCAAATCAAACCCACTACTCATGCAAGCAGACAATTAATAAAGCACATAAACAGAATACTTCTACATGATGCTAAAAAACCTGTGGCTGGCCCAGGTTATCCGCCTCGAGGTTTCACGGGTAGGCCTCTGGGACTGAAAAATTGCTGTGTACACATTTGAGCTAGGGCAAGGGTAGAGGGTCTCAGAACCCAAGCTCCAGCTCAGGCCCGAACACCTACACACCAATTTTTAGCCTTTCAGTCTTAGCCCTGCAATCCCGAGTCCACTGACTTGAGCCAGCTGCAGGGTTTTTAATCATTGTATAGAATGATCCTCGTTGTGTGGTTTATTAATTGTCTGCTTTCATATGTGGTGGTTTTGATTTGCTGTTTTATTTATTGTACAAAAAGCTTCCTTCCACACTATTGTTTATAAACTTGACCTTTATCCTATGTCCCTGTGTCTCAGGCAGTCTTTTATTAGGTGTAGGACCGAGTTCACATTTTATTATTTTGTTTTGTGTTGTAACTGTTTGTTACCATCAGTCTTTTGTTTCTAATTGGACTTTTATTCTTTCTTAAATAAACCTACTTTTGTTTTATTGTACAAGCTACAAGTGCTGTGTGTTATACAGGAGAGATGATTTAAGGTAAAATTGATAAACTGGGGTACATTGTTTATTTTGGGAGCAGAGGACATGGGATTTTTGTAAGTAGTCAGTGTTAGGGGCTGGATTTCACAGAGGAACACTTTGAGGGGACTTGGTGCACCTTCTTTTTAACCTGCAAAGCAAAAATAGGGCTGGCATCCCACAGACAAGATAGAGCTGTTAAGGAGTTGGCATTCAGCTATCACAGCCGAGATACCCTTACACTGGAGACAGAAGGCAACAAAGTGACTCACAATCCCGGGTACCCAAGAACTATCACAGAGCCACTTGTGGGTGATTATTTGTGATAAATGCATCTGAAATCTCATGGCAAAGAAACAATGGTTGCGATGTATATTCAGTGTGTTGTGCTACAGCTTAATCATTCTAAAGTGTTTATGTGGGGGAGAAGTAGCCCCCCTAATACGAGGTAATCTCTCCTGTTTAATTCAAACAGATCAGCAACAGCCTTGCACCATGGGCAATAAAAGATATCATGTGATTTCAATGTTTCTTTTGTACTCTAGTTTTTATATTTATTGCAATTTTGGCATTTGGATTCTTTATTTGTTTTATTCTGTAGTGTCTATGAACCTAGTCATGGACTAGGACTCCATTGTGTTAGGCATTGTACAAACAGAACAAAAAGACAGTTCCTGGCCCAACAAGCTTACCATCTAAGCATAAGACAAGAGATAACAGCCAGATGCAGACCTACCAACAGGGGAGTGTAAGGAAACAGTAAGACAATATTGATCAGCATAACAGTCACCTAAGCTGCCTAACCATTTTCAAGTCACTCACTCCTTTGCAGGGAGTGTATCTTGACTTTATCCCATTTTCCCGCCTCTGTTATTTTAAAGTTTCAGTCTGTTGTTTTTGTTTTTCAGGTAGGGTTTTGCTGGGAGAAAAATGTCCCTCAAAAGGAATGTTCAAAAATTTTATTATAGGTGTAACCAATACACAATGTTTAAAACATATTCTATATATCTGTGTAAACCAGCCTGAATCTTTTCATGCTATTTCTCTTCACTTCCATGGTGAAATATCACCTGGAAAGACTCTTGAATCACTTGCACATTTAAACAGGGTGGGTTTTTTTTTTTTGGCCTTAAATGGTGGACTTAACAAAGAATACACTCCAAATTGCCCAGCTGTTTGGAATAAACACATTACAGAGCTGATTGGAGACTAATGTTTTACTCTTTATCGTGATTTCCAGCAAACCTTTCATTACATTCAAGGCTGATTTTTGGACACCCATATTATGATAATGTTCTTTTTCATTTTTAGATATTCTTTTGCTGAAATGATAGTACACAGCTTGATGAGGCTCTGCATACCCGAGTAATACGTGATATTAGAGAAGCTGAAGGCAGACAATCCCATAACCATAGCTTAGATACTACCTTGACATCAGGGCTAGTGAGAAACCCAATATAAATATAGACATGAGCTTGACTAGTCATTTATTGGTGTATATAAATTATAACTAGGGATGTAAGCAATACCTAATTCAGATTTAGTCTATACACTAACCCAATCTCTCTGAAATTATGTGTAGCCACTTGAATGATGATATATATAAATTTAGTGGATCTCTGATACTAATTATACATAGTTATGCATATTTTAAAAATGAACTCATTATTTTCGCCAGCTCTGTAAGGAGATATAGACTATCTCTCACTTTCTGTAGCTCATACTATTCCAGTTATTGTGCCATGAAGGCATTTGTCTCAGTGAAGAAAAAGACATACTCACCAATAAATTTAAGAGCTTGGAATTTGCTAATCTGTAGCCATATATATTCAGTTGAATAGAAAAAATGCATACACCAACAATAGTGCTACATCCTAAAGAACAAAGTGGAATAGCAGGAAATTGAGCACTTCTGTTGTTTCTATTCTTTGGACAAGGAGTGGTTTATTAGTAGGAGGAAACAGCAAGCTATGGGGATGGAACAGATGTTTGGTGTACCCTGTATTGCTACATTCAACAACATAAATTCACATTTTAATAAGAAAAATCCCACTATTTTATACAATTAAGATATACCATGTTTGAAATCAAGTGTAGTATCAGAAAGAGCTCAAGTCTGGTATTCAATATCTGATGTTTCTAAATAAAGTAGAATCAATCACACTTTGGCCAATCATCCAATCTAACAACTGCCTGAATGCACTACTATGCTTTGTACACCAGAAAACCATGTCAAGGTACTCTCTGCACTATAAGATGGTGGGGTGCATATATACCATTATGTCCATCTATAACTTCATAACTCAGGCCATCCATTGTACTTTGGCTTCCTCCAAAATAACCAGTGTATTTAAAAAGTTAGGAGATTAATATAACACCTGTTAATACATGATATTTAGCTTTGTTTGGCCCAAGCAAGAAAAATCCTAAACTAGTTTCAGAAAGAATTCAGTTCTCCAACTATCAGCAAAAATAGGTTATTTCAATGGCAAAGTTTACTGTTGGTTGAAGGAAGATAGAATTTTGTAACTGGAGTATCAGGTTTGAAATAACTAGATTCCAAGGAAAATAAATTCCAAACTAGAAAAAGTGTACGTACTTTCAGGTGATATCTTAATATGTAAGATCCCATGTAGTCTGCATGGACATTAAATACCCCATGTCACTTATTTCATCATTAGAATTTACCCCAGCTATAATTTCCCATCTACTCCACACCTAGTACAATGTGGTTCTGCAATTCTTGCTTCCCAGCAGTGACAGCATTTCTGCAATGCCCTGTGTCATGTAGATAGTCTGTGAAGCATGTTTGGGAAGTTTCAGGATGAAAATCATTATATAAATTAAAATTCTTCATTCTGCTTCCTACTAAATGTCAGGGAGGCTTCAAAAACAAAACAAAACACTCTACATAACTATATTAGCAAGTGCTAGATAGGAAAGGGGAATTATCTTCATCTCCAGCCGCTGTTTTCTTATTGCTTGGGTTGGTTACCACTTTGCACCCTTTTCAATTGCTCACTCACAACTCGGTGCTGATAATGCAAGTTTAATCCAGGTGCTGTCAGTTACAAAGTATCTGCACATCAGGTTTGAACAAATCCAAACTGAATTTGAAAGCAATGAGGCACAGTGCTGTAGTAATCCTGGCAGAGGGCCTAGCTTTTAAGCTGTCTATAGACTTTAACAGTGAAATGTTTGAAGGGAAAGAATATGAGTTGGCAAGAGTGCTTGATCTATGTTTCAAGGGAATAATTGAAACCATACTTCCTCCAGTGCACACCAAGAACATTGAAAGGATGTTTTTATAAATAAAGTGCTGCCGGCCATGCTATTCTCTACCTTCTTCTTCCTCAGATCCCAGGAAGTTAAATATATGGCATAAAACAGATTGCAAATGTCTTGGAACATCCCAAAATACAAAGGAGACTAGTGAAATAATAACAGCCGCATTAGCACCAGCTGTAGGAGCAGCAAAAAAAGTTAGCATACCTGTATTGACTGCAAATAAACATATGGATACTGTGACAAATTAATCCACATGTTGACGGATACCTGACTAGAGATGGGACTCGCCATATCATGATCAAGGAAGAGAGACTATAATTTGTGGTTCGAATAATCTTCCTGTATGATTAGAGCAGTATCGAAAAAAAAATCACACTTAGCAAGAGTGTTGAAAAATGTTTTCGACAGCTTCACAACACTAATAGTTGGCCTGAATTTATTTGTTTGCATTTTTCAACATCTGCTTAAAACAAAATTTGAGACTTGCTGGTAATATCAATAACTACTGAGAGTTATAGTTTATCCTATCCCAAATGTGGTGTAGAAGAGTGATGCTGACACCCTATTAGCATATCAAATAATTTCAGCAGCCTTACATTTGTGAAAGTTTTTCTTTGAAATATTTGCACAGCCCAAGAACTGCACAGCATTCTTGTGTAGCTCTGCAAAGATGACAAACAGCCAACAGTTTCTTCCTCCCCCAATCTTTTGTAATTACTAAAGGTCTTCTTCAGGCTTATCATCCATATGTAGCCTTTCTGCATTACATACCAATCTTTCCTTACTTGAAACACCTTTACAGGAGAAGCAGTCTCACAGTGATCTTGTTATGATCCTGGATTTTTTGTAGAATCAGTGACTATTTTCACAATGAATGGCCCACAGGCACAGGCTTCAGATTAAAAATAAAGGCGAGGAAGGATACTAAAGTGTTTAGGATACTTGTCTAAGAAGTGAGAAACCTAGGTTCAATACCTAGTTGTATCACAAGCTTCCTTCATGACCTTTAGGAAGTGATGAAAGTCAATTGGGCTTCTGATTCTAAGTATCTAATGCCCTTATAAAATGGTACTTAGGAGTCTAAGTCACTTCAAGTCAGATTTTTAAAGCTATTTAGGCACCAAAAACAGCATAAGTTGAAATCAATGGGAGATAGGTGCTTTTGAAAATCCCACAAGGCTCTTTTCTCCATCTTTAGGCAGCTAAATTGCTTTAGGCACCTAAATCTGTCAGTTGCCATCAGTAAAATGGAATAATACTTCTCTACCTCCCAGGGATGTTGTGAGGATAAAGATTGTGATGCCCTCTCATTGGAGGACACTATGATTTTGGAGGTCCTAATTACCTAAAATACGTAGATATGACAGATTTGATTAAAACGAAGGATAACTGCAAGGACTTTGCTATTCAGCCATAACTCAGATTGATTCAGGTGATCTTCTCAGAGATACTGCTGTTAACAAGGGTGAGTGGTAGTCAGGAGAACTGTGATAATGGAGACTAGAGCTGGGTGAACAATTCACAGTGAACAAGACATTAAGCAAATTTAGATCTTTGTCCACTTGCAAATTGCCCACAAACCACTAACTTTTACACATTTCTTCACCTTCAGAATTGTCCAAGTAATGAACATTTTTTTTTGTAAACAAATTTTAACTAATGGCTTAATTGTAAACTCTTTGAGGACTATTCTTTCAAGTAGTAAATATCCAAAATTCAATATTCAGACTGTGATTGTTATTATTTCAGTTTCTTGACTGGAAATAATGTATTTGACTTGGAATATACAACCACTTTACTTTTGTTTTCACTTGGAACAAGTTTTGATTGTAGTTGTCACGCTGGTTAGATTGGAGGGGGGGCATTTAGTATATGGTTTCACAACAGTATGTCAAAATAATAATAATTCATGTGAGATATGCCATGTCAGGTATTGTTAGAAAGGTTATAATGTGCTAGGTAAGATGATAATACTTATGTTCATGTGTCATGTGTAATGGAAGTTATAGATATGTTTGGTATATCAGTATTTCAAATTGTGTTGTCTGAGTGGCATCTCAGACAGGATGGCTGCAGAACACTAGCCTGCTTAATGGCCCATTAAGACATTCCCAGGTGCAAGGGGCCCAGGAGGAGTCACCAGGACTTGTTCATGTGACTCTGGACTCCATTCTGGTTCCTGTGAAATTCCACAGGCAGCATACCTGATGAGGCACCAGGACTGGCCCATGTGACTCTGGACTCCTTCTTAGTTCTTGTAAAATTCCACAAGACAGCATGGCCAGGGCCAGGGGGTATATAAGGCGGTGGCCTGGGAAACCATTTTGTCCCTGTTCAGCTACAGACACATACCTGCCTCTGGACCAATTCACTTGCAACTGAATTGAAGGACTAAGACCCCTCCAGATACTGGATGTATGCCAGAGGAACTATACAAGCCTGCAACTCCACAGTTCTCCCAGAAACTTGATGTATATGGACTTACAATCATCTGCATGTATTTGATTGCTCTAATCCTTCAACATTTCTCTTATGGTTTGTTTCTTTCTTTTATAATAAATCTTTAGTTTTAGTTACTAAAGGATTGGCTGGCAGCGTGGTATTTTGGGTAAGATCGAAACTAGTATTGATCTGGTACTGTGGCTGACCCTTTGGGGTCAGAGGGAACCTTTTTAGTAAAGAGTGTAGAGTTTAAACAACTGGTCTCTTTACTGGACCTAGTGGCTGATTGGGAGCTGGAAACTGAAATGCAGTAAAGGGAGTTGTGTGTATTAGTGGACTGGCTTCTTGATAACCAGTTTGGGGGAATCAGAAGCACAGTGTGTGGCTGGTTGGGAAATCTGGCTTCAGTGCCTCCCACCAGTGCTGGGAGAATCTGCTCCCTTTTTACAGCCTGCCATGTGCCCTAGGGATGGAAGGGTCACAGTAGTCCCAAAATTCACTTTCTGGAAACATTTCTGTGAATACAACTTACTCACAAAAATGATTGGAAAAAATATGATTGAATACTATTAAAAGAAAAATTATATTTGTAGATCACCAAAAGCTTTGTAAACATTTTTCTCACCATGCTCCTAGTTCTACTGAAGACCAGTCGTTGCATGTAGCAAAGATGGAGAGAGAAAGAGAGCAGATTTGAGGAACATTGAAATGGTGAGTCTTTGAATTCACGCTGGATGGATTCGTTTTAAGCAGATGGGCTCCTAGCTTCCTAGGTTCAAAACTGGAAACGTTTTATAGGCAGGCTTTGATTTAGAATGGCAGAGGAGGCAGTCTGTACTTAACCCAAATAATCTGATATGCATTTCTTCCATCATACAAAAATAAAGTGGAAGTTGGAATAATTCTGAAACAAATGATAATAATGAGAATATTAGTTTTCTAATTAAACCATCTATCTTAAAATGCAAGGAGTGTGGGAAATAAGCCAGATGTGTTACTAATATGATTTAGTTGACATATGTACTTCATATCATAACTGAAGTTTAGGAACATTGGATCAGATCCTCGACTGCTATACCTTTCTGTATGAAATTATGACAGTTTACACAAGCTGAGGATCTGACTCAGTAACTCTCTTTCTATCTGTCTTTCTCCTTCCCCTGAGCCTCAGTTAATCCATCTCAAAATTGGGTAAAGATCTAATGAAATAACTCAGATCTTTAGCTAGTACACCATCAGTGTGGGAACAAGCTGAAGAACTGAACTAAAGAAAAATAAGGCTGAATATCAGGAATGAAGTCTATAAACAAAACAACTGAGATTCAATATTGTTCGGAGCTTATTCAATAATTCGGTTTTGCATGAAGGTTACACAGCAGTGTAAAAAAAATTTATAACACTAATAATGATCTTGTTAATGATTCCTGTTATCTAAGGGTTATTTTTTTTTATTCTGCAAAGTTCTTCAATAGCTGCAAAGTAGGCAGCTGCAGAGAAAATGAAAGTGTAAATGAAGACTCTAAATTCCAAGAACCAGGGTACACTAGATTAAAGCCTAAAAGGACAATAAAGAATCTGTTCTTTCAGGAAAAAAAGCAGAATCTTCAGGAGACAGTTCCACTTCCACAGCCAGTTACAATGGTAGGAACAATTTCTCATTAAAATTATATTGCCTCTGCCATTATTATTTCATATACTTGGCAGCCATCGCTTTCAATGTATTCTGAGAATACACAGGCCACATGGTCACACAGATTATACATATGCAATAATTACAATAGTCATCTGAGAAAAAAAACTGTTAAATTGTATTAGAAAAATTTCTGGCAACAGAGTTGAAATATTCTGAAAGATTTTTCTTTGAGCAATGAGTACAGTCATAGACATGGCCCCTAGCTCTCTGTAATTTTACAGTTGAAGAATTGTCTACTGAATGTGTTGTCTGAGACAATTCACTAGATCAGCATACGGTCCAGGCTTTCCTTTTTTCTTCTGATGTGTGATTTTTATGTAGAAGTATCTATCACACTTTTCCACCAGGCTTTACCATTTCCTCAGGATGAAATGGACATGATGAATTAATTTAATTAGCAAATATATTGTTCAAAGATCAGTGTCAGAAAGAAATCAATACATATTAACAGCCACATTAATAACACTTTTACTGGAGCATTTAAACAGTTATTGTTGCTACCAGGGACTTCTGTGCTGACGCAGGGTTCTCCTGTATTTATGTAACGTGGACAGTTCTAGAGGTAGTGGTAGTGATTGGGAGGCAGGTTAAGGAAAATTAGCTTGTTTGTTTCTTAATTAGGTCTATTTATTTTTGATTTACTGTAGGATCACATTACTCCAATTAACATTTTAAGATATGTGCTCTAGAAGCCATGATTTTGCTTTGTAAATGATCAGGGTCTTGCAAATCCAAGCCCCAAACCAAACAGTGATTTAGAGCTTATTACCATTTTGTCTAAATCATTGCAGTTCAGGAAATGTTAGATGAAGAGTTTAGGTTTTGTTTTGCCTTATAAGTTGTGTGGTAATTTACACCTGTGTAGAGTATAAAAGAGCTGTGAAACAAACAAATCAGAATAGAAATGTTCTACACTTGCTTTACACTGTAGGTGCAAATGGCTACAAAGTTGCAAGACACTGGAGAGTCAGACCCAATGCTTTTTCATCCCAACTGTATGAACACACGAGGCCAGTTTTGATTTTGTAAACATCATTTACAAAAGTTGTTCTGATGTGAGTTTTATTATATTTAACTACAAAGAGAATGGTTTTATGTAAGGAGAGAATGGACCCACTCTTCCACTCTGGGTTCATATCTAGTGTTAATGAGTGTTACAAAACAATATTGAAGAAGATACACCCCTATAAATATGAATGGAATTGAGAAAAATGTAGCAGAATTCTTTTATAATACACAATGCTGTATCTTCATTTCTTAAAAACTACTTAAGCTAATGTTTGTAACACCTTCACTAATGCATTTTTTGCATGTAAAACTTAAGCTTTCTTGATAAGGTCCACATTCTCAGATCTGGTCCTTAATATTGCGCTTGCAAAAGTGCACAGGAACCTGCCTATGTGTAGAATGCTTCCTCTGTGTGCTGTACCACAATTTTCATGGAAAAAATTGTATGGAATTTGTATGGATAAATTGGATTTGAAAGTTTTATTGACCAATCTCTTCTGCAAATTCCTAAACCCAGGACATGGGCAAAATTTTCATGCAAATGTTTTGCAAATGGCTTTAAACCAACTTGTGACCAACTTTGAGATTGCTATAGATTGTAGCTTCCTGGATAACTCATAGTCAGACTTCAGACCATGACACAGAAAAGACAAGTCTAATATTCAAAGAGTCCATCTTCATGGCAATAATTTGAGGACACATCTCAATGCTCATAATGCTTATCATCTCCGAATATTCTGACATAGCTGATGAAAAGGCACAATTGCCCTGTCTATATGACATAGTTGGAGTAAATAGCACGGTACTACAAGGACTCTAGTAATTCATCTCCAACAGGAGCCAAAGAGAGCAGATAGGCAACTGCTCTTTTTCTCACAAAATCCTCATCTGTGGAGTTCTTCAGGGGTCCTTCCTGGCTCTCCTTCATTTCAGGTTACTATTTGGGGAAGTGTTGAAACTCAACCCAAACAAGACTGAAGCTCAGGTGATTAGTTTTAAACGATAAAATCTGAAATGGGTTATGGCAACATTAGAGAATGTCTCTATACACAAGTAGCAAATACATGGCCAAGATGACAGGGTTCTAAGGTTTAATCAAAAGAGAGTTGGTGGCAGGCATTTTTGGTAGAGAGTCTTCAGTTGTGGAACTTACTTCCTCTTGGGTCTGTCAGAATCCAGATTTGCTGAGCTTCAGGCATGTGGTAAGACTAGTCGTTATTTTCTCAGGCAATTTATGTTGTGATGGGCTGCATCTATGTTGTGATGGGCTGCTCTGAGTGGGAAGTGGATATTTTATTGGTGGCTTGGGAGTCTGGTGGATATTGCTCCATTAGAATTTTGTATAGATAAACGTATAATAGTGCACAGATGTCTAGAGCTTGGGAAGGATCTTTTCCCCTTCAAAACATCAAATTCATTAAACTTGAGACAGCAAAATGTATGGGTGCTTGAGAAAAATAAGGAGTAAGTAGTCAATCCTGCTAAAGATTCAGAATTCTGTTTGTTAGACAGAAATATAGAACTGACTAAGCACATTTAGATGCCTAACTTACAATGAGGATCTGGGCCATAGTGTCCTCACTCCATATACAGAATTGCAGTTCAGGTCAATAGGAGATACATGTACCAAGGGACTAGCCTAAATGCATACTTACAATGATAAAAGCGCACTTGGAGGACTGTTGAGTTGTGAGTTTGCAAAATGTTATTTATTACAGACATGATCTTGTCAAATAGAAGTATTCCAGATTAGATTGGATTGAACTAACAAAAGGTACATAGATATATAAAATTCACACATCCCACTCAGATTGATTTGCTATCCTGAGTCTTTGGCTCACAGAATTTGTGCAGTCCCCAAGCAACAGGGCTCCAGAAGGATCCATGGAAGTGTGGAGGCAATGTGTATCTGCTACATTAGAATGTCATCCTCCAAGATATAACATTCCAGACACAATACTTCTAGAAATAATGGGGAAGAAAATTATGTCCAGAAGTAAATAAGGAAATTGCTAGGGGGAAAGAAATACCCACAGATCAGTATCTATTTAGTAAGTCTGGAATTGCCTGATTCTTTACAGAAGTAGTTGTGCCATTTATATCTGGTACTTTGTTTTCTAAAACAATTGTATCTGGGGCATACTCAATCTAGGATAGCTCTTGGACCACCAATTTGTGATTTTTAATTTTGTGGCTGCCCTGCTGGAAAAATATAGATTAGAAAAACATTGAAAACATTGAAACATTGAAAACATAGATGAAAACATTTTAGTAGTATACTTACATAAATTAGTTTGGAATTCTTATAATTCAGAACAGTAAAGAGATTTTTTTTTTTTTTACATTAAGACTGGCAAGTTTGTTACAATTAGAAGTGAATCTTTGTAGCAAAGTAGTTCTGGGAAATTGAGTATTACAGTGAATGAAAGACACACACAAAAACTATAAGTATATATACAATTTATTTTAACTGTCAAGACCTCATCAGTACTCCAGTGTGTACATAGTTGTAATCAGAAAGTATACCATCTTACATATTGCAGATTTTTTAACATTAATATTATGTTTATTATCACCAATATTGTATCTTATTTAACTATGAACCTAAGACTACTGAATGAAGAATGTGAGCTAGGCCAGTGCTTTTCAAACAATGGACCATACTAATCATAGAGCCCTTCTCCTTCATCCATCAAACCACAAAATAGAATGTAGCAGGGAAAAAAGGGGTTAAGGAACTGAGAAATTCAGCGTGTGTGGATGGAAGGGGAAAGATCTTGTGAAATGTGTTCCAAAGAAAATGAGTGAGATCCGATATGCAGTATTACATACTGTGCTGCACACTGCTAGATGGCATGAGATTTTGAAATGCAACAGGGAGAGAATATGTTCTTGGACTAAACAGTGTGTGCGAGTGCGAGTGCGAGTGCGAGTGCGAGTGCGAGAGAGAGAGAGAGAGAGAGAGAGAGCGCACTTTGCCTTTGATACACTTCCAATAAAGGCTGTTATTCTGATTGCCAGAGAGTTCATGAGTTTAATTTTAAATGTTTAACTTTTATACATGACTGATTATTTGGATAAAATCACTCATTTATTATGATACAAATGTCAAAAATAATGGCAAATAGTTGGTTGAGAATAATCTTCCTTCTAATTGCCAATATGTTTATGAATAATAAGCAGGGGCTGGGCAAGCTACTCCTAGAATCCATAACCCACTCAAAATAAGGGTGGGTACAGGGTTCCAGTGCTTTCTGCTAATAATCAGTCCAGTTCCACAAACTTTTACAGATTTGAACTGACGCAGTTGGCACTGTTTTAATCTCCCCCCCTTGCACTCCCCGCCCCCCCCCCCCCAATAGCTTTCCCCAGAGTTATCTCCTGCCCCAATTCTCATCACATTTAAATTTTACCATTTCTTGTCATTTAAGTGGATAAATTTTGCTTACTCCTTCTGGGCATGCACTCCAACTCAGGAATTTCAGACAACATTAGTCATTATCATGCCCCTCCCATGATCACGTTAAATTCATGTAATTTTCTTTGGGATGGTAAATGGCTTGACATTATCCCTCTTCCAGGCACAAAAAGAGAAAGTGAGAGTAGTTATTACCTAATAATCCTTAACAAGATAGCTAGGAAGCTTCTGGTTGTTCCTAATGAACACACTACAGGTGGAATAGTCCATAATCATTAGTGCCTGGATGATGCCTAGTGAAGCACTAGCTACTGCTATAGGGATTATAGGGCACTTTCAGGCTAGCACTCATTCCAGGAGGGATGGTGTGACAAGTATATTGTGGGAAGTTAGTTCAGAAAAGCATCCAACGTTATTAGTTGGGAGAATTCCATCTGCCTGCTTCTCACTCTGTAATGGCACAGTTGACTGCTAAGACCAGCAGAGCTAGAGTTCTTATGTTATAGATGTGTAGTGGCCATGAAGTGGCATATCATCACACATCTCTCTAGAGCTTTGAGTTGGAAAGTTATACAGTCTGACCACATGATCATAGAGTTACTGGCACTAAGTTTCTTTAGGTTATGTATCCATGCAATGACCATGTGTCTATCCTTTCTATTTACAGTATTTTTGAAAACTCAAACAAAGAACATAAGGTATAAAAGAAAAATAGTGAAAAAAGCCACATGGCAAGGCCTCTTTAAATTTAAATTCATTATAGTTTGCCTTGGGAAGCAGAAAACTCCAAGAGGATTCCTTTGTGAAGTTTAACCCAAACCATTCCAGTCTGGAGCCTGCAAGAATCTGAACTCTTTCTCCCCAATTCTACAAACCACTTGATCATGTAATTTATAAGCACTTTAATTGTCCCATTGAATCCAATGAGATGCCTCACATGTTTAAATTGCATTGCAAGATCACAGCCAAAATGATCAGCACCTTGTAGAATTGAACCCATCATTGGTGGGAGTTGAGGGGGGGCAGGGACTTGTTCTATTCTCCAGATCTCTGTATTCTAGGGCCCTCTTTGCTGGCTGCAGATCTCATTGGTTTCCCTCAAGTTCTATCAGTAGAATTTAGAGGTATATGATGTATGTCCTCCCTCTAGCTGCACTCCTTTCTCCGGACCCTGCTAAGCCATTTCTCCAGCTGTGACTCCATTAACTTATAGGGTCTTGGGGTTCCAATGGACAATAAGGATGGTGCAGAGGTGAGTGACCATCCCTACGCTTTAAGGGAGGGATTGCCATACTGTGGAGACCTTCTGCTTCCCTATCATGGACACTAGATATCTAAAATATTACCATTAGAATTGTAGGGAATATACCACAATGACTCTTGAAAAACTCAGGCACTCAGAAGTAAAGAAATTCCAAAAGATAAAATTGCTTGAATAATGTTAACATAGCCACATTACACAGTAGTAATTTCCATTCTTATTTTCCTTTTATATTTGAATATCTTAATATATTGCTGTTATGATACTAAATACAGCTGGAGGGATGATATGTATAGAACAAAACATTTGAAGAATGGAGGTCTTTTTTAGTTTGGCAACAATGAATATATATTCTTGGATTTCTGCATATGTATTCATTACCCATAAGAATTAGCTGAATAATTTGGCTGAATCACTTTCAGAATGGGTGGTTCACAAACTGTTCATTACAACTATCCATTATTTGTAGGGAGAGACCAAACTGATGATCAACAAAAAATTTAAACTAGGAAAAAGAATGACAAATAGTAGATGAAGGATGGAAAATAATTAATACTGGGTAACAACATACTTTGAGCACAAATTTTTGAAAATTTGATATTTTCAAATACTTTGATGGATATCGTTAGTCATCCAAATATTAATGGACAATAATAGCATGGTCTCATGAATTTAAACATATCAAAATTGAATTGCTTATTTTTTATCATATTTCTACTTGTTTTTTTAAATAATTCAATCAGTGCTAATATGTTCCATAAAATATAAAGAATATACATCGTGACTAAGTTAATTTTAGAAGAGAGAGCTAACTTTTGAAATTTCCTGTCTTTTTGATGCTTGATTTTGTAACCTCAATTCTATTTGATTGGTTAGTTCTCATGCTCTTGGTTGGATGACACAGAGGCTACCAGCTGTGTTCCAATGGACAATAAGGACCACACCCATGCTTTAAGGGAGGGATTGTGCCTTATGTGCCTCCAGATTGCCTCCAGGATATTTTGTCCTGAAACAAATCTGTTGCATTATGGGGTAAAATGACTGATGGACAAGGATCTCTTGATATCATCCAGCCTTCATGCTTTAGGTCTTCCAGAGGGTCTTTTCCATCCTGCTTTCATTGGGTCAAAGTCAAAGATAATTCTTGCAGGGAATTTCATAGGTATATGGAATAAATGCGCATACCACATTAGAGAGTGTTGGGTGACTGTTTTAGCAGGACATGTTTACTGAGAAAACGGATCTCTTCATTCAACTTGAAATCATATCATGTGATGTTTTTGACCATTTGAAGATGTTTAATAAGAACATAAGAATGGCCATTCTGGGTCAGACCAATGGTCCATCTAGCCCAGTATCCTCTCTTCCAACAGGATCCAGTGCCTGGTGCTTCAGAAGGAATTAACAGAACATGTAATCATCAAGTGATCCATCCCCTGTTTTCATAAATGAAAAGAAGTTGAACATCAGTCTTGAAAGTGAGGAGCCATTTTTTAATCCCATAAAGCAGAATACTGAACACCCAAGCATAATGTATTCTCTGCTTCATATCTTTATTTATTCAAGGTCTTTGGTTTATGAAAGACATTCTTAATGAAGCACCCCATTACCAACAACAGTTTTGCAGTATGGGCTTCAGGTTCTTTCTTGGTACCACCCATGTTATCAATGATGAAGCAAAGGTAAATTAAATCACTAACATTCTCAAATGGGTAGTCCTTCATGAAGATGTTTTGAGCCTGCAGTGTGTTCAGAATCAATGATCAGAAGAATTTTAGTTTTACCCCAATTATTTTCAGGTCGACTTTTGCCACTGAGATTTCCAGGGCTTTAAGTGCTACAAGTAGTTTGTCCATTGATTCGACAATTAGCACTATGTCATCAGCAAAATCAACATCAGTGAGGTTCTGATGATCAAGACATATATGCCTAAACTGCATTTATTTAGTATCTGGTCAAGCACATAGTCTATGATGCCATTGAAGAATTCTGGGGCACCAATACAACCTTCTAGCATGCCCACCCTAATTTGGAAGAGGGTGGTTCTTTTCCCATTTACAAGAACATGGTTTCATTCAACATAAAGAAGACGGAGTATTTTACAGAGCTTACCAGGGAGGCTTGCAAGTTTCAAGATCCACCAAAGCAATTCCCTGCCAACAGTTAAATGCAGCCTTGATAGCCACAAGGCACTGTGCACAAGGAACTTGAATTCTCATGTGATCTCAATGAGCTTTCAATTTATATATTCATGTATGTGTGTGTGTGTGTGTGTGTAAAAATAATGTAGCCACACATTATGGAAATAATGACACTCAGATAGATGAGAAGGCAATTATAACCATACCTGGCTACAGTACATGGAGATGCAGCTGACAGCAGAATCTATCTTCTTCTTCATATGACTGATGCAAATGTAGAACAACAACTATAATTTTACATTCAGATGGCTAAGACAATTATTTGTGTCTGGAGTAGCAGAGTGTATTGCTGTGATGCCTCCTTTGTATTTGTGAATTGGGCATTAAGTTGTTATATGTTCCATGTTATATGTTCTAGGCGACCACAGTCACACACTGGAGAGTCTTTAATTTTCCATTTGTGCAGCAACAGTCTTCATCTGCCATGGTTTTTGCAGATACAATTTAGGGTTGCCCATAAGCTTCATGGGAGATCTAAGCCAGGGATCTTCTGTGGCGGATCTTTTACAAGGTATTTATTTGTAACTTCTTGTAAACTCCATTCAGCTTTCCAAAGCTTCATCAGGTTGAAGTTTAAACGCCTGGGTCCAAAAGGGCTTACGCAACTTCAAGCGATAGTGAGGAACATTGTTAAGGTTCTGGTGGACGGGAAGACATTTGTTTTCCATGATCCTCTGAAATTCCTGAAGGGTTGAGCATCACGGTGAGTGGATGAGGGAGCAATGTGCAACAGCACCGGCAGCTAAGGTGTTGGGATTCACTTAAGGGTCCCAGTGATGCATTGCATTGCAGTTTTCAGATGTACATCAACAAGTCAAGGTGAAAGATGGCAGCCTTCACATGGCCCACTCTGTTAAGTGAGACATCACGGCTAATGACATCAATCTGGTGACTGAATATCGATCAACAATCTCCTGGTCTTCAGAATCTATAATAATTCAATAATTATTATGCTGAATAATAATTCAAGCAGAATCTATAATATGATAAGTTTTTGTTGTACTTTAGGTGTAGAGAACATTTCATACTCTGTGTAAAGTAGTTTAAGACCTCTATTAAGTGAGTAGACACCAATAATGCATGTAATTGTATAGTCAAATGCTAAGCAATAGCTCACATATGGCCTGGCATATTACAATCTGTGTTATTGAAAAAAGGTAATATTGACCAGAACCTCTAATTTGTCTTCTAATCTTTTTGAAAAGTCTAATAGGATTTTAAAACTACTAGAGACAACTGAAGAAAAACATCTGACAATGCAGCACTCTTCAATTGCACTGCAACATCAAAACTGTATACATGCCCCAATCTTAGTATGAGTGTCACTGTTCATGGCAACTTCACCTGTATGCCCCCTCTATTGTCCATCAAGGGCACCCATTCTCAGGCTTCTGGCTCCCCAGCCTTCATCTGTCTTGAATGGAGACATTCTGACTGGAGTTTTTCTAAACTTATCATGTTCCTGCCTACACTGTGAATTCCTCAGCAAGTTAGACTACTAACCAGACCTCCTTCGCCTTTTCCTCAAAGGCCATAAACTGTGTAATTGCCCATAGATATAAGTTACCACCCAGCTTTTCCTAAGCAAGTACATTTATTCTTAAGATGAAAACATTATTAAAAAAACATATTAAAGACAATAAAATAACCAACATGCATACCAGAAATCGCTCCAACTTCTACAAGGCTTTTGGCCAGTGAACAGGCCTTCATACCCAGCCAAGTGGTTTTTCTGTGGTTACAAGTTCATAACAGTTGTTAGCTCAGAACAAGCACACTGATGAAAAGTTTAGCACCTGCTTTACACAGCCTGGGTCTTTGATCTGGAAATAGGTAATTCATCAACAATGAGTGTTCCTCAGGGCGTAGCTTCAGAAAGCTGGGGTTTGTTTGTGTTTTGGGGAGAGTGCATAACCAGAGGAGTTACATTTGCATATATCTTCCTGTTGAGATTTTCTGGGAAACCCACTTCATTTAAGAATTCACTTTCTTTCAAATAGTTCTTTGAAGCTCATAACACTTCCCAGGGCTTAAATTAGTCAGATCACCCCCAAGTGACATTACATATAATTCCAAAATAATACATGAACATTTAGATTTTAATACTATGTACTCTGAAAATACTTAAAACTTAATTCAATAAGTTTTAACTTAATTCAGTGACATCTGTCCAGGATTTTGCAGGAAATTGCCATATCTGTCACAATGTGTTCTGTAAAATGTATGCATGAACATAAAAACACAGGGTAAATTACATACATGTGGCCTTATTACACCTGTGGAATCAGAGAATAAATAAATGCAAAATTGAGCCATTATGTTCTTTATTAAAGATTAAAAATGTAGCAGGCTGCAGACAAACTGTGGGACAATTTCTATGGGGACTTACAGCTGAGGTATCCCTAATGATGTCAATGGGGTTGAATGAGGAGTAAGTCAAGATATTTGTCCAAATATCTTTAAATACACAGATAACACCTGACATCTCAGCCAACAACTAGAGGATCATTAAAAAAATCACTTCAATTTCTATATAATTCTCCTTCATTTAATAACCTATTTAACCAGCAATTGAGTTACCCCCAAAATATTTTTTAAATTGCTTCAAAAGATGCTGCCACAATCAGTACCAATAGGCTGGAACAATATATTAAAAAGATACAGCACAATACTTCAAAGAATGCTATTATTATATTAGATGCAGTGCTTTTTATAAACACTTTTGACACCCTGCTGGCTGAGCCATCTATATAGGCTGGGTTTTCAAAGAGTATTATTTCTTCCATCTTCAGATGCACCATAGAATTGTCAGTTGGAGCCTGAAGATTTGTGGGTTTTTTTAATCTATATGATGCTTTTAGAGAAGGAAGATAAAAAGATTTAGCAAGAAGAAATATACCTTAATTATTATATACCTTCTCTTTCCTCATATTTCTCTGTTCATACCCCTTTTGTGACAGATGTGATCTGCTTGTTAATAGTTTATGAATACTGAGTGTTGACCTGGTTATTGGTAAGTTTACTGTATGCCTATATTGGGTGAAATTGACAGGGTAGCTGGGAAGACAAGAAAGAAAGTAAAACAATGGCTCAAGTTGCGTAGAAGGGAGATTTCACTGTTAATGACCCCTCTTGTAGCTAGCTGTGGCAATTCTTTTTAGTCCCCCAATCAGCCACTGCTGATTGCTATGGTCCTATGGTGGTCTTTTCTTGTGACTTGGCCCTACAGCCATGTCACATTATAGTCACATCCATTCTGGGATTTTTTCGCAGGGTTATCTGAACCTGAAACTATGGCTACTTATATTTTCTCCTGTCTAGGCAGTTTCAGGAATAACTTGATGGAGACACAGCTCCTCCATCTGATAAATGATTGGAACAAACAATGGTGCTTTCACTCGAAGACCCTTTTTTATTGAGTCTAAAGCACACATCTAAAATAGCAATAGTTTAGAGCAGGGGTCTCAAACTGGGGGTCGGGACCCTTCAAGGGGTCATGAGGTTATTTTGTGGGTGTCGTGAGCTGTCAGCCCCTGCACATGCCATGGCTGCATCTGTCAACCCTGAGCATAGTTGACAGCCAGAGCCCTTCAGAGCTGGATGGCTGGAGAGCAGCCGCTGTTGGCTGGGTGCTTGGAAGGCAGTGCCACTCCCAGCAGCAGTGCAGAAGTAAGGGTAGCGTGGCATGGTGGTGGGGGGAGTCATCACTCTTTTGTGGAGGTTATCACAGCCTGAAATATTTTCAAAGGGGGTCTCAAAAAAAAGTTTGAGATCCCCGGTTTAAAGCAACCCAGATTTAGTTATCCAAAGTGTGAGTTGGTGTTGAGTGGTCAGCAGCAGGTTTCTGGTGGCCAACCTCCTTCCTAGATGCTGGGGAGTTGAATGTCAACCTCCTAGCTTGTAGAAAAACCTCTCTGAACTTCTCTAAATTAAAAATGTGGTCTTTTTTATAAGTTGCTCAAAACAGCACACATAACCCCTAGTGGCTTACAATTTCCCAAGAATCAGCAAAAAAACCCCTCATAATTCTACTTATCAGCAAATCAACTCAAACCATCATAACAACAGCAAGACACTCATGGTCATAGACACCCAGTCCAAGGTTATCCACACTCCCTCCCAGTCTCATGAATCTGTCATTGTGTTATCTTTATTAGCAAAGCTGTTTTGTAAGCTTATGCAAATCTCAAGTTATTTCTAACTATGTGATACTCTTGCTTCCAGTTAATGGCAGCTGAGTGCACAAAATGGCTGTGGTTATGTCAAGTCAATTTTCTGGTAACAGTATAACATAGTCTAAAAAATAGTCTCAGTCATTAAGTTTGGTCTTTGGTCTTGAAGTCTAGGCCCTGAGGTCTTCACACCTCTTTCTCAGGGTTTTAAATTATCCTTACCCATTATATCAGGAGTCTTCGTGCCACTTTCCCTGCTGGCTGATAAGAGAACCCAGGCCCACCCTCTACACTGGGTTATAGTATAAGGACTTTACCACAAGCACCCAGGTCTGCTCAGATACTTTGCTGCTGTCTCCTTCCTACCATTAGCTTTTCTTCAGGACTGTTCCCCAACCGCTTCCTAAGCTCTTTGTAACAAGAAACACCTTTCACAATTTCTCTTCAGGAGTCTAGTTCCTACTCCTGCGTCAAGGTCAGACAAAGGAGCTTTCTGCAATCCTGTGTCTCCCATGTATCTTTCCCTCACTGCCAGGCTTCTTCCCTGCCTTACAGGGGCCTTCCTGTTCCCCTCAGGTCTCTTCACTCTCTGCTACTAAGAGAATGACTGCAGAGTTCTTCCTTCTTGTCTATCAGCTTGTCAAATTTCAGTTCAAATGCTCCTTCAGTTTTACCATCACTGCCTCTTCGGACTGCCTCTCTCTTCCTTCTGTCTCAAGGCAACCTGTCTTTGGCCCCAGGATTCATTCAGCCTCTTCACAGCTCAGAACCCTATAGTTCTGGCTCCAGGCTTCTTGCTTCGTTTAGCCCAAGGAGGAGATTCCCAGCTATCTGTCTCATGATTCTCTTCCCTGGTCTTTTTCTGACTGGACTCGGCTCCTTTGTTTATGAAAACCCACCTCCTCCCCAGCTGGGTTTGATCACCAGTTATGCCTTGCATCAATGCAGGAGTCATCCAGTGGCCTGTTTCATCTCAGCCTCTTGTTAACCCATAGCCAACCAGTGTGGACTTTATAAACCTCATCACAATAAACTGCCCCACACTAAGCACTTGGGGAGAGGGGTTGTTGGAGGATAATAAGAGAGTCACTGGCTCTGAGGACTTTGACTTGACCACCTGTGGAGCCTAGCAAATTAATTTGGGTAAATAGAACAAAAGTCTGATATGTGAAAAGGATAAAGGAACTATGGCTGGATAAAAAGGAGACTATCTTTCCAGAGCAGGATGCAGTTGTTGGGGAGCTGTTCAATTCAATACAGACACCTGCTGGGGTGTCTGAAGAAGCCAGGCTTGCCTAGGCTATCATTAGGATATGGTAAGCCTGTGGGTAAGATAGACATGTATATAAACTGTTCCTTAAAAGTATTTTTTCTCTAATTTTTTCTGACTGCAAAAATTAAACAATGCTAAGAAGGCAGTCTGGTCATTGTATTTGTCTATGGTCACAGGGCCCCAAAAGGAAGAACCACAAATTTCCAGTCAATCCATAAGGTACTGTGGCTCATAACCTGGTCCAAGAGAGGGATAAAAGTAATGAGAGTAAAGGCACAAAGCCTAAGACTGAGATACAAAATATGGGAGAGAAATGCAGCCGTCCCAGCTAAATAATTATACTGTTTCCATCTCTTTTACATCACTCTCCCCCTGCCACTCCATTGCCCTGCTGACCTCAGGTAAACCTTACTAAAGCAAGAGGTTTTGGCATGTACTACCCAAAAATTATCAGTGACACACTCTATACCGTATACAGCACAGAAGTGCTTATGTTTTTATTTGCCAATAAAGGTGTCCTACATAAGTTCTTGTTTTATTCTGGTGGTAGGTAAGATGGATTCCTTCATAGGCTCTGTGTGTGTGTGTGTGCGCACATTCAACCTTACCTGCAATAGTCTCGGTCATCCTTCACCATTAGGGTAGGACAGTGTTTTGTCTAGAATTTAGTTAGATCTTGGATTTATTGTAATACTTTGCACCTCCATGACTAAGACTGTATCCCAGCTCCTTGTTATTTCTAAACTAACTTTTGGTATTTCAACAATATTTGAACTGAAGGAGAAGAAACATGGAATAGTGGGTTTTTTTGTAGAATTCCTGTTTTCCTTACATTTGTATATCACATCTGTTTTTTAATAATGACTAGGTAAATGAGAAAATCAGTATATATGTGTGTAAGGGAATGGGCCGTTCCTCCCTCTCCATCTGGGAGGGAAGCCACACCCCCTTGCTATGGTACTTCTGTGGGGACAAAAGTGCAAAGGGTGGGAATTAGTGTTTACAGGCTCTGGACTTCAGGTGGAGCAGAGCTGGAAAGCAGTCTGTGGTCTCTGGTCCTTCAGGCCAGGGCAGAGATGGCAAGAAGTCTGTGGACTCTAGCTCCTCAGGCCAGGTCAGAGCAGGCAAGCAGTCTGTGGGCTCTGGCCTTGTGACAGGGCAGAGCCAACAATCAGTTAGGGGCTTGGACCTTGTGGCAGGGCAAAGCCAGAAATCAGGCCTTCTGGCCCATGGTGAGGTTGCTGCCACCCCAGAGGTGGAGTCATCAGCTGGGGAGGGTGTAGGGGGACCCGGGCTCATCCTGCTCCACTGGGTCCCAGCCCAAGGCCCTAACACTGATGGAGGGTTCTGCCACTGGGTCAACAGGGTCTCAGCTAAAACCGCTGACCTAGTATCAGGCCACAATACAACCAGCCTATTGTCTGGATTCCCTGGGTTACTTCCTACACTCCCTCTCTGGGGTACCTGGACCTCAGGGTCATTGTCCATCTCCCCGGGGTAAGCAGCAAGCAGCAATCCCAACAGCTCCTTGGTGTCCCAGGTGGCAGGCAGCTCCAGTGCTCCTTGGCTTCCCATGTGGCAGGTAACTCTGGCAACTCCTCAGTGTTGCAGTGGTCAGGCTTGGGCACCAGTGGCAGGGGAGAGACTTTTTTCTTCTCCAGCAGCTACAGACCAACTGAGCTAGAGGGCTCGCCTTTTATACTTTTCCTTCCTGTCCTGCCCTTCTGCTTCCGGCAGAGTGGATGTGGGTGTCCTGGCTCAGCCCACTAGGGGATGGGCGAGGGTTTTTCCCCGTCCATCTGAGGGAGGCCACACCCCCTTGATACAATGTGTAATCAACTCCATTCTGAGTGACCGATTTATAAATAAGTTAAATGTATAATTTTCACATTTGTGAATGTCTATTTTAGGAGATTTGTGAGCTCAATTACTTGTTTTATACATGGAAATGAGTTGCATAGTTGCCCTCACAAAGTTGAAATGTAGGTGCAAATGTGACTACTGCATTTCTAACTATGTGAATTATACCAGCAACCAGGTACTTAGAGATTTAGGGTAAAGTTACTGTAACTTTGGCTCTGAAGCCATTTAGTCGCTTTTGAAAATTTTAAACCTAGTCTAATTGTTTAATGTTTATGACAAAAGATTTTTTGTGAAAATTATTTTAAATTTTGTATTATGGCATCCAGGGTCAGATCCTCGGAGGTATTTAGGCATTTATCTCCTCAGGAACTGGACCTTAGTTACCCGAAAATTTCACTTTCTGCAAAATTGTTAAAAGTGATCAGATATAAAACCTGAACTTCTTTTTGAATTTTGAAATGTAAATTTTGAGGTTGCCATTCAAAAACAGGATCAGTTATCCTGGACATTGGAATCATTCACACTCAAAATTCTTCACATTGTTTTAAGTGTCAAGCAATCCCTACAACAATTTTTTTTTGTTTTTAAGATGTTCATAAATTGAAAAATAATAGTAAATTGCAGCATGAAGTACTACTTTTGTTTGTAAATGTTGGAACTAGAAGCTTTAAAAAAGGGATATTGAAGTGTTTTCTGCCATTAATTATTCTAAAATGAAGTGTTAAGATTTTGTATAAAGGATATATTTATAGAATTTTGGGTTTACACTTGCAAATGTTTCTCTATGAAGATGTTGTGCAGTAAATATAGGAGGTTTTTGGGTTAAGCCACCATTCTTCCATAGAGTTTTTCCTTTAGCAAATACAGCTAGGAAGTGTCTAAATTGTAGAAAAATACTGAAATCCTAATACGATATATTACATTTCATTCTGATCAGTTCACCTTTCCTTAATATTATGCCCTGGAAAAAGTTTAAAGGTAAATTTTTGGCCCATTGAAGTCAATGGATGTTTAACTGGTGACTTCAGTGAGGCCAGAATTTCACCTTTATTGTTCAATCATCCTTTGGCATCCTATTGTTTAAAGTTAACATCAACTGGGAGGAAAAACTGGTAGCCCACTGGAGGGAAACCTGGAAGTCCATGTATGTGGGAAATCAAGAAGAATTTGGTACTATACTTACGTACCTGAATAACCTTTTCCACATTTGCAGAGTGATCCTTAAAACAAGATGTAGTTTACTATTCCCAAGGCTGGAAAGAATAAAATAGTAATATGCTTATTTAGTTTGTTTGTATGGAGGGCTGTTTTGATTTTCTGTCAAAAGTAACCAATTACAAACATTATGTTGAATTATATAACTAATATTTTATTTTGTTTTCTGTCTTTAGAGCCTCAACAAACTGATTCTGGATCTCTTTCCATGATATATGAAATTGCTGCATATTCTTGACATGCAAATTCTTATTTACGCAGAAGCAGGTATAAGTACTTGTAGATCTGATTGGAAATACAACTCTCAAGGAAGGACATGCATTTTTGCAAAGGTGATTAAACATCCTAGGACTGGAAGGGACTTTGAGAGATTATCTAGTCCAGTGCATTGCACTTATGGCTGAACTGAGTATTATCTAGACCATCCCTGACCAGGTTTTTATCTAACCTGCTCTTAAAAATCTCCAATGGAAATTCCACAAGCTCCCTAGGCAATTTATTCCAGTGCTTAACAACCCTGTCAATTAGGAAGTTTTTCCTAAACCACCCTTGCTGAAATTTAAGCCCATTGCCTCTTATCCTCAGAGGTTAAAGAGAACAATTTTTCTCCTTCCTCCTTGTAACAACCTTTGATGTACTTGA
Source organism: Emydura macquarii macquarii (assembly GCF_026122565.2). NCBI lineage: Eukaryota > Metazoa > Chordata > Testudines > Chelidae > Emydura > Emydura macquarii. The sequence goes on along the minus strand of NW_027130849.1, from coordinate 303,386 downwards.
AAACTGTTACCATGTCCCTTCTCAGTCTTCCCTTCTCCAGACTAAACAAACCCAATTATTTCAATCTTCCCTCAGAGGTCATATTTTCTAGACCTTTAATCATTTTTGTTGCTCATATCTGGACTTTCTAGAATTTGTCAACTTCTTTACTGAAATGTGGCACACAGAACTTGAAAACAATACTCAAGTTGAGGCGTAATCAGTGTGGAGTAGAGCAGAATTACTTTTCATATTTTGCTTACAACATTCCTGCTAATACATCCCAGAATGATGTTAGCTTTTTTTGCAACAGTGTTACACTGTTGACTCATATTTAGCTTGTGATCCACTCTGACTCCCAGAACCTTTTCTACAGTACTTCTTCCTTGGCAGTCATTTCCCATTTTGTATGTGTGCAACTGATTGCTCTTTCATAAATGGAGTACTTTGTATTTGTCTTTATTGAATTGTATCCTATTTACTTTAGACCATTTCTCCAGTTTATCCAGATCATTTTGAATTTTAATCGTATTCTCCAAAGCACTTGCAACCCCTCCCATCTTCACATCATCCACAAACTTTATAAGTATTGTCTCTATCCCTTTATGTAAATCACTGATGAAGATATTGAACAGAACCAGACCCTGAAGTGATCCCTGCGGGGCCCCACTCGATATGCCCTTCCAGCTTGACTGTGGACCAATGATTGGAAAAAATTTCCAACCAGTAGATCCATCTACGTTGTATTTCCCTAGTTTGTTTATGAGAAGGTCATGAGAGACAGTATCAAGAGCTTCAGATTTAACATTATTTGTTTGGTTAAACTGGGTGATATTTGTCCTTCTGGGTATTAGAATACCATCGACAAGTTAAATTAGAGAGTCTAGCTGCATGAGTGAGGTAAGGTGTTGCCTCCGATTTGATCATATTTATATGAAAACTAGATCTAGTTCTTTAGGTCTGTAAGACTTCTGGTGTTACACTGAGATAAAGCAGAATGTCATCTGCAAAAAGAGCAATTTTATGTTCTTTATCAAGGATTGTGAGGCCCTGACTCTCTGGAGAATCTCAGATAGTTATTGCAAGTAGCTCAATGGATAGAGCAAACAGAAGAGGTGAAAACCCCCTTTGCTCTGTGCAGTTCTTGAAGAAGAAAGTCTGATTGGGAGCTGTTCAAATAAAAGAATACACATGGAAAATTGAAGAACATGTCGGTAGAGGTTATAAATAGATGTCTGAGATTAAATTTCTCCAGTTCTATAAAAGATGGCTACAGTGAATCCTATTGAACATGTTCTCTGCATCTAATGCTAGAAAGCTACTCATATTCATTTGTTTAATATGATAAATGGTGTTTGGTCGTCTATACCTATTATGATTTGTAGCTGTCCAAGGAGTAAAGCCAGATTGGTCTGTATGGATTAGTAGTGATAGGACGAGGCATAACCTGCTTGTTATGATTTTTGCCAGTAATTTATTGTTTAGAGTGATTTAACATTAGCCATTGTCTGGATTTTTATCTTTTTAAAGCAATGTGGTTATAATAGCATCCGTTTTCCAGTTCAAAGGAAGGAAAGAACATTTGAAGCATTCAAGGCACTAGAAACACCTGACAAGATTTTCGAACCCACTGATTCAGCCTACCAGCCATGACCATCAGTCATTTGGAATATCCCTCTTAGCATTTTGAATTTTATCTGTTGATATTTCTTGCTTTAAAATCTATCTTTTCTTCTTCAGTGATCTGTGGGATTTCTAAGGTATCAAAAAACAAAACAAAACAATGTCTTTGTGTTGAAGAGGAAAAAAGTAGAACTTTTAAAATGTCTTATTGCTTTTTCATTAGTTGTTCTTTCTTTTTATTCTGTTACAATTACAGGTATAATGGTTGTGATAGCATAATCTTGAAACCATATGATTTTCTTTAATTTCAAATTGCAAAACAATCATCAACAGGCATATGACAGAGCTGTCTGTATCCCAGAGTGACAATGATGTTATGTTACTACTGAAATTCTTCAGCTTGATCTTTTGTTTCTTGAGAAGTATCAATGATAGTTGTTGTTGAAGAGATTTTAATTTCTTTCCCAAGACTAATAGATGTGGTAATAGGGCTCTTTTGGTGTGTGACATATATATAATTATTCCTAAAGAATGAATGAAACCTATGAGGAGCCTCGTCATTTATTTGACAATATTACCATATATGATCATTGATTGATTGAGCAAATGTTCTCTTTGTATTTTAATTTGTGGATTTATCTGGTATATGGCCTGGGTATAACTTATATATCTGGGTATAATTTGTGAATTTATCTGGGTATATGGTATTTAATAATCTGTGGTTCTCACCAGATATACAGTAGTACATGTGAGTAACTCATGATTGAGTCTTTGCAGGTAAAATGATGAATAACGCAGAATATCGGAACCATATGTTAAAAAATGGAATTACTCAAGGCACCTCAACATGAAAAGGATATAAATGACATATTGTGTAGGGTCCCCTAATATTACTGTAGATTATAAGCAAATTTGTAGACTGCTTTCTACCAGAACTCTCAAAGGTTAGTTTGTAATAAAATTATTGCAGGATAAGCTCCCTATTAATGTATATATAATTGTTGAAGTTAAGCACATACCACTGAACTAATCAATACAATGAATGATTTAAGTGTTCTTCATTTAATTAATTATATTGACATTTTAATTATTTACCAACATTAATGTAAACACAAAAACGTTTCTTTTGACTCTATGAGTATTTCTGCTCTTAAGTCTGCAAATGTCAGACCTCTTTCAAGAGTTTTAAACATTTAGGCTATCTTTCTTTTAAATAAAGATAAATAAATAAATATGATTTAAATGGTGTGTGTGTGTGGCGGGGGAGGGGGGGGTTGTCCAGATTTCACCCCTTGTCTTTAAAGTTACATAGGTAGATAATCAGAAGTTGGGGGTAAGGTCACTTTCATATGCCTGATATTTGATGAACTCTGAATTGTTAATTTATTTCATTTTATCTGCAGATCCAGTAGATTTTTAGTTCCTTACAGAAAAATCTCTTGATGGTTTGGGGTTCTGCTGCTTTAGGAAGTTGCAAGAGGCAGATATTCATTTTGTAGCATACCTTTTCAATATTTTATGCTTTGTCCTCTGTGTAGGTGATTTTGTTTTTCTGGATGTGGAAATGTTCTATGAGCAGATAAAGACAGTAGTATTGTGATGCTGCTATCTTGGCCAACAAATCAGGGATTGAACCAGGGACACTGAGAGCTTGACTTTACATGTGGGGTTTAGAGCAGAATAGGCACAGAGGGGGACCTGGAACCCTCACCAGCAGGATATACTAGATTTTGTTCAATTTCCCTGAATTGATTTTGACATCCTAAAGAGGTTTTTAGAGACATTGTGATTCCTGAAAACAATGGGCAAGAGATCTTCAGCTGGCATAAATTGGCATAGCTCCATTGACTGCAATGAAGCAATGCCGAATTACACTAGCTGAGCATCTGGCCTTCTTATTTATTACTGTGATCAATTTTAAGGTAGTTTTTGAAGGCCAGATACTCAATTATGCATATTTCATGGCTCTAACATTTTGACAGTGCCCTCTGTTTTAAAGCTGTGAATATGACATCATACTCAACAAGTCTGTCTTTCTTAGTGCTGGAAAAGGATTATAGAGATGTAGAATGCTATTTCTGTGATATAATAAGTGAACAAGCCAAAAATTAATGTTTGGAATGAGGTTTTGAAAAGGATTCTTCTAGAATTTAACAAAGACACTGCTTAAGTGTTGTCCTTCATTTTGTCATCTCCCACTCAGCCTATTTTTTTTAGAAAAAAATGCCTTTTTCCTTCCCTCCACCCTGCTCTCCAAAAATATTAATTTTATATGTTGTTCAGAACTTTAGGAAGTTGCATTTAAATATATAACCGAATTGTTAATTTTGAACTTTATGACAGGAAAAGTAAATTTTCATTACTTTTATTTTTAGCTATGGTTCATTATTAAATATCCTCAGTGCAGAAAGAGAATGTATGAATTGAATATATGAAACTCTGCTCAGTGGTATGATGCAGGTGCATTGATTATTTATACTAGCTAAGTTCAGTGTCCTTTAAGTGGGAGTAGGTAAATCGAAGAGCTAGTGGAGTTGAATAGTTTGTGGTACTGAAGCATGAAGGCACTACACAGAGATGGTTATAGATCTGTCACCATTTTCATTAAAACCTCCTATTTCTGAATGGTTTATAATTTGGCTATTGTGGCTCACATAAAACTGAAACTTGTTATGCATATTATTGGACAAGAGGTGATTATTTTTATTTACAAGTTTTATTATATTGAATATTATATTGAAATATCTGATCTCAATATTATATTAAAATTATAATATAGGAAATATTTCATTCATATAACTAAATAAGCATCATGACAAACAAAAACACATACACAAATATATCTTCAGGAAATAAAGTGAGAGAAAAAAGTTACATACTTTTTGTATGTATTATTACATACAAGATGGTTGTATTATTGGTTCGACTGCTCACCAATATAAGTGTCTGGCCCTTAAATAATATTCATAACCTTGTACCAACTAGTTCTCTTAAATAACCACAGACATTTAACAGCTATTAGTTAGGTGATTTCTTTATTATTATAAATATGTTTGATTTTTTAAAAAAATGATTAAGTGATTATTAAGTCAAAACCTTCAAAACAGATTGTTTATATTATTGCTCAAACATTTCTTTGTGCTCCTGTTATTTCACACAATACTGTTACAAACACAAGTTTTGCAGGTCAATATAGTCTCTTATATTAATCAGACTCTTTACACTCTTAAAATTGAAACAGTCTTTTAACTACCTTTACATTTTCTGTGTATGAAACTTCAAATACCACTGAGTGTGTATTCACAACAGGGACTCATCATGTAAATGATGTAAGCTAAATCTTGAACAGGGATTCATGATGTAGCTTTCAAAAGAAAGTTGCCTATCAAAAATATGGGTGTGTAATTAGGTTGATTCTAGCTGGTATAATTTATTCAGGCAAGGTCTCCTCAGTGATACTTCAGTGGGATCATTCACGTAAATAAGGACTATTCACAAGACTTCATAGGGCTGGGCCCATAGGCTCCAATATTGCAAGCTACTTCATGTGGTGGATATTGGTGGTGATAGAGAAAGGGACAGAGGTCTGCCCATGAACATGAGATGGAAGGATTGAGTCCTAGATTAGTACTATACCATCCATCCCTGCTTGACTTCTACTATGGTTTTAAAACTTTAATTAACAGAAGGTCAGATTGACTGCAAACACAGGTCAAAGAACAGGCTGGATTATCTACGTCAAAAAGAATGGTAAGGATTAACAAGGTAAGGAACAGGAACAAGACTTCAAAGATTTATTTTGATACATCTGTATACAAGCTCCAACATGTGAATCTCTGTCATGGAACATATTACAATTCTGCCATTTTTTTTGTGTTTCTTCAATGTTTAACTCTACGTGCATTCAGCTATGAAGACAATAAGGCAATAACCATAATTTCTTAGTAAAAGATATAATGTATGATAACATTCCTATTTCTTACCATTTATGGGCCAGGAATCTTGTACTTTGTGTTTGCTTGTCTGGAGTTAGTTATTCATTCCATGTTTTTCTTAATTTCTTCCATATTATCTTCTTTTTCATCACTAAAATTAATCTCTTTTATGTCTTGTCAGAGGGAAAGAGATCCTTCTGAAATGAACAAATAGGACTGTCACATCTGTGTATGTGAAATTTTGCTTAGAATCATAATTTATTTTGCAAAGTACAATCTCCAAATTGGTAGAAAATCAGATGCATATAGTCAACATTTTAGAGATGAAGTTTAAGAGATAATAAAAGTATAAGTAACATGCAGTTATGATTTCATTGTTAATTTTTATAGAATTCATGAGATGATGATAACTGCTTCAGCTGGAATAATAGATTCACTGTAGGGAACTTTTACATATGAAATTGTTCTGTTCCTGCATTTTCAATTGTTCCATGGTCTAGTGATTAATATAGATGCACACAACCCCAGTTTGCTAAAAACTAAAATTTGCATGTTAAAATTGTACTTTAACTTTTTCCTGAAATACTTTTTCACAAGGAAATAATCAGTCTATCAGAAATAGAGGAATATGTGCTAGAGAAGGGACCTGCACAGCTCCTCAGAAGTGCACAAGTTGCATGTTTGCTTGAGAGATGGGGGTGATTAAACCCAAGATGAACACATCCACCACCTCTATTCTTAAAAAGCATTCATGACCTATTTTGTGGCAATTATAACTTACATACAAGACAAAAAATATCGACTATTTTGCTGAAGATTCCAAGGGTGCAATGGTGGCTATATGGAGCTGTGTAATATGACTATAATAGGGAAATGATTAAACCAACCAAATGGTTTTGCAATCATTTGTAATCAGTTATGTGTAAGAAATCATCACATTGATGGATTATAAATTGTGGGACAAATCCCATTTGCTTTACTCAGGCAAGTGATCCCATTTCATACAATGACTACAAAAAGCGTAAGCGAGTGGAGAATCAGGTCCTCTGTCCTTAAATGCAACTGTGACACAAGTCAATATCAATGAGGTTGATGTAAGGGAGTAAATGACGTTCTGTATGGGGCTTGTGCCTGCTGTTGCTCTTGGTATATAATTATGACAGTATGACTTTATGACAGTTCTAGTGCTGTATCTGTTTATGTCATTATTTCAGGGATATTTGTCTTAAATTAGAAATAGAGATGAACCAATCCATAAACTCATAACTATACAACCTCAAACTGAGGGTGATTAGAAATATAGTTATATTCAAAGTTATATTCAACTTTGGGCTTAGCCCCATCTCAAATTTTCAATTTTCATAGTGGCGGTGGGAGAGTAAGAGAGAGAACTTGCAGTACTGATATGCACTTTGGGACATAAATACTCTTTGCAGGCTTTGCTGGAGCCCTAGGCATAACTAGCAGTGTGAACCAAAGGCTGTGAACCAAAGTAGGCCTAGCCTTGGCAGAACAGTAGCACACCAGGGATTGGCTAACCAAGTAAGCCCATTCCTGACCATAGAGGATGGTACAAGAACACCCAGAGTTCTCAAGTATCTACATAAGCAAATTCCCAAGAGATTGTACAGGAGCACACCAAAACCTTGTAAGATAAGGATGGGATGACACAATAATGGATAAGGTTGTGTTGTTTGAACTAGCAGGTACAAGGATAAGGGTACTAACTAACAGCGTCTGAAGCGTAATATATAACTTGTTTGTACCAATGTATAAAAGGAGAAGTCATAGGAGAAGCACCTTTGTACTTGCTGAGGGGATCGCATCTTAGTGTGTTGAATAGGTACCATTGTCACAGGCATACGTGTACTTTTATCTCCTTATCCTTCTTTCTTGTGAATAACAACGAGGTCTGCTGAATAAACATGCTGCACTGTCTGCTAATGCAGCTGACATCAGAGCAGGAACAGCAACACTGGCAACAGTAACAACACTGCAGCACCAGCAACAACATTCCATAACACTAACAACAGTCCTGCGTGTCATGCAATGTGAAAATAGTAAATCAGTGGGCACCATTGAAAGTGTTGCTGGCTCCTGCTGCACTAGAGGTGGGGACCAGGCTATCTGACCCTTCACAGAATTGGAGATGTTACCAGAATACGGCGAACAAACCATCCATGAAAAATAGAGCCAAACCAGGTAGGACAGCAGGCTGCCAAATCATCCCTTGAAGACTAATGTCTGATATGAGAAATAACTGCAGCTGAATCGTCCCATAAGACAAAATAGCAAGTAAGAGGAGCCAGACCTGTCATAGGAAAGAAAGTCGTGAAAAGAGAGTGAGTGTAGGCTTCTATGTTTTGGAATAGATCCTGGCCTCTGGTTAGAGCCCTTTATACTAACTCTTTGCCAGCCTCACAGATCCCACAGCATAAAAGGCATATTTTGGAGGAAGGGGAGATGCAGAGTTGCTGCTCTCTGACAATCTCCAGCTGGCTTAATAGACACGGCATTGTAACTTAGGCCTAATCTATACTAGAAAACTAGGTCAACATAACTACATCACTCAGGGGTGTAAAAAATCCATACCCCTGAGCAGCATAGTTAAGCTGACCTAAGGCCCTGTGTAGACAACAGTAGGTCAACAGAGGAATTCTTATTTTGACCTAGCAACTGCTTCTCAGAGAGGTGGATTACTTGTGCTGATGGGAGAACCATCTGTGTAGGCAATGTCTACACTGAAGCATTACAGAGATGCAGCAGTGTGCCGCTGCAGCATTTTAAAGTTCTTAGATACTGCCGTTATTTCCCATTCTAAGAATGAGGAAATATTGCAATATATGCAATGTAGTAACTTTGTAAGCACTGCCTTTTTAATAGTAGCCACTGTAATCCTTTTAGTTTTGTTTTTCTTGTTTTCCAGACTCCCTGTTCACCTGAATTTTTAATATGTTCCATATATTCATTGTTTCATTTACATCTCTCTAAAGGAGAATTTGAAATAGCAAGCCATGTGCAAGCACTACTGCTCTTGCAAACTGTGACTCTTCATCACGAAAATGTCAGAGACCATTTGGGTACAGTGTGTTGGGGGTATGTAGAAATCCATATCCATTCTTTGTCTGATACTGGCTACTGCAGCCCCACTCATGGCAATGCTCTGTCTTCATAGATTAATAATAAGATCTAGATTAACAATCATTCCAACTCAGTCATTTTATTTCCTCCCTGGAGGACCAGTTGCTTATCTCATCAAAAGGAGGATGATTCCCTCTCTCTGTCAGTTGATATGATCATTATCTGGACACACACTACATCAGGAGACTGAGCCAAGCTTCTAGCCTTGCTGGTGGTAAAGGGATTCGAAATTCATGTTTATCATATGCAGAAGATTAATGCGCTAGCTAGCTTCAAGCACCACATTAGCACTAAAGTCCATTAATTCTAATTATGTTTTGCATATAGAGAATATTAAAATGTTTAAATTAATAAAGGAGAAGGGCCAGCCTCTTGGCGCAGCTACTGCATGTTAATTCAGTTTTACTATTCAGGAGGTGATCTGTGTGTGTAAAGAGCATTCCTCAGGCCAGTGGAGATTGAACACATAAAGCAGTTCAGGGGACATGTGCTAGCCAAAGCCAACTCACAGCATCTCTCTTCATTAATCCATGGAGTATCATTTGTCTCTGCTTCACAGGAGGTCAAGCTCATTAGTTTGGAGAGAAAAAGGTGGAGTGTGGGGGAGCCAGCGCAGTTGTGCACAGCCTCTGCATGGGTGTGCAAGGAGGGAGTGCAAGAAACCTAACAAGGACTAATTGTGTCAATGACAATTGTGGGCAATAGACTTCCCCAAAGGTGTGGGGAAGGGCCAAGGCCATGGCCCCAATTCCTCTGTAGTAATTATACCTCTCAACCTTCATCTGAGCTGTAGGGGGAAGGTTTGGTCATATCATCCTTGCTTCCTCGTGCCACATGCAGCTCTTTCCCCCTTCTCCTGGGCTACTAGTATGCTTTTTAAATTGTTCCATCATTGGGAACATACCTGGTGCCTGCTGAGGGGTGGGACCTAATTAGCCTACTATTTTTCTATTCCCCTCCCGGGTTTGATGTAGATTTATGACATGAGCCCTAATCACAATGCCAAAATATATATCTCCTTTAGGTTGTTTTCCCTTGTCCTAGTTTTGCCCTGGTTATCCTGTGATTGGATTGGTTGATTTGGTGATGACAGCATGAAAAATTTTCCTCCATCAGCACAATTCTTCTGCTGCTAAATCCACTGGTTCAGCTCCCATCCCCATAATCTATAACAATCCCCAACTCTTTGCTACAAGTGTTTCAGTTTAAAAAATTAACTGTTCAGATCTTCTTATTGTAGTTGATGGAGCCAACAAAGCTTACTGTCAAGTGAGCAGAGTTTATGGAATTGCCAGCAACAACAGGGAAAGAGCGAGATCAAACTAATGAATTTGTCATGGGGAGTTATCATTTTGGATGTTCAACCATGAAATCTTGGTTGAATAACATGATACTTGGTAATGAGTAAGTGGATACCATGAGATATCCTCCAAAACTGCTTTAAAATAAAGAGAGAAGCCTGGGCCTGATGAATGTCAAATGAAATTTGCAGCAAGTGGTATTCAAGATGAATAAGGAATTACTAAAAGTAAGTAAAATCCTTCCAGTCATGCACTGTGAAGAGATACACTCATCCTGCTCCCACTGAAGTCAATGGGCTATACATAAATGAGGGTAGAGCTTGTCCTTTTATGTTTTACTTGGCAGACAAATAAGTCTAGTGTTCTATTAGAGGGTGGCAGGGCTGGCCCTAGACCAAATGGTGCCCCAGGCGAGAATGGTCTTTGATGCCCCCCTCCATTTGTTAAACTTTTGAATACCTAATTTTTTTGTTGCATGTGTAGCCATTTCATGACTTTGATGCATGATTTGAATGCATGATTCATCTCTGTCACATAAGATGATAAATTTGCACACTAGAATCTATACTTTTGTATTTATTAATGCCATGTATAAGCAAATAAAAAAATTATTTCCGCTAAGCTTATATAAAATTTTACTGTTAAGAATAACTGAAATATACTAGGAGGTTAGTGAAAAGTGAATCACATACAGAATACCTGAAACATTTTACTTCAAACATTCTATTTTCCCTTTTGTCGCTAACAACGAAAACAGCACCCTGAGCCCAGCGCCTCCCCAAGCCCAGCACCCCAGGCAGTTCCCTGGGGCGCCTGCCCCTAAATCTGGCCCTAGAGGTTGGTCTAGTAATAGAGTGCCATAACAGCCAGTCTGAATAGGTCATGTAGTTTAGAATGTTTTGAAAATGTTCAGATGTCAGTCAGAAACATTATGGGTTTATCAAAATTTTTTGAGTCCACTTAACACTACATGGTTTGTGGTACAAAATTAAATCACTTAAATATGTTGCACAAGTCCTCTCATCAAGCACCGCTTTGCTCTTCCAGCACAAACCAGGAGAGCAGTCTTTGTGACAGTGACAAGTTAACTATACCTTATTGTTCTATTGCAACTATTTTTTCTAACTCAACAGCAGTCCTTTGTCAGCTCAGGCACATCTGTACAAAGACTATATTTTCCTGTTGAATAATAGGCCTTCAAAATATTTAATTGGTCTCCAAAACCCATTACATGTTCTTCCTTGCTAGCCAAACCCAAGTCTCTTTAGAAGGCAGGCATCTCCCCCCACAAACCCCTTCACCTGGCTCCTGCTCATGCAAATAAATAATGTTACACAAGGGTGAAGTTTTTGGGGGTAAAAATGCATAGGGGATCTTCTGTTTCTCCATCAACATGAGCTTGGAAGATTTAGAGTTATCCTGGGTGCTGTCTGTCACACGGACTGCTTGCCTGGCTTGTGCTGAAACAGCAAGACATGCTTGATGAGGGAAGGATCTGTGCAACATATCCAAGTGACTTATTTTTGTATTGAACTTTATTACACCAACTCTGTCACAAATACAATGCTTTGTCCTGTGAGCACATGGCTTCATTCTCATGCTGCTATGCAGGTTATCTACTTTCTTGTCTTCTAAAACCAGTGTCTTCAATTCTAAATTTCAAAATTAATGTTACCTTCTCTCCTCCTTGCCTTCCCCGCTGCTCACCAGTCTCCCATTGCTATTCCTACATCTACTGTTTATGCTGGACTGCAGGCAATCCTGGACAAATGGAAGGACATGCCAAATGTCCAGTTTTGCGAGGTAGTACTGCAGTACTGAAGATGACTAAATATGAAAACTGTACAACAGGAACTATTGTAGGGTACGAGAGCTTCTGCAGCAACAGGAAATTCAATAATAACATTAAATGAGTATATTTATTGTGTGGGTTTAATACATCTGGGAATTTGATACATCAAACGAACAAATTTCATATTTGAAATGAGTTGTTTTCCCAACATTTGGCTGATGTTTCTCTGCAGTACTACAGTAACCCTGAAAAAATGTATTGGAATGAGCCATCATAACTTACTGAAGACTGACTATAACTTCCAACTAAATTTAATTTTATTACAGAAAGAATGTCATGCATCACTGTAGGCTTCACATGCAAAATATCAAAATAACAACTATGCATTGTTAAAGTAATTAAAAAAGGCCATTCACACAATTTTAAGTACATATTTCCAAAATAAAAGCCACCAAATCAAAATATCAGGCTGCTTCTATGTACTGTATAGAGTCAGAAGAAATATACACCTTCACTCTTCATTTTTGTTCAGTTTCTTTCTAACCAAATTTAACAAGATATTCCTGGCTTGTTTTATTCAGAGGTACCCTAGAGGAAAATGCAATGGCAGCCATACAGCTCATCTACCTATTCAACTAGGAATTTGGCACATAGTTTTAAGAACTGCTATGTATACCAGCAAAAATGCCAACATTAGAGAAGCTAAAGATGGGGCAAACCCAGTGAAAAAAAATTGACATTATGTAATTCAACAGAATAATACTAATTAGAGTGTAATATATGCCGGAACATAGCATAAGATTATATGAGCTATTTTTTCTTTCATGTTTTAGACACGAGGATGCTTAAAAATCAGTTGTAATGAAGCAATAAAATTAAATATTGTCATTTTTTAAAAGTAAGGAGGACTGTCAGGGGTAGGCAGAAAGAACTAAGCTTTCTTGTTTCCAAATTAATACAGTAATATAAAAGTAGACTTCTCTTTAAATAATAGTGCTTCAAAGATGAGGCTTCCAGCACTTTCAATTGCTTGCAGACCAATTACACTGCATCACTTAATTTATCTAAGTAGTTTAACTATTTTAATATCTTTAAAGGCATGCAGTCATATAACATCAGCATCACAATAAAAACAAATTGCTACTCTGACTAACATGAGGACTCAAGTATTGGCTACATTCTGACTGCTCCTTTATATAAAAGTCTTCAGAATATATTGGCAAAAAGCACATGAATCAGGCATTTGATCTCGTTTAACATATGGCCTTGCTATTTCGGGAGTGGAAAAACAATTAGGTAATGGATAATACAACCAAACAGGATGCAGAAAATAATTAGAAAATATCAGAAACTTTCAAGTCTTGTGGAATGGCCATGTATAGAACAGGAACATGGAACACAGTACATGATCTTACGCAGCTCAGTAACATGCAGATACAATTTAGACAAATAGAACAACACTAAACAAACTTTTCTTCACTTCTGTGAAGCGCTTTCTCTATAAACATTGGCATATCTGTTATATCAATAACCTCAACTGAAAAAAATTGGTTATGAAGTCATTTAACATTTAGGTGTAAAATTAGGCTGTCACTTATAATTAAGTCCATTTAAGTGGTTTCATTGAGCTAATTTGGCTCAGCCATTACTCTTTCAAGACAGGCAGCATCATGAAGGCATAGGTGTAGGTCAGAATAGGGGTAAATGTGTTATTATGTGTAGAGAAACTTTCACAATATTTGCATATGTATCACAGGTTTGATCCCACAAGCCTTATTCACATTGGTACTCCTGGCTCAGATGAATAATCCTTTTTCAATCAAAGATAAGATTTCTACGAGCAGGTCCAATATGCTGAACTGAAGGTGGCACTAACAAGCAGCTCTACTTTATAACCATTAATAAGGAAGCGAAGCAAATTGATGCAAAAAATGTAAATTAAAATAATCCAATTAACCAGTCAATGTTTGATTATGGAGGGATGTGTTGTCTTTTCATAATAAAGGCTGAAGCTACTCACCTTTCCATGGGCTTGATCTTTCAGCCACTGAAGTCAATACAAATGTTGCCATTTATTTCAATAGGTGTAGCAATACTTCAGGATGAGCACGGGGAAGATGTGTTTTCCCCTGACCTATCTCTAGCCTCTTCAGTCGCCTCCAGGCCTGCCTGCTACCTGCCCACACCCCTGTGTAGAATCCCAGGCCTGTGGAGATCCCTCCATGCAGGCAGAGAAGTGGGGAGCTATTGCCATGGAAACATCTGGCCCTCCTTTCTGTGTAGCAAAGGGCCAGATCAGAGAGGCATGATTAATATTATAAATATAAAATATACTGTAAAATGTTAGACAATCAAACCTGAGAAATTCACCCACAAAAAAGTACTAAAAAGATATTTTGAAGTACCATTCCATCAAATATTTTTAAACCTCATATCATACATATATATAGCTCCCTAACTTCAAACATTAGAAAGAAAGGAAATGTGTATTTCTCTTACCCATCTAATAAATAAATATTCAATACCAATTGTCTTCTAACCTTTCACTGTATATAACAGGGGTAGCCAAACTTATTGACCCCGCGAGACTATCTTCCCCACTGGGCAGAATCCTCTAGCCCCACCCCCCTGCCACAGAGCAGATGCTCCAAGCTTCCCATCCCAATCTGGTAGATGGAGAATAGTGGGGACATAGAGGGCTCTCCACAGGTGAGTTGCACCTTAACTGTAAAAGAGCCACATGCAGTTCATGAGCCACAGTTTGGCCACCATGGTATATAAAACTATTTCCTATATTTTCCCTCCCTGCTTCATGCTTTCTGTTTGCTTGTTACACTCATTTTTGTGTATCTTATCTTAGATTGTCATCCCTTTGGGGTAGGATCTGTGCTATGTACAAGTGATTTTTTCCATCACCTAGCACAATGGGACCTAATTCTCATCAGGGATCTGGGTTTTAATCTAATTTAATTGTTATTAATAGCAGTAGTGGTCGTTTTACCCCATCTAATTTTTTTCACCCACTCAACCTTAACTTTACCTCTTTGGTGCCTTAACTGAACAATGGTGGTTATTGCATAGCCATTAGCATGTTAACTGTTACAATGCATATTGTAAGTTTTAAAAGTAAGAATGACTCAAGATACAATCCTTTTCCCATCAAAGTCAATGGCAAGCCCTCACTGCCTTAAATAAGAGCAGCAGCAAGCACTGAGTAACAATACATTATGTAATATTTGTCTGAATTTTATTATGGCAGAATGTCCTGTCTAGTGAGAAGAAAAGAGAGCTCTCACTTCCTCTTCCTGCCCAGATGACTTCACCCTCAGCTCGTGGAGGCTGGAGGAGGATTTTTTCCTCCAGTAAGTTCTCTGTTGAGGAATCCGTTTGTTTGAAGACTGATGAAGAAGTTATTGTGGGTAGTCCGATGGATCCTGCCAATGGCAATATCAGCCAATATTATGTGCCTTGTTCCTGTGGTGCCTGGGGGTTGTGCCTTCAAGCCTGAACATACTTATGGGGATGCTGATTTCGGAACTTCACTGGTGGGTGGAGAAGGATTTTGACTGGAGGGATAGGCAGTAAGAGTTTGTGTTCAAAAGGAGAAAGATTACTGCAGCTTCCTACATTGGGGGACAGCTGTCAGAGGTAGCTCTGGGTATGGAAGTGGTAGAAGTAAGATCCCTGACTGTGGGAAATGGTTTGTAGGGCTTGTTCTCCATTTCAAACACTGCATGAGGTCTTGAGAAGGGTAAGGAATATAGTGGAGCTTTGCCACAGTCAGCCTGTATCAGTAAAGCATACCTGTGGCCTCCTCTTCTCCAGTAAGTGGAGATGGGGCTGGTACTGGAGTTTCCTCAGTTGCAGTGGGTCCAATCATTTTAAGGGATTCCAGTCAGGGGATTATTAAGGGTAAGAGATGACCAGAGAGAAAAGTGACAGCAAAGAGGCATTTTTTAGAATCTGCATGGGGTCTTTTGTTTTTCTTCATCATGAGGTTCCCAGCAACAGAAAGAGAAATGCCAGTGATAACAAGGAAGCACAAAGGCCTGTCGTGAGTAAGCAGCTGAGCAATAGTGACAATAAGGAAGGACCTGAGGTGTCTGTTTCTAGCAGGGACTCCTGCAGTGTCATCAAGGGAGAAATCCTATGCAGCATTCACAACCAGTCAGGATCAGGCTTTTGGGCAGGACTCTTCACAATGGAAGTGTTATCCTAAGGTGCCTTGGCAGAGGTGTGTTATTCAAGTGAACTACAAAGGGGACATGGACAAATGTTCCACTAGGAATTTTGCTGCTGGGGGTTAAAATATTTTGTTAAAATCTTTTGGATTCTCTCCCGCACAGTTGAAAGCTGTGATACACCTCCCAGCAGTGGCATGAACAAAGGGGAGGGGAGGCAAGCAGGGACACTGCCCCCTTCCCCAATAATCAGAAGGCTAACACAGAACTCCTCCGGGATCCTGACGGGCAGGGCACATGCAGAGCTTCTCTGAGGCCCTAGTGGGAAGAGCACACTCTCCTCTGCTTCTCCGGAGCCTTGTCTGGGAGGGCATGCACTGAGCTCCTCCACTCCTCCAGAGTCCCAGCAGGGAGGGCGTGCACTCTTCCCCAAGGGCACAGAATGTGCCCCTCCAAAAGTGCTGGAATTTAATTTCCTGCACACGCCCCTGCCTGCCAGATAATTCAATGTCAGCTTTTACTTTTATGGTGAAGTAGAATTTTTGTGGGAGCAGTTTGGAATTAGGAAGGGGGCTAGGAACTGGGATGATACAGTAGTTGTTTCTTTATTTCAACCTGCTCCTAGCACTATGGGGCTCAGGTCTCTAAGTGTTACTACAATACAAAATAAATAACTAATAATAAAAATTAGTATGATGGTGCAAAAGACCCAACTGTATGTACTGAGATTAGTAGGCTATTGGATCTGATCCAAAGCCCAGTGCAATAAATAAAGATCTTTCCACTGACTTTGGTTGGCTTTGGATAAGGCCTTTGGTGCATATATCAGCATTGCATTGTGAGGATCATGGTTAAGTGCCTTCTATAACCTAAGCAAGTGACCAATACCCCACTAATGTAAATTATAGCTTCTTAGCAAGCCAGACCCTGATGCTGTCTTCATTCAAATACTTCCTGAGGACATACTTTTTTCTGTTAAACCATGAATACAAAAATGAAAAAGTTATTAGACTAAAACTACATCTTTCTTTCTAGAGCAATCTCTGTGAGATGCTCCTTGTGATGTCCCATGCCTTTAAATGTTCAGGGTACTCAGTACTCTTTCCCTCTCCAATGCACAGCTTCACTTTTCTGTTAGTTTCAGTTTTGCAGCCAGAACAATAAAGCCATCACAACAGACACTTGTGTGTCTATCTCCTTCTCTGCTGGCTCGAGGAATATAGCATGCTTAGCATGCCTAGTGTCTGCATGGCTCCTCACTGATTTCACTTAGCCCCACTGACTTCACTATGAAGGACTGGGACCATAAATTGTAAGTTGTCTCGATATCTGTGTCTTGTACAATGTCAAATACATTGTAGACACTTAATCTATATGTGTATTATTATTCGCTGGCATAGTTTATGGCTGTTCATATACAGTTTCATAATTTTACATTTCATTTTAAAAATCCATTAAAAAAAATTGAATGCACTGCAGCATTTACGGTTCATGGAGATATTGAGCAACTTCCTACTGGCACATTTCCTTCTGTCTCTTTGCCTCCCCATAAGCTGATTTGATTCACTGCTTCTCCACATTTGTCCCATTTTTCCCCCAAATGTAAGGTTCTTTAAAGTTGTAATACACTTAAAGACTGAAATCTAAGCCTTAAACTAGCTACTGGTTCAACCTTTCAAGTACCAGTTTAGTTAGAAGCAGCTTGGCTACCTTTGTTCAGTGTTTTCCCTTTCAAGTGCTGTTATTAGCACTTCTCCCAGGCAGTGTTTCAAAGAGAAACTGCAATTCCTGTCGTCCAACTGGCTGCTGTGCTCATTTTTCAGTAGACCAGAATCATGTTTAAGATCATCCTGCTTCAGAGTTCAAACACTGATGTTTAAAAAAGAAAACCAAAACAAAACAAAAGCAATGTGGTATAATGCAAGCCATTGTATTTCCCCTTTAGAGGTTTAAAAATAGAAATGGGTACAGAGTCTTAAAGACTGGTAGGGTGGAAGACTAAGCTCAGATGTAAGCGTGGGTCTCAGTTTGCTCTTTGTTGTAACTACTGTACATAGGAACCCTTGATGATATTTTAAAGAGTCAGTGGTGTGTAAGTTGCTGGGTGAAAGTATTTAAGTGGACTGCAAAAGGGTACAATAAGCTGGGGAACTTCACTGCCAATTTTGCATATTTGTATGGCACTTTCTGCTAGCTCTGCCTAGAATTTTCTACTAAACTGCAGTGTGACCATTGTAATGTTTGGAACAGTATTTTAAAAGATTCCCTTAAAACAAGATAAAAGCCCTGGAAAATCTCTGCTTAGAAATGAGGAAAATCTTTGCTAAATTTCCACAAAACTGGGAAAAATCCACAGGGCATTCCACAAATTTTATATATTTTTTTAACTCACAGACTGGGATCTGCTATTAGTGTGCTCAGGAATTTACACGACTTTTGTTCGATAATGACAGAAAGGCTTTAATTACTATACTTATAAACATATAAAATGAGCCCCAACACCAAAAATCCAGTATATTTTAGCTGCAAAAACAATTATCCTCACCAATGCAGGCAAAAGGCTGCGATGGTTTCTTAGCAGCTTCCCCAGGGAGCCTGGATCCGTGGTCTCAGAAGACAGCTGGGCAAAATGGCAGATCTTGTCAGTTTCTTGTCCAGAGTGACTGTTCACTCTTGAAGCTTGCTTGCCTTGCTTATTTCCATTGCTTCTCTTTTATATTCTTAAATTCAATGTTTTTCAAAGCATTTTTGTAATTTACATGAGTAAACACAGGAATTACCGAAAACAATACAAGAGGGAGAGATAAATGTGTTTTACTTAGTTAAAAGGCGCTATCCACCTAGATTTGTTGTTTAGTTTCAGTGTTCCACCCTTCAAACAAAGAGGTATTGGGGTTGTTGTGATTAAATTGAGCAATACCTGGGGTGGCATCCAGCCATGGGCTTTGATCATAAGGTATTTTGAGAGATCTGGATCTATGGAGATCTAGCACGCCCTGCATTTAACACATTTGGGTTTACTGCATAGATGAGTTACTCCCAGAGGATAAGTTCATTAGGGAAGATGGTCCAGACAAGAGAGGCAATTAATAAGCAGTTATCTTAATGAAATACCAGAAATACTTTGAAAATGGAAAGACTACATGGGTGTGTTGCAATGAGAACCAACCACCCCTTTTCAAAAGGGACTCCAGCCACCATTTAACATACTTTACAATATGCAACTTATTAATATTTGGTAGCTTAATTTTATAAGTAGGCCCAGCCGAGCTGAAATTTCATGGTCTACATGTTTTCCCCCTCGATTTTCAGCTATTCTTATTCTGTATATTGTGTGCATCTATTCAATTGTTTCACTAACTACATGACAGAAAATACAGGAGAATATAATATAAGATTTATAATTCCCTAAATATATGGACACAAATTCCTCTGATACCAATGGGAATTCAAAAGACGGGCTAAAGGTGATTAAATAAGCCTTTAAGATGATAATTTTTATGTAATTTAGCTGAATGCAATCATTAATAGTTAGTTTGTATATTAGCAAAGATACTTTTAGAGTTGTATTACCCCTTTTGAGGTTATGTGAAATTTTATATTAGATTATTTGAATTTTGAAAGTTTTACTTCCTTTCGATAATTTAACTGTCCTTTATGGAAAGCTTTCTTCCATGGTATTGTATACTTTTGTTCACTACAAATATATCATTGTCCTGCTCATCTTTCCATAATATAAAATGTGTGTAGAAAAACACAAAGAACACTTGTATTTGGGGGTTGTAAAGTCGGAGTGTATCCACTGATTTGGGATTTGGGAATTTTTTAATTATTATTATTTGTGTTTATTTTTTTCGTATTGCTTCATTACTGGGAGAAAGCTAAAAAATAGGAGCTTGCCATTTTGGGAGGGTCTGAGCCTCTCTCCCTACCCCTGTTCATGTCACCTGGGATCTGGGGGGTCCCTTACCCTGGGGTATCTGAGCCCTGCTCCCTGTGTCTGTGTCCCAGGATATGGGGGGTCTGACCCCCCATGTGAGCAAGGATCAGGGAAGCTCTGTACCTCCAGGTGGGGAGCTTAGAACAGACATGATCAGAGCATGTACCAAGAAGAAACTGCTCAAACTGGAGTAATGAGCTGACCATGGGCATGTTTGACACTATCAGAAACTCTCCAGCCCTGTAAAGGGGATTGGAACACCCACTGACATGAATAGTGCACTTCAGAAATATAGAGTTAAGGTACATGTCTACATAACCTTAATTCTTCCTTCTTTGAGCCATGCCCCAAAACACGCATAAAACACATACCTACATGATACCTTTTCACTGTACAGGAAAGGAGCTACCTGCCCTAGATCCAAACACTAAGCCTATTCACCTGATAGAATACCACACCTGTGAAATTTCACAACCCATCACACCCACAGGATTCCATCTAAACATATACTTTCCCTCACTCTTCAGTAACCCACAGCCTGCTTTCCTATCCCACATCATACTGACAATTCCCATGGCAAGACACTCCCCTGCACACACACACTGCCTTGCTACTGACACAACCTACTTGATTTTGCAATAAAATGATGCAAGCTATTTCTTCCAGGTCTGCAGGCTCCCCTTTCCTTTACTTGCACACATGGGGTGGGTGCAAACTCTGATCTCCTCATATCAAAATCACATCATGCTCCCCAAACTAATCTTCATCTCCTCAACTCACTAGCACACCCCTACCATCCTGCCACACCTACAGTATCTACCGTTCAAAGTGTTCAGTACAGCTACAACTCACACACTGAATTCAGTGGCAGTGCCTACAGATAATTCCCAGTGTCCATTGCCAGCTGCAAGGCAACGGAGATAAGGTTATGTGGTCATATACCTTAACACTATTTTCTGAAGTTTGAGCGTTGCTGAACTCAACATTCAGGAAGAACATGGGCTGTCATTGGGAAGACTTGGCTCTGTATTAACTGCTTTTGTGCCATTTAATTGACAAATGGCTAGATCCTAAGCTGGTACGTAGCTGGTATGTAGCTCCATTGAAACTGGTGAAATCAGTCACACCAACTGAAACTCTGGCCATAAGATCATAATTTCCATAAATGCCACGTAAAATAAATATATATTTTCTAGCGATCCCATGACCAGCTATGTAACAAGTTTTTTTAAATGCTGAATCATATATGGGACTTGTTCATAAACGGTGCTCAGGCTAGTTTGCTACATGACGGTCATGTGCAGGAATTAAAATTTGACCCTTTTGGAGCAGCACGTTCTGTGGCCACCCTGTCAGCTCTGGCAGGAGTTTGCTCTCCACACGCTGCCAGGAGCTTGCTTTTCCCTTTCCTTCCTCACCCCCCTGCCACACCAGCAAGAGTTCGCTCTTCCTTGCCCCCACCCTGGCCTGGCAGGTGCTTTGTTCTTCCCTCCCCCCAGCCCCAGCTCACTCTCCCGAACCCCGTGGCCAAGAGCTTTTTCTATCCTGCCCCACTGACCCTGGGGCCAAAGGAGTTCTGTGCTCCCAAAGATTATTGAGGGAGTTTATCCCTCTTTGTGCATGCACCGCTATATGATGATGATTCTGCATTCATATATTTTCTACTGTTATGTAGGTACTAAAATAGTATTTTTAATACCAATCATTTATCTATATGATTTTAATTTTTAATGTGCTTGATTAGGACCACCCACTCCACTTAGTCTATTCTTGTATATTTTTCCATAGTATGGTTAGTTATCTTGATTTACATGGCAATTTTCTACACAATTTAAAAAAATATTAATCAATTTCAATTCAAATTAAATCAAGACGCCACAGAAATTGTTGCCATGTTCTGAAAACATTGATCAGTTTTGAACAGTTTAACCAGCTCCTGAATTTGTAAGGATAACTCTAGGATTATATGAATATGAATATTATTTACAGCATTTTTCAAAAGTTGCTCAAACTTGGAGTCAAAACCAGCAACCCTTATTCATGTGAATAATTCACAACTGGCTTATGATGGGGTGTACAACCCTGCATCAGGCAGGAAAAGGTTAAGTTGTTGTTCTGGGTTTGAATGGCTCTGCCCTGATGTACCAACAAGTTATGTCAAACATAGAGGAAGCGTTCAAAAGGAAAGAAACTCAGCTCAGAAGGCAGCTGGGGAGGCCAGATAGCTACTTTCCCCAATTCCGAAGGAGGAGCATGACAGAAAACAGAGCTTCCTCCCTTGCCTATGGAAGGTCTAAGATCCATGAAGTAAAGGTGGGCAGAACTCTACTTTTTCTGGTGGCTAACTAGCACACATTGTGCTGGACTCAGGCTTGACCAAGGTCCTTCTAGAAGAAGAGAGGCACAAGACTCATCTAGGACTGTCAATCTGTTTCCTTTCCTTCTTTTATTTTGCTGTTTTTGTTCTTTTATTTGTTCCCTTTTACTTGTGGAATGGGGGGGGGGGTAAATTCCAGGGATATGTCCACAGTGAAGCTAAGAGGTGTGATTCCCTGTGCACATAGACTGGTTAAGCTAGCGTGCTAAAACTAGCAGTATGGATCTTGTGGCATGAATGGCGGCTCAGTTGAGCTACCCAAGTTCAAGACTGCCAGACCCTCTGGGTCCAAGCTTGGGTGGCTAGCCCAAGTTGCTGCCCATGCCACAGCATCCACACTGTTGTTAGCAGGCTAGCTCTAACAGAGCTAGTGTGAGTCTGTTTACCTGCTCTGAGAATCCCACATACCAGCTGCAGCCATAACCAAGAGGAACTCAGCCAGTGGGATGCGATTCTGTCACTCAGCCCAGTGCCACTAATATGCCTCAGTCCAAAGGACCAGAATCCAAGTGAGTATATCCATCACAACAAAAAGGGGTGCCACAGAGAGATTAGAACAATAACATGGTGCTAATGAGTCCTTGGGGCTACTTGTGTGAATAAGAAATATTCACCCAAGTAAAATCTGCAGGACCAATTGGAAGACTCCCATTGACTTAAATGGGAGGTGAATCAGTCCATTGGTCCCTATGGGTGCATATGTCTACAATTCAATAAAAGACCTGTGACACAGCTGCAACTGGCTCAGGTCAGCTTACATGAGCTTGTGAGGTCGGAGGGTTTCACAGCCCGAAAGTCTATGCTGCAATTGTATAGCTCTACAGCCCA
Organism: Emydura macquarii macquarii; assembly: GCF_026122565.2. NCBI lineage: Eukaryota > Metazoa > Chordata > Testudines > Chelidae > Emydura > Emydura macquarii. The sequence goes on along the minus strand of NW_027130849.1, from coordinate 280,289 downwards.
AGACCCACGAGCCTGAGTCAGCTGACTGGGTTCTGAGATTGGTGCTGCAGTTTTTTTATCAAAGTGTAGACATATCCTAAGGCACTGATTCAGAAAACATCCATGTTCAGGAAAGCACGTAAGCACATCCTTAACTTTAAACATGTGCTTCAATCCCATTGAAGTCAATAAGACTTAAGCCTGTGGATAAAAATAAGCATGTGTTTAAGCCTTTCTTAAATTCTGGCCTTAAGGAAGAAATAGGAAAGAGGGCATGCTCTGAAATAATGCAATAGACTCACTCTTGAAGTCTTCATTCAGTAGTTACTGAGGCAAATTCCAAATGAAATCAATGGAAATTTTGGCTTAGTAAAGACTTCTACTCTGGTCATTATTGTTGTTATATCAGCAATTAGTGTGAGAATTAGAAGTCTGAAGTTCCTTAAATTCAGCCCTTTGCTCAGGCTACTAGACCACACATTTTTTTCTCATCTAAATATAGAAAAACAATGAGTGTCTCAGATATAGAGTTGTGATAACTCTTGGTGAACTTTGAATTTCTAAGGGTGACCACTGTCTGATTTTCCCCTTGTTACAGATGAGCTGTTGAGTGACTTGTCTGAGATTCCACTAGAAAATTTCCACTAGAAATCTGCTGCAGAGCCAGGAACAAAATGATCATAGGATCGTAGAACTGGAAGGGACCTTGAGAGGTTTTCTAGTCCAGACCCCTGCATCCTAACTCTAAATTCTAATAACAGGTCTTCCTCTTTTAGGCCCTGTCCTGCTTTATACACATGCCTAACTTTTTTCTGCATTGTGAGCAGTCCAACTAACCTCAGAAAAGCAGAAACGTTAAGCAGACATGTAAGACTGTGCAGTATCAGGGCTATGGTCACAAGCATGACATCAGCAGAAAAAGATGGTCACTGGATGATCAGTGACTCCTGAAGCAGGATACTTACCTACTCCGTACCATGTCACATACACCACATAATACAAATCATTAATCATTTAAATACACCATCTTAGGGTATGTCTGACTAGTTAATTAACACCTATTCCATTCTAGTGTTTAAAAAAGGAAGTTGTATTTGAAAAAGGGTTTATCTTGACTGGCTAATACATTAAAATAAAACTTGTGTAAATCACTCTAAAACTGTGTTAGTAAATAAATTAGTTCATCCTTCTCTACACATAAGAATGGGGTGGGTGAGTAGAGTGGTTGCTGCTCTGGGTACCAGCTGTCATGGGGCACAATACCGCTTGTCTGATTGGTCTGTTGGTTTTCTCTGCTGATTGACAGGCCACCACAGGGATGCCAAAAACAGTTAATGCCCTTCTCATCAAAATATCTAGGTCTGTTCCTATCTTCATATACCCTCAAAGACTATTGAACCAAGATGGGATCGGCAACTCCTCACACTCCTTTCTCAAAACTGCCCATACCTGTCACAAGCATCAGGAAACTTCCTTCCTTCCAGGCCTTTTACTAGAATCTAATCTGCTTCTGGTTCAAAATGATCATGTTACATATTTGGGAACAATTCAACCTCACTTTTTTCTTTATGGCAATGAAATCTCCTATCTTGAACATATTTTAACCTTCAAAAACAAGGAAGATTATCACAAGGAAACTCTGACTTCTCCTGGTCCATTTCCTGTTATCAAACTATTTTTATTATTGTTATTTAATTACAGCATTTGTAATTTTAGTGCTTAATTTTCTGGTGCCCCTAATTTTTCCCCTCTTCTCTTTGAAATTTACCTTACATTTTAAGTGAATAATTAAGCAAAAAACAGTAAATGAGCCTTACAAAAAAAAAAAAAAAAAAAAAAAAGCATTCTTTCTCATCAGGTGGGTTTCTGTTTCTTCCCACCTCTAATAAATTATAAAATTGAAGAACTGCCATGAATTATAATTAATAAATAGGGACTACTTTATGCAGCACAAAAGAATAACATTAAAATGCTGCAACCCAGTGGGAGAAAAAAGGGAACTTCAAAAGTTCAACAGAACTCCCTGAGCAATGAACTTTCCAGTGACAAGTCACCTATTAATAAAGAAATTGATTTGAATTGTTTTATTAATGCAGAAATGGCTAAGTGGCTCATGGGGAAGATGCTGCCCCCAGCTTGAATATGGACACATAGACAACACAAATTAAAACTACCAGCATGCAGTGCATCCAGGTGGAGAAATGCATATTGAGATCAATATCACCACAGGGCATATTTCCTATGAAATATGGGAAACTATTGTCTATTCTAAATTATGCAAAATAAGGATGACCTGACAAATTTGGCTCTTGACAAAATGACAGTGCAGTCTGTGGCTGGACTATTCTAAATTAATAGTAAACTCAAGTGTAAGGTCAAAAGGATCATTCCATTTTTGAGTTATGGATCTCTTCTTATGCAATGTTTGGGGTTGATATTATTATAGATTGTTTATAAACACTGCATTCTGGGATTAATGAAAGCAATTTACTAAAGCTTATTTATGTGCTGTTATCTGAACTAATACTTTTATTGGAAAAGTTTCTGCTTGACATTTTGTGTTTTGACTGGCATTTGCTAGTTGCCAGATGTCATAAAGAAAGGACTGCAACACATGCCGTTAGCAGCATATGCCTTTTTGGGCGCTGAATAGCATTTTCATACAAAAAATCAAATGATCCAGAACATATTATGCTGTCATTTAAAAACAGCATCAGAACTGAAACATTTTTCATGCTCATAATAAATTTTGTTCCCTAAGGCTCAATCTAGCATTTTCTCACAATGTTTGGAAATATAATGAGGAAAACATTTATTCTATTAATTGGCACTACTGTTTTTATTCAGAATGCTAATGATTTTCTCAGAATACAGGTTTTAAGCAATATCTGTGGGAAGGCTTTGATTTTCAGCTTTATCCTTCTCTACTTCACTGAAAGAGACTGTCTTGTTTTCTTTACCATCCTACCTTCTCAGTTATTTACAGTAGTGACAAGGGCTTATCTGCAGGGATAAAGGAGATCTGACAGCTGATCTGCTATTTTTAAAGGGATACAGCAGATTTTATCCACAACAAACTGCAATAGCTTTTTTAGTAATGTGTGGGTAAATGAGGTAGTCATTAATCATTCCTAAGTGATAAAACTGTTGTGATAAAACTGCTGACAGTTTCTTAAAGAGACAATATTAAAATACAACAGCAAACTATTCTAATGCAAAGGAAATATTGGAAGAATAGAAAGAGACCAATATGACTCCATCAGGAGTTCTTTAAAGACCTGAAAATCAAAAAGAAATCTAACAAAAGTGAAAATATGGACAAATGCCTAAGGATGAATACAAAAAAAAAAAAAAAGTAAAAATGGAGGAACAAAAACAGAAAAGCAAGGCATAGTAAGTGACATGGAAGTAAATAAGAAGAGGTTCTACATATACATAAGGAGGAAAACAAAGAAAAAGGAGAGTGTAGATTCACTATTTTGTGTGGTGTTATCAGTGGTTCCCTCTCAAACTGGAAGACATATCCAGTAGAGGCCCATGGGGATCTGTCCTGGGTCTGGTATTGTTGAATACTTTCATTAATGACTTGTATAATTGAATGAAGAGTATGCTAGGAGGGATTGCTAGCACTTTGGAAGACAGGATTAGATTTCAAAATAACCTTGATAAATTGTAGAATTAGTCTGAAATTAATAAGATTACATTCAATAAAGACAAGTGTAAAGCATTACACTTGAGAAGGAAAAATCAAATGAGCAAATAGAGCAAATAGAACAGGGGGAATAACTGGCTAGGCAGTAGTACTGTCAAAAAAGGATCTGGGGTTTGTAGAGGATCACAAATTAAACCTGGGACAACAATGTGATATAGTTGTTAAAACTCCTAATGTTATTTTGGGGTGCTTTAATGGGAGTGTCATATCTAAGAAGCAGGATGTAACCATTCTGCTTTACTTGATATTGGTGAGACCTCATTTGGAGAATTGTGTCCAGTTTTGGGCCCCATACGTCAAGAAAGATGTGGAAAAATTGCCAGAGGAGAGCAAGAGAAATGATAAAAAATTTAGGAAACCTGACCAATGAGGAAAGCTTTAAAAGAAACTGGGCATGTTTAGTCTTCAGAAAAGAAGATTGAGGTAGGACCTGATAAAGCTTTTAAGGGCTATGAGAAGGAGGATGAAGATCAATTGTTCTGCATGTCCTTTGAGGGTAGGACAAGAAGTAATCGACTTACTCTACAAATAGGAAAATTTAGGTTTGATATTAGGAAAAACTAACTATAAGGATCGTTAAGTACTAAAATGGGCTTCCAAGGGAAGTTGTGGAATCCTTCACTCCATGTTTTTAAGAACAAGTTTGACAAACATCTGTCAGGAATGGTTCAGGTTTACTTGGTCCTGCCTCGTGTAGGCAGCTAGATTAGATGACCTCTCAAGGTCCATCTCAAGGTTCTATGATTCTATGAACTTTACAGGTTTATTCTACAGATTAAAGCTACATTGTCCTCTATTTTATTATTTTTTTGGAGAGAGGGGATGGGGAGAGACAGTAAATGGCTTGAAACAGGACATTGTCTCAATAACTGAAGCTTTCTATGGTGACATTAATATGGAGAGGCTATCTCTTCATTTAGAAATGTTGGGTGATATTTTCAGATCGAGAAATTGCCAACTTTATTCAGTGAGTGAAGTGAATCAATTTCTGAAACAAAATGAAGGCTTGAGTGACATGTTGTCAGAAGTTACAATGCTCCTGAAATTGTTCTACACAATTCTAACTACAACCTGCACTGTTGAGTGATCATTCAGTTGTCAGGGCAGACTGAAAATTTTTTTGTGAATGACAATGGGCCAAAAACGTCTAAATCACTTGGCATTTCTTCATATTCATAAGAACTCTACCATCTTGGTGGCTTGCATTTTCTCCGGATTGTAGGATCTTCTAAATAAAGATTTATTGTTGTTTCCCAGAAGTGATTATATGATGAGTAGGTGCTCATCCCACTCAATACCTCTTGCAACAGGCCAACTTTCTTCATAATGCATGCCAATGACACGTTTAGGCTTTGAATTTTTGCATTAACTTCTTCTACAGGACCCAGGGATTTCATAAAAGCTGTTAGTGTAAAGTACGTTGAGAAAGCTTGAAGTTGCTTCGAGAATCCACTACATTTTGAGCCAAATGCATCTGAAGAGTGACTGAATTCATCCAGGCAGTTCATCATGGCCTCGTAGCTGTTGAGCAGTGATTTAAAGTTGCTGATCCTTAGTGTCCATCTTATTGGGCACAATGGTCGTAAAGAAGGCTGAGACTCCTCTTCACTCTGAAACTCTCTGAATGCTGCCATATGCTTTGGTGACTCCGTGAAGGCATTGATGAGATCTTTCACCATCAAAAACGTATTATGACATTCTGGAATATTATGCAGGGCATCCTGCATGACAAGGTTAAGGGAATGTGCAGCACGTGCACAAATTCCACTCTTGGCTCTCAATCCTTCACTCTGGCTTGGACTCCAGTAAATTTACTGGACACATTACTGGCTCCATCATAACACTGGCCTCGGAAAACAGAAAAGGGCAAATCAAACCTGAGAAGCGTATTGCGTTGGTTTGGTAAAACCCAATAAACTCCTCATAAATCTCCCAGTCTTCACTAGAGAAGAACCTTAAAGAAAAACGTACTTGTCCTTTTCTTGACATATCGGTAGTCTCCTCCATTACAATGGCATAAAACTTAGACACCTTTATCTTTTTCACAATTTGTCTTAGCACCGTCATTGCCATCATTTTGATTATTTTGTTAATAACCTCATGTGATAGCCACTTGTATTTTGTGTGACTAAGCCATTGTTTCAGTTCCTCTGAATCTGTATTGTGTAGCAACAAAATCTGCATCAAATCTGAATCACTCTCATTATGTTTATGTAATGCTATTCCTTGTTGAACTAGGTACTGAACACTGGTAAAATTTTTGTGCAGTGCATTCCTAGCTGATTGGGATTCTTTTCTGTAACTGGCCAATATTAGTGCAGAAACATTTACCTGCGATTGCAGAACAGCATACTTCATAACTACTTCCTTGTGACAGGAAGATTTTTGATTGATGTTAAACCACTCATTGCGTGTCTCCAATCTTGAAATCTGGATGAAATAAACGTTGGTTCGGCCTTCGTAGAAAATATTAACATCTTCTTTTTTAGAACAGTTTTTGCAGACTGAGTAAAAAGATCTGTCTAATTCACTACTGTACTCCAAACACGTAAATCTTGATAGCCAAGATTGCTGAAAACTCCTTTTTTTATCTTGTAGATTTGCTGCATCTTTGTTTTGTATAACTTCAGTTTGCAAGCTAGGTGTCAAGCTCAGGCTGTCACTTGATGAATTATCCTTTTTTTCTTTTTCTCTTGGGTAACTTTATTAAGAATTTATTCATTGTTGATTATTATTACTGGTTTTATGAAGGTAGATTTTATTGTAGGGATAAAATGAAGCTACAGCCCCCCGGTGCCACAAGATTACAAGGGCCAATTAAAAGTGGAAAGTCAGAAGCAGCACTATTCGCCTGCTTCAGTACATTATATTTAGTTGTATGCTTATACAATCAATTTTATTCTTTAGTTTAAGGGTATAAAATAATCAAGTATTGTGCTAACCACAGTCATACCTCTAACTGACCACTTAATTTAAGTTGCATTTTTTTCCCTCAGGCACTCTTACAGACACATTTCAAATGAAGCCGATCAGGGCCTTATTTTTGGTGCAGAATGGGTGAATTCACAGATGACAGATCTGCACAGTGGTGTGGGGGGACAGGAAGGCGCCAGGTCCCGCGGTGCCAGCCTGGGCGGGTTGAGGGGTGCCAGCCAGGCCCACGTAGGAGAGAGGTGGGGCCGGGAAGTGGGAGTGTCCCCTGCACTGCTAGGGGCAGCCAGGAGCGGCTCCTGGCCAGAGCGCTGGGCCTACATTGGAGGGGATGGGCGGGAAGGAGTGGGGCTGGGAGGGGGGAGCACCTGCCACACTGCTTGGGGAAGGGGGCAGAGCTAGCAAGGCTCCTGGCCAGCTGCTCACACTGAGGGCTGGTTCACACTGACCACGCAATTCGGTGGCAGTCGACGGGAGTTACCCAAACTATGCAGAGTAGTTTGCGTAACTGACGTCGACTGCTCAGCTTCCCTTCTGAGTGCTGTTCACACTGAGCTGAGCCAATGGGAACATCCTTACCATCGACTCAGCGCTACGCTACTTGAGGGGGTGGACTTACTCAGTTGACTTCCTGATCGATTGAGCAGTCAGTGAGACCCGCTCAATCGATCCTGAAAGATTGATCTGGCAGCGGCGATTTTGCCGCCATCAGTGTAAACATAGCCTAAGTGTGTCCAGACTCCAAGCCCAGGGGTGAGTGTGTCTGGGAGTGGAGGGGGGAGAACAGCAGGACTGCACTGGGGCCAACCGTTGTTCTCTGCTCGTGCATGCATAGACGGTGAGTTATAGGGGCCCGTGGTGCATGTGCTCCCCTCCAGAACATGCTCTGCGGCTGGCTCCCCAGCAGCACACAGATCAGAGCTATTAGTGGAGCTGTGTCCATGCTCCTCAATATTGCTGGAGCACATGCACCACGCGCCCATATAACTCGCTGCCTATAGTGGTAGAAACCCATTTAATTAATGATATCCAATCCCCTCTACTTAGAATTAGAAAAACTGGGTACCTCACAATTTATTATTTCCAAACTAATATACTGTAACCTTCTTTCTTTTGTTAAATTATTTGATGGTGTTGCTTCTAAGATTAATACCACACATGGATAAAAACTGCCATTTAAAACTGAGTGAGACAAAAATAACATGTAATATATATTTTTAGCAACTATCTTATGATAAATACTGCTTCTTTGGACAAATTAGTTGCATAGTTGTTGTTTTTTTAAATGTCTTCTCCATATCTGAAAGGAAGTTTAATTATGTTTAGTCTTTCTTACTATAAGAAACTAAACGAAACATAATTAATGAAAAAGTGATATCATGTACATTCAAAGAATTATCAACCTAAATATGTGCATATAGTTTCATGTGTGGAGAAAGATATCTATATTTAAGGTCCAATTAGGAGAGAGACACTGAAGGGTGTAAACCCAGAAAGATATTATGGCTTCCTGCCTTCCTTCCCTGTAATGTGGAATCATAAGAAGGAATAAATGAAGAACCAGCTGCAAAGGTCACATTACTGAATTCCATTTTCCTATCTTCTACACTATAAAAACAGAAATCTTACCATTGGAAAGTATTTTTCAGTCTCCTTCAATGTTTTGGGACCCCTCTGGAACCAGGGTCAGTGAGAAAGCTAGAAGTAAGAAGAGATACAATTATCTTGTGCAAATATGTTCAGGTGAACTTAGCACTATTTTTTTAATTGTACGTCTGCAGAATTTCCATGAGGCAATCTTATGTTTAGCTGCTGTACTCATTATTTTATGCACAGTATTTTCTAGATAGTGGTGGTGGTGGTGGGGGTGGGGGGTTGGCAGGGGGAGAGGACGGAAAGACTGTTTAAGACAAACGGATCGCTTTGATTATTCATAATTCATTTTTTGTGGTGTACGAATGGTCACCTGAGTCACATAGGTCTACAGAGATAGGTAGCCATTTTGTGTTAATTTCAGTGCAGATATTGTATGCTCCCATGTAGATTTTATATTGTTTATCTTTTCTTGTATGTTTTTATTTATCTGAAATAAAAGTTAGACTTAAGTATACATAGTGTTGTTGTGAGTGGAAAAGTATAACAACTTACCAACAATTGGCTCAGAAAGTAAAAACTCAGTAAACAGGTCTCCTATGAGGAAAAAGAAAAGTGGAAGAATTAAAATGGTCACTTATGTAGATATAAACATTTTCCATATAATAAAAAAGATGTAAAATATGAAATAGACTTGTTTAGAATCTTTACTGCAAATGCTATTAGAAATAATGGTAAGAAATCAACTTTGACTGGAAAAGTGACATTTGCTGTACCTAAAAACTTGTTTTCCACATGGCTTAAAAAGTATTATATACCCAAAAAAGGTTTTTTAGCTGAAAGTTATGTTTCATCTGAGAAACCAACTGGAATACATCTGTGTATTTCTAGCCAGTTCTGTCTCTCCCCCCTCCACAAGAAGAAGAAAAAGAAGAAATTTCATTGTAGCACCTGCTATTTCTTGTAGAAAGCTATCAAATTCTGGTATAAGAAACTGAAATTAAGACTGGCTGTTGAGTGATGTTCATACAAAGGAACTCGCAGTGGAAGAAACCATGAATACATGATGCTTGAGACCATAAAAAAAATGATCTACAACTCATGAAAGCACCTCTGTCAATTTAGAACATTGTGTAAGAAAGGAACTAGTACTCAGGCAAAGAAGATGAAACCACCCCTAAGGACTGCCATGGACAGAAAGCCAAATTTCCCTCAGATGTGGAAGTGTGTCTAGCCCTGATACAATCAGAAAAACTCATTGGAGCATGACAACCACATACAGGGAAGACTCTCAAATTCTTCCTGACAACTTCATTATTATAGAGTTAGTAAAGAATGTTGCAGTTAAAGTAGCCTTCAGACTTCCATTATATACTCATTTATACTGTACATGCTTAAAACTAGAAGGAAAAAAGCCTTTCAAAGATATGTGTGTGTACACATGACTTAGAATTAGTTGAACTTTACAGGCTGACATTTCCCAAATGGCTAGTTCCTGATGACTACTACAGGCCACCTTGCAAAAATATTTTAAGTTATAGGAGATTTAAAAATCAGTTTTGGACATGCATATGCAAATTTCCTTCTTCCTTTAATATTTACATGACTATGAAAAAATGTAAATGCATATTTGTTATTTATATAGATTTTACACTGATATTTCAGTTTGAAGCATTCATAAACCCTGGATTAATTTGGTCATGCATTCAGCTATGTTAATATTCTACCAATGTAGCATTATGCCAATATAACAGAAGGTTGACATAGTTTTATCTTATTTTCTACTATATGATCCATAATGTTCATGTTCAGGAAACGGCTACAACTTTACAATTTCTGAGTAGCAGGAATTTGTTGCCTAGTTCTAATGTCAAAAGCACAGGTTGGTTCTATAGCTCTGTGTGATTTCCTTGTTTGTATTTCTGTTAGTTGCCAGGTCACATTGCCTTCCATGGGATTGCTTCTCTATAAAATGCCTATAGGCAGCATTCTCATTTGATCTGCATGGATTTCCCAAATGACCACTGCAGTGCCACCTATTTTTTTTTTTTTTGTGGCATCCAGATTGCCTATAAACGGTAATACTTTTCCCATGTTCAAAAATGATTCTTTTTTGAACACCTTCTTCTGGTTCGTTTTTTTTTTTTTTTTTGGCATACAACTATGAACAGGTGTCAGTAAGTGCAAGGAGTCATGTGGGGTCTGTATGATGGAGTTGTCATGGAAGATGGACTTCCCTCTTCTGTTCCTACAGAACAGATGCTCTATGTAGTGTTCTGCAGGCCTGCCGATCTTAAACCCATTGTTACCTGGCAGCTCTGCTCAGTGGCAAGGGTCCTCTCAACTTGTGTGTGGGCATCCCGCCATCCAAACAGATAGTCCTCGATGCGGGCAGCCAAAACAACATTATGGGGATGTAATATGTTTTTTAAAAACCATAATCCCTGCTGGGGACATTGACATGGCTGCCCTTCATCAATTTTGGTGACATTGCTAAATTAATGTGCTGTTGCTAATCCGTTCCTGAGCTGGATTAACTTTGCAATTTAAAAAAAAAAATTCCCAGTCACATAAGCCATAAAGTCTTGTAGAAGTGGGCAGAGTGCTATGTGAGAACTGAGAATATTATTCAAGTAATAATAATAATATTTAGCAGTTATATAATGCTTTACATTTCCTAACCCTTAATACATTTCAGCTCATTCATTCATTAATTGATCCTCCACACCTTACAAATTAGATTGGTAAGAAACAGAGGCAAAATGAATAAGGACAAAACTGTCAAAACACTGTGTGCAGACTTGAATGCCTTCACTTGTAGAAAAGTCCCGTGGAATTTAATAGAAAATGATAACTGTTTCATAGGTGTATGTTTATTTTTTTTTATCAACCTATAGAATTCAACAGAAAATTATAGTCCTGGTATGGAATTCTACAGGATGGTTTCATTTTTTTGAAAATCAATAGGATGCTTTTATAGGGTAATTTTTTACATGCACTTACCGATATTACTTGTTTAACTGAAGTAACTGTGCATGTAGGTCACTTGCATATGTAGCTGCCACAGTTACACTTAGAGCAGCTACATGTGCATATTAGGTACGCAAACATATGTGCAATTGTATATGCAAATTGTTGAAAATTTGACCCTTAGTGATATACTCAAAGACACAGAGAACAGTTGGACAAGCTAATAGCTATGCCGGAAGCCATGTCTCCAGTTCATCTTTCTTCCCCACTATGCTTCATTACAAGAAACTTCCAAAGCCCTGGTGGGTGGGATTATACAATCAGTCCTAGAGGCTCCCAGCTCTTGCTTTCCTCCAGTTGCCTTTTTAATATCTCCCACGTTGGTCTCCTGGAGATCAAAAGAGTTACAGTGGCCTCTCATCATTGAGTGTAAACCCTGCCTCCCTTCATAACCACTGATCTAGAAACTCTGGTCTCTCTTCTAAACATGTTGGGCGCTATACAAGTTCTGTATCCCTTTGTGGGGGTTCACCATTTGTACAATATCAAAGTCCTTAGAGCTAATATGGGGTACTTGATAAAGAGTAAAATTTACAACCATAAACTTGAAATCTGTGCCTCAATCTAATATTTGAACGCCTTGCATAGGTCAGCATTACCTAAATTATTTATTATTCATGTTTATTACAGCAATGTACAGGGACCAACTCAGAATGGGGCCTCATTGTGCTAGGTACTGTACAAACACAGAGTAGTATCCGGTCCCTGCCATGAACTTCTTAAATCTAAATGCTAAATTTAAATAGACATAACATTAACAACTTCATTAAAATAGATGTAACATTAAAAAAAATCTATATAAATTATTCTAAAGGTAGTGTTTACATTTGATCTTGTATTGTATTACAATTTATTCTTTTTTTGATCTGGATAACTGCACAAAACTATACTTTCATATGTTCCATTCATAGGCTATGCATAATCTTATCTCAGATCCAAGTATAGAATGGAGATAAAAAATTACTGTATTTTAGAAAAAATAGATTTTCTAGACTAACCTATAAAACTTCATTTTGCCTTTCAATGTTTGTTTTCTTCAGGAGATGAGAGAAGTTCTGCTTCCCGATATTTATGACTCTGTTGGAACTAAAGTGACAGCTACAGCAAGCCAAAGTAAAGAAAGGAGCCATGAGACTCCCTTTGAAGAATGTAAAATCCCTATTTTCTATACAATTGTAGAAAGTAGGAGGGGGACGTTATGTACTGTGGAAAAGCAAGGTTTTAAGGTAATTGATCCAAAAACACTGCTTTGAATCTACTTGATATTTAAAGCTAGTTGGAGCATTTTTGATTAAACAGTTCTCTGATGGAATATACTGTTTGATTGAAATGGAAATGTTTTGTGGAACTAGGTAGGTTTCAATCACATTTTCATTGGGGGAAGAGAAAGAGAGATCTCCCTCATCTCAAGCTAGTGCCTTAATCATTAGGCTATAGAATCAGTCTTTCTTTCTTTCTTTCTTTCTTTCTCCTCATTTCACAAAAAAATTCAAAAGGTTTTTATTGCATTCTGCATTGGAACAAAAACAGTACTTCAAATTTTCACAAAACAGAATTGTTGTTTTCTGGCTAGCTCTGTGACATGCTTTTGACATTTCTGTAAAAGGCAACTATTTATGTCCATTAAATTGCACTATGTATACTGAAATAACAGGAAAATGGTTAATGTTTCTTTCTTTCTTTTGTTTCTAGTAATAACAGACAGACTGTATTCTCAGTTCTTATGCAAAGGTCACTAAAATATAAGTCTCACCAATTTATCTTTCTCTTAGGACTCTGATACAGAATCAAATATATTACATTAGTACATATAAATATTTAACATTGCTTTTGGATGTAACAAAGTTAAGATAGGTTGTCCTATTCTATTGTATATTTTCCAGAATGGCACTAGCAGTGTCAACTAAAAGTGCACCTAAATGAACAATAGGATGTAGTCTCATTTCAAATTGTACAAATATCTGCAAACTAGACATTTCATGACTAGCCCTGTGTGGTTTGGCATACTTCAGATTTAGCAGTCAAAACCAATAGTCAGCTTTTGTATCACCAAAAAATGTTTGGCTGTGAAAAAATAGCGGGTCTGGAAATGGCATAAATATTATTGAAAATTAGTAATAATCAAATCTCCCACTGTTCAATTTTATGTCCAGTCTGTAAAACAATGCAAGCATATCACCCTTCAGCAAGCACAGACACTTTGGTTTTTTAAGCTGAAATGAGTCAATGACATTTACTGGAAGAAATAGGGTTTATGATGAGCTGAAACTCAAATAGTAATGTATCCAAATAGCCATCAGTCTAAGTACCCCATCTCAATTAAAAAAATCTATTTGGAAAGGGGTTGATTTCAGTTCTTGATATAAGAAGTCATCAGCTTTCAAGAATTCACAGAATGATATTCTTTTTATACCCATAAAAGTATATAAAAGATATAAAGCATGCCTTCTCTTCCTTACTGTTTCTAATACAGCTATCAACTGTGGCTACTATTTCATAAACAGTATCTCATCACTAAACCCCTCTACACATCCTCTACCTTTCCACCACTAAGTTCAGCCCTCCATTTAGTCTTGCATTTCTGCCCCTCCAGCTTATCATCCTGGAGTTCCCGCTAGCAGTTCAAATGTAATGTGATAGACATTAAAATCTTTGGGGGAAAATTGTAGTTTAACTCTCAACTATAGTGGAATTGCACTTGCTTATTCCAGGGATAAATACGTTAAAGATTGTGAGGAGCTCAGATATAGTGATAATGGACATCAAAAGTACCTTTAGACATTAGATACACATGATTTAGGCTATGTCCACACTGACGGCAGCAAAGTCGCCGCTGTCAGATGGACTTATGTGGATCGACTGAGCGGTCAGTGAAGACCAGCTCAGTCGATCCAGAAGTCGATGCTATTAATCCACCCCCACAAGTGGCGTAGCTCTGCGTCGACGGGAACGTGGTTCCCATCGGTGCAGTTCAGTGAAGATGGCGCACAGAAGAGAAGCACAGCAGTTGACGGGAGTATATAAGTTTTCTGCATAGTTTGCGTAACTCCCATCGACTACTGCCGAATCGCCGGGGTAAGTGTAGACTAAGCCTTAATGTGGTCCCTTATCTTTCCCTCCTTGAATCCTGGCTTTTCCATCACTATTGATAAATAAAAAGTCATCCTTTTACCCAAATTCATAACAATATATTTAATTCTTCTCTCTTTCTCTTCCCACATTGAAACTGTTACTAAATCCTGTTACTTTTTCCTCTATAGAAATATTATTGTTCTTTATTATTATTATTGATTTGTATTATGATAGTTCCCAGATATCCCCTCAGGATCTGGACTCCATTGTTGGCATTATCTAAACATCTAGAAAGATATGTTCCTAGGCACAAATTGCTGAGAGCTTGTCTCTCTAAGACATGACAACACTAGAAAAACAATATAAACATTTGAGGGACAAACCTGTGAGGGGATATCACGTACATATATTATTACTTTCTTCTTTTCACTCTCTATCTCTTTTTACTCCTTCCCAGATCATATTTGGCTTATTAGCCTAGGCCAATGCCGCCCCCGCCTCTCTTCTTTCCACTTTACCCTCTTGGCATAGACATGGAGATTAAATCATTCAGGGATTTCATTCTAGCCTTACTGCTAAATACCACACTAAATGCCACTTGTTAAAGGTAATGTTCAGTTAACAGCCCATTGGGATGAATAGGTCCAGCTCACATTTTTCTTAGAGCTATTGAACTAGATTCTTTACTCATGTAAATGGCAAGACTCTATTGGCATCAATGGAGCTTCACTTGCTTACATCAGCAGAGAATTTGGCCCATTATTTCAGATGTCTGTCAGCTCAAGTGCAGCACTATATTGACTTCCATTGGAATCACATTTATAGATTAACCTCACAATTATCAGGGATAGAAATTACACAAATAAATAAATAAGTTTCATAGATTCATTCACAGAATTTAAGGCCAGAACTGTTCATTTTAAATCATCAAGTCTGACTTCATATGTATCCCATTAAATTTCACCCAATTACCCCTATATTCAATCACACCACTTTTGTTTGAGTAAAACATAACTTGTCTGGCTGAATTATATCTTCCAGTAAGGCATTCAGTCTTGATTTGAAGACATCAAGAGATGGAAAATCTATCACTTCACTTGCTAACTTGCTCCAGCGGTTAGTCACTAGAATTGGGCAGAGAAAGATTATTTTGTTTTGTGGATGATTTAAATATTTTGAAATTTGGTTTTGTTCCAATTTAAAACTCTGCTGTTTCCTGAAAAGCATACCTGGTAAAATAGTATTGAATGTAATGTAAGCATATTTTCTTGTAGGTCTCATTTTAGCAATGACTATTGACACTTAGTTCAGTAGACTTCGAAATAGCTATTTCATGGCATTTGATCCTAACTGTGTTCAAGGAGGTCGACGCACCTGTATTTAGAAACCAGTAAGAAATGGTGTTTAGAAGTGAAAGACCTTACATTAAGATTTTAAGGTCATTTGTTATAATGATGCATCTATCTCTCAATAAATAGTGAAAATCTAGTGCTGACTAATATGTCAAGACTAACAGGGTGTCCAGGTAAATAATTAGCACACAACATTTTGGGTGTTTCATAATGACATGGCTTTCACATGCTCCCTGGGAGGAATAATATGCCATTACTGAAGTTTTTATTGGGTCTGCAGCAGTAGTTACTGTCTATTCAGCACTTAAATATTCTTGCTTGGATTCCAGATATAAATTCCTGAAATAGCAGGATTAATTCCTTGTCTGTGATTCAGGAGTCACTGAAATGAAAAGAAGAAACCTAATTTTCCTTTCACTGCTCAGAAGAATAAGGTTTTTTTTACAGAAGGTTGTACAGCACTATGACCTTCTGTTGAGGAAAGTGATTTTAAAGAGGAATCCTGCCAGAAAGTATGACTTGGGACTCAGCATCTTTGGGTATTTAATTTAATACTGAAATATAACTTAATAAATTAATGTTGTCATTTTAAGTGAGACGCATATGGAAAATCATCGTGGAAATTGTCTTAATTAATATCTCTGCCCTTGTAAAGATTGAGGCTTTGTAACTGCAGAGAGAACTCAGAGCCTCATTGTCCATATCCTGCAGCACTGATTATGAAATTTTACATCTTAAGAGAGCTAGCATCATATGGAATAGCTTCCATGCATATTGACACTTAAATCATGGATTTGGCTCAGTGATAGTGCCAAACAATCAATTTTAGTGAGAGCAGGGATGTTTTGAAATACACAGTATTTGGAAGATTGGGAATTCTTCTTTGGACAGGTGAAAATTCATGACCACAGACAATAGTACAAAGAAGCTGGGCATCATCATAGCTACTTCAGAGTTAAGAAAAACAAACCAGAAAAAACCTCTGTGTATTGGTATGCATAATTTCATCTTCCCCAATTTCATCCGAACACCACACAGGTCTCCCCAAACAACTGCCTCTAAAAAGAGAGGACAGTGTCATTATATTACAATGCCTTTCGGCCAAAAACTTGATGGTTCCTACTCCTACACAGCACTGCTAATGTTTAGCATTATTTAAATCTATTGCAAACCATTCTCCTAAACTCTAATTTCTCTTTTCCCCTGTGCTTTACATGACAAAAAATGGATATTTTATTCTTTTTGCATTCTCTTTTATAGTTCCGTGTACTTAGGAAAGACATTGTTAGAAATAACTGAGTTTCAAATATATTAGCCAATTGAGTTGCAATGAGC
This sequence comes from Emydura macquarii macquarii, assembly GCF_026122565.2. Taxonomy (NCBI): domain Eukaryota; kingdom Metazoa; phylum Chordata; order Testudines; family Chelidae; genus Emydura; species Emydura macquarii. Next base: position 263,285 of record NW_027130849.1, on the reverse strand, counting down.
AGTGCAAATTTCACTGGAAAGTATACAGGAATGAATATAGCTGTATTGCAGCCACAAGAACAAAGGCAATTCTCTCTCTGCTGCCTTGTTCTTTTATATTGGCAGTGAACTCCTTTTTTTCAGTAATTAAGGAGATCCAAACAATCAATCACATGCCTTTCAATTAAATTTAAATTTCAGAGTCAAAGCAAGACCTGTTTGTTATACAACAGTTGTTTTCTAGCTGATCTTTTCGGCAACCTAATGGTACCTAATGTATGAAATGAAAAGAGTAGGTTGCATTTTCAAACGGTTGTGAGCAAGTCATTCTGGGCTAGATTTCCAAAGTATTACATAGTATTACAAAGTATTACATATGCCTGTTTTGCATGGATATGCTGGCACTAAAATCTACGATATCATGAAGAATTAGCCCATTATGACTGGGAAAGTCAATTAATAAACTCCAGCAAAAGTGTCTAGGTACTTAGGACCAATTCCTGGAGTCAGAACCAGGCCCAGGTAAATGGTCCATGTACTAGGTAGTGTAAGGCAGTTGTGGGTAGAGACTATTAAATGTCAGCAAAGCTGTTCTCTTCCACTAATTTAATTTCAGGATGCCAGTAGCCTACCTGGTTTTTCTATTCACCCCATGCTGAGGGGCAGAGCGGTAAAAGAGAAGGTACCAGTATATAATGAGGCTGAGTGGATAGGATAAAAGAAATGACACCCCAGAAAACAGCATCCTTTAATGGATAGGGACCCAGGGCTACTGGAGGTGAGTGTGAAACCTGTGAGAATGGACCCAGACAGAGCAGGCCCAGTCAGAACTCAAAACCAAGCAAAACCCGTCTTTGTGATAGGCTTAGAACCAGGTTAAATGAATCTTAGCAATTCTCTAAGGTTGTTTTTTTTTGTTTTGTTTTTAGACGATTGGTCCTGAGGGAATATACAAAATATACAATCAAATGTAGTGCTCTAGACTACATCTTGAGAACTCAGTGGTTTGAAGAGATGGTAGCAAGCATTTGGTTAGTCAGCAAATTTTCAGGGAGACAGAGGACACTGGTAACCTAATCTGTCTCCTAGCTCCTCTGTACCCTTCATTATAGCCCCTCTAATGGACATGAAAATCACCTGAAAACTCCCCTCCCCTCTGGCACTAAGGATAGCTGTGAAATGAATAATCCTCTCCACACCTGTATCAGCAGGTCACAGTGGCAGCTAGTTCCTGCAAAATTCTCCCTTGAAGCTAAGGGAGGAGAGTGAATTTCCCCACACCCAAATAGTTCTAGGCAGTAACTCTCCCACTGGATTGACAGGAGGAATAAAGAACTTAGGAGGGGTGCTTGGAGGCAGGGAGAGTAGATTTTATTTGGGGATGATAGCTCAGGTGTGTGGGGGGGTGTGAATACAACAAGTATGGTTGGTGGTTGATACACGAGGAAACAAGTTGATTGGGTGGAGCTAAAACTTTATATGGCTAAAAGCTGTAACTTCTAGAACAGATAAAAGAATAACAAGGCTTACAAAAATTCATACAAGGTTTGCTATTTCCATTGCACAAAAAGAAAAAAGCAAGTGAGGCCTGATTTTTTGAGATGCAGGGTGCCTTCAGCTTCTACAGAAGCCCATGGGAGTGAAGGACACTGGATATCTCTCAATTGAATCCCCACTAACTAGCAAATTGCCTGATTTTCCTTAAGAAAATAAATGACAGTTTCACGGTGTTCACATGTTGTTAAAATGTTATGATTTCTGTCATCCTTACCTTTACAAGTGGAGATGATGACAACTTTCCACAATTCAGTTTTCTGAGGAAATATTTACAATTTTGGTTGTTGTAGTTGCCTTTTTTAGCCAACTCTTATTAAAGATAAAGGACACCTCATATGAATCTAATGTTTTAAAACACCAAAATGATTTGTTGTCATAGTATTATTTAAATATTGCTCCTCTTGGAGTACCATGAAGGAACAGCTATTTTATGAGTTCTGAAGTTTGATCTCGTAGAGATGAACTGTAAGGGATCTTCCTCCTTTTTCCTCCTAATACTAACATCTAGAAGCATATTAGTAGTTAAAAATAAGTAAGAAGAAGTTTTCCTGTTTTTATTTATGTAAACCTTCCTTCAAGTGTTGTCAGCAGCAACAAGGGCCGGGTTCAAATAGCTAGGTGTCCCTCTTAAAACTAACAAACACCACCAGCCCCCACCCAGAATTTCCAGGATGACTAAATACCTTCCCTGGGTGTCCTTACTTACAATACTTCCCGACTCACAAGCACGGAATATGAAACAAGGAAAACTTTATTGGGTAGAAAAAGGACCACAGCAGTAACTTGGGAAACACAGCAACACTATATCTAAATGAATGTATGGGGAAATCATGACTCACTAATTTACTTGAATTCTCTGAGGGCATCAACGAATATGTTGACAAGTTTGATCCAGTGGATATAGGGTACTTGGACTTTAAGAAAACTTTGACAAGGTCCCACACCAAAGGTCCTTAAGCAAAGACATCTGTCATGGAGTAAGAAGGAATGTCCTCTCATGGATCAGCAACTGGTTGAAAGATAGGAAACAAAGGGTAGATGTAAATGGTCAGTTTTCACAATGGAAAGTTGAAAATAATAGGATCCTCCAAGGATCTGTGCTGTTCAACCTATTTATAAGTGATCTGGAAAAAGGGGTAAACTATGAGGTGGCCAAATTTTCAGACAATACAAAATTACTCAAGATAGTTAAGTCCAAAGCAGACTGTGAAGAGTTACAAAGGGATCTCACAAAACTGGGTGATTGGGCAATAAAATGGCAGAGGAAAATCAATGTTGATAAATGCAATAAAAATTCACAATGGAAAACATAATCCCAACTATACATATAAAATGATGGGATCTAAATTAGCTATTTGCACTCAAGAAAGATCTGGGAATTATTCTGGATATTTCTCTAAAAACATCTGCTCAATGTGCAGTGGCAGTCAAAAAAATTCACAGAATGTTAGGAGTCATTAAGATAGGGATAGATAATAAGACAGAAAATATCATAATGCCTGTATTTAAATCCATGGTACACCCACACCTTCAATATTGTGTGCAGTTCTGGATGCGTCAATCTCAAATATATTAGAATTAGAAAAGGGACAGAAAAGAGCAAGAAAAATTATTAAGGGTATATAACAGCTTCCATATGAGGAGAGATTAAAAGCCTGGGGCTTTTCAGCTTGGAAAAGACATGGATAAGGTATAGTAGAGGTCTGTAAAATCATGAATGGGATGGAGAAAGTGAAGAAGGAAGTGTTATCTACTTCTTCATATAACACAAGAACAAGGGGATATTCAATGAAATTAATAGGCAGCAGATTTAAAACAAACCAAAGGCAGTACTTCTTCACATAATGCACAGCCAACATGTGGAACTCTTTCCCAGGGGACTTTGTGAAGGCCAAAAATATAACTGGGTTAAAAAAAAATTAGATAAATTCATGGAGGATTGGTCCACCAATGGGTATTAGTCAAGATGGTCAGGGATGCAACCCCATGCTTTGGGTGTTCCTAACCTCTGAAAGCCCGAAGCTGAGAGTGGACGACAACGGATGGATTACTCAGTGATTACCCTGTTCTGTTCATTTCAACTAAAATACCTGGCGTTGGCCACTGATGGAAGACTGGATACTTGGTTAGATGGACAATTGTTCTGACCCAGTATGGCCATTCTTATGTTCTTAACAATAAGTAACATACTTCATCACAGTAACTTTGGCAGTGGACAATTAACTCAATTCCCCACCCACTGATGTGAACATCCAAGGGGCAAATGTCCCTTCAACACATCACTCCTCCTTTGCCCATCCATTGAAACCCACTCACAGTTTGGTGACAGTGGGTGGTGTAGCCCCAGAATCCTGAGATGCATTCGAGCAGGCCTATCCCAGTCCACTGAGACTGAGGCTCCTCTAATTGTAGAGATTTCAACTTTATTTAGTGGCTAGACAGGAGGGCTTTACCAGCATTCACTCAGCTCTACTATTATCCTCCGGGGCTTCAGCAAAATGCCACATCTGTGTCATCTCTCATACCAAAGACCTCACCCCGTGTCATTTCCCATTGCAAAAATCTCTCAACTGTGCAGCATCTTCCATGGAGAAGAGCCAGTAGCATACAGGACTCTTGAGCGGAGTTCTTGCTCCATCCTTTTCCTCCTTCACAGTTCAGTTTCACTAGCTGACTGGTTCTGAGTTTGTGTACAATAGTGATGGCTCCCAAAGTGTCACTCAAGGAATTCTGGATAGAAAGCTTATGCAAATAAAGCTCTCTTTGTAGCTGTACTTTCTGCTATTCACCAACAGACAGTAACATAGAGCTTCTTACCCTTTCGAGCTTCTGGCCACAGTTCTCACTCCACATGGTTCTTTCATTTAAAATGAATTATTGAGTGAGATGATTTTCTGATGTACATGTACAAATTTTATCTTCTGTGTTTTGAGTCTAGTTATTGCTGGCTTTGCATAGGTGAACTAGAGGGATGTGAATGCATAGAAAAACCAACCAACTCATAGCACACCATACAGGAAACAAAGATAATTCAAGAGTCTAAGCTGGGGATCTCACTGCTGGAGCAGGGGGCTAGTACAGCCAGCAGTACTAGCCAGCCCCAAAGGGGCCATAACTGAGCAAGGGACAGGCTATGACCCATCTCACTCTGTGCACTGGCAGAACTACCCTGACAAAAGCATTAACTACCCCTTTTCAGCAATAACCACTGTCCAGCTTATTCTTGTAATGTGGCTGGAGATATTATGTCTTATAGAGATATGCCTCAAGGCATCAATGCTTGGGAGGTGTTTTGTGACATTTTTTCCTCTCCAGGAACTCAGGTTGTTAGTGACCACAATTGAATTCTTTATTTGCAGTTCACATTAATGGTTTTGAACTCTTTTGTTGAAAAGTGCCTAGAATGGAGATATTGGTACCATGAAATAAACTGTATCCTATCCCTGGTACTATCATTTGAATTAATTGCATATATTATTGTAATGTTCCAGCAAATTATTAACTTGCCCACAGAATTTTCTGTGGAAAATGGTAAATGTGTGAATATTTTTTGTAGCTTACCATCTATTTTTATGCAGTTCTGCAATTTTCATATGTGCCAAAAGGTGACCTCTATTTAAATATGCCAGCCCTTTCTAATTCCATGTGCTTGACTGCATTTGCATGAGACATTCTCATTTGTTGATTACTTTCACAACCCCTGGCTCACAAACCTTAAAAAATTGTAGCTCAACATTGCTGGAAAATTTGCAGAGAAATATTCTCTTGATTTCCAGCAACAAAGATTTTGGCATTTTGACTGTATGTTCACTCTCTGCCCCTTCCCCTCCTCCCTCACCCAGTGACCCTATGATTCTGCTGAAGCTTGTGGTGTTTGTCATTACATTTGTGTAGTTCATTTGACTTGTCCTCTCTAAGCTATTCTTTGTCTAACTTTCAGGAATCTGTCCTCAGAACTATTCACTTGGTTACAGAAGTAAAACAAATTTCACTTGATTTAACAGAAGTAAACTGCAGTTTTTGTTTCTGTGTTTGAGTCTTTCACCTTAGGTTTAGTTCACAAAATATGCACATAAATTGAGTGTACAGGGAGAATGCTTGTAGTAATCAATTCTTAAACATGCTGTGGACCTATGACTCTTTAGAGTACTCGAAGAGGAGATTTTCAAAGGCACAAAGGGGAGTTTATCACACTACTACCTTTTGAAATCAATGTGAGTGGAGCAACTAATTCCCATTTCTGCCTTTTGATTAATCATTTTCCCCCATACCGAGTAATGGATGCCTTATACCAGAGTAATTTACACCCTTCTGCTTTTGCAATATGAACAAAATATTAAGAGGTATCTTGCCATGTATTGTAAATATTAAAATACATAATCTGCAAGAAAATTTCGAAGGTAAATCTGCCTTGTTGAAATGTTTGGCTATATTAATTGTGTTTGTTGGTGCTCAACAGACAAGAAGGATATCTCAGATCTAGATCCTTGCTAGCCAAGAATAGAAAATTGTAATTCTTGCCACAAGGGAAAAGCAGAGCTGTTGGGGAAGATTACTGTGCGTATAACAACTGCTCAGCAGAGGGGAATCACACTGAAAAGCTGAACAGACAGCATATGTGAGGTTCCTGGAAGTAGCTAAGTCGGCAGGATTCCATAAATGGACATGATTGAAATGAACCATATGGAAAGAGACTGCTGTATCAACATTTCTGTGGAAATTGTCCCAGTTTTGAACTCCTGGACTTCCATCAGGATGAACCATCCCACTGGTTCAATTGTCCAATCCCAGTTGCAAGCATGTTTGTCAATCCAGCAGCAGGAGGAAGTTTTGGACAAGGTGCAGGATAAATCACAGCAACACTAGGATTTAACTGGGAAACACAGTATAGCCCAGGCATAATGCCACATTCCCACACATAAACTTTAACAATGACATCCGAAACACATATCTGGTAAAATAATTAACTCATTACATGAAGTTTACAGAACTAACACATTAGAAACAACCAACAAAATGAAATTGGCATTTAAGATTCTTTTGTACAGATTATTAACTATTCAGAAAAAATTGTGGTACTACACATAATTCGTTTTTTTGCAAGCAATGATTTTCAATGGTGTCCTTTAAACTTAATTAAATTGCATTATGATAATCTTTACTATGTCATTAACAATCAGCTCCCAGTTTTCTAACATTCCTTCTTATCTTCTGACACCTGAAAAGAAGAAAAAGAGAAAAGAGAAGTTATTAGTTTGCTTCATCCTCTAAGATACTTTGCCACTTAGGTCCTGCCACTCTGAACATCAAATTCTGTAAATTTAATCGGGTCACACTTGCAATATTCCCCCTCTGACTCCAAATCTATCAAGTCATCAGTAACCCTGAGTATTTTTTAAACCAATAAAACAGGTTTTAATATCTTAACACTATCACTCAACGTGCCCTTATGCCTGAAAAGTCTTTCGGTATTCTTTCTTGAGTAGGAGTAGAGGCTCAGATTTTAAATGATACTTCTTTCAGGAAAAAAGGCTAAAGAGAAAATTCTTTGGATACTTCATATCAATATTACTATAGAAAGCAATTAAAGCACCACAATAGTGGTGGACTGTCCCATAAGAGTGTGGTCAGGGAGATATGGGGTCAGATGCTCAATTAGAATAAATGGGCATATGTACACTCTGTCAGTTTATGCCAGCTGTGGATCTTTCTTAATGCTCACTTCTCAAAAATTCGTAGCCTTTGTTCACAGACCTAACTAATTTATTAACTTCTAATGCACCCATTATAGAAAATAGGTGTTTTTAAAATATCAAGGATGGGATTTTCAAAAGAACCTAAGTGGCCTAGGACGAGAGGCCCAATTACTTTCCCATGGGACTTGTGCAGCTAAAATATTTAATGAGCTTTTCAAAGTCATCTGTGTAAAATATTTTTTTCAAGAGTGTTATGCATCTTTAGCATTGTTTCTTCTTCTTCTTAGTGTATGCACAATGTGACGTAGATGGCACATGAACAGGATTCATCACTGAATTTGGTCCACTGGTTGGATCATTAGCTTGCCTGGTTTGGGCCAGGTACTGATGAGGAGTGGGACATGAACACTGATCTGTGTCCCCCAGCCTAGCTTCTCAATCACTACTTCTTAGCCCCTCTTATGCAGAACAAAGCTATAGTGTGCAGAATAGAAGTGCTAACTAAAATCAAAGGATGATATTTTTATTCTGTGAAAATCAATATATATTCCATGGATTGAAGGGGTATCTCAGTCCAAAAAAAAAAAAAAAATTCTAGACTGCCACCACAGCTGTGACTGAGATGATTTACAATTAGAAAGACAAGGTGGGGGATGTAATATCTTTTACTGGCCCAACTTCAGTTGGTGAGAGAGATGCGCTTTTGTGTTTACACAGAGCTCTCAGGTCTGGCAAATGTATGCAGAATGCCACAGCTAACAATCTGTTCCACCAAGTATTTAAGCATAAGGAGTTACCATATGTTGCAAGAGACCATTCAAACTGAAGTGGTTCGTTAACTCCACTCCAGTCAGAGAGAGGAAAGGAAATCAGGGGCAAGAAGGCAGCTTGGGGGTGGGAGTTGTTAGTGGGTTATAGATTATTGTAATAATATAGATTATTGTAATAATTATTGTAATGCAGTGTCTCTATTCAGTCCATGATTTTTAGAATCTAACAAAGTTATGAATTTAAGCTCCCAGGCTCATGTTTTGAAAGTGTTGTGCAGGTTTGCTTTGAGGGTGAGTATTGGTGGGTCAGATATAAAGTGATTGCTTTGTGAAAAGTGTTCACCCATAAGTGATACAGGGTTGGTTTTTTTCCCTTCATTTTCCTGAATGAGTTAATTGAGATAGTGATTGCCTGGTTTCACCCTCATAGTTGTTATTGGGGCATTTAGTGCACTGGAGGAGGTACACCACATGTTGTATAGACGTGTATAAAACCCATAGATCTTCAAAGGTATGTTGTGAGGAGTGTTGATCATTGTAGCAGTGGAGATATGTCTGCAGGTTTGCATCTGTTGTTTTGTCAGGTTCTAGTGCTGCTTTCAATTGGTGTGTCCTGGTCTGTGGAGAGGATGATGATGATGAGTGTGCAGAGCTTGGGGGGTTGCTTGAAGTACAGAAGATGAGGTTCAGGAAAGATTTCTTTCAGGATGGGGTCCCCATCAAGTATAGGTTGTGGTTGTTTGATGATACACCATATGGGTTCCAGTGTTTGTGTGTGTGTGTGTGTGGGGGGGACAATTAGGGGTGTACGGTCAGAGGGGATTTCATTTCTCTATTGAAGTTGGTTATCTTGGTATATTTAGGTGGCCCATTACATGATGTAATCCACTTCTCTGGGGGAGCATCCTTGTTTGGTGAAAACAGTTTTTAGTGTGTTACAATGTATATTCGAGACTTTCTCCTCAGAGCATATTCTGTGATATCTGAGAGCCTGGCTATAGATAATAGATATCTTGGTGTGTTTGGGGTGGGTACTGGCTGTATGAAGGTAGATGTGCTGATCTGTGGGTTTCTAGTATAAAGCTGTCTGTAGGATTCCATTGCTGAAGCTGATCATGTCATCCAGGAAGTTGATGTTAGTGTGGGAGTGTTCCAAGAGAGTTTAATGGATGGGTGTTGATTGTTGTGGTGGAAATCTAAGGGAGTTTAAACTATCCATCCAGAGGATGAAAATATCATCAATGTATCTCAGTTATCCTTAGTTTTGTGGTGCATTTGTCCAGCAATTCTTCTTCAAGATGGCCCATGAAGAGGTTGGTATATTGGGGAGCCCTCATAGTACCCATGGCTGTTCCCATGGTTTGGACGAAGTGTTTGTTGTTGAATGTAAAATTGTTATGGGTGAGGATGAAATGGATGAGTTTGACTATGTGTTTGTGGTGGATATCTGAGAGTTGTCCATTGTCTTGTAAATATTTGAGGCAAGCAGCTATGTTATCTTTGTGAGGGATATTGATGTATAGAGAAGTGGCAACCATGGTGGCAAGGATGGTGTTCTGAAGGAGCTTGCTAATGTTGCAAAGTTCATGGAGGATGTCAGTTGTGTCTTGAAAGAAACAGGTTCTTTGTGTCATGAGTGGTTTGAGGATGGTTTCTAGGAGTCCCAATATTCTTTCAGTAAGAGTGTCAGATACACAAACAAGTGAACCAAAGCAGGCCCAGTTTATCTCAGGAAGCATGTAAAAGGCCCCATGGGGTGAGTTCTAGGGGGAATGAGTTTGTACAGTTTCTCTTGGAGTTGTTTGGGGAAGGATTTGATGATATCCTTAAAATTCTGGGTCATTTGTGGTGTGGGATCTTCCCTGAGATCTTTACAGAAGGTGGTGTCAATGAGTTGTCAGTTGGCCTCATTAATATCGTCATCATGGTTGAGGACTATGTATGTTTCCCAGACCTGAAGAAGAACTCTGTATAAACTAAAAAGCTTGTCTCTCTCATCAACAGAAATTGGTCCAATAAGAGATATTATCTCACCTACCTTGTCTCTCTAATATCCTGGGACTGACATGGCTACAACAACACTGTTTACATGATTTACAATTCACAGATGGGACATCACTGACTTGGACTACAAAATGTACCCAGTGGAGATCTTTGGAAGAGTTGAATCAATAGCCACTCAAGAAATGATGTAAAGCCATTCTGGAGTAGATAGAGATTCTATTGGGACAGGAGAAAGGGGCTGCTCCTCACATCTGGAGAACTGCCAAGCTGATAAATGAAAGCCACTTTTGTTGAGAAGATGAGCACTTGAGAGACAACATCTGGAAGTGATCAAAGAGGAGTAAGAAGCTCCAGCAGAGAAAAGGGAAGGAGAGAAATGATGAAAAGCAGTGCAGCGAGGAAAGGAACAGAAAGAGCTGGTGTAGGAGAGAGGAAGAGCAGCAGGAGTAAAAGTGAATAGAAGAGTATCTGAGGGAAATCTGGGACGAAGAGAGCAGATGAAGAGAGGGGTGGTGTTAAAAGTGAGAGTTGAGTGAAAGTTTGAACTTTGCGGGTCATGGATCCAAGAGTTAGACAGAGAAATGTTATATAACAAACAGGAAAATATTATATTATGAGGTTGTAATTTCTACTTGGGATTCCAGGGAATGCCTGAAGAAGTCTGGTTTTACTGTCATGATTTATGTCACTAGAACCTCTCATTAGATACCTTCTCTGGCACATTGCTTTGGCCTTTGTGTTCATCAGTCCTTTCCTAACTTTTCTTTAAGAAGTGCATGCAGGTTTATGTGTGTATAAATATATTGGAGATGATTGATGTGGTCACGTTAAGTAGGAAGAGGCAAATCTTAAGCACATGACATACTTTGCAAGGGAAAAATTGAAATGCCACACTAAATATGCTGACACAGTAAACATATATACACTAGGGACACTGGTAAGCTGCATTATAAAATAGTTTATTTGAAATGGAAAGATCCAGAGCTTGCATCGTAAGTCATCTTTCCTGAGGAAACCTCTTATTGTCTATATCATACAATTCAATAAGTCAGGAAATATATTGTGATTATTGAGAACTAAAATAATTCCATAATGTAATGCAGAGGTTTATTTTCATGTGCACACAATCTCTACAAATTCATTATGTTGTTGAGGTGGGGCAGCTGTAAAATATTATATGGTCTTTAAAGCCACCGTCAGGAAATACATCCTTGCTTACATAAAAACAAAAAACAAAAAACCTCACAGCATTTCTTTAAATTGGGATACAACATAGTGCACACCTCACTTTGCATCAGGTCTTGTACAAAGTTATCAAATTCAAAATCTGTTTTTGAGCACTCATTGCCAGTGGGATATTACCTACCAGCAGTGAGTCTTTTACAGTTATCCATCAGAAAAAGTCAGTAGTAGTTGTTCTGCAGCTGGCATATCGCTGCCTTAGAATTTATGGGGCTCTTTCTTTTATCAGGGGATCTTTAGTTAAATGCTATTATGGTCTTATGTGCACAGTCAATAGTGATAGAGTAAAATATCAGAGAAGATATCACTTTCCTTGTTTTTCCCTACTCTGCAGATTGTGAGCAAATAGAATATTTTCTTCTAGTACCCATTTTAAAGAAGTAGGACACATAGTAAACTGCCATTGGGGCTCATATTTAAAAAAAGAATCTATAAGACATATCGTTCATTAGTTTGTCAGTAACTGCTATTCTTGAAAGCACACAACTGGGTATTGCTGCTAATTCTCCAAAACCTTTAGTCTTTGAATGAATCAGTCAATGCCCTTTTAACAAATTCTGCCAAGTAAAATAGTTATGCCTCAGGAAAGTATATGAGGCCTGTAAAATTAACATTTTCTGTGCTCTATAAATGTAGAAGTATATTTAATGTTTTCCCTCTTCTGATATATATAATTTTAAGGAAAAATATTGTTCATGGTTCTGATTTTTTTAAAGGTTTTTTTCAACCACAACAATTTGGTGAATTTGACAGAACTTCTCAGAATATTTGGGTTGACCCAAATCAGTATTTTTTTTATGAAAAAAAGTTTAAACTGGAAAATATACCCAACTCTACATGGAAGTGGAAAATATGCTTCTTACTTTTTGTGCGTGTCTCTCTCTTCCTACATCACCATTCACTTCCTGCTCAAATGCTACTACTTAAAACCTTCAGTAGGAAAACATGTCCTTATTTTATTTTTATTATAGCAGGAAAAAAAGCATCCAACAACTCACCTCTGTCAAACATGAACACTAATATTAATTTTTATAGCTGAATGACATGAATATCATCAGGTTACTTCACAATGACAATACCATTTAATTCATTATCATACATGAAATTGACAATTCTTTGGTAGTAATTGAAACTGAGTATGAATTTAATTAAATAACTGATTGAACTGATACTGTGATAATGGCAAATAAATTTAGGAAAATAAATCTAATGTAATTTTGTTGTAATATGAGTTATTTACTCGATGTTGATTTGCCTTAGAGGCTTCAGTGAAACTTAAAAATAATTGCTTTGTAAGTGAATTGTCAATAGGAATAACATAAAAGATACAGTTCCAAAAGGCATATATATTTCATCACACACTGATAATTATTGTATGCAATTGTAACTTTTGCATGGGCTAGAGTTCATTTCATTGCCGTTAGAATAATAGGACTGGAAGAGACCTCAAGAGGTCATCTAGGACAGTCCCCTGCACTTATGGCAGGACTAAGTATTACCTAGACCATCCCTGACAGGTGTTTCTTCTCCAGTCCCTTAAAAAAACCCAGCTGCTTTTCTATGGGAGTTGGAGACTCAGAATTCAGTATCTAGCAATTTTCAGTAAGGAGTGCACAGGGTCAAATTCACCACATTCAAGTCTCGAAAAGAACAAAAGGAATGAACTTAATTAAGTACCAACTTTATAAATCTTATGATAAAGAAACATAACAACAACAACAACAACTTAATTTTACAACATAATATGGCTATTTTATAATCCACACACATTATCTTCACAATTTAACTTTTAATTTGTTTTATTTATTTATGTTAATCTAAACAGATCAGTCCACACAGAAACACAGTGAGAAGATATTCAGAGTTCCCAAAAGCTTAGGCTGAGTTCACCCGTGTCTCATTTAGAATGTTTGATCACCAAATCAAATCACCTCAGTGAAAAACAAAATCTTCCCTCTGCTTGCTTATACGAATCTTCAGCTGGAATCCATGCAAACTCTTCCTCCTCCTCTACTGAAATCATTGTTAACCACTTAGGTAACTGAGTAACCACTCAGCTAAGTATATAGATTTTTTTTTAAACTGTTACAAGAAACTACAAGAACTGAAAATAGTAAAATATAAATGACTCTTTCCCCATTTATCACATTTAAAGAAAAGTTGGTGAATCATATTAGTTGAGACAACATAACTAAAACAGTTTGGCTAAAAGCAAACAACATTCAAAGTATACAATTAAAATAAAATAAAATAAAATAAATTTTCCCTCCCAATTTCCCCTTTGTATAATTAACACTGTCCATGCTTTCCTTTTGGAGGGAGTAACGATACCACTAATGTGCTGCAAAATGCTTCAGAGTTAGAGAAAACAGCCTGCTTCTGTTCCTAGGCTCTGCTTCTTCCAACTCACACCAGGCATATAAGCTTTTTGTAAAGCAGCTGCCCTGACTGCTTGCCCTCAGGGAGTCTGACCCAAGCAACAGGGAACCTATAGGACAGTGATCCCCCAACTTTTTCCATTGTATCCCCACTTACCCATAATGGAACCTGTCCACGCCCCCCACCAGAAACCACAATTGGGAGCCAGGTCTGGGAGTGGAACCACGGTTGGAGCTAGGAGCAGAACTGAGGACAGGACCAGGAGCTGGGAACTGAGGCTGTGCCTGCAGCCGTGACCAAGAGTGGGGTTGCTGCTGGGGCCCAAGCTGGGGCTGGGGCTCCCTCCCTGGCCCAGGCCTGCTGGCCCCCCCCTAAACATTCCTTCATATCCCTCCTAGGGGGACATACCCCACAGTTTGGGGACCACTGCTATAGGAGCATACCCAAAACTACCACACCCAAATCCAGAAACGCCTCGATGTAGAGTGCTAAATCGGCCTAGCAACAATGACCTACACCCAACTAATTTCTATTCACTCCCGCAACAGATCTCTTAAAGAGATATCTCCATATTAAGGGGTTACACAATGCAAATATACGTATGCTGTTTCACTCAATGAACAAGATGGGCCTGCTCTGGGGATGAATCAAGACTGTATAATGAAGGTTAGAGTGTTGTCTGTAGGACTTCTGCTTCATTCGTTGAAGAAATTAGAAGGTACCTATTGCAGATACTGGGATGAGCAGACCTAGGCCCCCACAAATCTAAATGCATGCCTCTTCAGTCGAGGGTGAGAAGCCACTGAGACCAGCAGGCAAGTGAATACAAGGGACAACAAATGAAAAAATAGAGAAGGCAATGAAGGTCAAAGGTTGAAAATTAGAGATGCAGAAGGGGAAACCAAGCTGGGAACCCCCATCAGGGCCCAACACTTTTCAAAAAGTTTCGGAGGAGTCAATGGATGCTGCTCAAAGGAACTCTGCTTGGAGACGTGGTCGGACAAGGGCCTGGAAATAAATCCCATAGTCACAGAGCACCATCCTAGATAGATCTTCCAACTCCTGGTTTGGTGGATGTCCATCTTGGTCAACACCAGGAAGAGGTTGATACAGTCTTGCAACTTTGTGCGGCCATGGATTGGATATGCTAGGATAAACTTGTGAGGGGAGATGTGCAGCCAAGAACCTTAGTAAGAGATTCTGGAGGATCCAGAAGAGGGGCTGCATCCTGACACACTCTACATACATTGTGCCAGGGTCTTCCTCTCACTAGAGAAGGGTCAGGTGTCAGGGGATTCTTGTGCTCATGGTGCCAAGGAGGATCTGACAGCTAATATCTGCATCAGGCCATGGAACTAGAGTAGGGTATAGACTGAGTACAGAGCTCCCTGTCCTCTGCAGGTGGATCCTGCCACTTGGTATCAAGGCCAGACATGAAGGCGAGGAAGTGGGTGGTACGGAGCACAAGCATGTACAGATGTGCCCGGGGTATGGTTCAGAATTGGATGTCATTCGGCAGGCTCAGGTGATGTTTTGAGTGCGGCTGGAAGGGCTCACAGAGCAGGGGCCTGATGATAAGTTATGGCAGGTGAGAGGCATGTGGGGAGCATCCTCCCACTAGTCCCACTCTAAACTGAGAGAAGTAAGGGTCAAGACTTCCCGCACTTCCTGGAGTACACAATGGTAGACAAGCGGGGGGAGAGAGCACAGACACGAACTGGCTGAATGCCACAGGGTTTAAGCAGTCCCTCTGATGATAATACAGGAGATCTCTGAGTCCGATGACATGAGCCAGTACCGTACTCTGGCACAACAAGAGGGACTTCACGACCTGCATACAAAGATAAGGGCTGTGTAGCAGGGGTTCTACAAGGAGATCCTCCCCTTGGCAGCTATTATGGACCTGGTTGCTGAAACTAGCTTCTAGGTCCTGAGGAGGTCCAATTAGAAGATTGTCAGTTCAGAGAGTTCTTAGGGGAGAGCTCTTCTGGAGATAAAAGAGCTGAGTGTCATATGGGAGCACTTGGAGGTGGCAGAGGAAGGAATGCGTCAGCAAGCTCCAGTCCAGACTATCTGTGCTATAAAGAAGTCCCTGCAGGGCTTCAAGGTGAAATGCGTGGACCTGGCTGTGGATGCAAACCTGGTCTTGTCCACCCTCCCTCAGCGGGAAGCTTAAGACACCCTCAGAGTCCCAACGTAACCCTGGCCAGAAAAGCTCCAGGATTTTCTTCTGGAGGCTGGCCAGAGTCACTGGGGATGGGCACAGGGTATTGAACTGGTGCCAGAGCATGGATTAGCTGGTTGTGTACCAAGACCTTCCCCCAAAGGGATTGGCACCAGAGTAATCCTGTTCACCTCCACAATTAGTCAGACACCCTGGCCTCTAGGTCAATCTAGTTCTCCAGTAGGGCGGGACTGGTGGCAGAAAGGCACACATCCAGATAGAGCAGAGGACCCACACCCTACCAGATGGCACAGAACATGGCTGGGAGAGAGTCCACCTGCCACCCATCTCTGTCCATCAGGCCAGAGCTCTTGACCCAGTTGACAAGGGTAGAGAAGGCTGCTGAATAGATAGCAAGACACCACCTGTGCCAGGTTTCCTGGATCCTGGATCATGAGGAGCATGTTGTCAGCATAGACTTGGGAGTGGTCCTGTCAGTGTGTCATTCCCTTACAGCAGGCTCAATTACAGCTGGCCAGAGAGTGGGCTACCCTGACCTAACTCCACACATAGTAGGGAATAAGATATGGGATTACAGGAAGAGAAAGGATGATTTCAAGGTTAAGGCAGTTGAATGCTGCCCTGGGGAATTTGATTGTATCCCTGTCTCTGCCCCAGAGTTCTTGTGTGATGCTGGGCAAGTCATTTAAACTAAACTTTTCACATCTTTTCACATCTTGTCACTAATTATGGTTTTCTGTTTTCTTGACTTGAAACCTGGTAATTTGATTTGCAGAAATGCTGAGCATTCACTGCACCGAAGTCAATGGGAGCTGTCCTTGAACATATGAAGTGCTATATAACACTACATTTTCTGAAAAATCAGGTTCTCAGTGTCTCAAATTGGACACCCAAAATTAGCGGTGACTTTTGACCTTAATTTCTTTTTGCCTTGGTTCCCCATCTGTAAAATTGGGACAATAATACCTCCTCATTTCTCAAATCTGTTGTAAATATAAACTAATTAATATCTATGAGGCACTCACATACTATAGTGATGAGTGCTGTAGAAAAGCCCAGGAAGAAATTTATAATCCACACATTGAATAATGAGGAGAAAACAAAATATTGAATAGCTGCTCACTAAATGAGTACCATCCATTCTATCCACTGAATGTGGCTGTGGTAGCATGGAAGAAAAGTATGTGATCATTTAATTAAAGACTATGCCATAATGCATATGTATAAGGGAACTGAATTAAGATTGTACAGATAAAAGTTAGGAAATGCCAAAATTAAGGTTGAGTGCTTGACTTTTCAACCTCACTAATGTTCTTTTAGCATAGTTTGTCATGTAATTTACTAGATTTATAAAAAAGCAAACTGAAAATAAAAATATTTTCAATAATGTGATATATTGACATTCATACTGTTGATCAACAGGGTTACAACCTTTTAGACCCAACATATAGACCTATGCTACTTGAACTAATGAAGCAAATATTAGCAATAGGCGGTAGTAATCCTCTTTGTGGATCAGGCCTAGGGGCGATGGGACACTTTTTCAAAGGATTTCACAGACATTTGCTGACAGCAGGGAATGGCGAGAGACAAGAACGTTGGGTTCCATTTTAGACTCTGCAGGGTAGTTTACTGAGTGGGTACAGACACTTCTATCCATTTTGCACGAGCTTGACCCCTTCTTTTCCTTCCCTTCCAGCCTGTTTCTGTCCCAGTCCTGTCTCTTCTCCTCACCTACCCAGTCACAGTCTCTGTTCCTCAGGCTTCTCATCACAGTCTCGTTACCTACACTGTCCTAGTCTCCCCCTCCCAGTCCCAAGAACCTCATTCATTCAGTTCCAACTCCCCACTCTTGGCTCTTCATATTATGTGTGCCTTCACCCTCCACACCCACGTTCCCTCTACCTGCTGAGTCCCACTCCTAGGTTCTATCCCTGGGCTCCTCATCCAACCTCAGTGTCCTCCCCATCAGCTTCTTTTCTCTGTTTCTTTGCCAAACCAGTACCACTTCTCCCTCATATTCTGCCTCTTCATCAGATCTCACTTCCTTACTGCTGCTTTGCTGGTTCCCAACTCCAATCTCATTGCCCAGCCAGTCCCAGTTTCTCCTCCAACTCCCAGTTTCAATTTCCCTTTCCCCACCCAATCCCCCTGCAGCCTCCAGACTCTGTCTTCCTCTCCCAGTCTCCTTATCCCAATATATTCCATCCCATAGGTCCCCTCTGCATTTGATTCAGGCAGATTCCTCCTCCACTCTGCCTCAGCACAGCAGGGGGTGTGTAATGGGGTCTATAAGCCCCATTCAGGATTTAGGCAGGAGGGGGAGGGAAGCCTTCCCTACCTGCAACCTAGTAGACCAGTCACACCCACACACAGCTGAAAAAGCTGCCAATCATAGAGACAGACTTCCACAGCTGAACCTCATGAAGGAGACAAAGCCTAATGTAAAAGAGGGAGAGCAAGAAAGGAGTAGGAGGCAGAGAAGCCTGAGACAGCTTTGGGTTAGGTGGTTTCCTTGAGCTCCTTGACAAGGCAGTAACATGCCTAAAGACCAGGAAAGAGAAACACTCACCCCAGAGACTGCCTTGACCTGGGAAACCTGAGGAACCCAGCAACAAACCTGCTACAGACCCCAACTGAGGCCTGTGACAGGTTAGCATTAAGAGTACAAGAGACACAATCTCCCAGCTGTGCTCTTTGTTCTGGTGCCTGGACCCACACCTGGCACAGTCCAGGGCAGCTGGGAAATGCAATTGCAGGAAAAGTCCTGCTCAGTCCCTTGCAGTCCCAGGATGAAGTATACTCAGTGCAGATGGAACTTTGGGGAATTAAGTTTGAGAAAATTGCTCCTGATCTTGTGTGAACTGTGTTTCTTCAAAGGCTTATAAATTAGCCAATTGTGGGCAGGTGTTCACAGAAACAACAAAGGCACATCCCTGACACTAGAGCTTCTAAAAGAATAGATCACTGGAGTTTTATAACTAGAAAAAATAATGTATTTTCTCCTAATTTCATTCTCTGAGGTTGTTGAACTGTTTTGGCTGAAATTTTCCAAAAACTCAAGGCAGACATCTGGCAAGGGAAATTTCAGCCTAAGTGGTTGCGGTTTAGCAAATTTATAAGCAACTGATAACACTGTGTTATAATGAGAAGTCAGGCAACCTTAATAGCAGGCTGTAATGCCAGTCCCAGCTATAAACAGGAATGTCCCAAAGAAAGCTGATACTCTAAGAAGGTTAAGGCACAGCCTTGCTTGTGCTAGAAGCAGCCTACCTCCCTAGGTGAAGTGAATGAGTCCTGGGGTCATGAGATAGGAGCATGTTACTCAGAACCAGGCTTGCTGGGATTATAAGAGCAACGTGAGTTCATCAGTGAAAGGCTCTCCTTAGTTCCTGGGGTGATGGTTTGGGGAGTATGTGCTTGTAGAGATTGGAAGTGTGCTGGAGGAAAGCCTTAGCAAGCACAGGACTGAGAACCCAGCACTGAGGGTTATGGCTCAGTAAGGAAGGTGTGGTGGGAATAGAGACATAAAGAAGGGGTGTTATGTGACATCAAGTCTATGTGAAGATGTTGGGGTGCCCAAGAGGAGAAAAACTGAGGCAGTGAATGGACCTGAAGCCGGGCCAATGAAATCTGTTTGACAAGAAACCAATATAACCTATGTTGAAGTACATTCAAATGTTGTGTACCTCAGCAATATCTCCCAGAATAACAATATTGTTGTTCACAGTACAGGTGATCTTGATTCCACCTGTAACTCAGCCACTAAACTGTCAGTATCTAAGGAGCATTTTTGAGTCTTCTGTTAAATTAAGTGGCTACAATTTCTTTGAGTGATGCAATTTTTCTTAAAATTATTACCTATTTTTATTGGCTCAGGTCATTGATTTCTGGTAAAAGACCTTTGTCTTTCCAAGAAATCCATTAGTAAGGAGTGTTTATCCTTGACAAAATTAGAATTTTCTGTTGGAAGACAGTATAATAGCTAACAGCTGATTTTTGGATGTCCTAAAAATTGAGTATAGACTGTCAATTTCCTTTTTTCCCCAAATATTTGCATAATTAAAAAACAAGGGACAACCACAATATCGTCCAGTACACAGGTAGCTGGTCATGACGGATCACTAAACTCTTACTTATTGGTAACTAGGTATAGTATTTGAACTTGGCAACGGCAACAGCTCTTATGTGCTGTGGTTTCCATTGTCATTTCTACCCACCAGCTGGATCGATACAGTATGTGTTGTAAGTTCAAACCCCGAGTGTCTTTCACCACCAATAACATATTAGCTGCACAACTTATTTATTTAAGGCACATAGTCTAGTATGTACCTTCATTTTACATTTCAATTAAAGTCAGTTAAACTAGAGACCTAGGGAAAAATGAGATTTGCAGCACACTGTTCTATTATGAAAGCCAGTGCATCGCAGAGGGGATAAGAAGAAAGCAGTAGTTTGCAGCCCAACTTCAACTTTGGCCCTTTGGAACTCATTTCCTGCTGTGAAAACTACAATAAAAATAATGACTGCTCCCAATCTTGTTTTTTACAATAGAAAATGAGCTAAGTATGGTTGGAGGAGCATCAATGCCTGCCTTAAAACAGCTGGGCTTATGCGGGGAATAAGGGGTTCAGTTAAAAACTATAATTTGTCCCCTTTTTTCCTCCTTCCACAGCCATCTCTCTTACCTCTCAACTTTCCTTGCTCTACTTTACCTACATAGCTGTTTCTATTCTATTCTACGTAGGTTCTTATACTGCTCTCATCACCGTAGTATCTGAGTACCTTCTAGTAAGTAGTATATTAAGCAACATGACTGGACATTTGTCATGAGTTGTTTTGTTCTCTCATCTTCAATCCAGGGGGAGAAGAGTGCACAGTAGAGTGTTTTGTTTTGGAAATTTTTGTTCTGGTTATACAACACATGTGCGCGCACACACTGCTCTATGTTTATGTTAGGGCAGAGAAGATCAAAAACTGTGTCTTGCCTTTATTTAGTGGTGAAGTTTGCAATCGTCCCAAGTTTCTGTGAGGTTCATTCCATAATGTAGGGCTAGCCCCAGGAAAGCTCTGTCTCTTGCACACACAAGCTTTACCCTTATTATTGAAAGTTCCATAGCACCAGAGGAGCAAAGTTGTCGACCACTGTCCTTATCCAGGAGCTTTCGCTGATCTTTTAGCTACCATGGGCTCAGTCCACTAAGTGCCTTGAACATATGGACTGAACTCAATTAAAAGCTGATCTGGGAGTTCTTAACTGCTCCTGTGTGTTTTGAAGTGGTTACATTCAGAGTGAATGCATTTTTCTGACAAGAGGGTTGATGCAAAGACCATTGAATTCAATGGGCTTTGGATCAGGCCAAGGTTGAGAGAAAGCAGGGGTCTCACTTTAAATTACTACCAGAGCATTTCCCAGCCAGGCAATTGGAATATGGCTTTGGCAACCCATGTCCAAAACAAAATGTTAATAAATTCAAACATATGCTCTGCATCTGGCAAGTAGTAAAACTGGACATTTTCAATAAAGCAGGTGACAGTTATTTACAGAGTTGCTAAGATCTGGATATTTTGATGGGGGAGTTCAGGGTTCAGAAATAAAAGAATTCGAACATAGCTTTCTTTTTCAGGTAACATAAAGCTAATGGACAAATGACTCTGCCATCCATTCCAATGACCCTATGGTAGATAGATAATATAATTAGAAAAAGTAGGGATAGCCCAGTTCCCAAAAAGTTTGATGAAGATGCTGATGCAATCGATCATTAAAAATTATTCACTCCTGGTTACACTATCTTGGATAGACACAAGCACTCCAGGAAAACACAGAATGCATTTTAAAAAAATGCATTGTATCTATACTAAGTTTTCAGAAATGCAAATATAAGGTACAGTGACAATCCCTAAACTTTTCACTTTAGTTTTTGCCAAATTATCTCTTTTCTGTTTTTTTACATCCACTGAAAAAACTTCATTGTATAGTCATCAAGGTATTTCATATGAAGGATACCTTTTCAGATAATCCTCTAACAAAGAATTTACGTCTATAGTTTCCAGCCATGACAAGGGTATTTTGTTTAAATTTATTATAATGAAAAAAATAACATATTCTGATTAACTGTTTTGTGTGCTCTTCTGTGTGTTCCTTTGATAAAAATTAAAATCTACAGAAGAAAAGAATCATATCTGGAAAACATATGAACCTAAAAGGATTCTAAAAAAAGGAATCTCTTAATGCATGTATGATTGCATTTTGTGTGACATTTGCTATCTAACAGGAAAATAGATTTTCTTTATAGATCAAGGGCTAAACTTTTAACATTTTAATTAAAATCATGTTTTCCAGTTATGATTCTTTTGTTATGTAGATTTCAGTTTACATCAGAGGAACATACAGAAAAGCAGAGTTAATCAGGAAATATTTATTTTTTCAGGATAATAAATCAAAACAAAATACTGTTACCATGAAAACTATACCAATTTCTCTGTTGGATGATAATCAGAAAAGATATTCTTACACTCAGCTAAGAGGTCTGTGAAGAAAACAAATTCTTATCAAACACTACCTTGGTCTAAATCTTGAAATGGGAGCTTCTAGACCCTCATATTTCACAGATAAATCTTGAATAAAAATGAAGAATCCACATAACTCTTTCATCAGAGAATCATATGAATATGGAAAAGACCTAACCATATATATAGGTTATCACCATATTGTTTCTACTGTAAATTCTCAGTGGCCTGTGTCAGATGTTTCAGAGTGACTGGACTGAAGAGAACAGAACAGGGCAATTATCGAGATCCATCCCTTGTCTCCACTCACAGCTTCAGGTAGTTAGGAACAGCTAGAGACTGGGGTTTTGTCCCTGACTATCTTGGCTAATTGTTGTTGATGGACCTATCTTTCATGAATTTATGTAATTTTTTTTAACCCAGTTATACTTTGGTCTTCACAACATCTTCTGGCAATGAGTTCCACAGGTTGACTGTGGTTGTGTGATGAAGTATTTCCTTATGTTTGTTTTAAATCTGCTGTCTATTAATTTCATTGGGTGACTCCCAGTTCTTGTATTATATGTATTATATGTATATCTTGTATTATTCACTATTCACTTTCTCCACACCATTTATGATTCTATAGACCTCTGTCTTGTCATCCCTTTTCATCTCTTTTCTAAAATGAATAGTCTCAGTCTTTTTAATCTCTCCTCATATGAAAGCTGTTCCATACCCTTAATCATTCTTATTGCCCTTTTCTATTTCTTTTTCAATTCTGACATATTGTTTTTTGAGATGGGGCATCCAGATTTGCATGGAATATTCAAGGTATGGGAGTACCATGGATATACATAGTGGCATAATTATATTTCCTGTCTTTTTATCTGTTCCTTTCCTAATTGTTCCTAACATTCACTTAGCTTTTTGACAGCAGTGCACATTGAGCAGATGTTTTCAGAGAACTATCCATGATAACTCCATGATCTCTTTCATGAGTGGTAACAGTTAATTTTGAAACCCTCATTTTATATGTATAGTTGGGATTTTTTTCCCAATGTGTATTACTTTGCACTTATCAATATTGAATTTCATCCGCCATTTTCTTTCCCCATGACCCAGTTTAGTGAGATCCCTGTGTAACTCTTCACAATCATTTTTCAACTTAACTATCTTGAATAATTTAGTATTGCCTGCTAACATTGCCACCTCACTGTTTTAACCCTTTTTCCAGATTGTTTCTGAATATGCTGAACAGCATGGATCTCAGTAGAGATCCATGGGGGATCCTGCTATTTACCACTTTTCATTGTGAAAACCGACCATTTATTTCTATCCTTTGTTTCCTATCTTTGAATCAGTTACTGATCCACGAGAGGACCTTCCCAAAGCTTTCTGAAAGTCCTAGTATCCTATATCCAGTGGATCACCCATGTCCACATTGTTGTTGTCAACCTCAAAGAATTTGAACAGATGGATGAGGCATAATTTCCCTTTACAAAAGCCATTTTGACTCTTCCCCAACAAATAGTGTTCATCTTTGTGTCTGATAATTCTGTTCTTTACTAAAGTTTCGACCTATTAGACTGGTACTGAAGTTAGGCTTACCGGCCTGAAATTGTCAGGATTGCCTCAGGAGCCTTATAAAAAAATATTTATTATATTAGCTATCCTCCAGTCATCTGGTAGAGGTGTTTATTTAAGTGAAAGGTTACCTACCATAGTTTCTCTTTAAATTCATTTTGGCCTGCCTAATTTTACTTTTCCACTTATTTCATTTCAGAGTTTATGCTCCTTTCTACTTTCCTCAGAAAGATCTGACTTCAAGTTTTTAAAGGATGCCTTTTTGACTCTAGCCACCTCTTTTACTTTCTTGTTGATATTTACATCCTTCAGATACTTTTACATAATTTTCAGAACTTCTCTTTTATGTTGTTTGGCCAAAGTATGCATACATAGTACTTCTAATTTTATCTCATATTTTCATGTCTCCAGAGCCTTAATCAATCATTTTGGTTGCTTGTCTCTGAATTCTTTCCAGTATATTCAATTCTGATTATAGTAGCCTAACTGTGGTCTCCCCAATGCCGTAGAAAGTAGAACTTTAACTTCCCTCATTTATCATACAAGCTGAGAGGTTATGTCCACAGAACACACAGCTCAGGGGAGCAGAGGACAAATGGCTTTCCTTTCTTTCATCCTTGTTCCCTTCAGATTCTGGGCTGCTTTAGTGGCACGTACATTTGCTGGCATAAATTAGGCCTGCCTGTGGGCTCTGCACTGCCACTGTATCTCTGAAGCCAGCAGGGGGTGGGAGCCAAGAGCTACTGTATGTATAAGGCCAGAAGAAGGTGAATCCAAGCTGACACCACCTTAGCACATAGTGCTATGGAAATTCCCCTCCTATCCCCAAATCTGCCCACAACATCCCCGCTGAGCCAGGACTTGTGGATAGGTAGCATAGGACTGCTTACACTAATACACAAAGCCTGTGAAATTCTTCCAGATCCAGGGCTTTTACAGCCCCTCTACGCTGTATATCACATTACAAACCCATATCTAATTTGCTTCTCATTATCCTTCCTAGGTTTCTTTCAGCATTACATCCTTGAGTAAATCCAGTGGTAAATACAAATGCTATACAGTATTCTGTATATCTTCTGGTTTTCCTCTGCAAAAGTTTCCAGAATCTTAATGTCAACCTCATTATGAACCCTCAGGCTTTAGTATATTTGTATGTTTAGTAGCATACATAGAAACAAAGTGCTTCAATTATACTGAAAAACATAAAGACTAAAAGCCTGCTGATAATGAAACCATGTTTTTCTTCTCATTTTGACAAGGTACTGTAATTCCCAGAGTTGATAGCAGAACTTATTTTCCAGTGTTTTTAACTGTATGCCATCAGTTTGTATGTCATTCATATACAATAGTCACCGTTAAAATATGCACAGCTACTATAAATTTAGCACAATTGTTTCCTATTCTGTGATTAGGAATGAAACAGCTATCTCTCAGTTATGGTAACTATTGGCAAATGTTAACTCTTATATGGCTAAAGACTCTATTTTTATCCCATTTCCTTACACAATTTTGCATTAATACAACAGGACATTTTGAAACAGCATAAACAGGCTATGCTAGCATTGCCGAGTCTTGACATTTTATCACAAGTCTCATGATATTTGCTGTTTTTCCTTATGTCCCAGCTAACAGAATCATGTGATTATGTAAAAATCTCAGCTTTCATTTTAAAAAATAGTTTCTGTGCTTCAAATGTATGGTGAAAATCTTGAAAACATGAATCTTAAAGGCTCAAAAACCAGAAGACAAATAAAAAAATGCCAACATTTATTAAATTTTAAAAATCTTATGATTATGAAGCCAATCTCATGGGTATTGCAGGGTATCTGACTCATGATTTTTGAACGTTTAGGGTTGGCAATATTGATCTATTACTGAAATTGATTAGTCCATTTAATGGCCAAAGTAGCCTTTATTTGACAGAATACTTCAATAGTAATGAAGCTCCTGGTAAGAATTTTCAGAAGTGATGGAAAGCTGACAGAACTATTCACAAATTGTGGATTTCAAGTCACACCTGTTGAGTTTGAAGAATTTCTGGAACAAAATAATAGCAGATACAGATTTGCTTCCATTTATTATTCTCAGGGCAATGAGGAAATGAAATATATTTAAATAATTCTGAATTACTTTTTGCAAGAAGTTGACTTCAAAGAAAAATCACCTGTCTGAATTTTCTTACCAAACTACCAAGCAACTCAACATGCAAAATGTGTTGTTTGACAATGGTAAGTGTTCACAGAGAGTCTTTTGTAACACTTAGGGTATGCACCACCCCCCTGAATCTCCATTGGATATCCTTTAAGCATCCCCTTCCATCAGCACTGTCCCAACTTCCTCTCTGAATTTCTCAAGACCCAAATCAATGGCAATGGTTCAGCCTAGAAGGTTGCATGCAGTGGCCGCATTACTGACAAAACATTTTTTACAGCTACCCCTTCTATTAATAACTCATATGGACTTTGAATTGTCCTAGACAACTTTTTCTATTCTCATGAGAAACTTTTACATTCCCAATTTCTTGGGCTGCTCCAACTTAGAGCTAGATCTTATCTCCTCTGATCTCTTTTTACAAATCAGTCATTTCTGGCCCTGAATCAATTTTCAAGGTAAGAAACAGTGTTTCAAATATTGAGAAAAACAGTCCGAAATTGTTCATCAATGCTGTCTTTGAATACAGATGCCCTGTACTAGTCATGGCTCACCCTTCCTTAGGCTATCTCTCTTGTTCATTTGCTTCAAGATATGCTCTCAATATCCTTTTTTCCTTCCATTTCTTGCATGTGATTCTGCTAGTTGGGCAGAATTTCTTTCCTATGTTCTTTCTTGACACACTTGCCACATTTCTGGCTAGGGAAATCAGTGCCATTAAGAGACATATTAATGGTACTTATTTTTCGGCATGGGAATATTTTCTTTCATATTTCATGCACTGTGCTTTCACTAATTCCTTGTTAAGTGACTTACCTTTTTATTAGCCCAGACCCCCATGTAAATTGCACCTGTATTAGACAAGCTCTTATATTTTCTTCCTTATGCATATCAAAATTCACGTTTTGACTTTTAACATTGAACCCACATAAAAGCTTCCACACTTTATCACAGCCTGTATCTTTTTGGTGAATGCACACACAACTGTGTGTTCCATTTCTATTTACAATGAAATGATAAGCAATTTTTTTACGAACAGAGTCATAGTTATTCTTATTTTCATCCTCAGCAAAGACAAATGATATATAAGTATTTACAGCTTCACTCCCTGTTGCATAATTTAATGAGCTTGCCTGTGCTCTCTGCATTGTTTCACTGTGGTTCAGAATCTGGTTAAAAGCATATCTAGCCAAGCTATTCTATGGCTTATCAAACTAAAAGGTTTGTGTATGGCTGAACTTCAGCGTTTTCTTTATCTGTTATTTATGCTGGTTCAAAACAATTACCGACTTCTGAAACTATGTCATACAGCAGTAGTAAAGCTTACTTACTTCTTACATTGAATAAAGAACTTTTTTTGAATGAGGCAAACACCAGTACTATAAAAGCTCCTGTTTTTCTCTCTCCTTCTGCATCAGTGCAGATCTTTAGAACTGTGCTAATCCTGTTCCTACCCGGCTTCCTGATACCAATTTCAAGACACAGAACACTTGACCGCACAGACAGCTGTTCAACAGTTGTTGTATGGGAGACATAATCAGGCCAAGGTAATTGTTGATGTTTTAAAACTTTAGATAAAAATGAAATTCTCCTTTATTTTCTTTTTTTAAGTTTCTGTTTACAAACCCTTACAAAAGAACTACATTCAGACTTGGGTGCCTGTCCAGTCCATTTTTCATTAGAGGCAATTTGGTAACGTGGCAATTTCCTGGCCAGGGCAAGTCTATGGTGTGTCTCAGTTGTTCTCCTGCTGTTGTGGGCAGGGTTCCTCACGCTGATCCTGCTAGTGGGCTGGTTTACTAGGGCAGTAATTTGACTAAAAGTCCTTGTCCCATCCCTGATTGCAGATAGTCTCCCATTACAAGGACAGTAGCCCATTCTCTTGGATCCAACACCAAGTCAGAGCACACTAACCACTTCCTAGGCTAATCTCCAGTGTCTATGGTATCCTGGCTGCCATAGCCATATTCAGACTCCTGTCTTTTTTATGATTCTGGATTTACTGCTAGCTCTGTATCCCTGACACTTCCCTTCAAGTCCCTCTCTACTCAGTCTCAGCTGCAGTCTCCGTTGCCTCTCATAAATTCTTCATGGACCTGTATCCAGCTGTAATGAGTGTCATTCACATCCTGCTCCTTATGAGGTTTCTGCTCCCTTGGTTGGCTTCTTGCTGTGCATGTAACTTCTCAGATTCCCTGAAGCCTGCTTCTTTGGTCTCTCCCCAGCACACTATGATTCCCTTCAGCTCCTGCTTCCATGGTCGCCATGCAATTCCACAACCTGTTCTGCTACATCATTGCCTTCCCATCAACAGGGAGAGGTCGCTTATTGGAGCTGAATCTTTTCAAAGAGTTTCTACACCCTTCCATTACTGGTTGGAAGAGGGGACTGGCTCTGCTTTTCTGCCTTACAGAGTCAAAAATCCCCAGGGAAGAGGCTAAGAAGTTGTTAATTTCTTGCTTAGCAGATTCATCACACTGTTTTATGATGTTTTTGCTCCTTTCTAATTGCAGTGCATAAAATTTTCTTTTATTCCATCACTGCATTTCTTTCTCCTTTCTCTGTCTGCCAATTGCCTTATTTCTATAGTTCTCATCACTGTTCCGTCTTCCTTATTCTTTCCACCATTCCCTCCAGCCCCCCCCACCCCCCAGTTTTCCTCCCACACTGAACACTTTAAGTATGAACGTGCTGCTTACATCCCCTACAAGGCTTGTGCATGTCGCTCAGCCTGCGACCAGCCATTCTGATGATTATGTGTCTCTGCAGCACCTCCAGATTTTATAATAATGCAGCACGATGAGATCAGAGAAACTGCCTAAATAAGGTACATAAATAAGGTATTCTGCAATGGTTGATCTGCAGACTCACGTCTTACAGGATAACATTTCCTTGCAGGATCAAGATTCAGAAGATTATCTCCTCAAAGCAGCAAACTGTGACATGATGGCAGCCAGATGTCGGAGACTTGACACATATAATATAGGGTATGTAATATAACCCCAGAGTTCTGAGGATCCTCCAGTACTTAGGCTCAACAGGGTGAATCACGGACACAAAGGCTAATCCTTACCTCTGATATAGTACTGTGTGTAATGCCTAGTTGGTGATAATAACACATTTGATTTATATTCTGTTCTGGCGTTGTGACCCAACATCATGTTTGCTTTCTTTGTTACAATTGAACATCAGGCTTGAAGCTTTGGGGATTTTTATACAACTCTCAAACCACTTTCCTGGTCAGTATGCAGTATTTTATTCCATTTAACAAATAGTCCATCTTCTCACTCTTTGCTATGAGAAACATTATTCCTCATTTATTTGCATTGAACTGCATTTACCATCTGTTACTCCAAGTATTTAAAAGATCTAACTCTCTCAGTGTCTAATTGTATTGTTCCTCATAATTTACTGGGCCCAGTGAGGTAGCACCATCTGTAAAATTGTTTTTTTTTTTTTTTTTAAACTTTACTTTTGGTATTGTCACCTAAATCACTTACTGTATAAAAGGATTAAAAAGATAAGACCTTGGCATTGATTCTCATGGTTCCCCTTGTAGGAAGGCGCAGTGGCCTTCCTCTGAGCCTGGGCCCGCGGAAGGGCCGCAGGCACCCAATCAGATTCTAGACCCGCCGGCAGCCCAGTCTGCCCGGCAACCAGGCAGCTGGGCCACGATAGGTCCTGCCGGGCGGAGCCTTAGGAAGGACGGCAGCCATAAAAAGCAGGCCCTGCCGCTCAGAAAGGGGAAGGCTGCTGGAGGAGACAGACGTACTGCCCCGCCGGCTGCAGCAAGGGGCGGAACCACGCCAGACCCCCGCCTCAGGTAACACTCTCCCGGCCTTGAGGGCCCCGGGGCGACCCCGGCGACCCGCCTCTAAGGCCTGGATTGGGCCTCTGGGCCCCCTGGACTGGCCGAGGCCTACAGGCCCGAAGCGCTGGGCCCAGCCTCAGGCCCGCAGTGGCTGGGACGAGCCCCCTGAACCGGAGAGCTAGGAGTTCCGCCCAGAAGCTGGTTCGGACTTGGAGGAGCTGCCAGACGCCCAACCCCTGGAGGCAGGACCCGACCTGGAGGAGTTGCCGGAGGCTGAACCCTACCCCCAGCCCTGCGATCTGGAGGAGCTGCCCCTCGCCGAGGAGCTTCCCAATCTACCCCCCGTGGACGCAGAAGGACTGACGGGCCTACCCCGTGCGGTGTACCCCGACGACCCAGAGGAACCGATGGACTCAGGTACCGGGGAACCAGGGGAGGAAGGAGCCCAGGGACAGCCAGAGGCGTGGCTGTACTAGGGGTAACGCCCAGTCGGCGTGTTGCGGCAGGAGCCCCACCGACTGAGTGGCAACACCCGTGCCACTGCTAGGGCCCTGGGATGGGACGCAGTGGAGTTGGGTGGGCCTGCGTCTCCCTCCCCTCCCCCATGATCCTCGCCAACCCCCAAAAAGGGAATAGCCTCTACCGCCCGTTGGACTCGAGCTCACCACTCCTTGCTCGCCCGCCCTGCCTGAGGGCCGGGGCGAAAGACTCCTTGCTCGCCCGCCCTGCCTGAGGGCCGGGGCGAAAGACTCCTTGCTCGCCCGCCCTGCCTGAGGGCCGGGGCGAAAGACTCCTTGCTCGCCCGCCCTGCCTGAGGGCCGGGGCGAAAGACTCCTTGCTCGCCCGCCCTGCCTGAGGACCGGGGCGAAAGACTCTTTGCTCGCCCGCCCTGCCTGAGGGCCGGGGCTAAAGACTGCAAAAAAACTAACATTCCCCTGATTGAAATAGGAAGGCGCAATGGCCTTCCGCCGAGCCTGGGCCCGCAGAAGGGCCGACAGGACTGGACCGGGCAGGAGCCCGTCTTACACCCTTCTGCAGGTTCATTTTTACTTTAGTACATTCTGGGTATAGCTATTGTTTGCTTGTCCCTTAGTCAGTATTTAGGCTATGAATTTACCTTTATTTCATAGTATAGGGGTTAATCTTTCATATGAAATTTGTGAACTGCCAACAGAAACCGGTGCAGTTTTCTGTAGTATCCTCACAAAATTTTAGCCTGTGATCAATTAAATTTTCCTATTAAAATATTTAAGCTAAAACTCTTTTCCCCCTTTTTTCCCAGTTTGGCTCCCTGAAGTACTTTAACAAATTTGTAGCCACATAGGACTTCATTTGACTCTCTGCTGTAAATAATTTTCACTCTTGTTGGGAGTTAAATGGGGAAACTGAGTCATAAATCTACTCAATTTAGTAGGTAATCAATTTTTGCCTTTATTTATACAATTTCAGGCAAAATTATTATCTTATACTGTCTGAACATAAATTTATGGCAGAAACAATAAAAACAGACAAGAATTGGTAAAGGGCTGAAGTTACCACATTCCAGGACACAGGAAAGTCTTCCTATATTTCTTCCTGGTCATCACATCCTTTGATCTCCTGGTCTGGTCCTTCAGTCCCATCCTTCAGTTTCTGGTCTGGTGTTTTTCCAATTTGAGCCTTGTTCACTTAGGCCTTTTATACATTTTTACATCCTGCAGATAACAGTAAGCAGGTGTGAAGTCATATTAACTAATCTATATTGTGTCATGCTCTCCGGCCTCTTTTTTCAGTTTCAAGGATTGACTACACTTACAATGCTACAGTGACATAGCTGCAATTGTGCCGCTGTCAAGCAATTCACTGTAGACACTATCTATTCCGACAAGAGAGATTCTCAGCGTAGGTAAACTGCCTGAATGAGACGCGGTTGCAAGGTTGAAAGAATTCTTCCATTGACCTAATACTGTCGGCACGGGGATGTAGGTCAATTTAACTATGTCGCTCAGGGGTATGGATTTTTCACACCTCTGACCAATGTAGTTAAAATGACCTAATTTTCTAGCGTAGACCAGGCCTCAAATATCCTTCAAAAGGATTATACACCAGATTATGTCTGGCCCTGTTGGATACATAAGAGTGGACTGGGAAAGCATGCAAGGAGCCTACTTAGCCCTAGTGCCCTTGATCAAGAGTCAGCCACAATGTGGATGGGAAATAAAGTTACTGCTCCATGTGAAGGCTGGCAGAGGTACTACCTCTCCAAAAGAGACCAAAATAAGTATGAATTGCCCTCTTTTCCATTTCCCTCAATCCAGCTGCCTACGTACAAGGGAGATTGCACGCTGCATCCAATTAAAGGGTGTGAGAGCTTGCACAGCAAGGTGTACTCCCTAGAAGTCTCCGGCAGAATTCCAGGTGAGGAACTGCATCCTTTATGGTATAATCCAGTACTTGGCTTTTGACAGTTTGTTTTCACTTGTTTATTTTGCAAGTTCTTCTCCTTTCATTTCTGAGTATGTTTTCTAGGCTGCTTTTTTGTCAGTCTCTTGCTTTTTCTGGGCATATTTTTTGCACTGAAAAAAATTGCACTGAAAAGGCATTCATGATATCATGAGCATGCTTTCATAACAAATGGTCATTTTCATTATTAGTCCATTTCTTATTTTTTATATGTTATGTTGAACTGTTGTGTTATGGTATGTGTGTTATTGTTTGTGTAGAATAAGTTTTGATCATATTTCTCTCGGCCTATGTACCTGCCCTCATTCCTCTTCTTGGCACCTATTCCTTTTGTGAAGCAAAAAGGATTGTTGCATCACCATCCCTTTTGTATTCTTCACCCATTTTCCTCTCTAATCCCAAATCTCCAAAAATACAATGTTCATTGAGGCTTCTACATTGCTTGAGGTTCCTGCTACAATTCCTCTAGACATGAATTATGGTGATTTGAGATTTGTGTTGCTTTACACGGCATGCAAGATGCAATAATGTTTAGCTGCTGTCATGATGGAATCAGACATTGCCAACTTTATTCAGTATAATCAAGTTTTTTTTCCTTGTGAAATATGTTCAAAACGTCAAAGATCTTAAATAAATAAATAAATAAATAATAACCTGAATTTAGCCCATACATAGTGCTGTTCACCTCAGCTCTCTCTTAATGTTAGAGAAGTACTATTTTGTAGAGAAGGACTACAACATAACACCATTTTCATGGGAAGTTCAAAGTAAATGAATGATTTATTGCATTCCAGACTGGGTGAAAGGTTTATGAAATATACATATAGACCTAGATTTTATCTTAAAAAACTTTATCTGCAAACTAGAGGTGTGTCAGTTAAAATATTTGACTTGGCTGACTCACAGATACAGTAATCTTACTTGCCACTGGTTTTGTTTTAGCTTACTTAAGGGAACCTGTAAAATAATATTAATATTAATATTAAAATATCTTTGGGAATTCCTTTATTAAGTAATGAAATACAAGGAAGTGCTGCAAAGTAAAGACATCTGCCATATGACCAACTATTTTTGTTTCAAATAGAAATGGGCCAGGACCTAAGTATCAGATTCAAATACACTTGATTTTGAAGCTTTTGCCCCTAGAACAGAATTTTATACTTTCATTCCATTTTTCATTTAAAATTACAGGTTTGCAGTGGTCAGAAGCAGGCAATGGGTAAAATCTACTGTGCATATGTGATTAAACTACATCAGTTCTTCTGCTTAATGATTTAATGTAAAGCTCAGCAGTTCAATTAATCTCTGTAAGGATTACAGAGAATGAGGTAAATTCAAAGGGCAAATATTGGTGATGGAGTGCAGGTTGGAGAAGCTTCCTCCCAATATTGGCTGCTGAAAACCCTGACAGGCACTCAATGCGAGACAGGTGGGCTGCAACTGGTGCTGGCCTACCACTCAGTCCATTGGCACCTTGGCCTTGTATTCTTTCCTTTTCACATGCTGCTGCAGTGTCACCAGTAAGGTGTGCATGTCCCTTTTGTATTGCTCGGGGTACTAATGGAAAAGAAAAGAGGTGATATCCTTTGCAGCATTGCTGTGCTTGCAACCATGGCAGGAACAGCCATAGTGCAGCAAATGCCTGAATGAGCAGCACACAGCTCAAATCTCAGGTCAACTGGAAATTTGACCACTTTAACAATCAGAAGTGAACTTGCAACTTTGAGTGGACTTACTAAGCACTATTCATTGCATCCCTCCCCTCCTGATGTAACCAGTTCCTGTCCACCATGAACACACCATTGTATGGAGGGCCAGACTAAGAAGTGTTCGGATTTAGAGGAAGGTTGGTGAGCTGGTTGTTAGAGATGTCCCCCAAATTTAATTATTTCTTTACATAAAAAATGTGTCCTGGCCCATCCAGTATCATCCACTGGTCAGTGTGTTCCACCCCAATTTACAGAGGATATAGATCTTTCTCTCAAGTTGTAGAGACATTCTTTTTATCTCCGGAGATCCCTAGTTCAATCCCTGGTATGATGGCTAGGTTGGTGGCTGTCACAATTGCATCCCTGCAGAGCAGTTGGGTACAGTTGCATTCCCTGTATTTCCTGGAGTGCAAGCATTGCTCCCTCTGTATACTACCTGGGATGCAAGACATGGTAAGGAGGGACAAGAAAGATCTAAGGTCACAACTCAGTCCCAATCCACTGAACGATGGAGCTGGTTGGGCATGCAAACAGAGTTTCCTGCAAACTCATGAAGGTGTATAATCTACAGGTGTCCTTCATATACATGCCCAGTGAGAGTCTGGAGGAGTCCTGGGGGTTTACCATTCAACACCATAATTAATGTCTCTTGTTAAAATGGCATGGGAGAATCCTTAGTTAGAGAAGTGTATTAAAGGCAGGTTTCTATTTATTTTTGACACGTGTTATTAATTTCCAAAGAGTTGGGATTCTGAACATCTCTTATGGAAGTCAGGTTTGCCAGACCACTGATGTCAACAGGTGAATTTGTTATGGTTGTCTCGTTGTATATATTGCAAAAACTCAAGCAACTAACAGTGTCTCATTAACTTTTGTTGGTCTGTCAAGGTCAGAAGAAGAAAATGATCAGCTAGAATGAGAGCCATATTTCATCAAATCTCCTCAGACACAGTCATTTTTATTACAGAACTTTTAATTGGGTCTGAGAAGATCCTAAGAGAATATTGTAAATGACATCTTGAAAAAAAATCAGTTGCTCTTGAATCTGAAATTATAAATACTTTTCCTGAATTATTCTGCAACAGTAGTGAAAGCAAACATAACTCTGCCTGTTATTAAAAATCCCTGTTTTCTATTTATTTTCCGACTTTGCAGCTATTCATTTGAAGTGGCATGCCATTGTGTTTTACTCCTTGGGGAATAACCTTATATTACAGTTATCTTCCATATTCAGCTTTAATACATGAAGAGTTAGTTGCACAGTCTCCTTAATTGACTGAATTTATTTTTAGTTTTCATGAGGATCTGAACACTGCATTTTACATTCATTAGCCTGCTGTTGTCAAAAAGAAAATTATGTTTTAAGAAGTTAATAATAAATGAAAAAAATATTTACATAGTTATGGATAGATGTGCCAAAAAAGATTTAAAATACTTCTGTATTTACAGCAAAAATTAAGACTAAGTTCTTTAATTTAAATTTCTTGCAAATAATAAATGATTCAAATGATCTTGCAAATAATAAAATTCAACATCATGTCAAATGTCATAAGTTTAGTCATTAGTCATTCAACTAACAACTTAGTCTTTTAAAAGTTAATACCGAACAAGGCTCAAAATAATACCTGTACTTTATTAGTTTTACATCTTTACTTTTTCTTATTATGTCCAACAATTCAGCAATAATAATCTGGCTATCAACTGGCAAAATAAAATTAACCAGGTATAATAAAAAAAAATCAAGCTGCAGTTAGTTGTTTACTGGGGAGCAAACATCAGTTTAAAAAAAAAATCTCCCAACGGCTTCCTAGAGAATTACACGATGGCTAACATTTATTTACTGGACTCAAGATGAAAAGGAAAACTTGAATTTTACAGTATACTACACTGGAGAGAGAGTGATTATGTTGTTTTGTATGGAAGTAAGGCCAGACATGCCAGGAGAAAAGTATTGAGAACTTAGTCCAAAATTTGCACATTTAAGACTCAGGCTAGATTTCCAGTATGGAACACCCTTTGCTACACTATTAGAAAAGAATAAGCTATTTTGTTTTCACATATCTGTACAGTAGCTATTCTACCAAGGTAATGGCAGAATAGTCCATAATGTTATGCACACATATTGAAACACTTTATATACATTTTCTTTCTGTGCTGTATGTTCACTGACTTTTACCAAGATTTCCTTATGGTTATAATCTTGCGGTAGGGATGGGTGGGTGAGAGGAATTAAAATGATCTCACTCCCTCTGTAATTTTTTTCATCCATTCAGAGTTCTAAGGCAAAGCATTTTTCAAAAACACCTTCTCTCTCTACCCTTCAGAAGACAGCTCCATTATTTCTTTTGCAGATTTCTGCAGTAGGGAGGCAAACTAGAAACTAGTCCAATACAATTACATGTGTCGACTCACCTAAATTAAATTGCACACATTTTGAATAAAAACTACTCTTGGTGCTATTATCAATATTTCTAATATTAAACTACAATCTTCTTATTCATAGAATAATAAAACTGGATACTTCTGCAGACATCAAACACTTGCAGGTTATCATTTGTTATAGACAATATGTAATACAAACCTAAAGACACTCAATTCTAATTTCTTGTCAGCACTGATTTCTAGAGCCTTTATTAAATGGGAAAGATGATACAAGGCTTCTAAAAGTGATGAAAATAGCAGTGTGCATGTCAACAGATTTCCTAATGCTTTCCCAGAAAAAAACATAGATGTTAGCCAGCAGGTAATTCTAACATTGACACTATAGACATAGCTTTGCTCAGATTGCTAGATGAGTGTCTATTATGGTCAATACAAGAACAGTTTATTGTCTTCTTTAGAAATAAAAGGCCAAATAATTTGATTCAGGGTATGAAATTGTAAGCTAATTGTATTACCATTACATTACACTCCTATTACATTATACTAACATTTAAAAGACATGAACTTCAATACAAATATTTAAGTGTGATCTTTCATATAGACATGCATTTCATGTGAGATTTCCAGAAGGGACTAAGTCAGTTAGGTGGTCAGCTCCCATTGAAATTCAGTTTGAATTTGGTGCCTAATTCCCTTAGATACCTTTGAAAATCCCATCTGAAATCACTCTTTGCACAGGAAAAAAGAAGCGCAAGTGTAAATATATAAGAAGCAGAAAGAAATCTATATACTGCTTTAGAAAGTTAATGAGAGCGCCATGAAAGATCCTTTCTAGTGCCTCGATTGTGCCATGCATGGATAATATAGAGGTGCTGTGTCCTAAAGGGTGACACTGGAAGATTCTTGTGTCGGGGGGGTAGAATGCTGCCCAGAATCCCAAGGCATGCACAGACTGAAAGTGTCATGCTATGCACTATTGTGAACTGCTGTTCAATTCCATCTGATACACATTTTGTAGAGTTTTTGCACCATTTTGTAGTTCACTTCCCATGAGCCAATGCTACTAGATAGTGTGCAGGAAGGATGGAGATATGGTCCAACCTCTTCTACACCGTCTTTGCCTACTTTGTGCCTGTCACAGGGCGTGGCTACTCCAGCTTTCTCCCTGCAGAAATAGCACAGACTCCAGTGGTTGTGCCTTCACCATACTCTTTTATTTTAAGTTCCCTCCACCATTTGTCCAACAATCCCCATGCAACAGTTTATTTACAGTGTCAACAGCACTTTTGGCCCTCTCCCCAGGACCTGAGGAGAACAGAGGTCTTCCTCCCTTGATGCCTCCGTATTACTGAGCTCAATTAACCCTGGTTCCCCACCTACCTTCCTGCCTCTTTATTAATTTTGGGATGATAGGGTAATGGTTCCTTAGGCCATCCAGCTGGCCAGCCTGACTGTCTAATTACCCCCATCAGCTTTCGCAAGGGGAACTAATTAACATCTGAGAGATCAGAGTGCAGGCTCACCTGTTTGCACCCTTGCCCCTGCACTCTCTCACACAGCCACAATCCACTCCAGGAAAAAGTAAGGGACTGGAGTATGTTTGGCCATTACTTGGTCTGGGGTGGGCAGGAGAGGCACCCGCATAAATGTAGGTAGGATATGGCCCTCAATGTGATTGGCCCTCAGCTTTGGGCTGAAAGTACACTCTTGCCACTGCCATCCTCAGAAAACTTAATTGGCTGTCTGTCAATTTTTTAATCCACTAAAAACTCTGCATCCGGCATTGCATCTGTAGGATCCTCCACTGAGTTTTTCTTCCTTTTACCTCTCTCACTTTAATCTCAGTCTTAATCTTCCATGGTCCTTCCACTCATTTGAATAGCTTCCCTGCCCCTTTGTACAGAATTAAAAACCTTATTATCTTCACATCCTATGTCAAGGCCCAACTTTTCCCCTGGCCTATTAATCCTCTGTCCCAAAAGCAATCAAATCCTAATGCCTGTACTTTCTGATTTCCCCATGTTCAGTCACTTGCCCTGAAATTTCACCTTTGGTACACTTATTCTTTCTTGTCATACCATAATGTTCTATCTTGCATCCTTTACCTATATTTGCATATATGAAGCCAGAATCTAATCTGAGATACACCAGTGTAGCTCTGGATTAACACTAGGATAACCAAGTTCTTCAGCATGTGACCCATACACTGTAGCCAGCTAACAAAACTGTAGAGAGTTTGCTCAAACACCTAAAATTACCTGAAATTAAACTCTGAACCTCCTGAAGTTCACCTATGACTAATTCCAAACTGGACTGAAAATTGGAATCCTGCTTTTGTTTTATTTTTCTAATCAGAAAAATCAAAACATAATGTAAAGATACTTAGAAATACAGAAGTTTAGAATGCATGTCATTTTTCTCATGAGAAACAACAATTGTGTTATTGTTTTCAGTCTATGTGATTGATGATCCAGATATTTTGCCACATGTTATGGTACAGTAGGTAAAGTCTTTGCTGCCACTTAGAAAACAATTTAATATGTTTCGGATCACATCACTCATTTGTTCCAAAAATCATGAGGATTGGTTTGTTCTTAAATTAATAGACCATCCTAATTTTTCCAGATACAGATATTGAATTTGTTATATTTGCTACTCTCCTCTTGATTCAATTGAGAACATTTAATTCTTCCTTCTGTTCTAATTAAACACCATTAGACCATCTGATTTGACACCTTTCTTTTGCATAAGTAGGATTGGGGGTGGGGAAAGAATAGTGAAACAGTATCAGATTAAAAAGAGAGAGAGAAACAGACAGACAACACTTGTTAAAGAATTCTAATTTAAAGTATCTGAACCTTGAAGAACTGAGAATAACTGTGAGTGGGAAGATGGATCAAGTAAAAAGTGTTGCAATCCCAAAGTCATCCCCAACTGACATTTATCATTCCTGTTGTCTCAGTAAGGCAAAAAAAACGTACGGACCTCTGAGAGAGTGGAACAAGATATTGATCAGAGCTGTGCAAGCTTTGAAATACTGTAGTGGAATCTAGAGTAAGTCCTTTCAAAAAGCTGTGTAAGCTCAAAACTTGGCTGTGCTGTAATACAATAATAAAAGCTCAGATGTGGGTATGTGGAAACTTTCTGATTATCAATTAAGTAATAAAACTCAAAGTCACTATTAAGCTATCAAGAAAGCCCATTAGAATGATAGTAACACCAACAGGATGATAGAACTGTTAAAACTGGTCCCTTTTCATTCTGGACCAATTTCTCATGCTAAATATCACCTTACACTACAAGTCCTATTCACTTCAGAGGGACTACTCCTGAGAATAACTGCGCATCAGTGAAATTAAAGAGTTCATTGTTATACGCTTTCAGATTATTTCATGGGGTAAGGGCACCTGACAAGCATGTTTTCATATGCATCTGGAAGTCTGAATCAGGACAAAACATCTCTCTGCAAGCATAGCTTTGTGTAATGAAAATGGTAGATTTCCATCCTTGGAACAAAAAAACTCCAACAATAACAGAGTTTTCATGATATCACCCCAAGTTAGGGAAAAATATTACACAGAGACAACAAAAGCCAGGACCCTTTTTTTTTTTCCTTTGCCTGTGAGAACTGCCTTCTGTTTCTGTGAAAAATTTAAAGCAAAAACAACACCACCAAAGTGTTTTGCCTTTTTAACCAGTTTTGTCAGCAGTGGGAATTTTATTATGTATCTCTGTGGCATGTACAACTCAGAGATATTTGAGTTTCATGAATCATTTAGGATATTCAAAAAGTTTTAGATGGTTTGTGAACTAAGCAACTTTAGAACATTTTTTGAGAAGGCATGATTTAGTTTTTTCAGCCTAGGAAACTATTCAAGAAGTAAATACAC
This sequence comes from Emydura macquarii macquarii, assembly GCF_026122565.2. Classification (NCBI taxonomy): domain Eukaryota; kingdom Metazoa; phylum Chordata; order Testudines; family Chelidae; genus Emydura; species Emydura macquarii. The sequence goes on along the minus strand of NW_027130849.1, from coordinate 223,012 downwards.
TGTATTTTGTCTCAATAAAAGAAACTGGTGGTATTAAAAATGAAGATCCCACTAAAGATCTCCATATGATTGTTTAATATGTCAGTGATAATTTACATATCTATTGCTTTACTGGTCTGCAACTTTTATTCATATTATATTTACTGTTCCAGGTATTTTAGCTGCCTTGGAGATGAAAATGAATATACAATATCACATGTACTTCATATTCAAATGTGTGTGTTTATGACCATCCAAACCACACAACTAGTCCACTCCCAACTCTCAGAATATTCTGATAATTTTGCCCTGGGACCAGAAAGTCAGAGGTGACAAAGAGGAAGAATAACAACTTCTAGTACTGAACGAATGTTCAAGTACTGTTAGGGTTTATGTCTCCTTGGGATAAAAATGAGTTCAAATGTAGTGAAGGCCTACCCTGTTGGGGAAGAGGAGCTTTGAAGAGATACCAACAGAAATAAAATCCAGAGGGACAATGGAAATTAGTTGTCTGCGGAGCAAAGATGCAAACCATGAGGCTCCTGGTCAGGTGTGGGAAAATTTCTCTGATATGTTTTGAACTCAATGAAGAATCTTCCTAATGTGCACAATTTCAAAATGCAGTTATGTCAATCCAAAGATTAAAAAATATAAAATCAAACCTAGTTTTATTCATGTGTTGTTCACAAAGCATCTAATTTTAATCTATAATCACCAAATATTTCCACGGGAACACTTTCCCAAGCTTCTTTGTCTTTTTAGAGAAAGTTTAATCTTTGTCCTATGCTGTAAATTGAGCCTGCAAATATCTGTGTGACAGGTGAGCCATGTCAAATCTGTTTTGATTTTTTTTAAAACCTTACTGTTGAACAATCAGTCTGTGGGAAGCATAGTGAAAATAAATGGAATCCATCATGATCACGGCTGTTCAGAAAAAAAAAATAGCTTAAAGTGTAAAAGAGATTGGTCAGGGTTGGGGAGCTAACCAACCACCTCCCAAACAGAAGAAATGAGCAGAGGGTTTTTTCTTTGCTTCTATGACTAATCTGTATGCCTCCCTTGCTAGACTGTGATACCTTCTTGTCCACACCACCAAGTAAGATGTATAATGCTAATGATGGATAAACTTGTTCAGATAAAATTATATTTTGCAGGTATCACAAGATGGTGCTTTTATATATAATCTTCCATGTTCTTTTTCTTAGAGTTTGAGCAAATGTTTAGTCCTGGGAAGACTTGCAGTGGTATTCTAGGTTAGTGTTGCAAGGTTTTAAATAGAGGAGGCTCTGTGGTAACAGGAAAGTTTGCTATCTCCCTTGGTCTTTGATTAGAGTCATTTTTTGAGGCAACACTAAGAACTCATCCAAAGTTTCCCCCAAAACTTAAACTTCTGAAGATGTTCAAAAATTTGGATAACTTAATGCTTTTCTTGATTCTGTCCAGAAATTGAATTGCCAAAATACCACAAGAATTCTTGTGAAAAAGGAAAATTGCAAAGACACGATAATCGATTTAGTTTGGATTAAAATATTAAGCATTACACTTTTTGATGCTCATTCAAATTGATTTTCAAAACTTTGTTGGTCAACATTATTGACTGCAGCTCTACTTTTCAATGTATGTGGGTGGTGTTGATAAGCAGACCCACATTACTCTGATTAGCAGCAATATTTTTATTTGCAGTGCTATGTTGTATCTGTGTGTAAACTCATGTACAGTGGGGAACTTAAAAAGGTCATTCTGGATCTAGAGATACTATCAATTCTAGTGATATTCCCCATTTTCACTGTATGGAATATTTCTGAAACTTGCAATACCTTTAAAACTGGAATCAGCTTTTTTAAGTGCACACACTGTAAGAAAGTTAACTTTTAAAATATTATTTTCTGTTTTTAAAAAAAATATAAACCTTCAGATTGCAATAGTGTTTCTGATTATGTAATTTTCAGTAGTGCTTTGGAGTTGCTTACCATGTCAGCAGATAAACACAGCAAGGGAACAATGATAATCATATAATTCAAGTGTGGTTGTTGGCATGAATGTTTATTAATTAAAGCACAGCTCCCCTTCTTCTACTCTCCTTTCCTATACTGAATTGCACAATGCTATGTTTTCATTATTGTACATCTGTTCTGTTCTATTCCATTATTTTCTGTTCAGGTTCTTACACTGCCCCAGAGATCATAGTATACCCATTCAAGGACAATAAGTTCCAGTTAGAACAAAGATCTGTGCGTTTAAGGACTGCCCAGAGGATTCACTACTGCTGTTTCAATTGGATACAATCTTTACTTTCTGTTTTAAATTGTTGTATAGCATTGCTTTACTGTTTTCTACCCAGAAGTAATTGAAGCAAAGGGGAAAATGATCCATATGTCTGTGTGTTTACTTGTGTGAGTGTTTACACACACACACACACACACACACTCTCTCTCTCTCTCTCTCTCTCTCTCTCTCTCTACATACAAGAACCATGTTAAAAGAACACTATAACGGTTGAAAAATCAAGCACCCAAATGTTAGAATATATCTGAATTATGGTTGCCTTTGTTTTCTCCTCATTGTTCAGCTTATCGCCCCTGGCCTTATTTACTGTGAACTATTGAAACTCTGCAGTGAAGACAAAAGTATTCATTTCCTCATGGGCTTTCCTATGATTCTCATCACAAAATTAGTGGCCAGCTGTAAAATGTTTGGTTTAAGTGACTTGCCCAGCATTGCATAGGAACTCTGCAACATAGGCCAGAGTAGAATGCTGTTCTCCAGGGCAGCATTCTAGTGCCTTAACCATGAGAGAAGCCTTTCTCTTTCTGCAATCCTTGCTTCACTCACTAAATGAAGCAAGAGTCCTATAGATAACAGTCTACTTACTATACAACCCTAATTCATTTCCAGAGCAGATCCATCCTGTGCACTGAATGGTGCCTATGGGAAAAAATAATACTATGCGTTACTGTAATTAAAGGTTGTATCATACTGCATACACATAAGGGCCCTTACAGTTTCTAGGTGATCCCGGACAAGTCACTTAAACCAATCCTTACAATTGGTCATTAATAGTATGCTCCTTTTTTTCTCGGTGCCCAGTTTCAGATTCCATAATTTAATTTGAAGAAGTGCTGAGCACTCACAGCTGTAACTGAAGTCAATAGATGCTGTGCTTTGAACATATATAGTGCTATAAAATGCTGGGTTTGCTGAAAAATCAAGCTCCAAACATCTAAAACTGGGCACCCAAAATTAGTGGATACTTTTGACCTTGATCTCTTTGTGCCTCAGTTCACCATCTGTAAAATGGGGATAATACAACCCCCTCAGTTCACAGGGGTCTTGTGAAAATAAAGTAATTAACATTTGGTGGAGTGTTCATTTACGATAGTGTTAATTACCATTGACAACTCTGATGAAATTAATAATTTTGTCTTCAGAGCAGGGCTTAAGTGTGTGCGACAAATAGGGTATGTGGTCACCAATTGAATAATTAGGATAAAATAAAATATTGAATAATCAAAAATAAATTGAATAAATAAATAGAAAATATATTCACTGATATTTGTGAAGCACTCAAATATTTTGGTGATGAGTGCCACAGAAAAGCCCATGAGAAAATTAATTCTCTTTTCAGAGCAGAGTTTGAATAGTGGGCAGTAAATAAAGCCTGGGACCACACAATGAAAATAAATCAAAATTTGAACAACTGCTCATTCAGTGAACATCGGCCATCTTGTGCTCTGAATAACACAGGGGTCCTGTGGAAAAAATGTTTATTTTTTAGCCAGTCCCAGTCTTTCCCACACCTACTCCCTAGTCCCATTCTTCTCCCCACTCCTAGGATGTTTGTCCCAGTCCATTCCCTCCTCCACCACCACCCCTCACTCAAGCAAGTTCTTGCCCTCTCTGCATTCAAGTGAGGTTGCTTCCTCTTCACACTGCCTGAAAACCAGTCGGGGGAGCATTAAGAGTGTAAGAGAGATGGGTTTTCATTCTGTCAGTTCGGGCACCCTGTGCTTGCAGCATTTGCCGGGAAAATCTTGCTTAATCCCTGCCACATTAAGATGGACCATGGTCAGTACAGACAGGCTCTTTAGGAAAAACATTTTCACTAGGAGGGTGGTGAAGCACTGGAATGGGCTACCTAGAGAGGTGGTGGAATCTCCATCCTTAGAGGTTTTTAAGGTGTGGCTTGACAAAGCTCTGGATGGGATAATTTAGTTGGTGTTGGTCCTGCTTTGAGCAAGGGGTTGGAGTAGATGACCTACTGAGGTCCCTTTCAACCCTAATCTTCTATGATTCTATGGAGAATTTATCTGCCAAACTCAACTGAGCATGTGCAAATTGGAATTTATCAAAGCTTTTAACTTGGTCAACTTGTGGTTGTGTGAAGAAGTATTTCCTTAAGTTTGTTTTAAACCTGCTGCCTATTAGTTTCATTGGGTGACCCCTGGTTCTTGTAATATATGAAGAAGTAAATAATACTTCCTAATTCATCTTCTCCACCATTATTTTATAGACTGATATGATATTCCCCATTAGTCATCTCTTTTCTAATATAAACAGTCCCAGCCTTTTTAATCTCTCCTCATATGGAAGTTGTTCTGTAGCCCTAATAATTTTTGTTGCCCTTCTCTTTACATTTCCCCGTTCTAGTGCAGCTACAGCAGCCATCAGATAAAGGCACACACACTGGTAGACATCCTTTATTTACCTTACAGGATGTGATTAAAGTTTGTAGAGCTCTTTGAGATCCTTGATTGAAGGGAGTTATGGAAACCTGTAGAATTACTCCTTTTATTATTATAACAATTATTACAAATGGGTTTCTATTGAGAGCATTAATTCTAGAGAAAGACGCAAGAGAATTCTTGTGACTTTCTCGTTTCAGCTGAAATATTAACTGACTCTTTTGAGGTAATTTTGTCATTCAAAAATGAACCTATTTTACAGGGGCCAAGGTACTATACCGCTAATGTCATTGTCAGCAGACACTGTGGAAGAAAAGTACATACAGCTGGTTTGGTGAGGCTGATGTAAAAGGGGGTGACTCAGCTAGCTTCAGCAATACCCCTTTCATTTGCAAAGCCACTTAACCTTTCATCCAAGTCAGAATCCATTTGTGATTTTAGAGGCAGGGTTGCATGACAGAATGTTAGATGTCATAACAGCTACCATTCTTAAGGAAGCAGAGAATCTGCCTCTGCTTAAACTTTTTGTGTGTGTATAATATTAGTTACAAATGGTATGAAAAAGATCACATTTCCAAACAGAAAAAAATACATACACTGCACACATAGCTGATCTTACCTTTGATGTCTGTGAGAACATTACTGGGAAGTCCAACCTAAAGTTCTTGATGATTGTTGGTGCAACAGCTCATTTACTAAACTTTCACCAACCTCTAAACTAATGCTATTATGATAGCAGTAGATAATAAGTTGATTTTACTTAAACTGTAGGTGATGGGTAACTAATATATCCGTTATTCCAGACTTTCAAAACACATTGCTCTTCAGCTGTGATTGATGACCATACATGTGGGGAGAGATACATATTCAGTTGATGCTAAACTTACTCTGCCTGGATCTCAAATAAAGTGACCAAGATGTCAAAGGCAGGAGCCCTCCCAAACTACCTGACCTATGTGCATCAAGTAGTGTGGGAAGTTGAGTAAATTGAACTAGAAGGACAGGAGCCACCAACATCATCTCTCATCCACCTCACACTAGCCTAAGTGTTGAAGAGAAAGGAAGTAGTTATTGAAGTTAAGGTTCAGTTTGCTTTGAATGGACTTTAAAGATGGCATGGACCTTTCTATAAGAGTACAGCATTACTCTGATGTCCTTTGGCCAAAATTAACAAACAGGAGGTCCATCAAATTTGGGGTCTAAACTCCATATTTGTCTCTCTTTTATTGTTGCCTACAGGTGTTTACCACTTGACTGTTTTTGGGATTTCACAGTGAACCTCTATTTCAACATGTAACATTAATTACCATTAAAGATAATGCAAAATTATTTATCTCCCATAGGTGTAATACAGTTCCTGTACCAGATATGCAAACAGGCAGATAACTGTTATAAACACCATCTGTGAATACATTTGAGAGATACCAAAATGCCAAGTATGGCAAGAAGGCACAGAAGCTTTAAGACCACAGTGTAGGTAGTTTAGAAGATGGATTTCTAATTCTGGTGTCTGGAGCCTACAAATGATTTGAAAGTAATAAGTAAGGTATTTGCTGTAGGGCTACTGCACTTCAAGCAGGAAGGTGAGGATAAACAGAATTGATAAAAGCAATAACAAATACAGGATTGTTTTCCCAGGTCCTTTTTTAAAACAGTATTTAAAGACATCAGACATTTCTAATACCATGGACTGGAATACTGTTTATGAATTCCACTCTTATCTTTTGTTTACTTGTGAAGAATATGACAAGGTGACCTGGAAGCCTGATTCAGAAGACAGTACCATTCTTACTCCTGGTGAACTGGTTCACTTTTTAAAAAAAAAATTGTGAGTTATTTGCATCACAAAAATATGGCTATTCTTGAACTCTAGCATAACACTAACCATGAACTGAGATGGAAACAGATTGCATAAAATGTGTGTGTGTGTGTGTGTGGGGGGGGGGGGGGGGGGATTCACTTCTTGTTATGCTTTATTCTTCATATTGCACATGGGGAAAAGGAGACTGGTACAAAATGGATTTTATATATTTGAGAATAAGAAAGGAAGGAAATTTTAATATTGCTTTCATACAGTCTTCATAATACAAATCAATCCATCTTTCAAGTGTAGTACATAAAAGACGGGAATAGGGATTTAAACTTTTTAAAAAGACTTCTAAGGACAGCAGATGAAAGTTTTCTAAAAGCTTCAGATAAAGTTGTTTAGACAAATTGGGCCTAATCCATGGTTGTCTTGCAACTTGTGTAGTTACTCACATAAGTGCAAAATGATTGCAAAGTGGATATAAAATGCTACCAAATCAGAATTGTGGTATTTTGCACACCCTTTGTACTCATTTTGCATTTGCATAGTTGATGAAACAAGGGGCTTGATTCTTTCATATATTAAGGCCATTTTACACTGCTCTATCAGTGTAAAGTCACCTTAAAAGGGGCATAAGTTTCACTTACATGAACTTCAAGGCACCAATCATGACAGTATACTTACTTTCTAGAGAAAAAGTCTGTGATGCCAAATGATATGATTAGGTTTTTTTCCAGAGAAACCAACTTGAATATGTTCTATTCCAGTGCTCTTCCCTCATTCATCCAGGATTCTCCTGAATCCCCAGAGAAGCATAAACCCAAACGAAAAAAGGTTAAGTGCATCCATGGTAAAACATTTTAAAGATGCAGATGATTGGTTACAGTAGCCTGGCATGCAGTCAAGCCCAATCCTAGTCTTTTGCACCCAAGGTAAACCGTGCCACCCATAAAATTATGTTCCTCCAGATGAGTAACACAGCGATATCATGTGATGAAGATGACCAATCACAAAGTTTCAGTTTCAGTTACAAATAGTGAATTCTTACAACAAACTGCTCATTAATAAAATATAATCCAAAGTTCTCAGAAATCATGTTGGGAATCATTTTGAATAATTAACATTTTCAGAAAATTACAGTTTCCTCAGGACATTTATTTAACAGAAAAAAAAAATCAGAATTCATCAAATACATGCATTGGTAATTATTTACCTAGCTCTGTTTGTTACTCAATACCCAAGATTTAAGGAAATAAAGCATCATACCCACATGCAGGTGAAAGATAAAATATAGGCAAGCACCAACTATATGTGACCAGAAGTTGCAATTCTGTGTAGTCTTGTAATCTATCTTGACTGTTTCTGTGAGGGCTAAGAACCAGATCTAGTGCCCATGGCAGCCAGTGAAAAGCTTCTAAAGACTTCAATGATGATTTAGTCAGTGATCACACTTCTCTCCATATATCTGTACCTATCTCCTAATCATTGTGATATCTGAGGTCCTAGGCCCATAAAAGGGCCATTGTCATCATCCAGTCTGTCCTCCTGTATAACACAGGTAATAGAATTTCCCTGAAGTAATTCCTGTTTGAACTGCAGCATGTCTTTTAGAGAAATAGCCAATCTTGAGTTAAAAATTTCCAGGGATGAAGAATCCACCACAACCCTTCTTAAATTGTTTGAATGATTAATTGTCCTCACTGTTAAAAATGTATGCCTTATTTCCAGTCTGAATATGTCTAACCTCAACATCCTACCAACTTTTTATTATACCTTTGTTTGCTAGTTTAGAAAGCCCATTATCAAATAATTGTTCCCCATATAGGTAATTATATACTGTTATCAAATCATCCCTTAACCTTCCCTTTGTGGCTAAATAGATTTTGCTCCTTGAGCCTATCACTGTTAGGCATGTTTTCCAATCATTTAATCATTCTCAAATCTCTTCTCTGAACTCTCTCCAATCTCTCAACAATTCTGGACACCAGAACTGGACACAGTGGTAGTCATACCAAATCCCTAGTATCTTGTACCCAGTAAGGGTACCAGCTCAGGGTAACCAGTGAAGGCCAATAATGGACCCAGCAGACGAGGGCCAAGTTTCTCAATGGTGGTGAAGGTGTATGATCTGCAACTGTGGGTTCATGGACTGCATTAAGTGGAAGAAGCACTAAATCTTTATCACTGCCATCCACACCCACAAAAATCAATGACATCTGGCAGAAGAGTGTTCCCAAACATCTCTCTGTGTCCCCAGTCCCAATGAAGTAGAATGAAATGACAGATCCTGACAAGCGTACCAGGGTTAAAGCCCTTCCTAATACCAACTCCAGGTGGGGGGCATGTTTTGCATGCAGCCGTGATGACTCCAACTTCCTGGAAGTCCAAACCAGACCTTTGAGGCAAGTTTGTGTTGCCACATGGAATGTGCTAACACTGAACTGCACTGGATACCAGTCTGCTGTTTTCAAAAAAGTCACCCATTACAAGATCATGATCTCTGGCATCACAGAGGCCCATCTGCCACAAAGCAATCAAGTTGCTGTGGAAGGAGCAACCTTCCTTCACTCTGGAGGTCCACACCAAATACAAGGTGTGGCACTCGTTATTAGACAACCTTTAGCACAGACTTTAACCACATGGATCCCAATCTCTCCATACTTGCTCTAAGCTTAGTTCCAACATTGTTGAAGACACATTATCATTCTGGCCTGTACACCAAAAGAACATGCATCACCTGTGTAAAAGGATGCATTCTACCACCAGCTAGCCGCAAAAATCCAGTCAATTCTACACCTGACAAACTGCTAGCGTTCGAAGATTTCTGTGCCATGACTGGCTGTGAACAGATTAGATATGAAAACAGGATAAGTATCTTTGGTTTGGGTTCTCCCAATGATAACACCTCTCGGCTTTTGACATTGCCACTGAGGGCTTTTCCTTTATGGACTCTTAATCTAGGTGTCCTAACAACTATCACTGGACTTGGATTTCAAACAGTGCACATGCCCTGAAGAAAACTGACCACCTGCTCATCAGAAATCTCTCCATAGTGAAATCTTACTGGTTTTTTTATGGCAGAGAACTCAGACTGTAGGCTGGTTTTCTCTCAGCTCTCACTGCATCTTCCAACTCCTCACAAACTGGACATTTATCAATAGCAAAACATACAGCATCTTTCTGAGGATCCTACTGAGGCTGTGAAATTCATCCAGGCCATCAGGGTTCACATACATAACCTCAGTGCCCTCTCAGATGACATCTACGTCACCTGGAGTGGTATTCGTGGTGCTATATAACATGTCACCACCAGGACAATCAGCTTTAGTTAATTGCACAAGAAATCTTTGCTTTCTGAAGAGGCCTATGATATATTAGCGAAAAAAGCAGAAACACACAAGCAGGGAGATGTCCAAGAATTTAAACATTTGAAAGGCATTTTCCAGGCCACGGCAAAATGTGACCATGATTTTACATCAGCTTCCTGGCTGACGAAGCAGAGGAACAGCCCAACCTGCGTCGTGCATATACAGCCATCACATACCTGGATGGCAGCCAAAACAGACTTCTAACATCCTCATTATGAAACCAGATGGCTCTCCCAGCTCATCAATGTAGGAGGTCTACAACAGAAGGAAGACACATTATGCTGAAGCACAAACCTGCTGGTGACTGTCTAGAGCTACATGACCTGGCAAACCACATAGCTGCAGATCCAGGGATGAACACTGATCCTATATCACTTGAGGAAGTATGAAAGATCATTGAAAAGTTACAGAATGGATATGCTGCTGGACTTGATGGTATTCCACCTGAGCTGCTCAAAGGTTCCTTGGAACCGGCAAACATTGGCCTGCATCAACTATTTTTAAAAGTGTGGACACAAGACAGCATCGTAGTGTTCCTGTATAAAGGCAAAGGATCTCACACCAAGTATGGCAGCAACAAGCCAATCTGACTTTTAAGGGTCTCTGGAAAGATCATTGCTCATGCTCTGTTTGGTAGGAGGCAGCTGCTCCATAATAGACATCATATATATATAATATTATATGTAGATTTGGAGCAACTAGTAACATGTCATATGCAATATCAATGCCATTCCTGAGCATATTATGGTTTGACATTTTGCAAAAGGTCACAATTTCACAAAGATCTGGCCTTTATTTAATTGCTCATTATATTCAGAAGCTGCACTGGATGCTCTTCAGCCATGTCACCACGCTGGACAAAACCTGAAAACACCCCAGCTCTGTAAATTACCATGAACAGAATGGGTAGCACCTTCATCCTACCTGATGCAACCCATGTAGGCCACCTCAGAGATGCGTGGATTGAGCCAGATATGGTACCTTCACTACAAAATACATGTTGCAACATGATCAGCTGTGGTCATTCTGGCTGGCCAATGGTCCTTAGAATACAATGTATGCTTGATGATAAGTACTACCCTACTTCACAGGGAAGTTGGGAATACAGACATATCAAAATCTTTTCATAAAAACTGATTTTTGATGAAAAATTGGATTTTAAAATAAAACATTTTTTACAAATTGTTTTTGCTTTTTCCACAAGAAAAGTAGATTTTTTTTTTTTTTGGGGGGGGGGGGGGGACACGACACACAAAATAAACCTCCACCAAAAAACACAAATATTTTCAGGTTTTGGGAGAAATCCAAACATTTTGATTCAGACCCTGACCCATAATGAGAATGGGTTTATGAGACACTGAGCTTCAGCTCCCAACAGGCACCCTGATGGCATTAACAATTACAACATTTTAGTTTTCAGCCTAAAATTTTGCTTTTTGGTTTTTCACTGAAGAATTGAAATTTTTGTGAACAAATCCACCAATTTCCAACCAGATGTAGCTAAAAAGACTATGAAGTACTCAGTGACCACGATACTTGCATAGCCATTCTACCAAGCAGCCCCTGCAAACTTCCTGGCAGAAAGGTCAAGTGAGGATCCTTATTCATATTTAAATTTTAAGTAATATGCACGAATAAGGTTTTGCATTATTTTATCCAGATCTAATTAATAACATCTGGCCATCCAGGAACAAATTTAGAAGTGCTAAACGTTCATCTTTGAATAAATTCTTGTTCCAGATGAGAGAAGTAGGAAAAGGAGTAGAGGTACTCAGAAGAATTGAAGAGATTTATTAGAGAAGCATTTCATGCCTTGTTTCATCCCACAAAGGTGAGGCAGCAGAAAAGGGAGCTTTAGGGAAGCAAAGAGAAGATTTAGTTCTTGATCATCCCCAGATAGAGGATGACCAGGTTCAGAGTCCTCAGAAAAGGGGACAAAAGGAGAATGGAACATGAAAATCAACAGTGTAATTGCAAGAGAGAGACACTGTAAGAATCAAATACTGTACAAGGAACAAAAAAAAAATGGAATGAACATGAAAAAAACCATGATGTCTGTGCTACAAAACAGAAGGAGTTGCAGTGAATGGGAGACAGGCTAAAAGTAGAGTTAAGAACAACAGCTCCAAACCATAGTAAGTAAAGCCAGACTAATCCATTTTTATGTGAGAAAAGTGTATCTGGGTTGGTGAAGTGAAATTTATCTCAACAGCACATGGGAAAAGAAGAGAATAAATGGAGAGGGTTAGTGGGAATTCTCTGTGAGAAGAATATGTGAAGTAAAATTTGGAGATGAACAATAAGAACCACTGACCCTGATTGATGGAACAAGGAGAAGCAACAGCGGTAGTACATGGGAAAGTCATATGGCTGTAGGTGCAGCCCCACTACATCACCTGTCTGGCATGTTGGAGTCCCATGGCCCCTTCACTGATCTTTCTCAGGCCCTTACAAAGGCCGTGTGGAGGCCCCTTTTAGTTCACACCAAGGTGTGACCACAGCTCCCATTGCAGCTCAAACAGGGGTTCAAATCAAGTGGAGGGCCCTGTGACAACTGTCTGCCCTTGAGCCAATGACACCCAAGGAGAATAATTATAGGAGTTTGAGATTTCAGTAATCCAAAAGGGCAATGGTTTGTCTTCAAGGCAAAACAAGGCAACATAAAGTGATTATTTTCTACATATAGTAGGTTATTCAGAAAGGAGGGGAGGAATTGCTAGTGTTTTTGAAAACTATAGGCTATAAAAGACATGAGCTGATCTCAGGTTTGGAAAACAAAGTTGAGCATGGAGCCTAATGAAAAAGAGATTAAAACAATGACATTTTTGACCGCACAGTCTAGGGGCAGTGCAGTGTAAATGTGGTACTGTCTGGTTGTTTCTACAAAGCAAATGCTGTAAAATCCGTGTACAATGGAATGAAATAAAAGTAGAGCACCAATCTGGCAGAGAAGCAGATTGTTGGCATCTAAAAAGAAAAAGAGCTGTCAGATAAGTATTTATTTTTTTCCCCAAACTGACAAGTACAGTGATTCTTTTAATGGTGGGTGCATGACTGAGATACATGTAAAGAAGAAAAAAAAAAAAAAAACCAGCACCCTACTACACATACCCCATAAAAACATATATGAATGGAAAATGTATAAAACCCTGTGGCCTTTGAGCTCATTCAAGGAGTTAACCAGCTAGCATTAAGTTTGATATAAACAGGATAAATTCAGCCATGCAAGAGAGTGGAATCTATACATGAGAGAAAAGTATGTCTTAATGATGAAATTACATCTCCAGGCTGGACTGAGAAGAAGGGACAGTCAAAAAAGAACTGAAGGATAAACATGCAAATTAAAATGGTCACAGGAAATGCAAGTCATAGAGCATTGAACAAGATAGCTTATTAAATACTTAATCAAATAAAGGACGCTTGTAAATGGGCTAGTGATCATCACAAAATGCAAAAGCATAAATATTCAGCACAGTGCAAGAAGATTTAGCCACACAATTAAAGAAGGCCAGTTCTCCAGAAATGCAATGGTATGCATTGGCATCCCCTCCAGTCACAGTTGCTTCTATACTGTAACCCTTAGATCCATTGTAAGATATGGATTCATCTTATAGACTTGGTGTGAATGACCCCTGCATTCAGTGTAAAGTAAGAGTTGGTACCTCCTCCTCAAAATCTTATTTCTATAGCAGAGAATACAGCTGACCTTCAGCAAACAATTAAAAAAAAATTACTTACTGTGAGGCAGCTGTAGAACAAGCAAAACACTGCAGACAATCTTATTAGGTCTTAACATTTTCCAAATCGCATCCTGCAGAATGACACATTTACTTGGGTATAAGTGATAGAGCACTTGAATTAGAGGTTAAACAATGGTATAGCTAATAAAAGAGCAACTCAAATATCTTAAATATAGCTGCAATGTTCTTAAAGCACTTATCCCTCAAGCATCTTTACTTTGTACAACCAACTGACACATCAGTCCTACCTTTACCCCAGGAAATTAGCAAATTAAAGGTATTGGTGTTAGCAAAATTCAGGCAACCAGAGCATGAACCAGAGTATAATAGTAAGCTGCAATGCAATGGTGTGGTGGCACTAGTAAAATGTTGAAAACAAGAGAGTTGTGGCTGCTATAGTGTTGTTGCAGTGAAGGACCACCAGTTTTCACCACCTAACAACAGGAGGTAGGAAGCAAGGGAAGGCTGATATAAATGGGGAATCTTAAGCACAATCTAAGAATTGTGTATGCACTGGTCACCAGTGGTCTACACTCTATAAGGGCTGCATGGTACTGATCCTTTTATGCAGAGAGGGGAAGGCGCAAGAATAACCTATCTCACCTTGTAATCACAACTGTGGTCTCTCTACTGGAATGCAGGGTCAGTTCCTCAGTGCATGTCAGCTCAAAGTGGGATGATAGGGGGGTATATGGAACCATTTCTTTGTGACAGGCCAGCCAGAACTCCCAGAAGGATGCCACGAAGCCCACATCCTCCAGCAGGCTGCTGTTAAAATGCCAGTAGGCGGGCCCCGGCCTCTCTGCTGTCAGAGAGGCTGTCACGGTCACCAGGTGGTGATCCGAGAACGGGGCCAGCCGTACGCTGGAGGAGTGGGCCTGCGAGAGATGGTGACGAGAAAAATAGATGGCGTCCAACCGGGAGTGGCTCGACCGCTCTTCCCCCACCCGGACAAAGGTGAAGGTGACGGTGTTGTCCGGGTGGTGGTCTCGCCAGACGTCCACCAGGGAGTGGTGGTCTATGATCTCCCGGAGGATGTCGGCGGCAGCCTGGCTCTGCTCGGTCCCCGTGCGGTCCCTCTCCTCGAGGGTGGTGTTAAAATCCCCGTCTAGGACCAGGCACTTGCGAGGATCCAGTGCACCGAGGAAGGCGGCCGCCTGCCGAAAGAACCGCATCCACTCCGGACCCGCAGTCGGGGCATAGACGTTGACAAGGTTCAATGTCAGCCCCTCCATGCGAACCCGGAGGTGCAGCAGACGGCCTGGCACAACCTCGGTGATCCCCAGCACCTCGGGCTTCAGGGTGGGGGAGAACAGGGTGGCTACTCCGCCCGCGCGGGCGGAGAGATGACTCAGCTGCAGCCCATCCCCCCACTCCAGCCGCCAGCTGGCCTCGGCAGCTGGGTCCATGTGGGTCTCCTGCAGGAACGCAACGGAGTACCCCCCAGCCCAAAGGAAGGAGAGCACCTGTGTCCTGCGGATACCCATCCTGCAGCCCCTGGTGTTCAAAGTGACAAAGATGACAGGCATTATGAGGAGGGCTGGGGGGGATCCTCGCGGCCAGGAACACCAGCAGTTCTCGCTGGGCTCCACAGCAGCCCGTGACCGGTCCCGAAAACCATCAGGGCATCACGGAAGCTGCAGGCCTGCTGGTAGACCGCGGCGTCCTGCCGCCCGGTCCCTTTCCCCTCCTTCAACGTGGCCCTCACAGCCCGGAGGACGTGGTGGAAGTCCCCCCAGCGCTGCAGCGCAAGCTGCACCCGGTTCCGGGCACCACGGGAGTCCTGGAGAAAGGTGCACAGCTCTTTGCACAGCACCTCGGGGGGTTCATCCTCCGGCTTGGCCCCTTCAGTGGCCCCACTGCCGGACGGGGCAGATGACGGGGGCAGCGGTGGAGGGAAGACAGCAGCCCCTAAAGGGCTGGGAGTAGCGAAAACAAAGGCCGCCTCCTGGGAGCTCTCCAGAGGGAAGGAGATGACTCTAGGGGCGGCGGGGACACAGGTAGCAGGGGGGAAGGAGGGAGGGTTCGGGGGCAGAAGGTGGAGGAGGGGCAGGACCAAGGAGACGGGGAGGAGTCAAGACAGGGGCAGGGTCGTTGGAAGGGACAGGGGGAGGAACAGGGTCAGGATAGGGCACGGAATCCGCAGCGGCTAGGCCAGTGGGGCATGGTGTCTCCGAAGAAGGGCCGGGAGCTGGAGGGTCGGGCGAGACGGGGGGGGGGGACGGCCTCGGGGCCGGGAATAGGAGCCGCAACATCCGCGGCTCCACACTCCTGGGGAAGGAGGACTGGGTCGGCGGGCGGCCATCCCATGGTAGAAGACTGGGAGGCCAGCTGCCCGGGGCCCGACTGGTCGGCCCCAGCCATTGCCCCGAAGGCTGCAGGGGCCGCAGCGGAGGTGGCACTGTCTTCCGGGGCCGGGGAAGGGTCTGGAACAGTCCGGGGGTCAGGAGCAGGCCAGCGGCTGGGGAGAGGAGGGAAGGAAAAGGGGAGGGCAGCTGAGGGCCGTCCTCGGCCGAACCCTCCGGACAGGAAGGTTCGTCCATCCCCAGACACGCCGAGGTTAGGCCCAAGGCGTCTATCTCCTCCATAAGGGAGGAGAAATCTCCCCCCGCCACCGCGAGGTCCTCCTCGGCAGGGACCAAGGAGGGAGTAGCCCTGGCACCTGCGAAGGGTGCGAAGGACATGGGGGCAGAGGGGCAGCCGGCTGGGGACTCCTCTAGAAGGGACTCTAGGAGGGAGATGGTACTGCCCACAGCTGCCGCTGCAGTCTCCTCGGCCGGGGCCACCCACCACACCCCGGCAGGGGGCGCGGTGGAAGTCCCGGGTCCAGCAGCCCCCTTGTGAGATTTGTAGGGGCGTTCACCCCCCTCGGTGAGGGGGACGAGGGGGAGGGGGCGCCGGGTCCCGAGGTGGAGGGCTGGGCGGTGGGGGCAGAGCCAGGGCGCAAGTGCACAGGGGATGGGGCATGGGAAAGCGGAGGTGGGGTAGCAGGAGGAGGAAAGGCCTCTCCCTGGGGCAAGCCCCCTCCAGTGCCCGCCAAAGGCAGCCCTGGCTCCCTCTCCCCCGCAGGCCCCGCCGGACTGCTCCGAGCATCAGCGGGGCCCGCCCACTCGTCTGGGCACACAGGGGGAGGCACCCCCGGGGCCTGAGCGGAGGTGGCAGGTGATGGAGATGGGGGAGCCACAGGGACCGCACGGCTAAGGGGGGCGCCGCCGCTGGCCGGGACAGGGGGAAGTCCCTCCGGATGTGCCCCGTGGCCCAGCAGAGGAAGCACCGGGCCTCACCCGTGCTATAATGGAGCCTGTACTGGGCCCCTTGATGGGGCACCAGAAACGACCCCTCGAGCGCCTCTCCGCCACGCGCCGCCGGCAGCAGCTGGAGCTGTACCTGCCGGTGGAAGGAGAGGACGTGGCGGAGGGCGGTGTCCTTGCAGCCGAGGGAAAGCGGGCTGATGACGGAGATGGGCTTCCCCAGGGCAGAGCGGAAAGGCAGAAGGGCGGCATTGGGGAGGAAGGGCGGGACAGAGGTGAGGACCACCCGTACACCCAGGTCTTCCAGGGGCTCCACAGGGACGTACACGCCCCCCACCGCCAGGCCTGTCACCACCGCCTCCTGGGCGGTGGCCTCCAATGCTAGGAAGAAGACCACCTTCCCGTACATCTTGGAGGCCGCCACCACGGCCTTGGGCCCCACCACCTGCGCCAACGCCCGCACGTAGGTTTCTACATGGGGCGAGGCAGGCACCAGGAGGCAGCGGACCCCATGCCTCCTGGTAAGGGTGGGGAAGGGGCCCCGGCCTCCAGGGATGGTGCTGGAGACGGCGGTCAGGCCAGATGACGCGGCGGTGGGCGGAGGACCCGCAGCGACCTGGGCGTATGCTCTGGGAGCGGTGCCGCCCCCAGAGCTGGTGGAGGGAACAGCGGGGGAAGGGACAGTGGGGGAGGGAGCAGGCCTCACCATGGGCGGCGGCACCGTCCGGGCAGGGCCTTTGCCCTTTTTCTTCCCCTGGCCCTTCTTCCCGGCCGAGGGCGCACCCCCCTGAGCAGGGGGGGCGGGAGCTGGAGCAGCGGCAGAGTCCCTAGAGTCCCCTCTTGGGGTGTCCACCACTGGAGCCCCGGGCCCGACGGTCGGTGGCCCAGTAGGGGTGGCAGGGGTAGACGCCTTGGGTGGGAGGGGGGGCTCGGGGCAAGGGGCAGGAGCGTCTAGGGAGGGGGTCCCGGCCCCAGACACGCACGCCATTCTGGGGGAAGGTAGGACCACAGCGGGAAGGATGGGAGTTAAGGGGAGCGGCAGAGGAGGCGAGAGGGAGGGTCGTGGGAGCGAGGTTGGAGGGGCGGGGGGGTAAGGGAGACGGGGGTGGGGGAGGGGGAAGGAGGGGGGAGGTGGACCGCTCCTCCCTGCTAGGCTGAAAGCAGGGGAGGAGGGCACCAGGGCAAACGAGTGGGGGCGGGGGGGGGGAATCCAGGCAGGGGCGCAAAGAACACAGTCACCAGCCCAGGTGGAAGTACCGGCTCCTCCAGCTGCACTGGGAGCAAGGGCTATTTCAACTTGGGGGGGGGGGGGAGGGGTGCAGTGTGCGGGGGGGCAACAAAAACTGGGGGGTCAGGTTAAGGGGGCCATGAGCACCACGGGGCGGGAGTACTGGGCCAGGGCAGAGGGAGAAGCTGCAGCAGAAGGGAGAGGGGGTCGGGGCCAAAGCAGGGCTGGAAAGGCCCAGTGGCAAGCCCACTGAGCCTGGGCAGGGCAGGGAGCAAACCAAGTCAGGGCCAGGGAAATTCAAGGAAATAAACAAACCAGGGGCAGGGCAGGGCAGGGCAGACAAACAAACCAACCAACCAGGGGCAAACAAACAAACAAAGCAGGGGGGAGGCTACAGGGTGGAGAAAGCTGCAAAGGAAGCAAGGGGCAGTAACAGGGAAGGGGCAGGGGTGCCCCAAAGGCTGGGGCCGGGGGGCAACAGCAGCAGGGAAGGGTGCTCACAGCAGCTGGAGAAGCAGCAGGTCCCCCAGCCACTTGGGGGGCAAGCAAGCAGGGCCCCCGAGGAGGAGCAGCAGCAGGGGCTTCCCCCACAAAAGGGTGTACCAGGGCCGGGGTGTGAGCCCAAGAATGCCAAAAACCCTTTTTCCTGCAAGCAGAGGAGAAATGATTACAGGGCAATTACAGACACTTGGACACAATGAAGGACTACTCCAGGTGTACTTAAATCCTGCCTTCCCTAAAGCAGGGCAGCTAGAAGGTTTGCGGCAGCTGGAGGAGAAACTTTCCCTGGGCTAGGAGATAGTGCTTCTCTGCAGACAGAGGTGCAGAGAAGGGGAAAACCCTTGGCCCCAGCTGGCAGAAGGGAGCCACAGCAAGGTAGCTCCCCAGGCCCTGGGGGCATGCTGAAGGGAAGGGACAAAAGACTTGTTCAGTCGTGGGGTGGAGTTACCACAGGCCCTACTGATAGAGGAGACCGCTGTGAATAGGTGAGACAAAGGAGGGGGAGGTACCACAAAATCTTTTCATTTCTTTTAAATTTAAGACTGAGTCAAATTTCCAGCTGATCTCAGATCTAAGACTGAATAGGGAATGTTTAATATTTAATAAAACAGATGTTGTCTTGCTTTTACAGTCAGACAGTATAACTACTTGAAAGTGTATATATTTCCAGTAGAAGTTTTCCTCAGAAAACTCTTTGTATACTTTTGGTTGAAATAAATCTGCTGCTAAGAAGTCTACAGATTGTGCAAGTTTTTACCATTGAAGCTAGTATATGTTTCCTGAGTTTCTAACATTTCAAATCCCTTGTGAAAGTTCCAAAATGTCCTGTTTATTGTATCTACATCTAAAATCTTGTTTCTGTATGAGATTTGCAAAAAGAACATTTCTGTGTGCTAATTTGCCCCATGTGGGAGAGTGAGTTCTGATTCTTCTAAAGATCATTTTTCTAATTCAAACCACAGAAGCATTTTAGCAGATAAAATATGTAATTAAAGGCATTCCTGCTTTAACTCATCTAGATATAAAACATCAGAATCAATTTAGTCAACCCTTTCTTTAGTCCAGTTTTGCTGATGCATAGAAGGTGCTCACACAATTTCCTACTGAAAATGAGAAATGTGCAAATATATTATAAAATCACAAAATACAACCCTAGATGGTAAAGAGGGAGTGTGTGGGGGAGAGGGGGAGAGATCTATTTTATCATCTAGTTCATCATCCTGATAGTGCAAGATTATTCCTTTTAGCATATTCCATAGTATCTTCTCCAGCCTAACATTAAGGACTGGACCCTGTAACTCTTATTCAGGTCAGTAGTCATGGTGAAATCAATGGGACTGCTTATGAAATAAGGATCACTTACTTAATGAAAGGTTTGCTATATTGAACCCTGACAGAATAAGTGTCAAGTATGGATCAAAACAAATTTACATAATTGAAATTGATGTCAGCTTTATGTGTCCAATCTTGCAAAGGGCTGAGTGCCTGTTGACAGGTACTGAGTACCTGAAACACTCATTGAAATTGAAAGAGGCTCACTCAGGGGGCACTCAGCATCATCTAGCAACAGGACCTATGTCTCTCAGAAGGTAATCAAAGCATATTTCCTTGGAATGACGTTTAGTGTGGTTTTTTTTCTTCAATCGCACTTTTAATTCTCATAAAGAATTCTTCCCTTAAATGGCTCAGTGTTGAGCTTAATACATAGCCTTTTTTGGTGTTTATAATCCCAAATACTGCACAGTGACAATAATATTAATATCTTGTTTAAAGAATGTGGACAGCGTGGCCTGGCTAGAAAAAGAATTTGGAGATAGAACATAAAAAACAAATTAACCAAGGCCATTAAGGTTAAGTTTGCACTTAGAGCTAGGTGTGTGATTCTCAGCTTATGCACACATACTCTCACTAGCTCTCATTGAACTAGAATGAGTATAAATAGCAGGGTAGGCATAGTAGCATGGGCTGCAGCAGGATGGCTTAGCTGTACCAAGTACAAACCCACCAAAAACCAGTGTGTCATCAAGGTAGCTTTAATATATATAAGCAAGCTAGGACTCACACCTCTAGCTTGTGGTGTAGACATAGCCTCAAGGTAACATATACTATTTTACTGTGTCTTACAGGACTGAGTGATAATGTGATGTTAAGACTCGTTCATCTAATTAGGAAGTGTTTGTGGAGCATCATGAACCTTATTTAGATACTGAAAACATGCCGGAAGAGTAGTGCTATTAATAAACACAGCCTTCATTGGTAATGTCAAGAGGTGATTATGTGGAGACAGAGTTACCATCCCTAATGCTCTGTGTTTTGTTAGGAACAAATTCTGCTTGATCTACAACCTGTGCCATTGAAGATGGAAATGTGTTAGATCTGAAAATTGTTTATAATCCAGTTGCTGCAGTTGGAGTAATCAGAAAAGCTTTTTCTCTGGTGAACTACTTGCTAGAAGTAACATCTCCATTTAGTCAATAAAATGCTGAGCCAAACACCTCTATAGTGATGTTAATCCTTGACTATCACACAGTGGAGCAGATATTTAACACAATAGGAATCCAAGTTTAAAAAAGTTAAATGAAGATTAATTTCTCGTATTATTTATAATTAAACACTAATAATCATGACTTTTCTGTGTGCACATTGAGTTAAAGGCAATATCAAATTATCTTATTATCTCACAATCTCAGAACTGTTTGTGATCTTCAAGAATTCTAGGACAGATAAGGTGTCAGAAGACTGGAGAAGGGCTAACATAAAATGGATCTTTAAAATGGGAACAAAGAGGATCTGGGGAACTATAGACCAGTCAGCTTAACTTCAATATCTGGAAAGATACTGGAACAAATTATTAAATAATCAGTTTGTAAACATCTATAGAAAATAGGTTAAGTAATAACCAACAGGGATTTATCAAGAACATATAATGCCAAATCAACTTAATTTCCTTTTTTGACAGCATAGATGGTGGGAACCGATAGATGTGACATATCTTGATTTTTACTCAGACTTTTGACACATCCCTACATGACATTCTAATACAAAAATTAAGGAATGTGGTCTAGGTTAAATTACTAGAAGGTAGATGAATAGCTGGTTGAAAGATCTTACTCAATCAAAAGTTATAAAAGTTTATTGTTAAACTGGGAAGGTGTATCTAGTGGGGTCCTGTGAGGGTCTGTCCTGAATTCGATGCTATTCAATATTTTCATTAATAATTTGGATATGGGAGTGGAAAATATGCTTATAAAATTTGTGGATGACATCAAGATGGGAGGGGTTTCTAACACTTTGGAGGACAGGATTAACATTCAAAACAACCTTGACAATTTGGAAAATTGGCCTGAAATCAACAAGATTAAATTCAATAAGCACAAGTGCACAAGACACTTAGGAAGGTAAAATAAAATGTAACAAACACAAAATGAGGAAAAATTGGGTAGGCAGTAGGATTTCTGAAAAGAATCTGCAAGCTATAATGGATCACAAACTGAATTTGAGACAAAAATCTGATGCAGTTGCAAAATAAGACAATATTCCGTGCTAACAGGAGTGTCATACGTAAAACATGGGAGGTAATTGTCACTCTCTGCTTGGCACTGGTGACGCCTCAGCTGGAGTTCTGTATCCAGTTCTGGGCAACACACTTTTGGAATAACGTGGACTAAAAGGTTTAGAAAACCTCACCTATGAGGAAAGGTTAAAAAAATGAACATGTTAAGACTAGAAGAAAAAAAGACTAAGAGTGGAACTTGTTGATACTGGACAGTTAGTGATCAATGTGGATACCAGTGAGATACAGTATGTCTGATTTGCAGATCAATAAGGTTTAATATGCAAGATTTTCTATAAATATACTTGTTAAATACAAATCCTAAAATTAACTACAATATATCATGCTCAATAAACCTGGAGAGCTAAGCAGTCACTCAGAATGCTGTGTACAGGAACAGTTTTCTTCAGGGCCCCTCCAGGAGTCAGTAGATCCTCTGTTCTGACCGGCAACACCTCCTGCAGAATCAGGCATTGATGGAGCATGCCCCTTTGTCTAAGTAGAGACTTTTTATATCTTTCTATACACAACATTCACCTAACTACCTATCTATTAATTATTACACATTCTATTACCTACATTGGCTTCTCACCCTTAACTACATTCCATTCTCACCATGATAATTGGGGTCATCAAAACAACATCTTGTGATAGGAGGGGCGATGAGAAAATATGCCCTTTGGCAGTGGATAAATGTACTCCCAGACATTCAAGGACAATTTGTTATTCCCATCACCATTATCTAAGTGCAACTGCAAGCATACATGTTATCTATTTTGTCTTATTATGTGCCGTGGTATGCAGAAACTGAGATGTCTGCAAGGTTGCTTAGTATTCCTATTTGTCTCTGCCAACCAGAACATGTCAGACTGCAGAAGCCAGAATAGTCAAGCAAGCAACTTAAGCTATGCTAGACCTCAAGATAGTGGTCAAGCAACTCAAATTGCATTGGGCCTCCAACAGATCTAATAACGGGGATCTCACAAAACTGAGTGATTGGGCAACAGAATGGCAGATGAAAATCAATGTTGATAAATGCAAAGTAATGCACAGTAGAAAACATTATCCCAACTACACAAACAAAATGATGGGGTCTAAATTAGCTGTTACCACTTAAAGAGATCTTGGAATCATTGTGAATAGTTCTCTGAAAACATCCACTCAATGTGCAGCAGCAGTCAAAAAAGCTAACAGAATGGTAGAAACTATTAGGAAAAGGATAGATAATAAGACAGAAAATATCATAATGTCACTATATGAATCTATGGTATGCCCACCTCTTGAATACTATGTGCAGTTCTGGTTGCCCCATCTCCAAAGAGATGTATTAGAATTGGAAAAGGGACAGAGAAGGGCACCAAAATTATTAAGGGTAGGGAACAGCATCCATATGAAGAGAGATTAAAAAGACTGGGAATTTTCAGCTTGAAAAAGAGATGACTAAGGGGGAATATGATAGAGGTCTATAAAATCATGAATGGTGTGAAGGAACACAAGAAACAGGGGCTACCCAATGAAATTAATAGGCAGCAGATTTAAAGCAAACAAAAGCATAGTCTTCAGACACAGCACAGGCGTGCAGTGGAACTCGTTACCACTGGACATTTTTAAGAACAGGTTGGATGGTCTAGGTTTACTTGGTCCTGCCTCAGCATGGATGGCTGTAAACAATCTCTCAAGGTCCCTTCTAGTCCTACATTACTTCAATTCTATTATTATAACTTGGATCATGATAGCACGTAGGAGCCTCAGTCATGGACCAGGCCCCCCCATGATAGGCGCTGTACAAACACTGAACAGATAGTCTATGCCCAAAAGAGCTTTTAGCTTAATATTTTGGTTTAAAACAAATAAAGAGTGCCAGATATAAAACTCAGACATACCAGTAAGTATGTTTTCCCATGCCAGTAAGTTCCCATGCCAGTTCTACATGTCCCCTTTTCTCTTTCTTCTAGTTTTCAGTTTTAGTGATCAGAAGAAATGTGAACACATGCATAAAAATCTCAGGAAATATCTGGTTTCTTATATTAACTCTTTTTAAAGAAATCATGAGATTTTTTTAAAAAACAAACAAATAAATAAATTAAAAGGTTCAGCCTAACCTCATCACCTAAATGGCAATGATTAAAAGCTATATTAAAGAAGTTATGTAGTCATTCTGATACTCACAACTTGTACACTCCTTGACTAAGAACACAGCACAACCACCCCAAGAGATTATCTGACCCTTTATATAATCTGCATACATTCTTATACCATGTCCATCATAAACATATCTAAAGCCAACACAAAGCTAACACATCAACCAACTGGCCAAGACCCTCACATGGAGGGGCTGTGGGACAATTGTAGAGATGTAAAAGCCTAACTGTTTAAACATTTAAACGATAATCAGCTGTTTAAACATTTTAAACAGCTGATTACCATTTAAACTCAGGGTGGGGGGGGAACCACTGGGCTCCCCCAGAGCCAGAGCAGCTGAGCAGCTCTGGCTCACGGGACGGCATAGAGCCTAGCGGGGGGTGGGGGAAGGGTAGCTGGGGTATTTTTAGAACGTTTAAATGGATGTTTTTAATGGATTTTTACATCGCTACTCTGTAGCCTGTGGTAAGGATTCCATTGCCCAATATACTTGTCAAGATAACCTTGCACAAAGTCCACTTACATGGGTTTCATGAAGGAGAAATCAGGATTTCTCACAGACAGAAATACAGGACATTTTTTTTCACAAAAGTTTCCAGAGAGCTTTTTATTAAAGCAATCATGATAGTCAGAAACAAGCAACCCTAATTTATCATAAATGTTATACCAGTGTAGTTCCATTGGCCTCACTAGAGTTACTCCTCATTTACATTGGTCTAAATGATAGAAAAATCAAGTCCCTTATATTTTATATCAAAGAACTATAGGGGACTTGGTTCTCATCACACCTATGTTGCAGCTACTACAGCATCCAAGTCAAAAGCACTGTTTGTGTGAGTAAATGATCAGGAATATAAGTGAGGTCTGAACAATCTATTCCTAAATGATTACACAAGAATGGACAATGAATATCACATCCATAGATGTATGTTTCCAAACATTTATAGGAATAAGGGGCATTTAAATTATCTTTAGAGTTAACACCTTTGCAAAATACCCCCTCACCTGTATTCTGTGCAATTTGGCCATTTTGGAGATCTGACCTATTACATTTAAAATTCTAAATTAAAAAAATTCTACAATTTGCAACTTCATTATGAATTACATCTGAAATCAGATTGTTAAAGGTGCTAGTACTGAGATTCATATCTGCAATTCAATTACATGTTGTAAAAATGTTGGTGCCAATTTTGCTGGTATAGATTACACCTGCAAAAGATATGCTGCCTTTTTTAAACTCATCCACGAATGGCCAAATATTAAGTAAAGTAAATTGTCAGGATAATTTGGTTCTGAAACATTGTCATAATTAAAAGAAAGCTCCACATTTTCTGAAAAATAAACAGATAAGGAAATTATTTGCATACTGTATGGTGTTATTTTTACCTAAAGTTTAGTGTAATTAGTAACGAAAGTTAAAGCAATGATGGTTAAAGTTAGATTGACTCACTTGAAAGATATTTTCCTGCACCAACCCATCAGCATTTGATTATTATGTTATTGCACTAAGATGAATTAATAAAAAACATTTAAAACTTTTGCAAGTTTATAATAATTGAATCTGGTAAAAGGAAACATATTTAAAAATAAAAAATTAAGTGAGTATTTCTACAAGCCATATAATGCATTCTATAAGTACTAGATCTAAATGACCAGGGCACATGGACACCTAAAACCCTGTGTTACCAATAGCAACATTTTGGATTTCTAAACAAACACACATACATAGTTTCTTCTTTTTCATGATGTTTTAAATATATTTTTCCAGGTAACTCTTTTAATAGCACAAAAGCTTAATGAGACTGGGAATCTTTCCAGGAAACTCATCAGGTTCAGTACAAGCAGGCACACATTTCAGTAAATGATCATCTATTGTTCCAAAGATTTAAAACACAATTAATATCATTACCAGTGTGCCAGTAATTTAAGAAGCTGGAAAATCACCAGAGCCTTGAGGTAAAACATCTTTTGTCTCTGGCAATAACGCTGACATTACAAACATAAATCAGTAGGAGAAACCCAAAGACACCTGTTTACTTGTTTTGAAAGCTATATTAATTTGAAGGATAAGGGCATATTCAAACAAGGCATGGTAAGCAAGACCAGATTTCAGATGAAAGGCTGTAAGGGCCAAATTTTCAAAAGTAGCTTCTCAAATTGTACTGCTAGTTTTCACACACAGAACACTGTTGGAGACCCAGTGCAGTTTGAGTTGCTTGACGACTGGTTTGGGACCTAGCATAGCTTAAGTTGCTCGCTTGACCATTCTTGCCTCAGCAACCTGACAACTTCTGGTTGGCAGAGACAAATAGGAATATTAAGTAACCTTGTAAATGTCTTAGCTTCTGCATACCAGGACACATAATAAGACAAAATACATAACATGTGTACTTGCAGCTGCACATAGATAATGGTGATGGGAATAACAAGTTATCCTTGAATGTCTGGGGATACATTTTTCCACTGCCAAGGTGCTTTTTTTTTTTTTTGATCGCCCCTCCTATTGTTTTGACAATCCCAAGTATTATGGTGCGAAGAGAATGTAGTTAAGGGTGACAACCCGATGTAAGTAATAGAATATACAATAATGAATAGATAGATAATTAGGTGAAAGTTGGGTATAAAGAGATATAAAAGTCATGCCTCAGACAAAGGGGCATGCTCCATCAATGCCTGATTCCGCAGGAGCTGCTGCTGGTCAGACCAGAGGATCCCCTGACTCCCTGGAGAGGCCTCTGAAGAAAGCCATTCCTGTATACAGCCTTCTGAGTGATTGCTTAGCTCTCCAGGTTTAGTGAATATGATATATTATAGTTAATTTTATGCTTTGTATTTAACTAGTTTATCTATAGAAAACTTTGCATATTAAACCTTATTGATCTGCAAATAGAGTGTACCATGTCTAACTGTTATCCACATTGATCACTAAGCATCCAGTATCAACAAACACCATATCTGACTACACAAACTGCATTTGCACTTGCAAGACAGGTAGTTGGAAGTCTTACTACTTTGCATGTGCAGGTTCAGCTTGATGCACTCATATCTGAAGTTTTTGCTCATGCAAAACTAGAGCATGAGACAGTGTGTGCAAACTCAGGGATGTATCCTTTAAGAAAATGGACTGGAATCATTTAAATATTTTGTCCAAAGAGCATGCTTGCAATACTGAAAATAGCCTAAAGCTATTAACTGTCAAATATGACAAAATATCAGACTATTATGCAAATACATAACTTGGTTAATATTAAACCATACTTGATATATTTTAGTTCATTTGATGCTACTGAGTCATTTCTTACTGTGTAAGGCATACTAGCTGTTTTACAGTGAAATTCACACTTGAAATTAATAGTATGCACAGTAAATCCAATACTATATAAAATTATTACTTTTCTTTGGGTATTTAAAATGAATTGGTGGTTTAACCTGTAGATGAATAATATTTATATTGAATGTGGACACAAAATTATTCAGATTGGGTTAAAGCCATCCCAGTGCAGATAGCCAGCACAAGATCTGTGTAATGCTATTTTCTGAGCTTAAATGGGACTTGGATGGTACATAAGCTTTATGTTCTCTATATAGGGCAACATTTCACCCATTAAAACTAGAGGAGCAATATTGTTTTACACTAGCTGAAGACTTGGCTATTTGTGACGTATATCATAATTACTATGTGTTAGATTAATACACAGTATATTTCAAATATGAATAAAGAATTCTTTAAAACAAAAATCCTGAGGAGTGCTAAAATCATGGAAAGAGCTTATTTAACTTTATTTATTACAAACAATGCACATAGTGGTTACTAAATTAAGCATAATGTATATTTCACCTACATAGCTCACGTTCTGTATGAAAAATTCTATGCAGTGTTATTTGCAGTCTATATTTCATTAGCATTTTAACAATCATACTATAAATAAATCCCACATACTCTATTATTGCAGTTAAAGTATATATATTCACAAGAAAACGTTGGTGTAAACCTTGCTGATAATGTATGTTTTTCAGCAAATGTTTCTTAAAAACTGAACATAGTTTTTCAGGTTCAGATACTGGAATATAAAACAGCAGGTTGCTTACTACTGGCATGATGCAACTTGACTAGCATTAGATTCCATGATGAGTCTTACTGATATATCAACACAAAACATTTTAGGCCTCTGCTGTGTTACCATCTCTTTTGAATTTGTCAGAAGTCTTTCAATATAAGTATCTAGCCCTCATGATTGCATAAGAAAAGCTTGAAAACATGATCTAAAAGCAACTTAAATCTCAAAAATGAGATCAATACTAAGAATGGAAAATGTTTTCTTTCACGGGATCTGAATCATGATTTGTGAACATTTAGAGTTGGCAATAAACACCTATGTTTCTGTCTGTGTTTTATGTGTAGTCCCTATGTTTAATGATAATTAAACACTCTTGTTCTGTGATTTATGTATGGGAGAGATTTTATGATGTGCCCCTCAGGGACATAGCATAGAACTCGCACCCCAAGGAAAGGGGAGCTAAAATGGTTTTAAGCCTCTGGGGGACTGTCTAATATTATTCCAGAGGCTTTTCCAGCCCCAGAGCAGCCCAGTTTCAAGGGGCAGCCTGTCTAAGTTACAGCAGCCACCTATGACTTCTGTATGGTCTACAGTGCTGGCCACAATTTCCATAGCTCTGTGTGCAATCATCTTCAAAATTGGTCCAAACTTGCTTGAAATTTGGGCCCACATTCAGATTTGTGACCCTTAGTTAAACTTTTAGTAAAGATAGTCTGACTATCAAGTTTGTAATTAAGTACAAAAGCAGGCAGATTTTTTCATGGTTTCCTGTTTTGCTGCCAGAGTTTCACACAGCTCTGCTCTGATGTGTAATCATTAATCTAGTAGATAATGAGTTATGTGAATAGCATTAACGGTTAATGATTATTCTTTCCCACTGTCCTATTAGATAAAATCTCTTTAAGTTAAAATGTGTCCAGTTCTAAGGAAATCTAAATCCTTGTCCTGTCTTTCGAGAAATGTTAATAAAGGAAATCAAAATATTCAAAAAAGAGAAACAGAACATAGTGCACTCTTAGGTCACCATTTTTTAAAAATATGTGCTAAAGATAGGCTCCTAAATTCATGCCTAAATTCATTGCCTGCCATCCTTTGTTTTTTCCCCTCTTGAGAACCTTATTTTCATAATTGTGTCTATAGCGATGAGCACAATTTTGTGTGATAACAATAATAATACATTGTAATAACAATAAGACAAACACTGACCTCATTCCCCTCATGTTGAACGTGCCTTCTATCTTTACAGTTCATGTGTTGGTTTTACTACTGGGGTTGTCAAAATATGACATATGGGCCAAATGTAGCCCCTGAAGTTCAATACCATAGCTCACACCCATCCTCATATTTAATAAGGAAATGAGGCTTATGTAGTCAGTGTTACAATACAATGCCCCAGTTTAAGTTAATCATTAAGATAGAATAAAGATGAAGTACTTGGTGTCTGAACCTGTAAATATATTTACAAATTAAAAATTAAACAATTGAAACCTACTCAATTTTATGAAAAATTGGATGCAGCCCTTGGACAGCTCAGAAATGGTCAATGTCACTCCCTTTGAGGTAAACGATGGCCTCTCATGTTGCAATGGTATCCTCCAATGAACAAAAATAGTAGTAAACCCATTAATGATATCACATGTATTGTGCCAGCGGCACAAGATGGGATATTAAGGTAATAAGTAGGCCCTGACCTTACAATGAGCTCTGTGCTGGAGTAATCCCTATGCCTGCATGGATTCTCACTGAAGTCAATGGGGGCTTCACAAGAGTGCAGAGGGGCACACTGCGTTTATTGAAAGATTCAGCCACGGACTGGAAGATGATGTGATGTCATCTCATTTGTTTCCATTACTCATAGATTGCTATTTTTCTTTTGCCATGAGATCTCAGTCTGTACCTAATTTTAATAATTATAAATTAACATAGATACACCCGATTAATTAGCCTGATATTACCTGAAGTGCTCTCTCTCTCACTCTGCTCACACTCACTCTCTCTTTCTATGTTATAAAGGAAGAGTGTGCGAGAGGGAGTGAAAGCATTTTGGGGTAAAATCAGGACAACTATAAAGTCTCACTCATTTTCATTGATGAAAGCCTCAGTCGTGCCTCATGCTTAACTGTGGACAAAATAGTTTAGTGAAAATTCTTTAGAACTTTCAATATTACCTATATATTTAACTAGCTTGTAAGAAACCTAATGGGAAAAAATTGTATTAGAAATCAGTGAATTAACCAAGCAATGCAATCACAATCCTATTAAAAGTAACATTACTTCCTTGAACTGTTATCTTATCAAATCAGTCACTGTTATAGCATGGCCTAGATTAAGAGAGCAATGTGATTGATTCCTGGAGACACTATTTACACAATAACACTTTGGTTATCAGAATTTTTTAAGCACATTACTGTTTCTCTTTAAAATTATTACTCCAGGAAAGAGATGAACACATTAGTGGGTGAAAATTTTATTCTCTTTCCCTTTAGAATTATAGAATCATAGAAATGTCAGCAGCAGCTACCCCTCAATATGAGGACAATGTCTGCTGGGGGAAAGTCACTGATGAGACTTAAAATAGCTGAGGAGTCCAATTCATGCTCTACAGATATTTCTACATAAGTGATAGGTGGTTGCTTAGAGAAAGCACAACTGCTGGTCGGGATGATGTACACTTCCCTTCCTCCTCTGCTGGTTCTCATCTTCGTGAGCAAGGAGATTCTCTTCAAAATAAGCTGAGGATTGATGTATGATGTGACACCTTTGGAATCTATTGCCAGCCAGCTCTCCCCAATTCATGGGGTCAATGCCTCCCTTCCTAAGATATACTTACAGGGTGTTCTTGTAACATTTCCTCTGTCCCCTGCAGGTCCTTTTACCATGACTAAGTTGAGAAAAGAGGAGTTGCTTCAGAAGACGAGTATCAGACATCTGCATACAGTGACAAGCCCAGTGAAGTTAATGTTTCATAATCTTTGCCTGAACAATTGTGATGATAGCTGCAGAAAGAATGCTGGCGTTAGTGCAACGGTCTTCCCATTTGATATGGAGAATCTTCCTAAAGCAGCGCTTAAGATGGCTTTGACATGTCACCGTGTCTCACACCCATAAAGAAGAATGGCGATGAGTACTGCACTGTAGACCAGGAACTTAGTTTCCATCCACAGATCTCTGTCAATAAAGACACAATGGAGCAACTTTCTGAAAGATGTGCTGGCACAACGAATCAAATGGTCAACCTCCACATCGAGATTGGCTGTCTGGGAGACGTGGCTACCAAGGTAAGGTGTGGTGAGTGGGTCTGTCCTCCCTCCGAAACTGACAAGGAAGAACAGGCCGGGCCTGCGGGGGCGGAGCCAGAGACTGCCTGTCCGCCTGCCCAGAAGCGAGGGGGTGGGACAGGAAATATAAAAGAGAGGCGCAGGAGCTCAGTCAGCAGCCAGCTCCCAGAGGGAAAAGATATACCTCCCCGCTCTCCAGAGCTGCCTGCAGCCTGGTATCCGGGCGAGCAGACCGGTACCTGGTACCTGCATAAGCGGACCAGGGCCTGGGTCCGGGTGCTGGCGAATGAGCGGCGGTGGCCTGGGGTCCAGAGGTACCCCCGGAGCCGAACACTCCGCCGGAACTGGTAATCCAGAGGGGTCATGACCTGGAGGAGTTGCCGGATGCGGACGAGGAGGAGGTGGCCATTCTGGGGCCAGAATTGGAGGAGTTGCCCTTGGAGTTGCCAGAGGTTTTTGTTTGCCACCATTCTGCGTGCATGGTCTTTGCTTGCCACCATTAATTCTTGATGCCACGCAGACTCCTTTGAACTACAGATTTAAGCTGATTATAAGTCTCTCATTTTTGCTGGTTAGAGGGTTCATTTTTCCAAGTGCAAAATGTTCTTCTCTTCTGATGAATAAGTGCTAAGATATTCTCTTTGTTCTCATCAAACCAATCTTGAGTTGAATATCCATTCAGCACATGCCT
Organism: Emydura macquarii macquarii; assembly: GCF_026122565.2. NCBI lineage: Eukaryota > Metazoa > Chordata > Testudines > Chelidae > Emydura > Emydura macquarii. The sequence goes on along the minus strand of NW_027130849.1, from coordinate 190,734 downwards.
TGCGAATGATGGTTTTGAACTCCTCCCAATGTGTTTGGATATCATGGATGTTGACAGGTAGGTCAGAGAGTCTCTTAGTGAGATGTTGTTAAAGAGTCTCATGAATAGTGTGATTTTGAAGTGCCCTGATGTTAAATCTCTTCCAAATTCCTTTTGGTTGATTATGGTGTTATGTTGCAAGCCGCATGTTCATGATTGATCTGGCTAAACGATGGTCTGTCTAGCAATCATCCATATCTCACATGATTCGTGTAATATTGGCATCAGTATGATCATGGGCTCTGATGATGACATAGTCAAGAAGATTCCAATGTTCAGAATGTGGGTGTGTCCACGTGATCTTATATTTGTCCCTCTGTCTAAAGATGGTATTTGTAATAATCAAATCATGCTCTATAAATTTACTGAGGAGAAGAATGACATTAGAGTTAACTTTCCCGACTCCTTCTTTCCCAGTAGTGCCTCTCCAGAGTTCAGGATGTCGCCCAACTCTTGCACTGAAGTCACCCTTGAGGATAAACTTGTCTTCCTTGGTTGTGACAGAGAGAACTTCATCAAGAGCACAATAGAACTGCTCCTTATTGTCTCTGTCTTTATCAAGTATGGGAGCATATGCACTGATGATTGTGGCATACTGGTTGTTAGTAAGTTTAAGATGCTGAGTCATGAGACATTCATTAATACCCATAGGGTGTTCTAAATGCTGTCTAGTATTCTTGTTCTTGATGGCCAAACCAACCCCATGAGTACGCCTCTCTTCAGATGACTTTGCTTTCCAGAAGAAGGTATAGCCACCTTCATCTTCTTTCAATTGACTTTCATCTGCCCAACGTGTTTAGGTCAGCAATATTGATGTCATATCTTGCAATTTCCCTAGTTATTATGGCAGTTCTATTTTAAGGACAGTCACTGTTTGGGAAATCCATGAGTGTGCAAACATTCCAAGTGATGAATTTCATTACTTTGCTTCGTGTATTCTGACCGTAGGTAGAGTGATCCCACTGGACACGGCCATCCAGTTGAGGTGGTGAGTGAATCTTCTTGTCCCATTTCAGTTCTCCTGGCTCCCAATCCCAGTCCCCTTTCCCAGCCAGCCCTGATCTCCCCCAGCTTTCAGTTCCACTCTCCCAGCTCAGCCACTCCCAATCTCCCCCCTTTGTCTCCCACTACCAGTTTATGTCCTCAGCTCCCAGTTCTAGTTTCCAGCCAGTGCCAATCTCCCAACCTAACTCCCAGTCCCAGTTTTCTTTTCCCTTCCTTCCCTTCCCAGCCTCCATTCCCACTTTCCTGCCCAGGCATCTTGTCCCAATCTACTTTACCATGCCCCCAATATTGCTCTTGTCCACATCTGCACTGAAATCAGTTAACTTCGTCTTTCATGCTGCCTCGGCCCATCAGGGGGATCACTGAGAACGTAGGAGAGACAACCTCCTTACACTCAATTCAAATGCCCAGCCCCAGCCCAGCCTGCAGTAGTCCAGAGCTTTAACTACAGGGAGCATCATGCTGAACTTCAGGCTGGGACATGCCAGTGCAGACAGTCTCTTCAGGGAATTTAGCTGCAAAGCTCTAGCAAGCTTCTGCTAAGCATGTGCAAACTGCCACAGGCCATTTTACAAAGGCTTATAACTTGGCCAAATTAGGATATAGCTTCATGGGGATGGTAAAAGGCACATTACTGACACAAATATTCTCTCTGCTCTGCCAAATTTCAAATCCCTGCTCCAAAGCATGGGAGCCCTAGGGTTCCTCAGACAAAAGGGTAACAATTTCTTATTTTTTTAAACACAAAATAGTATATGGATAAAACAATTTCACCTTAGTAATTTAAGAAGATGTGTTTTCTTGCAAAATTATGGGAACTTTAACAAAAGACTTTGTAAACGATGTATTCTTTAAGAAGGGGAATCCTTTATCCATGATAAAATAAACCTCTAATGTATAAAAGAGGATTCAGGACCAGCAGCAGGTCAGAGAGATGATTTTGCTTCTGAGTGCACATGCTTATTAACTGTGTTGGAAGAATAGTCATTATATTTATTATTTATGTCCTGTAGAGCCCACGGTATGGTAGGCACTTTCCAAACGTAGATGAACATGATCCTTGCCCAGCAGATCTCACAGTCTAAAGACATATGAGATGACAGATGGCAGGCAGGAAGAAAGGGAATAACACATATGCAGTTGTTAACAAGTAAATATAAATAGGAAAAGAAAGTTACTCTGCAAACATGACAAGGTCAGTTACTTAAACTCAAATCTTGTTGGAATAGAGAAGAGACAGAATTTCTGAGTCTGTCAGTGTCAATATGATGGGTGAGCAGACAATTTGTCCTAAGAAAGACTGCTCAGATTTGAGTCTGTAGACTCAAGCTGTGCTGTTTTCACTCTTTAATAGGTATCCAACTCTGCTCCAAGAAAAGGAACAGTATGTTCTATAAATAAAGATAATATAATTAATTAATTTCACTTTGCATAAGTATAGGGCACTATATACATTTTCCTCACTCTTCATAGTTAGTGACAGGATTTAAATAGGAAACAAGCAAAATTATTACCATAAATATTCAGTAGACTATTTTAAATGTATTTGTGTCTCTGTCTGTTGGCTTTTGAGTATATCACAAAAAACTGACATTACTGCTACTGACAGTCTCAGGTGAGGTTGATACCTGAAAGGATATGACTAACATATACACAAGGCCAAATCAAAAAAACTACTGGGGCTCCAGGTAACAATCTCATTCCCTAAGAAAAAGAACAAGCTTAGCTGCTGTATGTATGAGTAGGAACTATTTAAATCAATAAGTATAGTCATAAGTTTAAGTAACATTTTAGATATGCATATGGCGTGGACCTCTTCATACATGAATCTTCTAATCTCTTGCATGCACCTGAAGTCCAGGCAGCATTGTAGTGGGAAGCAATTAGCAGTAGTTGGGCCAGGTGAGTTGTGGCTAGGGCAGAGAGGAGCCAGAAGGTACTTGTGTTGAATGTTGTTGAATGAAAATGCAAGGCCTATGCACTTTTCTATTTCCATATAAGCCCTATTACGAGGACTTAAATTTTACTTAAATGATTCAGGGCCATTGTCTGTTCAACAGACACAAGGAGAATGATGTAGAAATATAAAGTAGCCAGAAGCTATAGAACTTTTCAGGTCACCCTCTGTACAGCAGGTAGCACATTGCTGAAGAATGGTGTGGGTGAGATGCCTGCCAGAGGCCTGGGACATTCAGATTCTCCTTTTATTTCTGAGTCTAGCAATCCAGACCTGTGGCCTGTTCTGCTAAGGTAGCAAAGCCATTTGCCCTAATTACAAAAATAAGGGAGGAAATCCCTTAAAGGCAAGGAAGTTCATGGATATTTCCTCCACCTTAATGGCCTTCTGTGGGCAGTTGCCTTTGGAGGGCTGATCAGGCCCCGTATATGTTAAATTTGGAAATGAGACTAATTGAATTAAGTCATTAGAGTGCAATACAAGATGTGTATTTTTACCTTAGTTCCTACATTTTCAAAAGCTCCCACAAAATTTGAATGCCTAACTTGGTACAAAAATTAAAACAATCAACATTTGTGGCCTTTCTGAAAGGTTGACTGCAGTAGTGATAAGCGAACTTCAAAAGGTCAGAAATTCTTTTCATATCAGAAAAATGTATCTGAAATCTCATGAGGCAAGTTTCTTCTGCAGGTTATTTTTTATTTTGACCAGGTTCAGTATACTTAAAGAACAACTTTTCTTGCTGTAATTTGGTTCCAGACAACACAAGGAAATTCAAAGGCAGGGAAAAAAAAGTTTAAGAAAAACCAACAAAGTCCATACACAAACTTGAACTTCATAATTTTGGGTTGTGTTCATTTCAAGCTTTCAGTGACATTTCAGGTCCACTGTATTTTATCCTAAGCAATTCACCCATCACCACAGAGTGCTCTGCCTGTTGTATTACTTTCAGTAATTGTGGTGTTTTGGAATATTTAGCAAGTCAAATGTAAGTGGTGAAGCATTGCTGTGTGCTTTGTTAATATGGTATAGAATGCCTGTGGTAACTTCTTCCTTTCAATTGAGTGAAAGAATAATCCTATTAAATTTGCAAGTGCACAACAAGATGTTATTTTTGCTTTGCACACCTGGTTTTCACATGTATTGTGTTATAAAATAAAGTTTGAATTTCAAGATCTTATGTTTGATCTGGGATTGCTCTAGTCCCAGTTGGCTACACCTATTTTGAACCCATACACCTCTGTATCCATATAACTGAGAATTATCCACTTTTGTGCAGCAGAAAATAGGTATTATTGTAAGTGGCAGAAAACATAGTTGTTGCTGATTTTTCTGGGGAGAAAGCTAACATAAGACCTGAACATATAAAATATTTAAGCGCTGTATTAGATTTGAGCACATCCTGACAAAACAGAATCAATAAAGAGCAATGATCTTTGTCATAGTATCTTAAGAGGATGATTTTTCTTTACAGTAATCTCATAATATAAAGGTATAAACAGCAAAGTCCAGAGGGTTTGGTTCTATGGGCTATACAAACTAGAAACTACAGGATGTATTCACAGGTGTTGACACCAAAACCATCCCTGCATATTTCTTTGGAATTTGTGGTTCTACAGAACCCCAAGTCCTGGAAAACCTCCCTCCCATTCCCTAGGATACTCCATAAACCTCCAGTTGTCCCAACCTTCTCCAGTACCCCAGTACCTCTGAATGTTATCTTTGTTGTCTTCAAAAGTATTGGTCTATTGTTTCTCAGCACTACATGGACTCAATCTTCAGTAGGTTTGGCTGTCCAGCCACACAGCAGTAAAGAGATAAAGGGCATTATCTCCCATTTAAAGAGTGTTCAAGTAAAGAATGTTAGAAAATGCTTTGGAATTTGCATAATCAGCATTTGAATTCCTGAATGGGAATTTGGCAACAAAATCAAGGTTACCTTTCTATTCTTACTAAATATCATGGCTGCTCTAAAGACCATACCAGTTTTAGTGTCTAATGTGAAAGATGACACTTCCAGCAGCACAGTGGCTACTAGCACAACCCTGACACAAAGATTCAGTATGGATTCAGAGGGAAGAATACAATCTATTGAGATGGTGTTGTGTACCAACAAATATTTGTTGCAAGATATATGCATTTGGGCCAAAAAGCCTTCTTTGGGTGTTGAAATAACTTCAGAAACACTCATTCAGCAACTCAGTAATTAAATAAATGCTTCCATGTTCAGTCAAAATCAGGTGATGTTATATATCTTATGATATGTGGTAAGTAAGACATCCTATGCATGATACATGACAATTCATAAATAGATAAATGCATGTACTTTTTATCAGTAAAAACTGTAGAAAACTTCTACAATATCCATGCCTCCAGCCTCTAGTCAGGTACTCTAATATTCATTGGTATGAGATCTAAATTACCAGTTGATAGTACTGCCCATTTTGGATATGTACCACTTCAGCTTAAGGGCACAACCGTGAATTCTGTTCATTATTTTGTTCTTTTTCAAGGGAATATACTTGCAATTTGGTAAGGAAACTCTTATAAAACAAGAAGGAAAGTATAGTATAGTATAAATGCAGAGTCTGGTAATGACATGAAAAGTCCCATTTTTGGATTTAAATTGAATTTGAATGTCGACTTTTTATGCTGTCTTCCTTCCCCCTCCCCCCCCCCCATTCCCCTTGGAACATTTCTGACTTTCCAGAATAAAAAATCCCTTCAAAACAGCATTTGGTAATTGAGTATTTAAAGTCCATGACTCATGCACCGTAGGTCTAGTATTCCAGTCTATTTTGATTTGTTCACTTACAGGAGGAGTTGTAGTGTATTGAAATCATTGCATTGTCTGTCTTATTGGTCCAGCTAGTACCAAAGAAGATGCTTTATAATAATTACAGCACTGCAATGATACCGTCATTTTGAGTTGGAATACAACCAAATAACCTGCTGCCAGACTTCAAAGCAACAACAAAAAGCTGTTTTGTTTATTTATTAATGAAAAAGGTATAAAGTTACCAACCTCAATAAAGGTCATCACAAATTCTATGAGAATATGGGAAGGAGGAATGTTTTTTGGAGAATTGAACCACATTTCTGGGTCTTTCTTTTACTCTTCTGTTATAAGCTTCATTTTAGGGTAATTAAACTCTCAGGCCAAATTCACTACCTTTGTAACTCTACTGACTTCAAAAGGAGTTGTGCCAGCAGAGAATTGAGACTGTAGAATATTGCAAGCAGAACTATTACAGGTGTCACTAAATATAAGTATTAACATGCACAGCGTGTCTATTAGTTGTTTTTAGAGGTTTCTCTACCAAAACATAATTTGATATGGTTGAGAAGCAGACGTACTCCAAGTATTTTTGTCCCATACTTGTGCTGATTCACAGCCAAGATTTCAGGCTGTGTATTTGCTGCAATGCTAGATGTGGGGTACGGACAGCTTACTTATATTGTTATTTTAATACAAAAATATTCTACCAACAAATATGTTGTAACTTATTTATTGTTATTGTGCCTTAATATACAATGAACTTTGTTGTAACTAAATAAAATAACTAAGACTCCATATAAAGAATTAGCTTTTATGGGAAGATTTGGTGAAAAAACAGTTTGATTGATTTTGATCATGAGGCTCTGGGGTTATTTCTATAAAGAAAAGAACCATTGTTAGCATTACAAAATATTGTTATTTACCTAGTTCTATAAAATCCTTGTCAAACACACACACAGAAAGGAATTATTTTGTATGTTTTTAGTGCACAATCAATGCCAAATAAGTCAATGAGCAGCTTTCCATTGACATCAGTGGCACTGGATCAGGCCTTGTGCATCTTTATTATTCCAGGTACTGGGTTCTCAATTTGTGGGTGGACCATGGGGGTATGAACAGGTGCAGGGGAGTCATGATCACTTCCCTTTCTTTATGGATACATGGCATGGGGTGGGTAGGGGAGAGTCCAAAACTTTTTTTTTCATTTGTAACATGGGATCATCGTAGGAAATGTTGAGAACCATTCTTCTAGGAACATCCCCTATTACTGCTGTTTCAAGGTCTGACTAACCCTGTTAACTGCATACTGGTTTGTTGACACAAAGCCTCTGTGGATAGACTCATAGACTTTAAAGTCAGAAGGGACCATTATGATAATCTAGTCTGACCTCCTGCAAAACACAGGCCACAGAACCTCACCCACCCACTCCAGTAATAGAACCCAAACATATGACTGAGTTAGTGAAATCTTTAAATCATGGTTTAAAGACTTCAAGGTACAGATAATCCACCAGCAAGTGACCCATGCCCTATGCTGCAGAGGAAAGTGAAAACCCCCCAGGGCCTCTGTCAATCTGCCCTGGGGGAAAATTCCTTCCTGACCCTAAATATGGTGATCTGCTGAACCCTGTGCATGTGGGCAAAACTCACCAGCCAGACACTCAGGAAAGAATTCTCTGTAGTAACTCAGAACACACCCCATCTAACATCCCATCATAGGCATTGGGCATATTTACCACTAGTAGTCAAAGATCAGTTAATTGCCAGATTAGGCTGTCCCATCATACCATCCCCTCTATAATCTTATCAAGATCAGTATTGAAGTCAGCTAGGTTTTTTTGCCCCCACTGCTCCCCTTGGAAGCTGTTTTAGAACTTCATTCCTCTGATAATAAGAAATCTTTGTCTAATTTCAAGTTTAAACTTCCTAATAGCCAGTTTATATCCATTTGTTTTTGATTCCATATTGGTGCTGAACTTAAATAATTCCTTTCCCTCCCTGGTATTTATCCCTCTGATGTATTTATACAGAGCAATCATATCTCCTCTCATCCTTCTTTTGGTTAGGCTAAACAAGCCATCCCTCTTTGAGACTCTTGTGGATCATCCTAGTAACCCTTCTCTGCACTTGTTCCAATTTGTATTAATCTTTCTTAAACCTGGGAGACCATAACTGCACACAGTATTTGAGATGAGGTCTCACAAGCGCCTTGTATAATGATAATAACACCTCTTTGTCTCTACTGGAAATACCTCACCTGATGCATCCTAGGACTTCATTAGCTTTTTTCACAGCCACATCACATTGGCAGCTCATAGTCATCCTGTTATCAATCAATAGACCCAGGTCTTTCTCCTCCTCTGTCACTTCCAACTGACGCGTCCCCAGTTTATAGCAAAAATTCTTGTTATTAGTCCTTAAATGCATGAACTTCCACTTTCCACTATTAAATTTCATCCAGTCTCTATTACTCCAGTTTACAAGATCAACCAGATCTTCTTGTATGATATCCTGGTCCTTCTCAGTATTGGTAATACCTCCCAACTTTGTGTCATCCGCAAACTTTATTAACACACTCCCACCTTTTGTGCCAAAGTCAGTAATAAAAAGGTTAAATAAGACTGGGACCAAGACTGATCCCTGAGGAACCCCACTAATAACTTCCCTCCAGCCTGACAGTTCACCTTTTGGTATGACTGGTTGTAATCTTCTCTTTAACCAGTTCCTTGTCCCCATTGTCCAGTTTTCACATTAATCTCAATCTTTTCCTATTTGACTAATAATTCCCCATGTGGAAACATATCAAATGCCTTACTGAAATCCTGGTAAATTAGATCCATTGCATTCCCTTTGTTTAAAAAATCTGTTATCTTCTAAAAGAAGAATACCAGATTGGTCTGGTATGATATATCTTTTGTAAAACCATGCTGTATTTTGTTCCAATGACCGTTAACCTTGATGACCTTAACTACTTTCTCTTTCAAAATTTTTCCAAGACCTTGCATACTACTGAGGTTAAACTAACAGGCCTGTAGTTACCCGGATCTCTTTTTTTCCTTTACTTAAAAATAGGAACTATGTTAATAATTTTTCAGTCATACGGTACAACCTCTGAGTTTACAGATTCATTAAAAAATCCTTGCTAATGGGCTTGCAATTCTACGTGCCAGTTCCTTTAATATTCTTGGACTGAGATTATCTGGAACCCCAATTTAGTCCCATTAAACTGTTCAAGTGTGGCGTTTACCTTGAAAATGGTAATTTCTACCTCCATATCCTTATTCCCATTAGCCATCTTGCCACTATCCTTAGGATCTTCATTAGCCTCATTAAAAACTGAGGCAAAGTATTTTTGTAGATATTGGGCCACGCCTAGATTATCCTTAATCTCCACCCTATCCTCGGTGCTTAGTGGTCCCACTTCTTCTTTCTTTCTTTGCTTCCTGTTTATACATATATTATAAACCTTTTACTATTGGTTTTAATTCCCTTTGCAAGGTCTTTAATCACTGAACAAAGCAAAAAATCCTTACTCCAGTGTAACAGCCAGTATTTAATATAGATTTCAATAAAATCTTTCCACAATAAAATGTTATTTGGACTCCCAACTGTTTTTCATAACATTATAAACACTCACATTCAAGCATCATGACCAGCAAAAATGATATTGAAGATGCAGGGGAGCAGGTTAAATGTGTAACTTCTCTAACTATTTAATTTCTCAATTTATTCACTAACCATTTTTGTTACTCGTCACTTAATTCTTTCCATTGTATGAGTGTATTTCTGGTCAGGAATTGCCCAGAACTGCATATAATACTCGTGGTGCCATCTCACTAGAGATGTATAGGGAGGGATTATTATAACCTTCTTTAAAATGATGCCTCTGTATATGTATTCCAGAATTTCACTGTCCTATTAATTTATTTATTTTTCTGCAAAATTGCATTGCAAACTCATGTCTAATTTGCTTTCTAAAGTGTCTTTCAGTATTACTGTTCTCCAGGCTTCTGTATCCCAATGTGCATCCCAAAGTGCATCTATGGTGGATTATTTGTCCCCAGATGTTTTAGCTTGCAGTTTTCCAAAATTAAACTCACTTTTTTTCTGCTAATGTTTCTAATCTCTGTATATTCCTTTGTATTTCTATCTTCAGTGGTTTGCAATTTTTCTCAGTTTAGTATCATCTCGTTTGTGAATGTAATTAACCTACTATTTGTTCCCCCTTCCATCTTTCTTCTAACTTTAAACAGGAAGTTTATTACAATAAGGAAAACTGTATTATCCCTAAAACCTCTCTTTCACTTTCTGTAGATCTTCTTCAGTGAATCTTCCCCAGCCTTCCTCCTACTTGGCTTTCTGCTACAGAGTTAAAGAAACAGATAACATATCCCCCCATTTCTTCCAACATCAAGATCTCCTCTTGCCTTTTCTCACAAGGATAATGAGGTGCAGTAGATGAGGAAGCTCCTATTGATGCCTAAGTATGCTGACTATACTGAACCATTCACCTAATCAGTGTCCTTATACCAGCTGAGGAGCAACCTGCCATCTGGACTGTACTAGTAAATCCATGTGGCTGATGAACTTTGACTCTCAATGTCATATGGACTACATATAGGAAAATCACTGTCCCAGACCAGTACTAGATAACTTTGGGATAGGGTGTGGTCCAGGGGTGGGGGACAGAGAGAAGCAGAAGGCAACAGTGTTAGCAAAACTACAAGAAGCAACATTTTAAGTTTTCACTTATATTTAACTATACAGTTAAAGCATCTTTAACTAAAGCATCTTTATTCAAAATACTTCAACTTTGATTTCAAAATATTTTAAACACTGAAAATCTTTCTTTACTGTATAAAAATTAATAAACATATTTTCCCATGAATTTTACTGGACAATATACTGCTCTTATTTACTTAATTGACTAACAAAGCTGCAAAGCCAAATAGTCTCCATATCATGCATAGCATGTGCAAAATGAACATTATTGTACCATATTTATAGAAATGTGCTTTGAATTTGGGCAGTGAGATTGTGAGTTATTACAATGAAATTTCAGGACATCACTTACTGTACTTATTTTTAAGCAACAAGATACAAAATAGCATAATTCACTGAGGGAAATTTTGTATCATTTTAAGAATAAGATATGATTCCATACTAGTCATGAAACACTATTATTAATTTTCCTTACAGGATTTTTGGGCTTATTTATCTGCTTCCATTTCTAGACAATTGTTCTCACTGGAAACACAGTGTGTAATTGTTATGTTGTTGTTGTGTACATCTATTAAAATTTTGGGGACTTTCCTCGTGAAAAGGAGTGATGCATCAAAAGGAAGGGGCTGAGACCTTGATCACACTGTCCCATGTTCCAACTTTGTGATGTGCTGGGTGCTTTATGGGCAATGGTGAAATCAATGGAAGTTGAGAGCACTCAGCACCTCCCAGGAGAAACTCAGCACTATCTCACAGGATCAAGTCATAGGGAACTCTTTGAGACTAAGAACAGAGCCCTCCATATTCAAATGTTACATTTCTTGGTCAATGATTCAATATCTCTCTCCAACCTTTCCATTGTACCTTTCCAATAAAAGTCTGTGAAAGCTCTCACTTCAAATCTCTGAGATCCTCAGTTAATCCTTCACCAAAACCAGACACCACCCTACAATGTGCTCCACATGGATGAACCTCTGTATCTGTGTGGAACTCAGTGGAGGATCAGGGCCTGTTTCTGAAGATAGTTTAGTCTTTACTATGAACCAAGTAACTCTCTGTCAAACTTAGGCCAGTATTTCTCTTTCCAAGGTTGTCATAAGCAGAAAATTTCCATCTCATTCTATAATGCAATTATTTTCTAAAACCTTATTTCACAGATTCGTCCTGCCTTATTTCCCTTAAACTTCCTTACAGCTCTGTGAATTTCATCAACAGTGAATTCACCAGGATCATTTTGGACAATTCAGGTCAACTTGGCAGTGTCCTTAATACCAGGATCCAAAAAAATTGGGGATACTTTTAGCAACTGACTGAAATGTTCACTTAGCAAGCCATACACTGCACTTCTGCATTTATTAGCTGACCAGAACTGGAGTAGACTACATTGGGTAAATGACCTTTCTCATCAGTTAGGTTGCTCAAGTATTTATAAAAAGAGGCAACATTGTTCCTGGCCAAAGCTTCCTTGAGTATGATGGCTCTTGCTTCCATAAAAGCTTTGTGGTCAGTATGTATGACTTTATTACAAATGCCTTTCAGCTTACATATCACCTGCAGCACTGGACCAGCTATTATTTTGTGGCTGCAGAAGCTGTTCAAAATCAGCTGAAGAATACAGTTGGTCTTTGCAAAAAACCCTTATTTTACCATTTTGGAAATGTAAAGGCAGCAAATGAGTGGGTTGTAACTATTATGGCTTTATTCTTTTATCCATCCCGAGAAAAGTTTTTGCTTCTGTCTTGTTGGCCCGAGCTTCTGATGATATGGAGAAAGAGAAAACCACAACAAGCTGGCTTCACTCCTGGCCATTCCACAACAGAGCAAATCTTCAGAGTGAGCCAGGTTAACAAAAGAACATGAGAATTCAAGCATCCTGTTCATATTCCATTTTTGGATGTCAATGTCAAATTTGGCTTTGAAGACAGGGAATCATTCTGGCAGATCTTGTAACTTGCAGGCCTCTCTGATGAGCTCTGTAGAATGTTTAATGTACTATCTGATGACTTCTCCAGCTTGTGTTCTTGCTAATGGGAGAAGAACCAACTTTTTCTGATGTATGTCAGGCATTTGACAAGGTTGTGTTGCCACCTTGAAATTCTTCAGTGATGCCATAGACTATGTGCTTGACCACACACAAAATAAATGCAATTTAGGCATATGCCTTAATGATAAGAAACTCACCAAATTTTGATTTGGTTAGTGACATATAGTGCAAGTTGTCAAATCAATGAATGTGCTAGTTGTGGGATTTTAAGTTCCAGAAAACTGAGCAGCAAAAGTTCTCAACATTAATAGGGGTAAAATCAAATTTCTTCCAGTTGGCAATTTCAAACATGCTACAGATTGTAAAATCTTAATGTTGATGGCCCACTCAAGATTGTCAGTGGTGTCACCTACCTCAGCTTGACTGTTAATTAAATGAGCAGCATCAAGAAAGAACATTACACTCACACTACAAAAGCATTGTCAGTAATCGGGTACCTCAGTAAGAACATCTTTCACAAACTGAACATCCTCTTAAGTAGAGAGGTGAAACTCAGGATATATATTGCTTCAGTGGTCAATATTCTGACCTATGGGACTGAAACATGGCCCCTCATTGTCAAGATTGAAAAGAAGTTGGACCCCATTAATACGAAGCATCTTTGAACAATCTTTCTAAAGCATTCAATAATACAAATTCAAGACAAATGAAGAGATCTGTTTTCTTATTAAACAGGTCCCCCTCTCTCAAACAATTGCCCAACAATCTTTAAGGTGTTATGGTCATCTGATCTAAATCCCTACCAACTTCCCTGGAAGTATCAACTTTGACTTTGACCCAATTAAAGCAGGATGGAAAAGATCACCTGGAGGACCTAAAACATGATGGATGGCATCAACAGACCCCTGTCGCACACAGGCATTCTATGCCATAACACAACAGATTTGACTCAGGGCAGAACATCATTAGAACATCATTGTCCTCCTTAAACTCTGAGGATAGGAGAAGTAATGTGCTTAAATTGCAGCAAAGGAGATTTAGGTAAGACATTAGGAAAAAATACCTAACTGTCAGGGTAGTTAAGCACTGGAAAAAATTGCCTAGGGAGGCTGAGGAATCTCCATCATTGGAGGTTTTAAGAACAGGTTAGACAAACACTTGTCAAGAATGGTCTAGTTATTACATAGTGCTGCCTTGAGTGCAAAGGACTGAATTAGATGATCTGTAGAGGTCACTTGCACTCCTATACTTCTATGATTCTATGATTATGAAATCACATAGTGTGTTTGGTGGCCTCTATCCTGTCCATCCGACATCATGAGAACAAACCATTAGAGAGAGCATGGGAGAGAACTATTTATGCACTCACATTATTTCATTGCATTTCCCCCCTGACTCCTTGTGTGCCTATTTTCCGTTCGGGGACAGATGGTAGCAGGCCTCTCACAGAAAAGGTGTGTAAAGGCAGAAATGTCACAAGGAAGCCTACTTCCCAAACATTACACCTCCATGCATAGCCCAGCCATGATTTCACTGCTTGTCCTTCCTCGATTGCAATGATTGCCACTGGATAGGGCTGATAGCAGAACTACTTAGTCTAAAAGAGATGAGGTGAATCCAAGGCCTTACTTCCCCCACATAGACACTTTTGAACCAGCAAGCAGTGATTCCCAGATTCCAAGGCCAGGAAGCATCATTGTGATCATCTTGTCTGACCTCTTGTACAACATAGGCCGTAGAACTTCCCCAAAATAATTCCTAGAGCATATCTTTTGAAAAATCATTCAACTTTGATTGAAAAATTGTCAGTGATAGAGAATCCAACATGATCCTTGGTAAATTGTTGCAATGGTTAATTACTCTCACCTTTAAAAGTTTACACCTTATTTCCAGCCTGAATTGGTATAGCTTCAACTTACAGCATTGGATCATGTTAGACTGAAGAGCCTATTATTAATTACTTTTTTCCTGTGTAGATATTTATAGACAGTAATCAAGTCACCTCGTAACCTTCTCTTTGTTAAGCTAAGTAAACTGAGCTATTTGATTCTAGCAATATACAGCAGGTTTTCTAATCTTTAATCATTCTCATGGCTCTTCTCTGAACCGTCTCCAATTTATCAACAATAAAATAATTCCCACTAACTGGTGCATGTGGAAGAAAATAATTGCAAAACTAATTTCTTTAAACTTAGCTCTCCCACAGAAACTTCAACACTCATGCCCCTTTCCTCCCCCTCCCCCTTCCCATCATGCACCCCCTCTCAAATTATCAAGCTATTTATTCTACAAGCTAGAAAAGAAGAGAGCAAAAAAGATGTCTGTCATTTTTGAATACTTGTGGGCTGTTTAGATACTATAGTATTAAAGGGCCTCATGAGAACCTAGATACTTAAACAGAGGAGAATGCCTTCTAGAACTCCCACTGAAGTCTTATGGCATCTCTGCTAACAATTGCCAGTCTCAGAAAGATATGCAGGCCTAATGATTATACGCTTCTTGATGTAAGTATCATGTCTCCTCATTGACTTGTAAAAAACCTACCATGCTATGTGAACTATACAACTAAGGATAAATAATGGCCTATTATAATACATTAGTATTGTATTTTTTTTTTTTAATTTAGCATGTGCACTATTCCTCTCTGTGGCTTCCTAAGTCTAAGTGACAAACAAAGCAACCTACGTTATCCAGATTGTGGCTTTGGCTGTGAGACCACGCAGATCTGTAAAAGGAAAAAAGTTTCCCTTAAGCTCCTCATGGTCTTCCTGTTGATCATTAAGTAAGCCTTCTGTTCAGGCATTTGGGTGGAGAGGGAGAGTGTAGAGGCTAGGATTCATTGCCAGTAGTGCACAGCTCAGAAGAGTAGTAAATTGTTACTGGTATGGGGCCTTAGCAGATTACTACCTCCCTGAAACAAGATGGGAGTAGGGTGGGAATAGTGCCTCTGAGTCAAAGTTCCTTGCTTGGGTTGCTCCTGGGGCAGTCTAGCTACATTCCATGCCATAGTCTGAACAGATTATTTACCATATATGTTGCGATTAGCATGCAAAAGGCATTCAGTGTTAGAAAAGTCAGGCATTAAACTGTACTGTAACTCATAGATGCTTTGAGAATGGATTTTTGTTCGGTTTGGGGTTTTTTTGTTTTTTTTTTGGTATAATGAATTTTTGTACCTATAATTATTTATTCTTGTGACAGGTGAGCCCAGGGAAAATGTGTAGTGTAGAAGAAGCAGGCATTTTGTGGATTTATGTTATCTTGCTTATTTCAAGTAAACGTCTGTAGCATTCTCCATTCTGGAATATGTGACAATTCTTTTCCCATAATTTCTATGCTCATAATACAGAGAGTTCCTATTATTGTGGCTGGGGAAAAAAATCAGCTCTTCATGCTGAGCCATGAATGTGCAGAGCTATGGAATGCCACATGGCATTCAAAATTAGGCATAGGAAGGCCATATGGCAGTGACATGACATAGGTCGCACTGATCTGTCACAAGTTTGTGTATGATCACTAAAGAAGGTCTTGATTGTACAGGGCGGACAATGCAAAGCTTCTTGCCTACACTTAGGGAATAGACTCACTGTTTCTACCACTAGACTAGGATGTGGGAAATGGCAACAAGGGGATAGATCCACTGCCTTACAGCCGTGCACATTCCAGCAGAGCTGGAGCCATGTCTGAAAAGCTTTACATTGCATTCTTTCAAAAGATCTTGCTGAGTTGTGCCCATTATCCAGAATATTGATATGTGGGAACTGCCATATCACCTTTGTAACTGAAGTTATGAATATATGCTTTGTATCTGACATGTGTGTTTTGTTCTTGGCTGACACCCACAATGTAGATTAACATCCAGTCTAATCAGCCGTGTGTTGATGGACCATTCAGGTGTTGATGGGCCATTCAGATGAATCAGCTTTTCAATGGCTGCCCCTGTGATTCAGCAAAACATGTAGGGACATGTGTACTAAGATTTCATCTTTTCCAGGAACTTTCCATGCAGATGGGCTATGGGCATTGCTTGGGACAGTAACTTTCCATGAACATGGGAGAGGGTATAAATTGCAACTGAAGCATCTCCATTTTGCCTCATTCCTGCTCCAATTCCTTGGACTGCAGATTTCTAACGAAAGAAGTATTATGAACAATGGAATGAGGACCTTCCAATCTTTTGGAAGTTTCCAAAGCCTACTGATGCATCCACCCCTGCTACAAATCTGATCTGAGGATTTTGCAATCATTTGTAATATATATGATATTTTAACAGTTCAATAACTCTCTTCTTTTATTAATAAAATTTTAGTTACTTACTAAGGATTGGCTGACAATGTGTTATTTAGGTAAGATCTGAAATACATGTTGACCTGGAGATAAGTGTCTGATCCTTTGGGATTGGTAGAACCTCATGTATGGTGAATTGTGTTTTCAGTAACCTCTCATCACATAAGGTCAGTTTGGATGGGAACCAAGGGTTTGTAATGCCTAAAGGGGACTGCATTTTGGCTTCTTGTTAACAGTGTGGTGCTATAGAGACTCTTTTATTACTGGTTTGGTGAATCTAATTATAGAATAAACCACTAGTTTTGGGGGAGTGCCTGTCTTGTTTCTTGCAGTCTGCCCAGAGTGTGGCATTCTCAGTGTGGTCCATTCTAGGCATCCTTGGCGGTCACACCAAGCACACCCTCACCATGCATTCTTAATCAAAGTTAAGAACTTTTGGGAGGTGGAACTCTTGAAATTGTTTTTGGTAGCAAGAGTAAATGAAAGAATTTAAAAGAATTAAATTGCATTCCTGGAAGAAGATCAGCCATCCTCACTCTACTGTGTTTCTTGTACAATCAAAGTTAAATTTGAATTTCTTGGCTTTTCTCTGTTCGTTTGCTAGTTACAATGTCCTTGTAAATATTTATCTTTCAGTTATTTAGATATACTCTCAACCTAACCTTCAATTTAACAAGGGTTTTTGTGTGGGAATTTCTGTAGATTTTTAAATAATCCTAACATAGAACTGGAGAGCTGGGACAAAACTCTCTATTCCTGGCTGATTTCCTAAGAACCACAGGAAGGGTGAATCTTTCACACAGACCTCAAGAGAAACACACAATTAAGGTTTATCTAGATAAGAGCCTGGCCCCCTGAGAAACCTTATTTGACTCACTGCAGCCTCAGTCTTTCCAAGTGGAGGTCCCAGATAAGCCGCTTAAAGTTAGCAGGAGGCAGGAATCATCCCATTTCACTCCCCACATTACCCCTGTTGCACTACTTCACAAGCTCCAGGCTTTCTTCACTCCCTTACCTCCACCCACACTCCCATGGTGGAACTCCCTAGTTCCTAATTGTTTCCCAATTTGTGTTCTCAAGCTAAAATCTGACAAGATAGGTGTTCATCACAGCTAGAATATCCCACATGATATCTTCCTTTCCCCTCCTATTTTAATGTGTTCTAATTTACAAAAGACTTGTCTGATAAACTTCACTTTTGGTTGGAAAACTTTTCTTTTTGCTTTTTATATGCCTCCTTAGTGATCAGTTTACATTTTATTTATATCTGCAATGAAAAGAGCTGGAGATTTCTTTTAAATGAAAGCTTAGATTTCTATCAGGCATTTGGTGGCCTATTTAAACCTCATGGAGCCAACAAGCCATTCTGACATTACCAATTAAAATAACTTTTTTTAAAAAAAATGAGACTTCCATCAACTTAACTTTGGTCCAGTTAGATGTGTTATAACCTTTACACTTTTTTGCAATAAAATAGCAAGAAAATCTAGAAAACTTTTTGGATTTTAGTGAACACCTCTATTTTAAGCATGTCATATTTTAGGAGACCGTTGGCCTAATCCCATCAATTTTCTCTAACTTGGAACGAGACTCACCCTATCAATTTTAAACCTGAGATACTTTTGTTGATGGGTTTTAAAGAAAAGGTCAAAGTCAGATTTATAATGGCAAGTAAGGATTAACCTTAACCAAGGGAAGACTACTCTGACTCCATAATAATTTAAAAGGAAAGACTGATAAGTGGAGGAGCTTAGGCCAAACTCCTATCACTGCAAATATTCCAACACAGGATAGCTGAGGAGACAGTGAGAATGATGTAGAGAATAGAGTTGGAAAGTAAATGTTTTTCCCATCCTGCAAAAATTTTCACAACTTCAGAAATGTTTCTTATTCTGCACTGTGAAAAGAAGAAAATGTTCATAAAAAAATGAGAGTGATGTTGTCACCCCAGGATACCCAGTAGCTCAGTGGTTAGGCACTCAGGTAGGATGTGGAATACTCAAGTTCAAATTTCTACCATGTGAGTGACCCAGCTTCAAATTGCTGTGCTGAATCAGACAATCTAACTGACTGCTTTAACTACCAGACTATTGGCTATTTTGGGCAGAGGTTCTCATTCTCTCATGGTTTCAGAATGGATGACTTAAGTGGTCTTTTTCAGATCCTTAAGTCTATGGGCACTAAGAAATTCAATAAGTTAACTTAGGAAGATGATAATTATAATTTCTTCAGAAAATGAAATGAGTAAGAAGACCATTTTAAATTCAGAAGCCAGTGTGAAGAACCTTAAATATTAATATTTAAGTTTAGTTAATGATCCATCCAAGACATTGGTTGAACAATGACACCAAGATAACCACTTTAATTATTTGCTATGAAGGGGAATGAAAGTAGTGGAAAAATCTGCTATTATGTCCCAAAAATCTTTCTGACAGAAGGGAATTAAATTTAATTTGAACAAAATCCCTTTGAATTTGATTGGACTCTATGGACCTAATTTTTCAAATTTTTACTTAAGTAGTCTCCATTCAGACAAGTAAACCCAAAGAAATCATGGTGTATATGAATATATGAGTAATGACTTGAAGAATGAGGCCCTTTGTTTGTACTCTGAACTTCATTTAGAACTTAACATACACTGTTGTTCATAAGCATAGATATTATGAGGTATTATGTGACTGATAAAGCTCACAAATTTTAAATGGAAAGTATAGCATCCATTAAAATATTCAAAACAGGGCCTTGCTTTCCACTGAACTGAAGGATTACCCACTCTGAGATAATCTGTTCTGAAATGACCCCTCTATTTATTGCTTACATTTTAATAAGCAACACCGGAAACAGCTCCGTACCCATAATTTGCCAACCAATCAAAATATTTTTGCTCTCTCCGTGACAACAATCATAAAGACATTTCATCAGGCTATCAAAATTCAGATGATCTCATCAGGCTAACAATGTGTTGGAAAACATTCATGTTGCCTATGGCAACAAATAGTTTTATTGTTGCTCAACTCCACTAAGTCCTTTGCAGTGCTGCTTTGGGAACTTACAAATGCAAAAAGGTTTAAGCACAATCATTGGAAATTAAAAAATTTACAAAATAATATGCAAATGCAATTAAGTCACCATGAAGAAGATCTAAATGTAGTAGCAGTGGATAGTTTGTTCTAAATAAAGTGCTTACTAGCAAAAAACATCTGGATTGGTTATTTCATACATTACTGGAGTGCAGTCTGTGCTTGCTCCACTATTTTTTATTTTTAAGAACTTTAACAAATACATTTTTGGATAACTGGGATTTTAAAAGACTGATACTGAGCAATTGTACTAGATTTTTGTTTATAGTCTCCAATAGCGTAGAAACTGTCCTGAGGACAAAGCCATAGAAAACAACTCTGCATTGGTGGAAGTGAAGCAGAGTCTTTAATAGATTTGCCAACTCTAATTTCTGTGATTACTGTATAATCAATTGGATTGTATAAAACAATGAACAATGAAAGATAAGGAAATACAAAGCATGAATAGATATGTCAGGTGGAGGGACCCTGATACAGCAAACCACCAAAGAACATATGGATCTTTAAGCGTATGAGTTAGTCTTATTGAAATCAATGCCTCTATTTACCTTCCTAAAAGTATAAGGATTTGCAGAATCAGGGTTTTAAAGGTGATATGCAAACAAAAGTATAGTCCTTTACTTACTTCTTTTAGCTATAAAAAGACGTCCTGAAAAGTTTAGTTTGCTACTATTGTTTTTCATTCATGTATTATTTGTTCATTAAAAATTCAGTACTTCTTGGAAGACTGTGGTTGGCTGGAAATGTAGAACAATTGTGACATTAGAAGTATAACAGAAATGCAACCTGATGAATTGAGAGGGGAAGTGGTTTTTACTGTGACTGCTTAAAACTTTGGGTTTTTTTTTTTATGTTTCTTGTAACCTCGTCTACTCAAATACCCGTGGGGGAAAAAGGTTGTTTGATAAGGATTCAGTTAATCTTTCCTGTTCAATAAAAATCAGAGAAAGCTCCCAATACAAATCTCTCATACCCTATGCATCCTTCAGCAAAATCCGATTTCCTGATTTTTTTAAAAAGTAAAAACAATAAAAAAAAAATCCATTAAAAATGTCAGGTCTTCTTTATGCATCATAAAGAAGCCAAAAAAGGGCACAAACCCAACTTATTTTCTCCATTGGAGGACACCTTTTAAAATATGTAATAACTTCCGAGTTCAGAATCTGACTATCAAAGTTCATCCCACAAGATACACCACTTTGCAGGCATACTAGAACACTGTAAATTTATACTGAGGTCTTTTACAATCATTTATGATCAAGAGAAATTACAATTATTGTAGATCAGATAACTGTGACTGAGTGGATGCACCCTGCACAGACCTTGTCAGGTTGCCCATTTACTTTACTATCCAGTTCAGCCAGACACCCTTGCAAGTGCTGCCAGAATTATGGTAAGAAATAGTCATTTGAGGCTAGAGTTCCTTGCAGTCCAACAGCTAGCCTTATTAAGGAGAAGGGGTTCATTCAGACGGTGTTAATGGCTGTGTGTTAATTGACAGCAAATGCCTGGTTCTCAGAGAGTGAAGGATATAAATCAGCATCTTGGAAGGCCCAAAAATAAGGAAGTTTGAGTAGGTTGCTGTGTTAAACCTCTTTGGGTATAGCCACACCGCACCTATTCCTTTAAAACTCTTAGGGCTAGATTCACAAGGGGGACTTAGGCACCCAAGTCCAATATTTAGTCCCAATGGCATTCACTCCTCTCCTCTCCCACTACCCCACTTAGATGCCACTTAATCCTGTAGGTACGTAAAGTCCATAGGCACCTTTGTTTCCACCAGTTAAATCCCCTTGTTGCCTAAATTTCTACTGTTGGGCATGCACACAGCCTCCTATGTCTTAGTACCATGGAGCTTCTTGGCACCTAACTCACATCTAAACCTCAATGGGCTTCTCAAATTAGGTCTTCCCCCACTTAAAAATCAGACATTGAAACATTTAATGTTTCAACACCTAAGTCTCCTTTGTGAATCTAGCCTTTAGAGTATTGTAGCCCGGACTCAATAGTTGACACAGAATAGTCTGCTTTATTTTGGCACTTGAACAAGCCATATAGTTATGTGATGTGGGCTACTTTCCAAGTCTACAGCAGGCTTCTTTTCCCTGTGGAAATAGCCACTGCATTGCTAAATCTGTGGCAATAGCTCTTCAAGATCCAGCTCTTCTTGGTAACTTGCCACAGCAGCATTATTCCTCACAGTCCCTTTTCCTTTTTTCAATTTGTGTGAGATTCAAAGGGAAGGAATTTAAAGAACTATCTAGAATGTGAACTGGAGCTAACTGGGAAAAAAATGAAACATTTTTGGCTCAGCCTACTTCTTTAAAAATAATTATTTCTAAATACACTGGATTTAACTTGGTTTAAAAAAAGACAAAAACCACTTATCCTTGCTTTTGTTACTATTACCAGTTTAGACTTGCCACTTACGTTGTTAACTAATTTCTGCCCTAAAGCCTCTGGACCTTCTCCTTGTTTAGCTTTAGTTTATGCCCCTTTCTCCTTGTACTTCACAGAAACTAAACATAAATTATTAAAACATTATTATTCACTATTGCAATTTATTTGGAGCTCTTTTTTCCACTGATCTGTAACATGTTGTACTTGAAAGAGGGCTTGTCATGAAACAATATTTTATGTTGATCACTAACCTATTTGCTATATTTTGTGTAATGATTTTCCACTGTCAGGAAGATTTTTGTAGATTAGCTAGATCTCTGCACATGAGCACAGCATCACATTTTAAAACCATTTCCTCTATTTAATAAATATATATTCCAGCAGCAAGAGCCAAACCATATCCACAAAGCATCTTTACAGCTGGATTTGACCTCCCACCTATTCCTGGTATCCATTTGGTTTATGGGTGGGTAACAAGACCTGTTTTGTGGAGAACAAATCCTGCTGTGTTGGTAGAGAATTCAGGAAAATATTTCTTCCTCTTCATTCTGTCCCGTCAGATGTGGATGAGACCATATTTTATAACTCTTTGTTGTTTTCAACCATTATCACATTTTTTTTGCTAGTAGCAATTCTAGTGCAGATTTTCTTGGGTAATTAACGTGAATGGAAAACATCTGTTTTATACAAGTACCAAATAACCTGGCAGAATAAGAAATTTCTTTTTGTATCAAAGTAGAATTTCACCATTTCTACTCACCCTTTTTTTTGTGGGAGGGCTATGGCCTTACATATAGCTATCACATCGAATCTGCATACATTTTGAGCTAGACAAGTAAAGTGTCAAAGTGGGATTATTCTATGACTTCAGCAATTTATTCAAACATTATTGCCTATGCACAGTGTGTCAGCAGTAGCAGTCCAAAACTCTAGAAAATGGCTCTTTCCTTGAGATTCCCAACATTTTGGTGCTAAAATTCAAAAGTGCAACTCATATGATTTTGTCACAGTCAAGTCCAAACCTAAAATCTACCTCTGATTTGGCTTTAAAAGCAAAACCAAGCCACAACCTAATCCCTAGCCCACCTCTAATAGAAATTCAACTGGAATTAAATATCAATCCCTTTCAAAAGGAAGCACAGTTCTTCTAAATTCTTAGATCACTCAATTCAACAGAATTAATTCCTCCCACAATACTTTCTTTGAAAAAGTTACAAAATGCAAAGTTCTTGCCAAATGATACATTTGTATCTTATGTTTGGCTTGTGCAAGGCTTGTGATGAAAAAGGTAACTTCATACATACAAAAAGTCCATTTATTAACCAGATATGTTGCAACTTATATTTTCATAGAATTTAAGTTGATTTTGTAAGTGTACTCCTTTCAGACACTGCATATCCATGCCCTTTGTGACAGCAAGACGGATTTGTTTTAAAGGTTGATCCATTATTTTCAACAAAGCAGAAATGGGGTAAGTATAAATTCAGGGCCATAAGAGAGCTGGTGTGCATGGTACATGTTTATTGTGCGTTGAAGGTAACTGAAGAATTAACATAAGCTTTCTTTTATAATTAGATACGCATTTGTTTTGCACAAGGCAAAATCAATTCTGTTTAGAGATTTGCTCATTTGAGCAAGCTAAAATAAAGACAATAAGCAGAGTTGAAAGGCTTTATAATGCATTATGAAATAAATGTCAGGAGCACTGATTTACATACACTATCCATATGTTAATTTACATATGGGTAGTGAACAACGTATAAATCAACACTCTCAACATTTATTTTAGGATGCATTGTAAAGTCTGTCAGTCCTGCTTATAGCATTGGATTTGAATGTTATTTGCATTATAGTGTGAACTCTGAATGGTACAATTGCAGGAAAATCACTGCAAGTTATCTGGCTCCCACTGCATTGCTTTGGAAGAAGTTGTATATTTCAGCATACTGGCATTATCCCTTGTCAGTAGCATATAAAAATGGTGACACTGAAACAAATCAGACATAAATAATATCTGTACAGTGCTTCTTGTTCTTTTGTCAAATCTCAAGGTAAATATGTCCATCAATAGCAGAAAGGAAAAAGGAGGGGGGAGAAATTAAAATATAAATTACAGTTTCTATAAAGAAATTCTCCATTAATTGTAAAAAAAAAAAAAAAAAATCTATATTTGAATGACATTAGTTGTAGTTTAGCTTAGATTTTAATAATTTTGATGTTTTAAATTGTTCTTTTAAAAAATAAAGATAACAGCAATTCCTAATGTACATTATGGAGTAAAAGCTTTCAAATTTCCATTTGACTTTCATTGCATTTCATTAAAAATCAAGCTCTTTTTAAGTTATCGGAGGATGGGGGGAAGGGTGCCCAGTGTAAATCTCTTTTTCATTTCCTTTCCTTAAAAAATGGACATATAAATTGTTTTGAAAATCTGTTTTTGTTTTTTTAAATAAATATTAATTGCTTCCAGGCTCCAGCTTTATATGCCAAATTTCATCTCTAAGAAAAATGTTTACAATCAAACCATCAGCTATAGAAAAAGTGCTGTTTGTAATAGAAGTGCCACAGATGAAACCAGCTTAAACATGTGACATGAATATCACAACTCTAATTATTTAGCATGCTTCCTACTTCCCCCAAGCCACTTGCTCAGTTATACTGTTCTTTATGCCTAATACAGTATACAGATATAGAGGAATAAATAAACTGTACTATTCAGGGATTAGCAGTGGGTTTAAGTGCTAACACTTCATAACACTCCATATTCTGCGGAATTCACATTTAAATTCTAAGAGCTATGTGAGCAGTATGCAGTGTGTTTAAGGAAGGGACACTTAAAGCAAGAGAAAAAATAAACAGGGCTTTTTCTCAGGGGTGTAACATGTAGCACAACAAAATACTCTGTGAACAGCAGAGGATTCTTTTTTTACATGAGCAAATAAACTATTTAATAAACAGAATTCAGTTCTCATAAGTAGAATCACTATTAGTAGCAGTGTTTGATAATAGCCAATGGTTATTTTAAGAGTATTTTTAAATTATATATATATTGTTTTCCTGATCATAAACTGTATTTGCATAGATTCCAGTATGTATGTGGCAGATATGCATTGCACCCACTATATTTGGGTATAATATGTATAGGTCAATTTGGAATAGTGTATGTGTAAATGGCATAAGTAGTTTTTATTTCATATATGAGGTTGCCTAAATTGTTCCTGGTTTGGGGTATTTATATTTGCCAGGAACTTACTATGAAAACTCATGTACCTATAAGAATGTCTAAAATTGGTTTCTGAATCCTTAGGATTCTGCCCATCCCTATTTCCCTTTTATTCTCTCCTCCTTCATAAATTCTACAGTAAATTACATCAAACCTCCCATCAAAAGGGGAGAGTTGGACACAGCTCCAAGCAGAACATATCAGCTTCACTCCAGATGGGGTCATGGAGCTCAAGATTAATCACTTGTTCACTTGGATCTAGTGATGCTGTGTTCTGTGTTGCTCCCTGATCCTGCTAGCCCAGGAGGTGGGACGCAGGCTATGGAAGGACTGCAAGAGGGAGGGGGACAACCACCTTCAGCAGCTCATCCTCCCAGAGCCCCAGCCTCCCCCCAGTCCCACCCTAACGGAGCATCTGCCCCCTCACAACAGCTTCACTCTCCCGGAGTCCCTGCCCCTCCCTGAACCCCAGCCCCCCACCCCAGTCCTACCGTACCAGAACCACTGCCCCTCCCACTGGCTTCATCCTCCCAGAGTCCCTTCCCACCAGTCTTACCTTCCCAGAGCCCTTGACCCCCTACCCCCACACCACACACACTCTCCTCACCTTACTCTCCCTGGTGACCAGCCCGGAGCTCTTGGGTGATGGATCTTCCTGCTTCCCAGACCTGGCAGGTCCCTGGCACCAAGAACAGCCTCCGCTGCAGTTTTGGTAGCTAACAGGTGAGGGCCCAGCTGCCAGGAAGTGGCTCAATGCAGAGTGGGACCTGGATGCCAACCAATCAGGCCAGGTCACAGTGCACTCTCTCCCATTCAAGTTTTAAAGGTGGGATGATGACAATGGCCCTTCAGGCACTGGAACCTTTGTAGAAGTGGTCAGGGGGGCCCACCCCAAAATGGAAGAGGAATTAAATTTAAATATCCTGCAGAGAATGCATATGTTTCTTTTGTTAAACAATGGCGGGGGAGAGGAGGCATGGCCTCCTGATTCCCCTGGTTCTGGTGCTGGTGAGTGGGGGTGTCTCGCATGCTGACTTTAGATCTTTGGCTCTAGGGAGAAAAATAAGCACAATAAAATCCATAAAATGTGGATTCTATTGAAAGAAAAAGTCTAAAATATGTGTTTTCTGAAAGTGTCTTCCATGTGCTAGGGACGAACAGCAAGAGGATCAGTTTCAGACACACAGAAGTTAATGCCATGCTTAAAAACACACTTATACCAGCAAAAGAGGGGGAAAAATAACAGATCCAATTTCTCATCCCTGATCAAGAAGGGCTGATTTATGACTTTACAGTCTGTTAAAATCGGATCCATGCTGCCCCGTTTCTAGGAAAGGGGTAATCTGGTTCACCCCCTTTGCTGACACAGTCTACATCCCTTTCTGTGTCAGCTCAGATGTTTTGCCCAGGGTGTTTGGGGGGATGGGCACTCTCTGCTTTCCTATGCGGGGGTGGGGAGAGAATAGCAGGCCAGTAGCAATGCAGATAACCCTTTCAGGTGATAAGTAGGGCTCCTTACACCCTCCAGCTTCCAAGCATGGGTATGCAACCAGGCTTAAACACAGATCTCCCTGCTCCTCAGCAAATAATCTAATCACTGGACTATTGACTCTTCTGCTATGGGGCTCTCTCAGTCTTGCCTGTTGAAGCTGTTCTACTGTGTATAAAATAGTTGTATTATGACTGGGCCAGCAGGTGAATGTTAGAGTATCTCTTTAGCTCAATGGTTAGGGCTCTTACAAAGGATGTGAGAAGTTCAAATCCTTAATCCAGTGACAACAATCAGAACCATTTTTTTAACATACAGAAGTACCAGCAAACCAAAAAATTCAGTTAGTCATCCAGCTCTAGTTAAGATCTTTTGTTGGAAGTTATTCCGAAAGTACAACTAATAATATTATCCATCATGACCAAGAGAAATAATTATATTGTTCTCATTTAAAAATAAACAACTCAGAAACCAAAGTCATTCTCACAGAACAGCTGATTGGAGACTTGAAAAGTTACCCCTGACTTTCTCTTATCATTACACTCCTGATGCTGGGTGCTCTGAGCTACCTTTTAAACTGGTATGACATTTCCCTTTGACAATCCCTGATTTAAGCATGTATGCAGGTGATCACAATTTAAAACCTGACAATCACAGCAATGTTTGTGGTGATATTGTCCTGGTATTTGGAGCATTCCACATGATTCCACATTCTGAGTACATTCTAAATGTAGGAATGTTGTAAATAATGAGAAAAAGCTATTTATAAAATGGCAATCATCAAGTTTTTGGAGTTGACCATTGTAATTCACCAAGTGAAAACAAAGGAATGTTCCCATTCTGCACATCTTCTCATTTTGAAAAGATTTATTTTTTGCTGACTGTGTTATGGCAAAAATCATATAAAAGACAAAGAATGCTCCAAAGGGCAGTATACTTCATAGCAAAAATATTGTTATCACTGTAGAACATGAAGTTCACATTGCTGAAGAGACATATTATGTGATTTTCATGGCCATGCCAATACTTCCTGAGTTCTCTTGTTGTGCACTCTATCTGCTTTCTTCATCCATTTATAAATCATGTCTAATCATTACACTGTTGGATAATAATTTGAAGGAAGGTTAATATAAAATACAAAATAAGCATAACACAAAAGGAATTTTCAATTAATACCAAGCAGAAGGTTAGCCAGATGGGTTTGAGAAGCAGGTAAAAGTTAATAAGTATCAGCCAAGATATGGTGGGTTTGACTGGGAATCCCATTCTAAAAAGGCAGGCTTCATAGAGCAATTAACTAAAATGCAAAGGAACATGGTGTCTATTGTGAGCAGAAGTTAATTTTGATACAGTGCCATAAACAATTGCAAAATAAAACTGTGCATAGATACTGTATGGCACTATTTATAGAGCAGTTAATTCCTTCTTTACTATTTTTCCTCTAAGCTTTTTTACACAATAATATTTTGTGAAATTGTTGACGATCAACAAATGTTTTGGTTTTCACATAAAAATGTTTTTTTTCAAATGTTTTTAAAATGCATTGAAAACGTTACTGATGTGGTTACTGAAATGTATTCACCTCAGACTGGGTTTTTAGTAAACTAACAATTCAAACAGCCATTTTTATAATATTTTCAAAAACTGTCAATCCATTCTGCTTCAAAATGAAAAACAAAGGTTGAACATTTAAAATGTTTTGGAAAAAGAGATTTTTGGTTTTCAACCAACTCTATCTATGAATTACTTTCTCCGACAAGCATCTGTGCTGTCTTCCACTCTTTCTTCAACACATGGAAAACCCGAACTGGTCCATAAGGCCACTATCCTTTCTGCACATATTTTGAAGGACACAACCAAAATTTTGCTCAGGAGGGGGCCCACGGTACCTGCCTAGCTTCCACAGAATTGTGTGGTGTGGATATCCCATGCACCAGGTCACACCACCACTCACTCAACTTTGGTCCGTCTTCCCCTCTGTCTTAACGGGGGTCCCAGTGGGCCAAACTTCAGTGAGTAGCATTGCAACCTGGCATACAGGGTCACAGTGCAACTCAGGTTTGGCTTGCCCACTTCTCCATAAAATTATAAAAGTGTAGAACTGGAAGGGACCTCAATAGGTCATCTAGTCCAGTCTCCTGCACTCAAGGCAGGACTACAGAATAACTAGACCATTTCTGACAAGTGTTTGCCTAACCGGTTCTTAAAAACCTCCAATAACCTAGGCAATATGTTTCAGTGCTTAACAGCTCTGACAGTTAGGATGTTTTTCCTGATGTCCAGCATAAATCTTCCTTGCTGCAATTTAAGCCCATTGCTTCTTGTCCTATTCTCAGAGGTTAAGGAGAACAATGTTTCACCCTTGTCCTTGTAAGAACCCTTTCTGTAGCTGAAAACCATTATCATGTCCCCTCTTCTCCCCTCAGTCTTCTCTTCTTCAAACAAAACAAACCCATCTTTCCTCGTAGGTCATGTTTTCTAGAACTTTAATCTTTTTTTCCCCCTGCAATTTGTCCACATCTTTCCTGAAATATCGCCCCCAGAACTGGACACAATACTGCAGCTGAGACCTTATCAGTGCTTAGTAGAGTGGAAGAATTACTTGTTGCCCATCATGACTGGGGGAATGTGGGGGAGCAAATTTGAGTGAAGGGTGTTGCAACCTGGCACATGGGGCCACAATGCCACTCACTTAATTTTAGCCTGATTAGGTTGGGAGAAGTTGAGCCGCAGGATCAGAAAGCTGGCTGTTTTCCCTAAGTCTGAAGCATTTTGCAGCAGTTTTTTAAAATGTAATAGCTAAACTGAATGATTGGTTAATTAGTTAGCTGACTAGCTAACAGTGATTTTAGGAGAAGAGAAGGAGGAAGAGTTTTCATGGATTCCAGCTGGAGGTTTCTACAACAAAGGGAGAAGAAGAATTTGTTGCTGTGCTTTTGATTCAGCAGACTGTATAGATTTTGGTGATCAAAGACTGTAACTGAGACTCAGGTGAACTCAACTTAAGCTTTTGGGAACTCTGAGTTACTTCTCAGTGTGTTTCTGTGGTGTCTGACCTGGTTAAAAGTAATTTGCTTTCTTTTTTTTATGTTTATGTATAACTGTGAAGATAATGTATGTGAACTATAAAGTAGGCATGTTCTGTTGTAGAAATTAAGTTGCTATATTATTTTTGTATTATTGTTTCTTTATCATAGTATTTTATAAGGTTTGTACTTAAGAATTAAGCTAATTCCTTTTGATTTTTTTGGACTCCATTATGGGGAGGTAGACTCTGTGTAATCCTTGGTGAAAATCCTCAGGGTCAGAATTCTGGGTCTCCTTGTGCTTTTGTACGGGGACTTGTGTTTTTAGGCACTAGGAGAATGATAGTGATGTAAACTCTAGCCCCTGCAAAGGTTATAATTGCATCCATTACCTGTCTCTTTGTCTGATTAGGCTTTTTTAAAATTCAAGGTCTTTGGGACAAAGACTATCCCTTGTATTGTTTTTGTACAGTGCCTAGCACATTGTACAAGCTAGTGGAAACAAACAAAAAATGTTAAAGGTTTTTTTTTTGCACTTCTATTTAGCTAACCTGGTTTTAAAGTTGCTACTAAAAATTATAAAAGTGCACAGACTCCTCGGGGAAAACACTAGATAAAAAATGCAACTCATTTGAGAAAACAAAGAAACAATGCACCAGTTTCCCTCCTCCAGTCAATCAAATGATTTGCCAAGAAGTCACAAATATGCACCTCAGGAGCAGGTGAGAGATACAATGATGTCTCAGTTCCTTCTATTGTGCATTTTTAAAAGGATTGTGTTTTTTGTCAGTCTTCCTGTCTCAGAGAAACTCATTGAAATGAATGACTCAGTTCATTTAAACTGTAGCTTTCTAAGGATATATTTGCAACTTGGGCTGAACTGCCTATCTCTGGTAACAAAATATACAGGTGTCTCTGCATTTGGAGGTACCTGAACTTTACTGAACCCTCTCAAATCATCTTTGTAACACTTCCATACCAGAGAGAATGGAGCTGGAAAGGACCTATTTGAGTCATCTGGTCTGTCTCCCCACCAGTGCTGCTTTTCCCCATAGTACATTTTGTAATTTATCCAACCTGCTTTAAAAGTTCCAAGCCATGAATTTTCCACCATTTCTCATTAGAGACTACTAGAGCTCAAAAATTCTCAGTGCTAAGGAGGTGTTGTTGGTTTTTTGTTTATTTTAAATGCTGACTCTAAATTTTCCCTTTCTTAGTTTCATCCCTGCACTTATTCTTATATTGCCTTATTCCACTTTTAACATGGTTCTCTACTCTTAAGATGAATCCTGGACTCACTGAACTCAATGACAAAACTCCCATGGAGTTCAATGGGGCCAGAATTTCACATGTAGGTTATGTTTACACTGAGATTAAAAAACACACATCTCCAAGTCTCAGAGCCTGGCTCAGCTAACTCAGGCTTGTGAGATATGGACTGTGGGGATAAAAATTACAGTATAGACATTCAGGCTCAGGCTGGAGCCTGAACTGTGAGACTCTCCTGTTGCAGAGCCACAGGACTGGTGCTCTAGAAGAGACCCTGGGAGGACCCCTTCAATGTGCCAGAACCTCCACTCCCCCATAAGGTCTCACTCTTTCACTAGGGTAAGCCACCTGGCTTACCCACCTCCTTACATCAAACCTTGTAGCCTTCAGCACTTTCTCTTCACACCATGAGTTCCCTTCAGTGAATCCACTTGAGTTGGACAGCTGAGAGAGAGTTGAACATGCAAAAGGCGCAGTGCACCCCCATCTTCACCACCTGCAGTGATTCTGAACCAGAACTGTAAAAGCCGTAGGGTTTTTTAGATGTCTGGAACAAAGCATAAAAAGTCTTTGGTTAGCATAGAGAAAATAAAGTTACAGCTTGGTCCATCTTGGTCAAACCAGAGCATACAAAATATACAGAAAATTCCCACTCTGTCACACCTCACCCCTTACAAGGTCTCAGAGCCCAGATTCCAGCCCAAGTTCAAACATCTAGACTGCAATTTTATAGTCACATAGCCCAAGCCCTGTGAGCCCAAGTCAAGTGATTCGGGCCAGCCACAGCTGTGCCATAGCTCTTCTATCTCTGTGTAGATGTACTCTGAGTATTTAACCTATTCACTATCTCTCACTCCACCAAACCAACACATAAATTGGCTACCAGACTGTAGTGAGGCATTATGGCCTCCCTCTGAGCCTGAGATGGAGGAACTACTACATTCTCCCTAATGGGTGGAGCCAAGTCAGACCGCCCTCCATACCTGAAACAGAGGGGAGGAACAGGAGGTATAAGAGGCTGGCCCATCAGCTCAGTTAGGCTTCAGCCAGGGACGGAGGCAGATGTTTCTAGCCCACTGCAGGACTCCAGACCAGACCCTGATCTGTGCAGTGCCCTGCCCCTGGAGGAGGAGACCGAGAGTGGAGAGGAGCTGCTGGGACTGCCATCTGCCATTTACCCTAAGGAGACTAAGGATCCACAAACTATGGAGCCACACCAATGTACTGTGATTAGGAAGTAGCCATGGGGAACTAAACATTAGTCAGGTTGTGCTGTCACCATGTGATTCAGAATGTTTTGGCAGGATCCCTATTGACCCAGTGGTGGGATCCCCTTCCACTGTTAGGGCCTTGGACTGAGACCAGAGGAGTAAGGTGGGCCTGGGTCCCGCTATGCCCTGTGCTGCCAATCCCAACTCTGGGGTTGTGGCCTATTCGCTCTAGGCCAGAAGGCCCATGACTTGTTTGTGGCTTGTTCCAGCCAGAAGGCTGCAAGCCCCAAGACACTATGTGCTGTCTGCCTTAGCCAGGAGGCTAGACTAAAAACTGCTTGTTGTCCTGCCAGACCGGAAGGTTGGAGTCCAGACTATGAACACAGTCTGCCCTAAACAGATACTCCTAATTGATGGTTGTTTATTGACTGATGCATCAGGTCAGAGAGATCTGAGCCTGATGAAGGGACCACTACACAGACCATCATATATCAGGGGTCAACTTTACCAACACCAGAACAGAAATCTGCTAATCTCTCCCACCAATAAGTAGGCATCTATGCTCAAGATCAGAATTTTGAATAGGCAAGAGGCTCTTTTTTTCCTGCCTTTTATCCAGTGATCTGTATGGTAGGTATCATGACTGAGCCCTATATTGGCATGAAAAGCTTGACCATTTTTTTAAAAAAAGTTAATCTTTATAGTTATAGTTTGTTAGATCCTTGAAGCTGGGTTAGTACCTTATCTGTGGCTGTACAGTACTTAGGAAAATATAAATAATAACACATAAAATACAGTGCAGTGACAATGTCTACAACCAGTTTTATACCACATGTTCATTTTGCATCACTGTCTATTTCTGATTTGGTGGCAGGTTGGACTCAATAGGAGAGGTTCTTTTAGCCACTTTTCTTTTTTTTCCCCCTATGTTGTATTGTTTTCTTTCTGCTTCCATAATATCAAGCCTTTCATTATTTCTGATAGCTTGAGTAAGTATTTCTTTAAAATGTCTATGTATTTAGTGAGTGCCTCTCAGTTTCAATTCCTTCTTTGTCACAGTGATTACACTGGTTTCCACTGGGCCTAATATCTCCAGTGAAAAGTAACATTTGCAGTAAATTATTTTCTCATCAAGATTCTCTTTTTTTCACCTTACTCATTTTCCCTGAGACACATGGATGCATAGATTCATTATAATATTTTTCTCAGCAAAAAAATATCCCTAAAAACTTAGAATATTTTGATGCCTGAATTTAGGCAAGTAAATCACTTTTCTTAAGTATCTGAATAAATGACCTGATTCTCAAAGGTGTCAACACCTCCAGCTCCATCCATAATCAATAGGAATATTAAGTTCTGAGCATCTTTACTAATGGGAAACACATTTAAGTTCTTAAATATGGACTCAAGTGATGGACATTAAGCACCAAAAGTTGAAAATGTGGGCTCAAATCCACAAAGGTACTTAGGTGCCTAAACTGAAATTTTAGGCACCTAAGTTTCAGGTTAAGGCACAAATGCCCCAGTCTTGGCTCAGCTGCCAAATCCACTGCTAAATCCTGTACCTTACATGGCACCTACGTTTTTAGGATAAAGTTTGCCTCTGTGCCTAAATTTCTGCCTCTGCCCTTGCACTCCGCAACCTTCCTCTAGGCATCCAGGAGAACAGATTTGAACAGAGGTATTCCAACAGGGTGAACTAACCACTGTGATATGGTATCATTCCCTCTCTCTATTTCTCTCCCTCTCTGGCCCAATGACTATGTAAATATTTAGCCACAGTGGAAAAGCTTCAACAGGACAGACCGAGGGCGTGCCCTATCAGAATATTCTGTAGCTTCGTGGTTAGCACACCCTCTTGAGAGATGGAAGACCCTAGTTTCAATCTTCCCCTTAGGCAGAGAGGGAACTGAATGTGCATTTACCGCATTCCAGGAGAGTGCTTTAGCAACTGGGATAAAAGTTATAAGATGGACACAAGCACCCCAAGATATTTTGTCTGGATGAAGGTGGGTATCTAACTCATTCCTGCCTGAAACAGCTTAGACCCTGTCATGTCCTCCTCTGGCTGTTTTGTGTGGAACAGACTAGCACCTCTCATTTCCACACATTAGGCATCTAAGTTGTCTGACTCCAGGCAACAGCTTTCCATTTGTGGATCAGTAAGCAGAAATAGATGCTTTCCTCCAGTTGGGATTTAGGAATCTATACATGAGAGTGGAAGGGCTTAACTCACACGCTTGGCATCAGCATCTTCCATTTGCTAGCTTAGGGAGTTCCCACCCCCCAGCACGCTGGTTTTGTGGATCACATTCTAAGATGCTTATCTTTCTCCATGCATTGTGTAGGGAGCCTAGGCACTTAATTCAGGCTTTGTGGATTACAGTGGTGTTCCTGTGATTTTTTTCTAGGCATCACAACACTCAGCGTTGCAATGTTTAAGTCTCTTTGTGGATTCAGGCCATTGACCTTAGGTTTTTTTTGTGGGTTTTTTTTTTTAATTATACTTTCTCCTAACTTATTTACAAGGTGGTTCTACTTATAATAACTCCTTCCAAAAAACTTAAATTTACAGTAGGAGTCCATCTGTTGTTGATATGATTGACAGATTCCTGGCACCATCAGATGGGTTGGGCATTATAGCCATGTTAAGTCTCTGGGTCTCAGGGCATCAGATGAAATGATCCTTGAAAGTTAATCACTCAATGAGTCCAGAGATAAGAGTTGGCATTTTAAAGATGGGTATCAAATTAATAGCATGGGAGTGACTATACAAATTAGATAATATAATGCCAGTACGTCTACAACCATGCTAACACGTGTGTTAAGCCTCTGAGCATGTACAGTGTTAACTGTTTTCAGAAGACTGAAGCTAATTCAGAGTGGGATGAGTGGTCATGCAGTTAAATAGATGTCATTAATTTTAAAAATCCCATTTCTGAATTAATTTATTTTTAACTTCTGTTGTATCAGATACCTTAGGTTACTATGGAAATTAAAGGTGGGAATTGCTAAGCTGTCCCCATACATAAACATCTGTCCCCATGCATAAACAGTTTCCCCAATTGTTTGTGTGGGGCTTTTCTACATCCACAGAAGGAGAAAAACATTTTTACAAATTTGGAAAAGGTGCTAGGAAAGACATACAAAATGATGGGGGACTCAGGGGCAGTTTAGTACCTGAAATTATGTTTAATTATTTTTTTAAAAAACTGCTAGTATTTCTAGCAGACAGTATCCCTTTAATGAAAGCTCTGTTTCTTTACTCCTCACAAAACATTGAAGGCATCACAGGGATTTTCTAACATCAGCCCTACCATCTGAATATTTCTGTGTGACTTGGAGCTGAGGAGTTAATGGGGGGAACCAAAGAGAGGAAAAGTTGTATGCTACAAATAAAAACAGACTGAATCTGTACCTCATGTTTGGAATAAGTAAACATTTCCTCATTATCAATTCACTGAATGGTTTCAGCTCTTTGTAAAGTCAAATACAATCAGTGCCAAAAATAAGAATTGCTTCCTGAAAACTAATTCTCCATTCTTCAGACTTTTAAAATCAATTTCATTTCACGGACATTTAAAAGTGTCTGTCAAGAGCAAAATGAAAAAATGACACATTTATGTCATCAACAAGGCCATATTTAACAGACTTATTGACTTAGCAACCATTTGTTTGACTTGGAAAGACCATTGTAGTCTTACAGACAGCTCTGGAGAGATTGCTTTAAATGAGTTAGACAGCCAGCACATTTCTTACTGAGTCAATTAGCATATGATTAGTTGAAAAAAATGGTGGATGGGGCAATACTGATTTCTTTGCTTTCAGCTTGAAGGCAGAGGTCTGTTTTTCAAAGTACAGTCCAGATTTGGTCCTACTTTCTGCTCCACATTCACTGAAGTAATTGGCAGATTACTGCATCTGTTCAAAAATGTAAAATACAACACTGCAATAAAATAAATATTTGTGCAATTAAATTAATTTTCTGACTGATTTAGATCAAGGCTACTGCAATCCATCACAATTTATTTTAATTTCTCAGTGCTTATTTAGATTGTACAGTATCCCTAGATGAATGAGGTTTTTCATTTATTTGTTTAGTTTAATTCTACCTCTAGGTACTTAGAAGAGAAATACAAATGTAAATGTGCAGGCAATGAAAGTGTCCTTGAGGATTTTAACTTACAGGATCCATGATATTACAGAATAATACAGATACATGATGATTTTAACTTACAGAAAAAATAATGTATATTGTAAAATGCACTTTTTTGGAGCTTGAGAGAAGAGGAGTAAAACAAATGTCTGAAAATGTCTTTGATTTCTGAGGAAGGCACTAATGGTATTCCAATTTATACATCCCAGAAATAATGTACGAGAACAACATGAAAACAAAATGAGCAGAAAAATTCTAAACACTTTTTGTTCCCTTATATTTAATTGAGCATAAAGAATTCTAATTCAGCTCAAATTGACTTCACTAGAGATACACCAAGGATGAATATAGTATAGTATATTCAACACAATCCCAAGATTATGGAAATTGTCAGCAAGACAAAGTAAGTGAAAGCACAAAGTATTTTTATAACTTTGCCTCGTACACTTTAAAGTTGTACTTTAAAAATGACAGTACATTCTTTGCCACATATCCCACCTTTTTACCTGACTGTCTTTCTTTCAACTGGTGATAGATCCTGAACTGTGTTCAAGCCACAAAAGTCTACAATCTATAGATAAAGCCTATAGATATTTTTAGAAAGCAGAGTTGGAAAGAGAAATTGGGCTAAATATTCAGCCCAGGCCAAACTCCTCACTTCATAGAAGCCAGAGAGCAGAAGAGTGAAAGGTGGTTGTTATCCACATATATCATTCCCAATCATCAAGCCAGCTATGGGCTAATTCAGCTCCAGAGCAAATTAAAGCAACTTCAGAGCTCCTCTAATTTACCCTAACTGCAACAGCCTCTAAGAAGACATTTCTGGAACCAGGGATCACCAGACAACAGCAGCATTCTAGCCACGCCCTTTCCCCTCCTCTAATGCGTCTGACACACGCCCTATTCTGCAAATTCTTCTGCACAAGTGGAATCAGCTTTTCAGGGGGCACACAAAAAGGAGTCCAACCTCCCTAAACAGTTATGATGTTCACTTCTATGTGGATGTGCCATGGGGTGTCCAAAGGAAGGATGGCAGTGGAATTAGGGATTCTCCATTGTGTGGATGCTTTCATCCTCTTCTCAACCACCTTTCCCTCTTGCAGAACAAAGGAGACTGCATGAGACTGTGGAGTTTACTGCAGTCACTGGCTGGAGTAGCTCTCATGGAGTGGCTCTGAAGCTTAGTGAAAGATTTCTTCACCTACATTGTACATTTGTCCAGAGCCAGGTTCCTGGGACCAACAGCTGGGCAGAGAATTAAATAGATGAATTTCCATGCATTTTATTTTCTCTGATGGGTGGCACTTAGCATAGGACCAGACTATAAATGATACTTATACAGATGTGTAGTGGGGCACAGGAGGCTAATCTCATTCTCCTCCCTGCTAGCTACAGGCAACAACCAGGGCATTTGAAGTCCTGTGCCAAAGAGAGCTCAGAGCCTGTTCCTTCAGTCACACACTCCACCACATGGGAAGGCAGAAGATGGAGCCATGGAGCCTGAAGCATGAAGCAACCTGCACAGTCCCTTTGGGTGACTCAGGTATAAAATACAAGGTCCACTGAAGTCAATTGGAGTTTTACGATTTATTTCAATGGGGCCAGGATTTCATACAATGCCTCTCATAAGGCCAGTATCTAAATGACATAGATTGTCCTATAAAAAGTATCATATTCCTGAATGAGTTTCCATAATGGAGGTTTTATCAGCTGGTGTGTCATGTTATATGATGTGTGACACATATGTTTAGGATACCTCAAATCCTGCTGATCAATTGCTGTTAAACCATGTGGTGTTTTACAGGTGACAGTGAGAAGACAAATCAGGTACGGAATCAAACATGGAAATGTGAATACCTTTAAGGCAGGTATATTCACTGACTGTGGACATTTGATTATTTGCCCTGTTAAATATTTGAAGAATAATTACTTATTTTTGAAGTAAAATATTATTAAAATATTAAGGTCCAAATTTCCAAAGGCATTTAGGAGCTGGGTAACTAGGTACTTTTGAAAATCCCCCAGGTGCCTATTCACATCTCTAGGTGTCTAAATGCCTTTTAAAATCTGGCTCTAAAAGATATTCAAATGTTAAGATTCTGTTTTGAAGACATCAGTAAAAAGCTGAAACAGCCTCTAAACATACTTAAATACACACCCATTGACCTGTCGATAAAAACTGACAGTATTACTTTTGGAATGAATTAGACAATTTAGTCCAATTTGGAACATTCCTGGTACCTTGTGGATGTCTACAGGTTAGTCACAGCACATCATTTTTATGGATAGATATTACCCTTCATGGATCACTGACTATACCCATACTCTACAATTAAATATTTTTGATAAAAAACAAGGAAATCCAAGCTGTTTTCAGATGACTCAGCATAGCACAGCTGTATTTTTAATGGCACTATATTGATCTTGAGTGTCTATCTTCCAAGTAAATCAAGATGTAAGGTAAATTTTGACCTGAATTGTCCGAGGCAGCACTGCATTTTATTTCTCTTTTTCTCCCTTTTGGTTTCCGTTCTTTCTTTATATAGGGTCTTTGGCAAAACACTTCAGGGTGCGTCACAATTTAAAATAATAAATTCAATAGTAAAACAATATTTTAACTGTTACCATAATGACTGAAAAAACATACACAGAACTACTGAAGAACACAAACATTCTCTTGGGATCTTTTGTGAAGTAAAAAAAAAGGAGAGAGACAAGAGAACAAACAAAATCAGAATTTTATTTATCTGAATGTGTGATCATTAGATCACACATTCTAATGTTTTTGCAGATATATGTGATCAAGGTAAATAAACACATGCATTTTTTAACGTGCCGCACATTAGAGTGGCCACACATTGAAAGAAAATGATCTCTACATTAAATAAACATATTACTGTTTTCCTGTAACCACAAAGACAGCGATTTGAGTTGAAAAAAAAGAGAAGGTGTGATCAAATACTTAAATAAACTCACTACTGAAATTATGGGCATGAAATGAAAGTGTGATGTTACAATACTGTTCACTGTATCCCAAATGTGCTAATTAAAAATCTGCAAACCAAACTATATGCGGCTTAAAGTATGTGCAATTTTTAGTACTAATATAAACTAAGAGTACAACTGTTTTCAGAAAGTTAGAATTCATTTCCAGGAGCTGCTGCCTTTTTAGAAAAAGTAATGAGCACATGACTGATCTGCAAATCTCTGTGGGACAATTTCGTTTTAAGTATCAACTTTATAACACAGAAAACTTAGAACATTCTACAACCTCCTCATGTCTGGTCTTTCTTAAGGTACATATTTGCAATTTCTTTTTAAAAAGAGAAATCTATTTAGTCCTCAACATTACACAGGAACTACCAACATGCTTCCTGTGGTCTGGGGCCTCTCTGCCTGAAAAGTGTTCTCTTCTTCCATGATTACTGTAAGCCAGAAAAGGCCACTTACCCCATTCCAGGAGTCCACGGAAGTGTACAGTGCAGTCACTAGGAGACAGGAAGTTGGTCCCAGGTAACATCTGGGAGTTGGAAGGTATAGTCATTCCAGACCATTGTTCCTTTAAGGGACTAGGCCCAGGAAGCTTTTAAAGTTGGAAGGGCATTCCTCCCCTTTCCTCCAGCCAGCACAAACAGGTGTTGCGGTTATTACACCCACCTGGAGAGGATTAAAACACTGATAGGTTGACAAGGTGGGTGACTCAGCAGGACTCTCTAAACTGTCAGGAGGGAGCTGCAGAGAGAGCTGAAACCTAGATAAGAACTAGGCTCCAGAAGGGGGGCTGTGAAACCCTGGGCCTAAAGGGAGCGTTTGCAGGCTTACACCCCAAGCAGGAGGTCTGGGCGGGGAGAGACTAGAGGCTAGGAATCACACAGGACCCAAAAAAGAGGACAGTCCCTGAATTTGAGTGGAGAGTCTGCAGGCTGGGAAGGCCAAAACTAGAAGTATATGCACAGCCCACAAAAGGGAGGTTTGTGAAACTTAAAAAAGAGGCTTTTGGAGGGAGCTGATGGATCTGAATATATTAGATACCAAGAGAGGGAGAATATTGTTTTAAAGACTCTGGATGTTAATGGATTATTTTGAGAATGGAGGGAAACTAAGGCACGGTGCCTGCAATGCTATTCTAAGCCATGAGGAGGTATCCTAGGGTGGTACTTGTCTAGTTACCAACATTGATGTTCTCACGCTAAGATTCTTAGACTTGAATGTTGGGAGGTTGTTTGCAACCCCTTATATGAAGAAGACCCTAAACTCTAGAACATGTTTGGGATTGACAGCATTATAATTTGTTTGCAGTGTTGTAATAGCCATGTGCAAAGGTTGTTGGGAAAAATACTGGGCCCTCTGAAGTCAATGGGAATTTTGCCATGGATTTCAATGGGCCCAAGACTTCAACTTTTCTGTTTGTTTAGAGTCAGAATCTGATATCCTTACTCATACTGAGCAGTAGCTTTGATTTGAGTGGGACCATTCATAGGATATGAGCATCTGGTCTTTAGACTATCTTATATTTACAGTTTATTTGAGAACTGAGTCTGTGGTAATTTTTGTATTTTAAGCTCCATAGGTGCATGCAGAATCAGTAGAAATATATGCATCTAAAAAAACGGAAGATAATTAGCAAAGTAAATAATAGGATACAATCAAATACTCTATAGTTGTTCACATACTTTTTGTAAATGTACTTCATAAAAAAAGGGGGGGACCCTGTAAATAATGTATTCCATTGTACTAACACCAAATGATATCCATCTTTTCAGGCATTAATGGAAGAGTAATTGACCCAGGCTTCAGTTATATGGTCCCATTTCAGCTTCGGTGGACTCACCTCATAGATAGTTACGTTGCACTCGTGCTTGCAACAGTGTGGCTATTGCTTAATTATGCAGCGTCTAACATATTGTATCACTAGTTGAGCATTTATTGTCAAATCATATAACTTCAGTTTTTAATTAAACTTCTAACAATTTTATAATGACCCTTGCAACTCTTGGGGCCTATTCTGTTCTCACTCACTCCCATGTTGCAGGGCGAGGACAGAATTCAGTTTTAAGTAGCAATTTTTTTAATATAGAAAAAATTAGAACATGCTACAACCTCCTCATGTCTGGTCTTCCTTAAAGTACACATCACAATTTATAATGGACTGAAGGGTGGGAAAGGCTGCCACTTCAGTCATTTTCTTTACCTGTCAACCTGAACATGTCACCAGCCATCTTTTTGGAATCCTTGAACTGGCTTTTTCTTCCTCCTCTACCTAACAATGGAGGAGCTTCTTGTCCTTGCTCTTTATTTGTCTGGTTTTGGTTTGCTTCTCCCTCCCCCCAGTGACCTACACTCCACCAGAAATGCCAGCTTCAATGTGCTGTTTGTCACTTCATCCACAAATTTCTATGTGCTTCCTTTCTTGACACAGGGAGTGTCCTTTTGTGAGATGATCCACAAGAGCTCTGTCCCCCAGACAATCTCTCTTGAAGATCCACTTCTACCATTCATAAATATTTTTTAAGTCTAGAAGGGACCATTGTGTTCATCTACTCTGATCTCCTGAGTAACACACACCATAGGACTTCCCTGTATTAAGTCCTTTTTCACGTCCAATATCTGTGCCTGAGCTAATGCATGAGTGTCTTTTAGAAAAACATCCAGTCTTTGTCTAAACGTTTCAAGTGTTGAAGAAACCATCAGAACCCTTGGCAAATTTCAGAGACCTGTTACATCTGCAATAATTTTGATGACTAATATGATGAAATTAAGGAACAATTTGGTACAGTCCATATCTCTAATTAAATAAACCACACTTAGTATATATGTATGTATTATATATAAAGTATCAAAATATTGTATGATCAATATGTGGCTAATCATTGTCATGACCACTTTCTATCTCCTACCTTTGTCTGCTTGTTTGTCTGTTTAGATTATTTGGTACAAAGACCCTGTCTTCCATGCTTTTTGTGCAGAATCTAGCACATTGTGGGCAGTGTCAGAATGAAATTAATAATAAAATACCAACACTAATAATCTTTTTTTTTTTTCATTCTTTGTTACGCTCTTGGTACCCTAATAAAAGCTGACTGCAATAATTTATATAAAACTATAAATGTACTAAGAGAATTATACTGCATGTTCAGAATGATGAAGTCTGGTGCACTAAGGTTTTTTGCCTACCATAAGCAATGTGTTAGAACTGCTTTAATTTACCTTAATAAAACATCTATTGCAAAAATGTGTATTTTCCAGCATACAACTTACACCAGATATATCTCGCTGTTCATATTAAGAGAAAAACAATTTTTAATCAAATCAAATATGTTAAAGCATATTATGATACCACCATCAGGAAAAGATAGAGGTCACAGTGATCTGAACATATTAGGTAGCTAATGCCCAACAGCTGAAACAATGCACACATCATTTAAAATATTTCTCCTCGATCCTGACATTCCCAGTAT
This sequence comes from Emydura macquarii macquarii, assembly GCF_026122565.2. NCBI lineage: Eukaryota > Metazoa > Chordata > Testudines > Chelidae > Emydura > Emydura macquarii. Next base: position 147,649 of record NW_027130849.1, on the reverse strand, counting down.
GTAGCTTTGCTCATAACATTGTTTCCTGCTATCTAACATCTGGTTAGTGTCTCAACAGAAGTCCAAGCTCTCAGATTTGGATGCATTAGTCGTGCAAGCAGCATCAGTTCCATTTCTGAAATTCCAGGCAGCTGTCCAAACACTGTTATAGCTTCAGCAGATGATGTCACTAGAGAGTTCCAAGGAAAACTGTGGATATATCATCCTGTTTAGGGTGGAAACATGGCAACAGCTTTTACATTCTAATCTAGCCCATAGCTTAAATTCTGCTACAGCCTCAGGGGATGTTAGAGATCTTTAAATGTTAACATTAATGCTAATAATATAAATAATAAAAGAATACCAATAATAAAATAGCATCAAAGTTGTCGTCATTTAAAAAAAATACTATCCTATCGTTACACTTATGAAATAAACAGCAGGATCTTATTCGGGGACAAGGCAGTATGCCGTGTTTATTATGAATACAGAAAACATTTGAAAAAGCAATTGCCTAAAACACACTTACATACACACACATGCACACAGTTCTGCAGGAGGAATATAATTACCAGCGTCAGTGTTGCTCAAGCTGAATCACTGGCCAGGTGACTCAGACACGAGGATGGAGCCAGGCTCTGTTGGTCACGACACGATGTTCCTTGAGGTTTGCAGAACGAGCCCAAAGTCCAGGTTTCTTCACCCCATTTTTATACTTATCCATCCCCATTCGGGTCTATGGATTTTGTCATGTCAGATAGTCTCCTTGTTTGATGTAATCATCAATTATGTTTGATATCGCAAGTGTGACAGCTTTCCCATTATTTTTTCATTCCTGTTTCACACTTTGTCTTGTTCCTGTCCTTGGGTGTTAACTCCCTTGTTTTCCAGAGTTATCTTGATCTTCGGCCATCTGGGTTGTAAAAGTTCTTTAAACAAAAGCATCTTCTCTCCCTCCTGCCCTTGAAGGCTGAGAACCATTACCTCGCTGTCTTATTTCAGCAGACTCAAACTGCATTCACTCCTCATTCATACTTACTAAAAATCATTACATTCTTATCCCATTACACTGGTACATTATCTTATATTTACTTATTAACATAATAAAATCCCTATACATACACCAATTCTATTAATACCAATTTTACTAAAAGGAAATAAAAGAAATCTTATTTGCCCTCTCATTGCCCCATGATTTACACATCAACCACATTCCTGATACGCATTGGGTACTTTACTTCACTTGTAAATTATCACAATTAGATTTCAGGATGTTCCCAAACATTTATACGTAGATCTTCACAAACAGGGCCCCAATGTGTCATAAATATTAAATCACAAAATGTTTAGGCAGGATGTTCCCACTCATATGTTCAAGCAGTCAATTGTCATAGTGAAGCCTGGGGTGGCATGAACAAACAATCAATGTGTCCGGAACATCCCTATTTATAATGCCTGGTTTTATTCTTTCTCAGTGTGAGGATTAACCCTTAAGCTTCAAATATGTATCCTTTGTCTGGGCCTGCTCTAGTTCAGGCCTACATCACAGTGCTGGAGCCTACACTGTCCTTAGCAGATTACCCATAGAAACTGAGAGGCTAATATATTTTTTGTAATATAACATAAACCAAGGGAAGAAAACTAAAAGTCTAATCCAAAAGGAAGACTCCTCACCACATGCTTATTAGTGTTAGCGGGAGTGACCTAACATGATTTCCATAAGGCCACTTACCATATAGCCAGCAGACTGTATGAAGTATGTGACTCATTGAGGGAGTGGTTGCAGACTAGAGAATGTGTGATCCAGCATTGCTCAGGACTACTTAAAAAGTAGTTTTCTGACCTGAACAAGATACGACTTTTGTTTTTAAGGTAAATGTTCCAGTTTTTACTGTTACAGTCTTTTACTTTCATTTGTATGAAGCTCCTGATCCAATACCATCTGAAATCAATGAGCACCCTTATAGTGACTCTGATAGGCATCCTTTCATTGACTTCAGTTGGCACTGGATTGTGTCCCCAGATGGTAAACTTTCGCAGTCAGGGGCTATCTTCTTTCTTTCTTCTCTGTACAGTGCTTATTTTAATGGCAGTGCTTAATTTGTAAAGAAAGAGGTGCTGGGGCTCAAGCAATTTTTTTACAATCATAACTGATGCAGCAAGCCCAAAGGTTCTGGGGCTATGAACTACCAAGCCTAGAAGAGGCAGGGCTCAGCCCTGGCAAGCCCTGGCAAAAATTAAGTGCTGCTTAGTGGGGTCCTGATCCTCAACTGAAGTTCCTAGGTGGCTGAATTGTGGTGTGGGGTCTTCCTTGAGTTGTTTATAGTAGGTGGTCTTAGAGTTGCTGCTTGGCCTCATTGAAGTAGTCATGACAGTTGAGAACTACAATGGCAACCCCTTTGTCTGTTGACTTAAGCACTATCTGGTGTCTGAATTTCAGAGACCGTATTGTTGGCCTTTCAGTGGTGGAGAAATTATGGTGGATGAGGCATTTGTTAAGGATTTCAGTCATTTATTTTCCTGAAGCAGTCAATGTAATATTAAAGTGTGTGGTATTGTCCACTGTGGGGTGTCCAGTCAGATGATTCTCTATTCTTATGGCTCTCAGTGGGGATGTGGTAGTTATGGGTGATGTCATTGTTGTGAAAGAATTCTTGGAGGCAGAGATGCTGAAAGAATTGTTTGGTTTCTTCATATTAGTAACTTTAGTAGCTGCTGTTTAATATTCTCTGTAGTTACTGATGATTATTTTCTATTCCAACACCATCATAACTTTTTCCCAAATATTGAACACTTCTGCATTATTTACCTGCATTATTGTTGACAATTCAACTTTTTTCACATAGTTATGGAACAATTCTATTGTTAGATTCCTTTTTGTTCCTCATATACTTGTTCCTCAAATTCTGCTGGCCATAGGTTTCTACACACATCCTTTTGGTTTCCCTATTAATCCTCTATCATTTGTAGCTTCTGATTTATATTTACTATCCATTTCCCTTCTTTTCCATTAGTTCTATTCTTCTTTTTTCTTTAATTATTTTCTTTTAATTTATTTATTATTTTAATTTATTTTATAGCTTTTACTTCCTGTCTAAGCCAGACTGGTTGTTTAACAAGTACGGTCTCTTTTCTCAATGTTGAGATGTTTTGGTAGCATCTAGTATGATATTCTTAAACAGTTCCAAATTATCATTTACATTTTTCTATTTAAATTGTTTCTCCCAATTAATTTGGCTCATAATTGTTTTCAACTATGTGTCATTTGCCCTGTTAAAGCAAAGTGTACACATTACTGGTTTAGATTTTTCTGTTTTCACGTAACAAATATAATCCAGTCATTATGATCACTTGTGCCTAAACTACATTGGCTTTTAGTTCTCATATCAACTTTTCTTTCTGTCAAGATAAGGTTATGTAGAATCCCCGCTACTTGAATGCAACAGTTTTTGATTTAGAAAATTGTCATCTATAATTTTTAGAAATTCCAAGGACTGGTGGTATGAGACCTCCAGCAAATGTTACTGAGACATGATAACACAGTTTCCCCCTCCCCCCCAAATGTTATAGAAAGGTGTTAGTCATCCTGTTCTCTACGTGATGACTTGTAGATGACATCAACTAATACCCCATTTTCTGCTTTACGTGGTAGAATACTAATCCATAAGCATTCAAGATTGCTTGCTTCTGAGTTATCTGTGACTCAGGCAGGTAATGCCATAGATGACAGAGTGCCACTCCTGCTCTTTTTTTGCTCACTTGCTCTTTCAAAATAGATTATAATGATTGACTTAAATATTCCAGTCATGTGAATCTTCCCATCAAGTTTCAGTAATGCCAGCAACTTATACTCATATATGAGCAATTTCAGTTCTTCTTGTTCATTACCCGTGCTCCCAGCATTAGTGTATAGAAAATTAAAGACTTTCTTCTCTTCACATCCTTGGGTTTCTTTATTAATTTCGTGTCCAGCATCTTGATTTTTTGTGCTAAATGAGTGCTTATTTGTTCCCTCTTCTCACTCTTCCCTTTTTAATGCCCTCCTGACTATTCTAGCCAGTCTTTCCCCTAGAAGACTGATTTTTCACTTCTGCTTTGATGGAGGCATCCAAACTGTACAGATCCCTCTCACCATAAAAGGTGGATCAATGTTCCACAAAACTAAACCTCTCTACCCTTCAATACTTTCTTAGCCAGTGGTTTATTTCAAAATATTCTGCCTTCCTTCATTCGCAGGACAGGAAGGATCTCCAAGAATATCACTTGATATTCACCTTTGATGATCACTTTCAGCACCCTTCCAAGTTCTCTGAAGTCATCTATAATTTGTAAGGTATCCCATAAGGCAGTTTTGTTAGTGCTGGCTATTTCTGTGACGGCCAGTTACTTTCTTCCTGAATCTGGGGTAGTGATGCTTCCTGAATATGGTGTCCAAGAACTTCTCGGCTTCTCTGGTGCTCTGTAGAATATGTACTAGTCCTTCCATGCCAAGAATCTTCTCTTACAGCACTAGCACTTCATCCCACTGGAACTGAAATCTATATTGCAAGATTAGGTGTATAGTTTCTGTAGGCCAGCTGCCATTCAGGGCAGGGACCATTAGAAGCTCATTTTGGAGGGATGTAAGAATCCAAGTGGATCATTATTTTAGCACACAGTCTTCTGGCAGCTCTGCTAATGTGCATATTATTTCAAATTTTCAGATGTGCAAAGAGCTTGTGGAATCAGGACTCAGCTCTGTGGGGGAGGGAGAAATAAAGCTCCTATTTTCCATGCAAGCATCACTGTTAAGAAAGAAATTCAGAAATTATACCCTATACTGGTACAATCAGAATCAGAATTGTCTCTAAAGAGAATATTTTTCCAGGTTGTCCTGGAAGCTCCAGCAGGTTTTAACATTACACAGCAACATTCAAAATTCCATACAAATATTTAAAATATATTTTTAATATATCTGGGAAACATCAGTTAATGAGGTACCATAAAAAGCATAAATAATCCATACTGAATTTCAGAAATTCTTGATCTAAATATTTCACAGTTCTTTGAAACCTGCTAGGAACATTTTAAATTACCTAAGCTTTTAATTCTTATTTTGTGTAAGCAAATAACAAATATAACTAAATTATTCAGAGAGCTGTCAACCAAAAGACAAACTGATCCTACTAAAATGAGGGAAAACAACTAGGGAAGTAGCACTGACAAACTTATAAATATTAAAAACAGGTAAGCTGGACATTCATTTCTATCACATGTATTCTTTAATATTAGCAAAATATAGAAGGCTTGAAACTAATTTAGCTTTAAATCTTTTAGTAGAATATAATATAAAAGGTGTATAATATATGGAAAAATATGATTGGCATGGTCTTAAATTTCACATATGTCCCCCTGTCAACCAAATACCCCACGTCAGTTAAATACATTGTTATCCAGTTTTTAAAAGGCATATTATTTACCCAAGACTGGAATGACTAGAAAACTCTTAAAGAGCCATTCCAGTGTATAATATTGATGGATAAACTTCAAAATTTCAGAGATTTGGTTCGGATAAGTACACAAAATTGTGTCAATCTGCAAGATTGAACTAGAATTCTTACTAGCTTTTAACCTCAGGAGACATGGGTTCAAATCAAGCGACTCAGTTATGGAGTTTTTTATTTTACCAAAAACAATGCCTCTTGAATCATCAGAAAAATCTATGGCCTAGAATAAATCCTATTTAAGATCAGACACTAAAAGGTTATAAGGGGAAATAAATATGCCTCTTACAAAGAAGGATAATTCAAAAATTGCCTAACATGACTCAATAAGAACATATGTTAAGGAAATCCTTTGATATAGATCTGGTCATACAGATAACATTATGAAACCTCTATAAATTCTGAAATTCAATTCAAAATGTGTATGTTTGCTGTAGTAAACACCCAACTGCCTGACTCCAGTAAAGGGCATCAAAAGTGTCAACTGCTTGGGGACTGCAAGAAGTCCAACAGCTTCAGTGCTCTTTCTTCAGTATAGAGGGTGCATTTCTTTCTTCTCACTGGGCCAACATGATGTGGGACAGGTTGTCACAAATCCAGCTGTTCTTTCCAGCCACCCACTGGGCTGCTGTGAGGGGAATCTTAGCCTCTGTCTTTGGATCCTGAGGTGTTTTAAGCAACAGAGCCTGAACATAGTCTAGCCATTGCCCAAGTCTTGGGGTCCCTAAGCATTTAGTATAGACTTGCAGTTTAACACTCCTCTTGAGAACTGTATCCCAGAGCCTAGGTGCCTATCCCCTCTGGGCACAGGGCTGACCATTCAGACTCCTCCTGCTTAAACATACCCTCTCCCAGAACAATCCCCCCAAAGATGTGAAGCATCTGGTTTACAATTGAATGCCTTCTGGAGGCACCCATAACATCTCACTCACTTGCCTGGAGTTGAAAACATGTGTTCTTTTTATACTTTATTGTATAAAGCACAGGAAATACAGATCACACAGAAAACAAATGCTACACACATTTCCCTCACCCTTCTCTGTGGAATCCCTGAGGACCATTGGTGTCCTGGAAAGAAGGAAGGCTGGAATGTGTCCCCTGCCTTCTGTAGGTTCATACACGATGGGTTGTATCTCCCTCATGGGAGTCCCTTTTACAGTTTTTTCACCCCTCCCTCTCTCCTGATTCACACTCCCTTTTCCTCTCTAGCTCTCTGTTCCTGTGTTTCCTTATTTAAACCCATTCTGGTGATACAGACAGATATTCAAGTTGACTCAACACTTAAAAATGGCAGGATGTGGGCCTGTTGTTAATTAGACCCATATAAAGCAGAAATAGATCAATCAGACCTGAATGATGACAGTTTAAATCCTGACCTTTATGTCAAACCTGATATTTGGAGGGAAGGAACTTTCCCTTAAATGAAGGAGCCCTTCTGCTGCGGCCTTACTGCCCTGCTTGCAAGCTGCATCCACATACTCATGTATTCAATGAGTATACACCTCCCCAAATCTATCCAGGGATGAGAGGATCCCCCTCAGAACACAGGTTCATGGGGTGGCAGATCTCATGCACTGGCTCCCCATAATATGTCCCTCACTTTTCCCTGATCAGAATAATATGGGCCCATTGCATTCAGGGCTTTTCAAGTCCCCAGTCTGTGGGGTGAGAGTCAGGATTTTCCCCTCATAGAATGATTCTTCTTTTTACTGTAGCTGCAATTAGAAAAAGTTGTAAGAAAACCAAAGGATTACAAGTTCCCTATTTGTCATATATATATTGTTTTTTTGGGATATATTATTATTTACAGGTGCCATAGCTACTGATATTTCTTAGATGCAGGCATCTAAATCTCCTGCTTTCATCTGGTGCTTTATGAAACTGTACGTTAATAAGGTAAAAAATGGAAGAATTGGTGTAAGAACTACTGAAGTCCTCCATCTGCCCACAAATATCTCCAGGAAAGATAGAAGTGTGCCATCAGAGAAAAATTAGCGCTTTCTCAAATAATCATGGACCAGCAGTAATTAAGCAGATATAATTTTACTAGTCAGTACAATGAGTCTGCTGATCCACTGAAGGATGAAAAATCACAACACATTCATTTGCATGTCACTTGGGAGCGAGCCAGGGTGAAGGGACAAGGCAAGGCTAGTGGCTTTGCCATGATACTGACCCCACCCGCCATTCATGGCAAGATATGGAGAGCCAGAGGACCACTGCAGCTCCATTGCCTAGAGAGGATTCCTTCATTTGTACGTGCATGTGTGAATGCATACGTGCCCTCTCCCCCCCACACATCTTTTTAAAAAGAAAGACTTGGGGCAAAATGCGGATAATCAGATTTACAAGTTTCCTATTTTGTGATTGACTGATTCCTCAAAAGAGAGGTATTTTGGTGATAAATTGGCAGAGTTAAGAAATAGATAACTTCTTTCTATGCTACTCTCTGGCATAGGCAGATGGAAGCCAAATTACTGAGCATAAACTATGGCTGATGCTAGCAAGAATAACTCACTCTTGAACCTTCTCTCTGTAGCATTTAGGGATCAATGAGCATAGTGTGATACCCGATATCAGTGATCACTCCAGAGACTGAAAAAAAGTAGCGTCTTAAGGGAAAATTCCTCTTACTAAATGTAGCTAAGGATTTTAATAGCAAACCTGATGTGAATCTAAAAGAAGATTCAGAGAAGATTCAGTTATGATTTTTAATACAAAAATATATTGTTTAGAAAATTTCATATATATTTAAATACTGATATGTAACCTCTTGGCCTTTACATTTTTTGTGTAAAAATACAACAGTAAGATATGATTCTAGGAAAGAAACTGCTTAACTCAAAATATCGCTCTGCCTTCAAAAAAGTCCACCTTAAAACATCTCTAGGATCTGCAGATCCAAGACCTTAATGATTTTAACAGTTCTCTGCATATTTCCTTCATTAGAACTTTAATCTCTTTTCTCTACGGTTATAAACCATTAAACAGTTAAGAGAGAATATTGATTTTTTCCCACATATACAAAATCTTCCTTCCAAAAATATTTGAATAGATCTCTTTAAAAAAAACTCAAATATTATATTCCTTTTATGATAAAGGTCCAGATTCACCAGTGTACTCAGGTTTCAGAATACAGAGCAGCCATAACCTGTCTTACCTGGCTATTTAAAATCGGTTTATATCTCCTTTGCATCACTGGAGCAATGCAAATTAGCCCGAGCATACAAGGTTCAACTTTTAGTCACCTTGCCATCCAGTGGAATCTACAGCTCTGACTTAGGTGCTCAGTTTCCCTATACAATGCATGGGGAGAGATAAGCACCTGAGAATCTGATTCACAAAAGGCAACAGGTGGAGTGCGAGCCACATAAACAAGTCAGGAGGAAATGCTGCAGAGAGGGGCGTGGTCTAAGTCTCCTCCCTCAAGTGGAACTAGTTGCTTAAGTCCCTCCCAGAGGGAAGTGCCTATCTTCACAGCCATGAACCTCTCCTCGAGTTAGGTGCCTATGTTCTTTCGTACAAAAATGGGGAGAGAAGAAGCTGGTGGTTCTGTCCCCCCTTATAACTTTCTGTCCAGTGATTAAGGCTCTCAGCTGGGGTGTGCAAGACCTAGGTTCAGTCCCCCTCTGCCCCTGCCCAATATAGAAAAGAGATCAGAACTTGGGTCTCCTACATTGAAAGAGAATGCCTTTAACACTGGGTATGATGTATCCTGAGGGATTACTTTTTCAATTTCTCCTCAATAAGTATATTTGTAAAAATAATTACAGTGAAAGCACAGGAGAGGGAATAAAGCATTAGTGTCTGATATTGTCATGGTCCCTGTGACTCTGGCAGACCAGATGCCAGCTCTTGCCAAGGCTTCAAGCCTCAGCCAAGCACTGACAAATGCATAGCTGGAAACCAGTGTGTTTCATCTGTCTGTTACTATGGTTAAGATGGGTTTTGGACTCACAACAACGTTTAGTGTTTAGAATTCATGAAATGCTTGTAAATTGCTGCACGCATTAATCTCACTTATAATTTCTTTATCTCATGCTATAAGGTATTATTTATGCTCTCATTTTGGAACTATAAAAATGTTTGCTGTGAAACTGAGAACCAACTCAGGAGGGATCATCTGCCGATCAAGAAGGCCTATCCAAACTAAATGGGCCCTTGTGGGACATCATAGTACAAAGACTTTAATTGTCCCCTTACATCCATGAAGAGACTACATGCAAAAGGACTTGGGCTGTCAGCTTGAACTCTGAAGAAAGAAATGTTGTCAGCTATTTTTTAAATCTTTTTTGCTGTTTGGACTCTCATAAGGCTGGAGCTACAAAACAGGAGCAGATATCCCCCAGAGTCAACGTTAGTTAGCCCTAAAAGACATTCAGAGCTGTCATATTGCTACAACTCTGTCACCTTTTGAAACAATCGATTGTAACTTATTTGTATATATATATATATATATGTTTGCCTGCTTTAACCTTGTAGTAACTCTCTCAATTCTTTTCTTAGACCCTTGTCTACACTTACCTCCGGGATTCGGCGGCAGTTGACGGGAGTTACGCAAGCTACGCAAAAAACTTGTGTAACTCGCGTTGCCTTCTCTGCTCCTCTTCTGTGCACCGTCTTCACTGCACTGCGCCGACAGAAACCACGTTCCCGTCGACATAGCACTATGCCACTTGCGAAGGTGGTCTTAGTACATTGTTTTCTGGATCAACTGAGCGGGTCTTCACTGACCACTCAGTCGATCCAGAGAAATCAATCTGACGGCGGTGACTTTGCCGCCGTCAGTGTAGCCGTAGCCTTAGTTAATAACTCCTTAGATAGGATTGGCTACAATCATTGTCTTTGGTGTGAGATCTAAGGTACAAATTGATGTGAGGTAGGTGACTGGTCTCTTGGGACAGGGAGCAACCAGAATATTTTGTGATCTTTGGTGTATAGTAACCATCTATCACTAGAGCCCTGCATTGATACAAAAATATGCATCCGCATCTGCGAAAATAAATGTATATCCAACCCGCAATCCGCACTACCCCCACAGCCCCCAGGCTGCCAATCAGCTGTTTGGTGACCAGGCCCTCCCCCCCCCCCCCCTGTGTTCCGCCACCGATCAGCTGTTATGTGGCCAGCCACCACTGAACAGCTGATTGGTGGCCAGCCGATGATGCTATCAGGATTGGGGTGACCATTTATAATATTATTTTGTATCAATATTGCAAAATTACAATAATTTGGATGAGATCTGCCATGTCAAGTACCATTGGAAAGGTTGCAATTTGCTAAATATGATGATTTTGTTTATGCACATGTAATATCTTGGTACTGTAAGTTATAAATAGGAGTAATATATTTGTATTAAAAAACTTGTACTGTGCTTCTGGGTGAAACCCCAGGCAGGATGACCGCAGAACTAAGCCTGCTTAATGGCCAATCAAGGGAGCTTATAGGTACTATGAATTCAGTGAAAGAACCCAGAGGCTACACCTTCTAGTTACCAGCACATGTAAGAACAGGGACAGGGGACTCTGAGGCTTTTCCATGCCATGCACTGTGTGGCTGTGTTTGGGACAAGCCACATGACAAAGAAACATAAAAGTCAACCACGCCATCCCCATCTTGTCTTCATTCCTGCTTCTTGCCTCTGGATTGACTCATCTGCAACTGAAACTGTACAAGAAAGGACTGAGACTGATCCAGGTACTGGGCATACACAAGAGGGACTGTACACACTTGCAAACTCCACAATTCTGCTGAGAATCTGATATATATATGGACTTTACAGTCATTTGTATGTATCTGATTGCTTTGACCATTTGACATTTTTCTTATCATTTGTTTCTTTCCTTTTATAATAAATCTTTAGTTTAGTTACTAAAGGATTGGCTGGCAGTGTGGTATTTTGGGTAAGATCCAAAGTTATATTGATCTGGCAATGTAGCTGACCCTTTGGGGTCAGGAGAACATTTTAGTAAAGGGACTAGAGTTTTAAATAACTTATCTCTTTATGTAGCCCACTTGCTGACTGGAAGCCAGAGATTGAAATGCAGTAAAGGTTGCTGTGTAATCATTTGTTTTAGCTTTTTGATAACTAGTGTAGGGAATCAGAAGCACTATTTGTAACTGGTTGGGGAATCTAACTACAGTATTAGCCACCAGTTTGGGAGAATCTGCTTACCTTTTTGCAGTCTGCCCTGACCTTGGCATTTTCAGGTGGGCTACCCTAGGCACAGGTGGGTCACAGAGCCTCACCCCTGGACCTTAAAGGCGGGAAAGCAGCCTCAATGGCTATGAGCTGTAGACAATTGCTTCCCCACCTTTGAGATCCACATCCAATTCAGGATCTGCAAAAAATGGTCCGCAGATATAAAGCAGAGCCCTGCAAATCCATGGATATCCATCTATCACTGAGTCCAGTTTGCCTGGGTGGAAAGATAGACTGGAATGTCCAAGGGACTGTCTGTGACTCCATGGCAAGACTGCTATGATGCTTTAGGAGTTCACACTTGTTACAGGTGAAATATAATTCTAGAACGTATGAGTTTGGGGTTTCTGCCCTAGTTCTTGGCAGTCTGGCCTGAGACTGGCACTCATAGTCATGAGCCACTCCACACAACGTGAGACCCTTTTCCAGTCCCCCAAGTTCAGCCCTTCAAAGTGACAGGCCTGTTTCTCTACTCCTCTTTGGGGAGGGATCCTGCAATCCAATCACTTTCCAACTGGGTCTCCAGGTTATACCATCATACCTAGCAGATCCAACTGAGCTTTGGACCCTGACAGAATTCTCCTTCAGGGGTCTGAGGTTAGTAATAGTATGCAGTGACACAGAAGCAGTTTCTCCAAAACAAAGTACGATTTATTTTGCCCAACTTGTACACAGCACTGAGATAAATAGATTTAAAAATAACAAAGACTTGGGCACATATTGTCTTACCTACGCTTGACATTTCCCTCAGGCCCTTAAATAGACACGACTTAGCCTTGGTGTCCCCTGTTCTCTCTGGGCACCAGAGTACAGCTCACTTGCTGCAGACCCTGATTCTCAAGTCTCCCTGTATGTCAACCTCCTGAATGCTGTCCTTGTGTTTCGGTCAGCTGCCAACTAAGATGATGACTGTCCCCACTCCCTTTCTGCCAGAGGCACTTTTTTTAACCCTTCAGGGACTTTTGATCTCAGCCCTAGCCTTGGAAAGAGAAAAATATTCTAATTTGAATGGCGCCAGCCACGCAGGTTCTTCCTCTCCCCCCAGTTGATGACCCAGCCATTGTTGTCTTAGCTTCTCAGGTACCCGCTTCAAGCTTCTCAGGTACCCACTTATATGTCTCATTGTTTTACCCTTCCTCGCTACTCTGACAACCCCCACTTACAGGCTTTTTTTTTTTAATTTAATTCTGTATTAATTCAGGCAACAACATAAAATTGAACAGGAAAATGAAGCTGTACATCATGGTCTGAATGCTCAAAACAATTAGGCAGATAAAAAAATTCCAGGAAAAAAACCCACAACGTTCACAGCATGGGGCAGGCTACAAGGCCCCTATACAATCCATTGGGGGTAAGGGGGAGAAAGGAACCTTACCAAGTGATGCTCAAAAGGAAAATTAGCTGAAGCTGTGGGTCAGATTCTGACAGATATGTGGGCTCCTAAATTCCAATGGAAGTTAAGACTAAATACCCTCACTTGGGGCTGGAGAATGCATGGCTCCTGCATGCGGTAGTAGCATGGCTCCTGCATGCTTGCATGTGGTAGTAGCGAGATCATTGTTTAGTACCTCAGATAGGTGCAACAGTGTGTCCGGCTCTAGGCAGTAGTGCTGCATACTTGTCCACCATGAAAGGCCCATGAAGTTGTGGCAGCAACGGTAGGTTTGGCTGGGACATGTGGCCTGCTGCCCTGAGGATGGAGCTCAGATTGGGGTGCCTCTGCCCTCTGCCTCCATTCATTCTCTTGGTGCTGCTGGCAGAGAAGGTACGGTAAAACTAATAAGCTGTTGTTTATCATTGGTGTATATTCCTGTTCTCCAGCCACTCCATCTCATGTGGTGTAAATCAGAGTATCAAGTGCTCAAAGAGCACCCTTTCCAGAAGCTGCTCCTTCTACCCCACCCTCTTCCATCCACAGGTGTCCCAACTCCCTCCTTTCCTTGACTAACTGTGGTTCCCCTTTCCTATATGTCTACCCCAGACCACTATTTTGTGTCCCCATAGATGCCCCACTAGCTAACCTTCTGCTTCTTTAAGCTGATCCCTTCCCTGATCTCTATATTCTGCCATCTACAATTATTCTCACTTGCTCACGCTGGCCACCTCTCTCTCTCTCTCTCTCTCTCCCTATGATTCTCACAAGGCTTTTATGCATGTACAGTCAGGCTGAGCACCAATCAGTGCCCTGCATTCTGGCCCCTGTGCTGGGGAGGGGAGAAGCATCTGGTGCTAGGCATGGTCTGTGCACACCTATCCCCAGGTACTTTGAGCATCACCCTGGACCTGAGGCTTGAGATAAGCATCCAAGCACCTTGAGTGAGGTAGCATTACCCATGCCCACCGATGGAAGCTGAGGGTAGTTTACCACTGAAAACTTAGGTGCTTAGGGAAATTTATCCATGAAAATTAGGTGCCCAGCAACTTTAAGTTCCTACAGGATATGACAGGAGGTTTTGGGTATCGTTGTAGAGACAAAAGTGGAATTTGGGCAGCTAAAATAAGGCTTGGGCAGCTAAATCCTTTCAAGCATTAAGGCACATGTTCTTAACAAACAATACAGAAAAATCTCCAATTTGTCAAATATATCACAAATTCCCTTATCAAGTCTGATCTTTTTTTATAAAGCAATTGTAGTATTCTTTCTAACTTGATCTCTAAGCAGAAACAGGATTTTCAGTTTCTGGTGGTCACATGGAACCTGAAAAATACCAAGTGCTTCTTCCAAGGGAAGTCAAGGGAGGATGAGACTGCTCAATAGCACCTTGGAGAAGATGCACAGCACCTCACAGATCTTCCAGTTCAGCAAAACATCCCTATTGAGCAAAGCACTGAAGCATGTGCTTAGCTTTAAACACATGACTAAATCTCATTGACTTAAAACTTAAAGCTTAAAACTTTGCTGAATTGGGAATTGTTACAGAACTTCTATTACTACATATTCAAGAAGAATCTTTGTTTCATGTATTATCCCCAGACTTTTTTTTATTTGCTCCATTATAATCAGTTAGCTCCAAGCCCTTGTATGCAAGGTTCTTTGCTATTATCTTCAGCTTTCTTCCTGGTCTCTATGAGAAGATCAAATGTCAGGGAACTAAGCCTCTCTGTCAGCTGAAGAGTTCTTGCTATTTGATATTGCACACATCATGTCCATCTCATGCGGAGTAAGTTGAAATATTCAGTGCACAAAGAGCTATTAATTATGCTTCTCTGAATGACAAAAACCCATTAACATTTTTATTTAACATTGATTTGAAGAATTTTTGTATCATATTAATCCTTATTGGTAGCTGCATAGCATTTGTCTTACGCTATAAATGAGGCTCAAATACTTTTACTGAACCCTTTTAGAGACTGGAAGGGCAGGAACTGTATCACAAAACATGTCCAGAAAAGTGTTAGGAAAGTGCAAGATAATTGCTGAAATAGTAATTACCCTTGAAACATTAGCCTGGAAAATTTAAAATTTAAATGACCTTAGTAAGAGGCCAAACATTCAGTTATACTTATAAGCCACACATATAATGTATTTATGGATTACCCTATTTAGTGGTAATTTCCCCCTCCCCCCTTTACAATATTCTATATCAAATCAAAGTGAATAAAATTAAAAGAAAACCCCTGAAAAGAATAAAGCTATTATCAGGCATTGAGCTCATCTGAGTTCATTGGGGACAACAAATAATGCTATCTAATTAATTAGGATGACAGCAAACTGTGTGACACATTTCTTATGGCTGGCTGGTTTAACATTCTAAACCCTCTTGTTGATTAGAACTTGCATGTTTTAAATAGAAAAGGATGTTAGACATCCCATCTGTTGTGTAGCAAAGCTTCTGAAAAAAAAATACACTGAAGTCTTGATAAGTTCACATCACGAGAACAAGACAAATGCAGCATCTTATCTGATATGCAGTGGAACAGTTCTAATTTTTTTCCAAAATTCTATTGTTTTAATCCAGTTACATGCACAGAAATTAATACCAACATGAACCTATCAGCATCTGATCCTTGAAGTCTGCATATAAAATGCCTCACTCACTTTCAAATATTCCTTCTTTTTCTGTGTGTGCATGCAAAATGTTGAAATAGGTTGCACATTGAGATGGCACATCTTGTTTACAATGTAGAGGTTGGCATATAATGATATAATATAGACAATTATGCAGCGCTTCAACTCTATGTGCATATTCTGAAATAAATTTATTAGAAAGTGATGTGCTTAAAAATGTATGATTCTATTTTGTGCCTGAGAACAATTATGAAAAAACAGTGTATTTTCAGTGTACTTCTAGTAGATTTGACAAGTGTATAGAAGGGCACTATATTATTCATACATTTCCAAGTTCATTAAAACTAAGCTTTTATAATTACTTATTTCATACGTTAGAGAGTGTGCTGTTTTGGGTAATTTTCATATACTTGTATAGCGCTTCAAAAAAAATCAATATGCAGTTATAATTCCCTGTGCTCTGACTGGGTCAAAAAGAAAAAGTGACATCATCACAAGTCAGTATTACCTTAGTTTCAGGTGTACAACTATGTGCAGAAGATTTTTTTCCACTATAAATGCACTAAAGCAGAAATAAAAAATAAATACTGTCCTATGTTTATGGTCCTTACCAATTTGTCAGTTTTCTCAATTCTTACTCAGGCAAAATCCCTTTAAAGTTTGAGGTTCAATTGAATCTAAACATCTCATAATCAAGCTTAGTAGACGCAAACAAATGAAATCCTGGCCTCATTGAAATCGATGGCAAAACTTGCATTGATTTCAATGGGACATTTCACCATTGAGTTTTTCCTGGTTTAGTATCAAATGAAACCACGTGTCGTGGTTGCAACACAAAAGCTATTACACTGCGCCATATTTTCTTGATAACATACCTATCTTCCCTCAAAAGTCAGACCATATTTGCTCAAAATTGGTTTGTGAACTTTAGCAAATCTTTCAAGGTAAATCATCCGTAGGGTGGAAGGCTATCACCAGACTATCTGTGCCATTTATGTCCCACATGGTGGCCATAACAAGGATCTGCTGCCAAAGGGGTCATGCAGTTTTACTCTCCCATACAGCATGGAGAGAATTTCCATGCCAGTCCCATGTAATGCAGTGGAAGGCCATGGAGAAAGATCCACAGTCCACATCTACACAGATCCTCTGGACTGCGTACCCCACACAACTGGAATGGAGGGACTGCTGTTGTTATTACAGTCTATTACCCTTACCTTGGCCCAGGATTGGAAGCATGGATTTCATTTCTTCAGCCACTCCACATGCCACCTATGTAGAAATAGTCAAATAGTCAGTCTTTAGGCAGGTGGAATGGCTTTCACAATTTAACAAATACAGTCTGAGTTTTCAGTAGCTTTCAGTGTTCACATGATTTGGTGTTTCATAGCAAACTGTGATCCAGATTCATGCAAGGTGTCCCATTGGATTATTCACATCAGCACTGATGGATCAAGAAAGATGTAAATGATTCATAGTAAGTGTCCTAAGTAAGGTCAACAGGCAGTATAAACAGCTGCAAAGACAGAACAAGAAAAATTAAAAAGAACAACTTCAAGAGAAAACTCTGAAAAAGGCACTTTATTAGAAAAGTTAGCAAGACCAAAGAAAAATAATCTTTTGAAGAAGACTTTGCTTAAGGAACATTGCAACAGATTGTTAAATCTATAGAGATGAATTCTGGCAATTCCCGAGGAAAGTGGTGCCTTTAATTTATAGTTTTAATATTTTTTGTGTATTTGATTATTAATCTGACTAACTGACTGAATTAATAAGGGAACCTGTGTAGACATGTTTTATTTTTCTTGTTTCCAAATCATCTCGTGGCCATTATATCCTGTCTCTCCCTGCAGAGAAAACAAATGGCAAGTAAGAAAAGGACTTTTAAAATAAGCCTTCTGATTAAGGATTATGTTATTTTGAAGATATTCGATATTCTTAATTTCAGCAGATATAATAACAATGAATGTTAGTGCATACAAAGGGATAGCTTAGTTCACTCATGACTCAAATCTATCCTCTATGTACCATAGTCCTGTATTAACTGAGCTATAAATCCATCTTGCCTGCTCAATAGTGTCATTTAAAAAATAAATAAGATGGCTTGACTCTTATTTTGAAGGACATAAAAAGCAGGATCTGAGAGAATAGGTTGTCTTCTTCCCCTATGGGCAGGAGGAAATTTCATCCTTGCTGAGATAGAGTGTACAGGGTCTACATTTATCCTCCAAATATTTGAAAAACTGCGCATGGAATTCCATCCAAAATGATTGCCTGATTAAAGAGCTGATAAAAAAACCCTAATTTTTGATATTTTCCAATGAACCTGAACAAATTTTTTGTGATACATTTTTCTCAAAAAAAATCCCATTTTCAAAGAGCTTTCTTGTGAGGTGAAAAACAATAGCAACCAAATGTGCACAAGTTTGAGTTTTAAACTAATTTTCCTTTATACTTTCTCAGTTACACCATCAAATACATATTGATTGTTTATGGTAATCAAAACCAAAAGATTAAAATGGTTAAACATGAAACAAATTTGTTGGATTAAATCCTCAAAAAAGACAGCCTGGACTATTTAAGGAAAGGTGTACTGAACATCTATGGTGTTCAGAAAACAAATAATGTCATATGTTTAAAATGTGTTGATCTCACTCGTGAGAAATCCTTAATCAAAGGAATGTTCTGCATGGGTAAGGATGTCTTTGTGCCTGATGCTTTGCATGACTGGGCCCTATGCACACAAAAATATACAATCATGAAGTATCAAAGTTCTGAGCATAATGGAAATTTTAGACTAAAGAGAAAGTTGCATTTTTCAGAAATCATCTCACAACTTCCTAACTTCCAGTCAGTGGGAAACACAGTAGCTAGGATTATCTCCTTTCCCTGTCATTCTAATGTAGTATGACCCTACCAATATCTCTCATTTCCATGACAGAAGGGGTTTCAAGCTTCTTGCACTCACCTCACCAAGGACTTCCACACACCTGTTATTGAAATCAACAGTACTGAGTAAGTAAGAGTTTCTCCTATGAGTGATGTTTTGAGGATATGATCCATGTGTGTTGCCGATAATTACTAGTTAAAGCAGATATAATTTTTCACTGCATGCCCTTGTGGAGTTACAGACCTGTGTACAGCTTCCCTTGTGGAATTGTATATGCATTTAATGAAATTCAAAGATTTTTTTAAGGGTTCAGGTCTTTGCCTTTTTCATTCTCTTGAGCACTCTGCTTGAGCTTTGTGATGGTTATTGCTCCAGTCAGCCATACCTAATAATGGCAACAACCACTTAAAACCAGGCCAATTTATGGGATATTAACACTGACACTAGCTTGAGAGAATCAAATGCTTCCAAAGAACTTAAGATTGCAGGTGGCATTACCCATGTAAGTAGAAGTCAAATTGCAGCACCATTTGAATCAGCACATCTAAAGTCACTGAGACAATGCATGCTAGAAAACAAAAAAGTAAACAAAAAAATTGAACACTTGGTTAGGAGCTTACCTGTTACCATTGCATTTAAAGACTTTAAATGAAAATTTATTAAAATGCCTATTAAATTCATAAATCACTTTTTAAAACATGAACGATTGCATTCTCTCCCCTAATTACAGAGGTAGAATGTTCCACTCCTCACTGCACTATAACAGTTTCTGTGACAGGGTGACTGTTCCATGTGCTTATATCGTTTGACAACCTATTATAGAAAAAACAAATATAAATGAGAGAAAAAAGAAACAAATACAGTTAGCTGAAAAAGAGTAAAGAAGATGAAGGGAGTGGAACATTCAATAGGATCAGTGTGTGTCTAATCTATCAGGTGATTAACCATTACACTGCTTTATTTTCATGCGGCCTTTGTGGATTATTCTACTACTCTAACTGGCTGATATTTGCCCTTGGACAGAGGGCTAAGACAAGACCTATGCACCACTTTTGAATTTCAGTACTTTCTGAGCTCGAATTGCCCTATAAATTGCTTTCATTCTCCTTCCAGTGATCTCAGAAAAACCCATAACATATACTTTCCAAACATGCTTGTACTAAATATCTTAAATAAGTAAATAGCAGAACAGCTTATATTTTAAAATATTGCTTCAAATCTTGCCCATGTACTTGTGGAAGAATAGCCGTGTTCAGCAGAAAAAAAATCAGAATGTCTATTTCAAAATCACTGTTGATTGAAAATTAGAGACACTTGAGAAGCACTTTATACATTGCATACACACTAGATGTTGTAACTCAACAGGATTAGTATACCAGACAGTCCCAAGAAAACAACCAAAATGTAAGAAAGATAGGCAGCTCTCTTCTTTTTAAAATAAAGAATGTTTATTTTTTGCAGGCTTAGACTCTTGCAAGAATTTTTGCTTGGTTTAGTGTTCAGTTAACTTCTATTTATGTTCTTCAGTCATTCTTACACAGCTGATTTATGGGAGGCTAATATAAAGCAGAACACTAAAGGGACAAGAATATCATTAATAGTGCCAGAAAAATAATTCAGTTTGAAATGTATGACAAATTTCTGTGAACATTAGCTAATGTGCTGTAATTTAGGCAAGTTTGGCCATGTTTCTGCTCCATATAGCAACAATAAAGGGTAACAGAGTTCCAGGGAAAGAATTTGCAGAAAAACAGAGTGAGATATGTTGTGTGATTCTACAAAGCACCACCACAAGTCACTAGGAAAAAAGGCATAGATCATAAGAAAACAATAAACTCCAAACAAACAGAAAACATATCAGCCTTTTCTGGGAGACAGAGAGAAATTGCTAAAATCTGTAATCCCAATTCAGCAAACCAGTGATCTATGTGAAACTACTCATGTGCTTAAAGTTACATATCTGTTTAAGTACATTGTTGAATCTGGATGGATACATTATGCAACTTGGTGAACAGAAATACTATTGAAAACCTGGCAAGGCAAGGAGGCAAAACATAAAGGAAGGACAGCAATATGGGATGTTCATGCTTCCACATGTTACAGCTGCCATCTACAGTTTCACAGAAACAGGAGATGTGGCCAAGAGATGGGGGAGGAGCCAAGGAATAACAGCTCTAAGCAGTTTTGTCTACTCATATTTGTCTGTCTAAAAATGGATTTAGCTTCATGATGGTCAAAGCAGCATTAACTAGCTATGCACACACATACTTTGATTCTATCAGCACAGACCCTGACCAGAACTGGTAGAAATTTCTTTTTTGTCTAAAGTATTTTGACAGAAAATTTGTTTTTTGATAAAATAAAACTTATCACCGAAAGATTCTGCTTTTCATTGAGAATTTTTACTTTCTGATGATAATCTGAAAAGTTGAGAACTGAAAAGTTTTCAGTTCAAAGCTTTGTCCAAAAGCATTTCACATTTTGGGTTGTCGATAAAAAGTCAAAATTTCTCATGAGGAAAAAAAATCTGTCCAGTTCTGTTAATAACAGCATACCCGTGAGCCAGCAGCAGCAGCAGCAGATTCACATGGCTATGATGTAGTCATTGTGGTGCACAGAAGGGGCTTCCATCTTGAATGGTCCCTAGCAAGTTGTCTTCCTCTGGCAGGAATAAGCATGGGAGGATTTAGATTTCTTAAATCCATCAGAATTACATCTTTCTACCTCATTTGTGGTCAGCCTCATGCCCTACTTCTTTATACCTTTGCCCTATAAGCCTTATGTAAAATGTGCTTTCTTCTGCACATTGGATATTACTCCATTATTACAGTCATCTTGTTTTCAACTGGTGCAAGACTTAAATTTCCTGAGATCATATAAGTATTTTCTCATTTGTGATAAAATCAAACTAATGGATCTTAAGAATATGCTGGAACTTTTGACACTGAAAACTGTTTAGTTTCCTCTCCACATCTGTTTTTAACTGCCATGTTTTTGCTCCATGTAACAGAGTTGTCATCACTACCACATTAATGCTCATATCTCAGTTACCACACAGACATCCTACCACCCAAACAGAGATCTTGAAGATGCTGAAATGCCATGGATGCAAGACCAATACAATGTGTGACTTTTACAGATATAAAACCTTCTGTAGTCAACAGACTACCCAGATAGATTAAACTATTCACCCATTTAATGTCACTGCCATCTACATGCAGCATCGGCAGGTCATTCATTTCCATTGTATAGGAGGCATGCATAGTTTTGGTTTTATCACCATGGATTTTAAGTCCCATAGATTCTACATTTTTCACAACTCCTCCAGAATTAGCTGTAGTTGGTCTATAGTGTCTATATAGTGTCTCCAAATAAGGCACTATCACCCACGTACTGAAGATAAATCTATTAATTTCACTCCTTTTCTAAAAAAGGGATTATGAAGCTCCTTTTCGAATCTTTTCAGAATGTGACTAGTTTCCCAAACTTTTAAGACAATTCTGTGAAGCCAGTGAATTAAATCTGGGCCTCTATTCATTAGCAAAGATGAAATATTGTCATGACCACATACTTTATCATTTTGTAACAGTTTACTGAAAGTATCTCTTTCTCTGTCACTGATCTGTTTTCTGCTGGTTTCATGTTTGGATTAAGTTGTAGTTTACAGTTTGAGGCAAATTAATTCACAAAAATGCACAGAATCAGACTTAAATTGTACATCAATATCCTAGCAGTATTCTTTGTTTTTTGTCCTTAACTGGCCAAAGCTGTGAGAATGGATGTCTAGCTGGATCACATTTCTGGTGATATACTTAGAATATTTCTACTGATCTGTATTCTCATTGCATTGTGGCTTTCTCAACGCACTGTGCATACTAATCCACCATTGATTATGATCATTCTAACAAGCCTTTTTGACGGCTCCTTCAAGACATTTTTCTTCTATTACCCATTTCCTCCTCTCTTCATTGACTCAACTCTGGCTTTCCAGTACATCCCTTCTGATCCATGCTTCTTTTTTTCTTCTCCCATAATTTGAATGTGATGAGCCAACCATGTTGCCATTTTCTGCAAAGGGGCCAGAGTGAGAACCCTCTCATGAAGCTAGTCATGGATGTTTGAATGTGAGGTAAGGTTGCTCTCAGACGTCTCTGGTTGCCATGCCCATCCATGCCTTCATTACAACCAAGATACAGAAATGAAGGGGGGATGTGACCCCCCATTCAACTGGCAACACTCCTCCCTCAGCCAGTGGGAGAGGGGGAGACAACTGTAGTCCCCAGCAGCCAATTAGAGGGCAGAAGATAGCCAGGAGACTAAAAGCAGTTTCTGACTCTAAGAAGAGCCTTGAATGCCTGGGAAAGCAGGAGGGAAGGCTTTGAATAGCCCTGGTTTCCTTCCATGTGGCAGAGCCCAACCAGGGAGCAGAGGGGTTTCCTATAGCCTGTCAGCACAGCACTTTCAGGCCCAGCAACTGATCTGTCTATAACCCCACCCTGCAGAAAAGCCTCAGGAGGCGTGGACAGTCCATTCTTCCTGTCACCAGCCTGCCAGCAAAAAAGAGGAGAGAGATTCCATCTCTACTGCCAGCACCTGCAGCCTGCTCACCCTGCAACCAGCCCACACTGGATCCAGGAATTTGGATTCAGAGATCTGGCCTGTTTGCAACTGGACTTGTGGGTTCCAAGCTTTATAAACTGTCAGCACAGTTCTAGAAGGGAGCACGCAGTTAGTCCCTCTCCAGTGATCCCCATAGAGGATCTGCTTGCCAGCATCAGTTTCTTGACTGCTCAGCCAGAAAATATACCTGTGTGGGTACCCTGTAGTTTAGGGAGTTAGGGTTTAATTTTGCACTATTAAGGCACATTGAATCAGCAAAAGGACTTTCAACTACCGATTTCATCAAGACCTACACTGCTAATTCCCAGTATAATAAAGTGTGTTTCTAACAGCGTCTCCTCATAGGCTTGCAACATGTCTCTATGTGCATCACCTGGGTACCTGAGACATGGGGGACAGACAGAGAACTCAGGAGAGGGAGACGCTTTTGGTTAGGAACACTGAGGGAATGTGTGGTCATGTGAGCTAGTATGCTTTCTGACATGGCCTTTAATAATTAAAAAACATTATTAATATCACTAATCATTTTAAACAATTAATATTTGTACTGATTGTTTATTTCTCTTTAATCAAATCATTGCATAAAGTTTATAGTTATTGTTTTAAATTTTTTTGCTTGTGTAAGTTTGAAGTATTTGTGAGTTCAAGTGTGGAAGCTTTTGCATTAGTGTGGTAACCCCTTGTCTCACTGGGGACACCTCCAAGTAACTTTATTCTTTAGCACACTAAGAGGAGTCAGGAACCTGCCAGCAGCATCACAAAGCTTTTGAACTGTCCAAAGTCTGTTTGCACATCATACAGGTACTAAGCCTGCTCTAAAAGGAGGATAACATACAGAAGAAAAAACACTAAGCAGGCTCTAAAGTTCCATCCCTCTAGATTTTGTTGTTGTGGTTCCCTTCAGCCATTCAAATTTCATTTCCCATTCTTCTTCCATTTCTCCCACTTTCCATCTCTCTTTCCTTTGCTCTCTATTCTTTGCTTCTGTTGGTTCCCCATCTTGACCTGCATCTTTGTCTCCACTTCTTTCATTTCCTTATTCTTTCCACCCATTTTCCTATCCACATTTGTTCATTGTTTTCCTTTTCATTTTTACATGCAACTATTAGCCTTTCCTTTCCATCCATTCCCAAGCAGTTATAGTAATTATTCAGAAAATTCAAACCATCTAGTTTCTGTAATGCAGAGCCCTGCCAACAACATCATTGATCCAATAGCATGTGCTATCATAACAAACAAGGTGACTGGTAATAATTATCTCTTTCTGTTTTTCCATGCTGCAGGGATATCTGCTGAGTTGCACAATCCATGTGTGAATGAGTATGTAAAGCATCAACTGGCAATTGAACAAGATCCTGATACTCAGTTACTGCTAACACACTGATCTAAAATATCACATTATGTGATTCTGAAAAAAAATCTGCTAAATTTCATGTTTCATTTGCAAGGATAAATGTGAAATATCTACTGGGGACATAGATATGTAATGTTGGTACTTCAGGATTTTTGTAATGAAGAGGGACCCAGCAACAGTATAGAAAGCAAGTATATGTATAGTGTTTCCTGATCATCATTTTCAAAGTTGGGAAGGAAATTTCTTCCATGTCAGACTGACAGAGACTATGTTTGTTTGTTTCTTTGTCTTGCCTTCCTCTCTAGCAGAAGGCATGAGCTGGTTGCAAAGTTCATTTGAGTATATCTCACCAAATCACTTTTCTGCCATTGCCGGGGCATTGGTGCACCTCAGCTCTTCCAGATCTTTACCTGTGACACCAAGTAGCCTCCAGAGGCCTGTAATACTTTAGTCTAACCCAGATTAGTGAGCTCAGTGCAGAGGTAACTGAGTGAGGTTTGGTGGCCTCTGAAATATAGATGGTTAGACTAAATGATCTGGTGGTCCCTTCTGGTCCTAAACTATATCTCCTTGCCTACATTAAGGATATATTGCATATATTTCTGACTACTGCAAACAGTGGTTCAGCTCCACTGGTTTTAGCAGTATCAGGAGTGAGATCTTTACCCCACTCTATCCTCTTTACTTTGGTGGTGTAAGGCACTCAGTTCAGACATTGTGAAAGTTAATTAAGGTTCCCTTCTAAGTACCCCCTCTCACATAGCATGAGGTTATACCAAAGGCAAGACACAGAGTGTGAAGGATCTGTCTTGGCTGGATCACAAAATCTCACACCACGAGGTCTAGTGTAAAGAGATCATTAGTTGAAAAGGTAGTTTTAAGCATTGTGTTGATTAGACCTATTCTAACCTGAAGAGTAATATGTCATAAAGCTTAAAACACTGGCAGTCTGTTTGTCAGATTCCCAACTTGGTCTTCCTCTTGCTTTCTTGAATTTGTAAAATGATTTCTTGTTACCCTTTATGTCCCTAGCTATTTTAATCTCGCTTTTTGCCTTGGCCTTTATAATTTTGTCCCTACATGCTTTTGGTGTTTTTTAAATATAATCCTTTGTCATTTGACCTAGTTTCCCTTTTTGTATGACTTTTTTGAGTTGTAGGTCACTGAGTATCTCCTGGTTAAGAGAGAGTGGTCTGTTACCATATTTCCTATCATTCCTATACATTGGGGTAGTTTGCTTTTGTGCCCTTAATAATGTCTCTAAATAACTGCCAACTGTCCTGAACTCTCTCTTCCCATACACTTGCTTCCCATGAGATCTTACAGACCAACTCTCTGAGTTTGCTAAAGTCTGCCTTCCTCAAGCCCATTGTTTTTATTGTGCTGTTTTCCATTAGAATCCTTAGAATCATGAACTATATCATTTCATAATCATTTTCACACAAGCTGTATTCCACCCTCAAATTCTCAACCAGTTCCTCCCTGTTTGTGAGAATTAAATCTAGAATAACCTCTCCCTAGTTGCTTTTTCCACCTTCTGAAATAAAAGCTTTCTCCAATGCATTCCAAGAACTTGCTTGATAATTTGTGCCTTGCTATATTATTTTTCCAATGGATGTCTGGATAGTTGAAGTCCCCCATCACCACCAAGTCCTGTGCTTTGGATTTAAAAAAGTTATTAAAAAAAAGCTTCATCCATCTCTTCTTCATTAGGTGGTCTAAAGTAGACACCTACTGTGACATCACCCTTGTTTTTTGCCCCTTTTATCCTTACCCCGAGACTTTCAACAGGTTCATATATTGACTTAATTCATTTTGGGCTCAAGAAGCCTTTTTTGCTTTTTTTCTGTTTCTATTTCGACTGTGACTGTATCTAAACTGCATAGAAATGTAACTATCAGGTGTAAAAGCAAGCCCCTCTGTCAAAAAAAAATAATTAATATGACTAATTTAGTTTTGTGTACTGGAGCTGCATAGTGTGTGCTGCAGTATTGTGTCTATGTCAGTTTCTTATGTGACTCCAATAACCAATAACACAAAGAAAAATCTTTTTACAAAAATGTTTTAATTGTCAATGGAGCTCCCTTTGAATCACACCTGAATAACTGAGATTAGAATCTGGTTCAAAGGCTTTGGAAGGAAATCTGCAAAAATCCCATGTGTAAGAGGAATTGTGGACTAGTGGTTAGACCATGAGTGTTGGAGTGAATTCATTACTTTCTGTAACTGCTCTGAGATCCTGGGGTGATGTGCTGTTATAAGAGGAAAGTGCTGTTATTTATGTTAACATCACTCCCTGAGCACAAAGTCAACATAACAG
This sequence comes from Emydura macquarii macquarii, assembly GCF_026122565.2. Classification (NCBI taxonomy): domain Eukaryota; kingdom Metazoa; phylum Chordata; order Testudines; family Chelidae; genus Emydura; species Emydura macquarii. The sequence continues at coordinate 120,792 of NW_027130849.1, read as the reverse complement.
TGAAGTCCCACTTCCATCCTGTTTTTAGGAACCTGTTTTAGGAGACTTCTGAAAAGGACAAATAAAGGGAATTGAATCTGAAATAAAAGGAAATATAAATAAAACTACAATGCTTAAGAAACATCTCACATCTCAACATCTTTGCTGTACATTTATACTTCTTGATAATACACCACATCAGTCAAGTCTCTTACTCTCTTCTTTATAAAACAAGCTGGATGCATTATGATTTTGTCAATTTTATTTACGGAAGAAAAGTGAATAAGGTGAAAATTGTTCTACTCCTATGTAAAGCTTTTAGGTTTTAGGTCAAATTCTCTTCTGTAGGAAACTGGCAAAGCTCCACTGAAGTCACTGAAGCTGCACTAATTTAAATCATCAGAGAATTTGGCCTTTTATAATTAATAGCACCTTTCTCCCTCTTCCACGTGTCTCCAGGGAGTTTTACAATAGTCATATGTAAAGCATCTCCCACCTCTACAAACTATCCGAAATAGCAGAATCTGCACTTCATTATTCCAACTAGGTATTGTGTGCCACCGCCTGATAACCTGGGAAGCTATGGTTTGTACGTGAGGAAAAAATACATGAAGAGGCTTATTAGACACAAGGTAAGAGGTTTTCTGCTGTCACTAATAGAGAAAAAAAGAACTCTTAATTTGACTCGAGTCTTCATTATTCACTCTTGTCAATAGAAAGGTGAAGAGCAAAGGAAATGTTAAGTGCCCCAAAGGAACTCACCTAGTAGCCATGCCTGTCTGGAATGAGTGTTGTAAATATTGTAGAAAAAGAAGGCACGGCAAGTGATGTACATGATTCTTACATCTGTTATTAAACTGATTTTATTCACAGATGAATTGCATACACTTCTTATGTTATTTCCTCTTTCTATCAGACAATCTATTATGTAAAGAAATGATAAACTATACTTAACTATCCTTGCTGAGTGTTCTAAAAGGGCACAGAAGGATTTCTTTCTGCAGTTTCTGCTGTTTTGGAAAGATGGTAAAGTGTGCCCACAACACCATATGAATCATCATGTCTTCTCCAATTGCCTCAAGCCTCATGACACTATTTCTGCCTAATTGTAATATTACTGCTTGCCAGTTCCTGAAATGAACTAATGTCTATGAATGTTAATACTGCATATCTTTACCTGTTTTCTTTAGTCTTGATATTACTGATATATTAGGGCAAATCAATTACATCACAGCAGCACTTGACACAGCTGAGGGCAGGGAGTGGCTTTCCACCCCTTCCCCAGTCTTCAGGCTAACCAGAGGACAATTCATCCCACAGTACACTGTAGAGCATCCTGAGCCTTAAAGACTCTATCATAATGCATATGCACAAGGGGGATAAATTAAGATCGCATAGGCAACCTCAATTTGGGTATTTCCTAACATTTGAGTTCTTGAATTTGCATTCTTAATGATGTTCTTTTAACATAGTTTTTTGTGTGTAATTTCCTAGTGTGACCAGGCTTCATCTGCACTGACTCCGCCTGGCCCAGGGCACAACTCCCCAATCCTAAGGTTGCCATTGATTCTTGTGAGGTTTCTGGCCAAGGCACACTTAAGTCCCACCCTTCTGGGGGTGCTATAGTCCTAAAGAAATCAGGAACAGAAAAACACAACTCAAAACAGGGTCATCCAACAAGCTTTCAGTGGGACCCTACCCTTCTGTGTGGACCAGCACTGGAGGAGGATGAGACACACACTTTGCCAGTGGGTTTCACAGCTATTTGCTGACAGCAGAATAATGTTGAGACTCAGGAATCTTGGGTTCCATCCCTGGCTCTAAAGGGGAGTGTGCTTTAGTGAGCAGACTCGTCTGCACATTTCATCCAACCTTGAGCCCTTCTGTTCAATTCCATCCATCCTGTTCCTGTCCCAGCCCTGTCTCTTCTCTACCCATGGTTCCATGTCCCAGATTCATGCTCTTAGACCAGCCAATCCTAGTTTCTCCCCCTGGACTCACTGTTTGAGTCTCAGTCTCCGCTCCAACTTCCAGTATCTGCCCTCCCCACACCAAGTGACAGTCTCCTTTCCCAGTCTATCCTAAATCTCCCCTCCCACCCAGCTCTGGGGCTAGCTATTTTCAATTATCTTCTCCCAGCTCCTCATCAGATTTTTCTTCCCCACACCATCCCATCCACCGTCTCCCAGTTTCAATCTCCTTCTCCAGCCTCTTCATCCAATTTCAGTCCTACCCCCTTACCTCTTCTTAGCTCCTTTTCCCAGTTTCTTTTCCCAGCCAGTCCAAGTTCTCCTCCCACCAACTCCCATTCCTCAACTCCAAGTCAGATTGCTTTCTCCCTTTTATCTGTCCTCCACTGATTCCTAGTTCCCATCTTCTTATCTAGCCAGTCTCACTTCCCACACCTCATCTCATATCAGTGTTTTCTTCAGCTGACAGTTTTTCCCCATGATTCCAAGTCCCAGCCTCCTTGCCTAACTAATCCCAGTCTCCCCCTCCAAGATCAAATTACACTTTTGATCCCCATCTGCCTCAGTTCCAGTATCACAATAATCTTTGTCCCAATCTACTCCTTTCCCACCCCTTGGTCCAGCATTAGTCCCTCTGCATTTGAATCAGATGACTTCCTATTCCATGCTTCTGGATGCCAGCAGGGAGATAACTAAGGTCATGTCTACACAGTAAAGAAAAACCGGTAGCTGGCCTGTGCCAGCCAACTCAGGCTCATGGGGTTCAGGTTGTTGGGCTGTTTCATTGCTGTGTAGACTTCAGGGCTAGAACTGGAGTTTGATTTCTGGGACAGTGCATGTGCAGTCTAGTTAGTAGTAGGAATGGTGAATGAATGGAGGATGCACTATGTCACTCTATGGGCAATGGTACGTGTGTAATCTGGCCACCCACAGGATCAGTCCTGGGGCTGGTTTTGTTCAACATCTTCATTAATGATCTGGAAGATGGGGTAGATTGCACCCTCAGCAAGTTTGCAGATGACACTAAGATGGGGGGAGTGGTAGATACTCTGGAATGTAGTGCAGAGTCCTGCACTTAGGACGGAAGAATCCAATGCACAGCTACAGACTGGGGACCGACAAGCTAGGCGGAAGTTCTGCAGAAAAGGACCTAGGGGTTACAGTGGATAAAAAGCTGGATATGAGTCAGCAGTGTGCTCTGGTTGCCAAGAAGGCTAATAGCATATTGGGCTGCATTAGTAGGAGCATTGCCAGCAGATCGCGGGAAGTGATTATTCCCCTCTATTCGGCATTGGTGAGGCCACGTTTGGAATATTGTGTCCAGTTTTGGGCCCCCCACTACAAAAAAGGATGTGGAGAAGTTGGAGAGAGTCCATCAGAGGGCAACAAAAATTATTAGGGGGCTGGAGCACAAGACTTATGAGGAGAGGCTGAGGGAACTAGGCTTGTTTAGCCTGCAGAAGAGAAGAATGAGGGGGATTTGATCGCAGCCTTTAACTACCTGAAAGGGAGTTCCAGGGAGGATGGAGCTAGGCTGTTCTCAGTGGTGGCAGATGACAGAACAAGGAGCAATGGTCTCAAGTTGCAGGGGGGGGGAGGTCTAGGTTGGACATTAGGAAAAAGTTTTTCACTGGGAGGGTGGTAAATCACTAGAATGGGTTACCTAGGGAGGTGGTGGAATCTCCATCTTTAAAGGTTTTTAAACTGTGGCTTGACAAAACCCTCGCTGGGATTATTTAACTGAGGTTAGTCCTGCTCTGAGCAGGAGGTTGGACTAGATGACCTCCTGAGGTCCCTTCCAACTCTATGATTCTATGATCATTGAGGGCATGGGACATGGACAGTCCAGTCAGCACTAGGAGCTCTGAAAGGCTCAAGCACGTGCAGTGCAGATGGAATCTTCAGAAACTTTAGGTGTTAAACTTTAGCAAGTCTCTACTGAACATGTGCGAACTGATTTTCAAAGGTGTACAACATGGCCAGGTTTGGGCATATTTTTCTCAGGGATGGCAAAAGGCACATTTCTAATCTAAGGCCAAACTCTCTGCTAAATTTCAAGTCCATGCTGCAAAGCATATGGGTGCTTGAATCTCTCAAATAAAGGGTGTCCAGAATTTATTTTTAAATATGGATAAAACAGTATATTTTTCCCTAGCCTTGTTCATAGAAACAGATGAACCATTTGGCTGAAATAAGTAAATAAATAATAAAAAGCAAAAACAGGCTGAGGCAGACAACCAGCATGGAAAAAAAATCATCTTAAATGGTTAAAGTTTCACAAAGTTACATATAACAGAAGTGTCAGGCAGATTTAATAGGCAGCCCTGCCCATTAAAATTTGTGTGTGTATCATATATATGTGTGTATATATTGCACGATTAAGTAAGAGAATACAGGGTTAGATTGTCTATTCACATGGTCTAATTTGACACTTTCAATGTTCCTACATTTTTATATTATTTATTCAAGTAATACAATTACTGATAATTGTATTTTGTTCTGGAACAGATTCTCAGTTTCCCATTTATCTCCAGTGGGAAAGATTCAGATTTCAGATTGGTAATCCTTGACAGTTGTATCTCTGGCTAATCTGTATTTTATTCTGCTTACAGGCAGAAATTTAAGAATTGCTTCCTTTGTGTTATAGAAATTACATGACATAGTAATCAAAGATACATGATCATTATAATCATAATTGGATTAATCAACTAACAGTAAAAAAGTTGAATTATCTCCCACGCTTAAATCACAAGGTTATTTAAAGGTTAATGTTCCTATCGTCTCTGATGAATGGCTCTGACTACCAGTTTGTAACCACTTCTGTGTACTTAATTTCTGTTATCAACCTCCACCATCTTACATACAGCAATTCTATTCATTGTATCGTTCAATCATAAGAAAGGGAGGAGACCTCTCAATGAAGAGATCTCTCTGTACCTTGGTCCTGCTTGCTTGCTTGCTTGACTGACTGATCCACTCACTCCTGTCCTTCCCCCTAGTACTTCCTTCCTCTGCTTCTTTTCTACTCTTGCAGTTTACAAGCAAATTAGTTCCTTAATTCTCCCCAGTGCAAGCTGATCTTGTAATTAGCCATTCTTATCCCTCAATCAGGCCCCCTCTCAGGGAATTAATTGGATTTAGAATGACCAGAGTGCTGGTTGAATTGCTGGTTCTCAGCACTCTGTCACAGCCAATCATACTATCCCTTAGAGCTGGTCTACCCAGTGGTCTTACTTCACACTGATTTTTTTTTCACACTAACTGGTGCATATTAGTCAGTCCAAAATAATTATTTCAGTTAATTCCATTGACCTCAGTGGAACTACTCCTGATTTATTGTGGTATAAGAGAACAATCATCCATAGAGACTCAAAAATACACACTAGAAAGCAAGGACTGCTTTCTCTGCCTAGAAAATTTGTAGCCATGAAAAACTTCCAATGTAGAATAGATTACACCCAGTGCAAGGCCTAAAACACCTCTTGACTACCCAGGTCTCACTGTAGAGGGCAGAACATTCATGACCGTGATAATTGCTGGCTATGTCCTTTCTGATGCTCAGTTCCTTTTCAGAGACCTGGTTCTTATCATCAGTCACTCGAGCCATTCTCTGTGAGAACGCAGAATTAAATATGTTCAACCAATCCTCCTCTATGTGGGGAGTAGGCTCATCAGTGCCTCCAGCATGTGTCCTCTCAAAAGAAAACCTGCTGCCATGTGGAGAGTAGACTTCCTAACAGGCTGCACAGGGGACCTATTTAAAAAAGTGTAAATATTAATTATACATGTCAGGGTTGACTTTCCCCTTGATGTACAGGCATTTTAGCCTTGTATTAATGGGGAAATAGCACACTGGGTCTTGAAATATGTATCAGTTCATATGTTTTCCATGTAATCATCCTCTTTTGATTAGGGATTAGAAGGCTGCAACTGAGCTTAATGTAATGCTGCAAAGACCTGGCTTTGTATGCTTGTCAACTGCAAGTATTACAAGGATGTGACATTAGTTCAGAACCACAAAAAAGGAATAATATTTACAATGGAAAGCTATTATCTGCTTAGCTTTGGCATATATCCTTTTCTTTAAATTGATAAACTCATATTCTGGGATTTTCTTCCATTTATATTTGTCAAAGATCTTTTCAATCAGGTTTCACCGCTTGGCCTAACTAGGCAATGATAACATTAACAATCTTGCTATTTTCATAGCACCTTTCATCCCAAAGTGTCCCGAGGGCTTTAAGAACTATTGTATAAACAGCAGTATGTACAGGGACCCCTTCGTCCACAAATGAAATGCAACCAGCTCAACACTGAAACCTGGTAAATGTTTTAAGCCCACAATACTACACAGTGGATTAAGACAGATAGTGAAGAATAGCTTTTCTATTACAATCTACAGGGGGAAACTAGATACGTATAAGGTAATTACCTTAGCTCAGTTGGAATTTGGATAGGACATCAGAGTTAGCACACCTAGGGTGAAATCCTGGCTTCATTTAAGTCAATGCCAAAACTCCCATTGACTTCAATGAGGCCAAGATTTCCATCCTTCATCTTTAGAAAAGTTCCGTATGATCTGTGATAGCCATGAGTGATTTTATCTCATTTCTGAAAGACTTTTATGCGTTATACAGAATTACAGGGTTTCAGCATTATTTTCTGTCTTGACGAATACAAGGGAGAAATATGGAAAGGTTAGGCCATAGTAGAAGATAAAAAAGTTTTACACTTCATTTTTCATAATTTATGTATCATTATAATAGGAAACTGTGGATCAATGGGAGTTGCTGGGTGCTGAGCACATTTGAAAATGAAGGCCCTCTTGTGGATTCCAAGCACTTTTGAAAATCAGGCTCTGTGTGTCTGATCATTAATCTCAAACTTGGTTTACTATTAAAGAAGTTTGCAATAAATACTTCAGTTACACAGAATCAGCCAAGGGTTCACGTCCACTGTCATTAATATTATTAAGCTGCTCACAATTGTCTGAAACAAATTATATTCATTCTAAAATCTTCATCTTTACCCAGATTTGATTTTTTGCTTGTTTATGTGTGGTGGGTTTGTTTGGGTTTTTTTTTGAAAGGCTGAGTAAAATGTAATCGGTCATTTTTTAGGGGAAAAACCACGTCTCCAGTACATTCTGATTAGGAATTACATTCATGCATAACTCAAAAATGGCTCAAACAATTTTCTTCAAACTTGGTTAACTTAGTAGATCTTACTGAGATCTAAGGGAAAAGTAAAATATGTAAATGCAGTAGAATTTGCTGGGTTTTTTTCATTAACTTCAAGCAGCAGAAGTTTAGAAAGTTGGAGCATTCTGTAGTATTCAAGTGTGAATTAAAGCTGCTATGATTTTTTAAAGACTATTTTAACATTTATAGTGCATAGAGGGGAAATAAACTAGACCCCTTATGATCTAGAGGAAAGAGTACAGGGTTAGAAGCCAGGGAATCTTATGTTCTACAGCCCAGACAGCCACTCACTATCCTTAACAATATTTTGAATGTATCCAACATATTTCAAACATTATTCAGCTATCCCTACAACACCACTGTGAGGAGCCAATCTGCAAATGGTTAAATAACATGATCAAGGTCAGATGCAAGTCAGTATCAGAGGCAGGATACTTACCAACCTGAAAAAGATATGTACCCCTTGGCTCTCTTATTTAATGCGGAGCTGGAAATTGATTTAGTGACATTCTCATTTGTTGAGATGGGAAATGACGTGTAAAAGACGATGCATTTCACATCTGACATGTGAAACAGTTACCACACAACTAATTAACAGCTAACTATAGTATTAACACATCCTCTGTGTCTGCCTGGGAGACAAAAGCTGGATAAGGAAAAGGGGAAAACAATACTGCTACAGTGTCCAGCAAAATGTCACTGCGTATAAGTGTATTTTCCCAAACTTTGTACACTTTATTCAGTTTACTTGGTAGCTTGACTGAAGGAAGGTGATAGATAAGTGCCAAATTGATCGCCTCAGAGAACTGAGCCAATCACATACATGGGCTACTGGGCTGACATGGAAAAATTAGGCACTGGGGTCTAATAGTTTAGGCAATAATGCCAAACTATTTCAGTGACCAACTGTGCTCTGTTATCCCATTGTAAATCCACATTTAGACATCAAAATAAATGTCTGATTTTCTGAGATACTCAGCATCCCTAGATTCTACTGAGTCCAGTGTTGATAAACATTGGTGAATATAGAAAGCTGTGGTTGCTCAGCACCTCTGAAAATCAGGACACTGATTTATCATTGTAGAAACCTAACTCTATGCCCTTGAATCAGAAGTCCAAATTCTGTTCTCAGTTCCACCATTGAAAAGCAAGGCTAACTTCACTGAAATCATGTAAAGACAATGTATAGAACAAATACTGTATTTGAGAAGCAACTACCATATTGATAGCTTGCACTCAGTTCTAGAGAAATGATTATAGGTTACTGTGCTGATAGATTTAACTTCATTTAACTAACTAGTTGGCTGTTACTTCTTAAACCATGGTTTCCACTCCATTATTCAACAGAAAATGTAGATCTTTCATATATCTTTGGATTCATTGAAGCTGCCTTTCAATTAGAAGTGTACTTGGACCAGTTCTTGAGAGTAGTAAAGTTTACTTTTATCCCAATTAATTTAGTAATTGAAAATGGGTGCAAATTCTTCCATGATAGTCATTATATTTCTAGTGGACTCCACAGTGTTATTTAATAGATTAGAGTTACTCAGGAGTGGCCAAATTTACTGACCCTCCAAGATGCATACGATAATCTTCAGAAGTTCAAGAGCCGCAAGATGTGCAAAACCTTGACGTATATCCCAGAACTCCCCATACACCCCCATTCTCCACCTACCGGATTGCTGGGGGGAGGGAGCTTCAGGACTTCTGCCCTGTGGTGGAGCTAAGGGCTTCTGCCCTTCAGGGAGGGGGGTATTGGGACTCAAACCCCCCAAGCCCAGGCACCCCTTTTCTCTCGCTGATGGAGAATGAGCGGGGAGGGCTCTGTGACTGCACTTCAACTATAAAAGAGCCACATGTGGCTCGTGAGCTGTTATTTGGCCACACCTGGGTTTAATCTTACTATTATTATGTAAATAATCTTGATATAGACCATTAAACTAGATATTTTCCTGCACAAATAATGATATGAGTTTGTTATGGTTACCCATTTAAAAATAAAGTATGTACTATTGACTTTCATTTCTGCTGCAGATAGCACTTTCCTTGTCACATTAGAAATTTTGGCTAAGGCAGTGGTAATAATAGCAAGAGCCGGAGTTCCATATGAAATAGGATGTATAGTACATTTTCTAATTAGTACATACTAATGCACTACAGTGCATTAAATTGATGATGCATCTGTTTACGAAATCAAATGTTCCTCTTGAGCATTTGTACTTTGTGTCTTAAAAAATGAAAGATTAGCATTTTGCACTTTATAACAATATCTAACCTGTCTCTGTTTTCTTTTTGCATTTGTCTTGTATTTTGACAGGCAGAGAAATTGTAAGTGTTCCACAAGAGACCTTTTAAGTCTTGCAGTATCTTTCCTGATGTAACCTTGTTAAAAACAAAATATATATGTAAAAAAGGAAGGTCTAAACTGTTAGGTAGTATACAACAAGCATGAGAAGTTTAACATTAGAATGGAGATGTAGCAAACCCAGGAACTCTGTGGTTTTGCTCACTTTTTTGTAATAATTTAACCAAGCAATTGTGCATCAAACACATTTTGAAGGCCTTCCTGATTACAAGTAGCTCTTTTTAGCTCGCCACATGTATACAGCTTATGGATTCTGCATACAGTTACAAAATTGTGTCTTTGTATCTGGTCAAGTTATTCAAAAGAAATCTCTGCCATGTAGTATAACCATTCTAGACAATTTTTGTAGGTTCCACCAATGGAAGGTGGACCTTTTATGCTAATGAATTTCTCTATGCCTGTGAACCTTTTCTCTGGTTTAATGAGGCCAAAATATTAGCTTGATGCCCCCTCTAGAGTAATTTTGTTGTAGCCAATGGATATTGTGGCCAAAAGCTGCATTAACTGCCATCTGCATCAGCAGCTTGTCAGCCAGGTGCAAGTACTCAGCTGGCAAAGCTGGCAAACTTTTTTTTGGTTTAATTAAAAAATATGGGGTCTTTCTCCATTTGATAGAAGCCCTCAATCAATATTTCAACATTTAAAAAGTTTTTAAATGGTGTTGGCACTGTTTCCTCTCCTGGCTCCTTAGACACACTAGTGCAGTTCCTAATCATAGCTAATGGAATCCACATGATATTAACCATATTGTCCATATCACATACATAACTTTCAAGAGGACGTTTGGATGGCACATTCCTTGCAAAGTGGAGAGAATAAGGTAAAGCTAAAATCCAACACAAGATCAGTGCAAGATTGGGTTGGATTAGATGGAGTTAGGATTGGGGGGGGGGGGGGGGGGGGGGGAAATGGCATATTAACATTCTCCCAAATAGGAAAAACAATAGCTTTATAATTTACAATCCTGTGGCTTTTATTCTTTATGTAATATAAAGTAGATGTAAATCCTGAATAGAAGAGAACAAGTTGTAGGTCTAAGAATTCTGTGGCTTCTAGTTTATATGTTTGGTGCGGTTGTATATGAGGTTTTATGCTTGTGAGAGTTGGTCCCAAACTATGAAATTTGGATCAGATTTCAATCACCCCCAAATTAGTAGATATTTTAATCCTGATTTTAGTTCAACTCATTATAAAGGTAACAGCTGTTTTCAAAATTCAGATACACATCTTGATGGGAGTTCAATTCACACATACACACACAATTTATGAATGGGATTATGTGACTGGGTTCCCTGCTGTGGTGTGAAGCTGGGCTCAGTAGTCCTGGTGGACCCTTCCAGTTCATGTCTTACTTTCCTAAAATTTTATGCTTTAAGGCTTTAGCTGCTCACCTCTAGGGGACAGGAAGGGAATATTTTTCCTCTAATGTGTTCTGGCTTTTTTGTCTTCTTCTTTTCAAGCATCAGAGATGGCCACAGCTGGAGATGGGGCATTGGATGGAGTGCTCTGAGGTGGTACTGAGAATTCTCTCTTTTAAGTGGTTGGATGGTGGGTCTTGCTCAGATGATCAGGATCTAACTGTTTGTGATATTCAGAGATTGGAAGAAAATTTTTCCCAGGTCAGATTGTCAGGAACCTTTGAGTTTTTTGATCATCCTCTGCTGCATGGAGCATAGGTCACATGCTAGGTTTATCTGGTTTGTCTTTCTTAAATGCCTGCCATTGCAAAAGCCTCAGTCATTGATGAAACTCAGTCCTTCCTGTTCTCTGCCTGTGGCAAACAACAGGTTAGTCTCCTGAGGGCTGTAATACTTTGGTCAAATTTTTCTGGGCTTGATATGGGGTTCTGGGCTGGCTAGGTAATAGTTAGTAGCCTGTGAAACACAGAAGGCCATACTATATGATAACTGGAAGTACCTTTCCATCTTAAATTCTATAACTCTAAAGTATTCCAGGATGGCTGGAACCAGGGGTTTGTTTTGGGCCCAACTCTGAAATCTGTGAGGGGGAGTGGAGGGTTTCAATGTGAGGGGTTTTTTTTCACTATTTTTTTTCAACCTTCCCCCCCCAACCTCCCCAGGCTATTTTCAGCATTAAAAAGAGGGAACAAAACCCTGCTGCTTTACAGAGAACTTTGAACAACACCGTGTGTAATATTTGTTACTGGACATTTTCCCACTGTTCTTTATTACTTGAGATAGTCACATAAAAACAAAACTGTTGATTCTTAGGGTTTGTTCCTGATGCTTATTCCTGACCTTAAGTCTTAATTCTCAGTGTGGTATTATCTTCCTCTCAGATTATATTATTTATTATTTGAATGATGGAAGTGCTTAGGAGCTGCAATCATGGTCCAGGATATCACTGTGCCACAGTTTGCAATTGTAAGGTCACCAAATGATTATTATGATTTCAAGTAGTATCCCCTGCAGCAGGAGGAACTATACATGAAAGGAACAAAGACCTTGTGATTGGGCAACCATGTCTTTCAATACACTTGGCAGAAAGTGGAATGAAAATATGACATGTAAGAAGTATCATCTATAAATACAGTTTACTATAAGGTATCAGTGGATTTTTTTTTCCTCAGAAGAAAAATTAAAAAGAGGTGTTACTTTTCTATGGTGTTTGAGTATATTACACTTGCTCATGTAATAAAATATGGCAAAATAAAAGAAGAGAAGGGTGAAAAGGGACCATGGCATTAAACAAGACAGGAGAATAGGGATATTTCCAGCTGTCTCCAGCACATAAAAATAGATTTTGGGGCTATCCATCAGCAGTGAATTTTAAGAGTCCAATGCAAAAGGCATAAATGTGTATCACATGGGAAGTGGCCAGCAACAGAATCAACCAAGCAAAAACAGAGAGAAGCCAAAATCCTTCATTGGTAAAAAGTAGCTCTAACCACATGCAAAATGTAATTTTCTAGAGATAAAGCAGAGTCCATAAATAACTCAATATATAAAACACATGCTCCTGTGTAGTGTTATTCAGATAAAACACTAAATGAAAATTCTGCATTCTAATAATCCTGACAAGAGCCAACAATTTTCAATCAGCAAATAATAAAAAAGGTCCCTATTCCTGATCTCTATTCCCTTAGCCATGAGCTTCATATTGCTCCTATTCAGCATCTACACAGAGAACTGGCTGACAGCTGGAGGCAGTCAGATCAGGAGTAGTGCCAGTAGTTGCTGAAAAAGACCTAGAATATGCTGCTGTAGAACAACACGCAATACCAAAAACACTCTTCCAATTTTTTGTTCATCAAAAATGCTGATAACTCAAGGCTCTAATTATTCAAATTGCATCCAAATTAGAAAAAGGATAGCCAACCAGAGGGAACAAGAAAAGCCAACAACTATAGTGACAGATGTGAAGCTTTCAGAGGTCCAGTTTGAATATGTTCAGATTCTTGTCCAAACAATCTGCACCTTTTCAATCTCCATAATTAAACTTGTCATCTCTAAGGATGAGTCATTCTCAAAAATTTACCTATGAATATAGACAGATATCTAAGTGTCTTCAAAAGAAAGTGCCTCAGGAAAATACTAAGTATTTAATAGAATGACTAGTTTCAGCATTTCGTATTAATTCAGAGAGTTCAACAATTTGTTGTCTCCAAAGTTATCCAGAAAAAAATATGGAAATATGTTGGATTTGTGTTATGAATGAAGCCAGAACATCTGCAATGGCAGGCATGCCATTGGGCAGCTGGAGGGACACACAGAAGGAGCCCTGACATATTTCTTCCTTTGAATATTATTCAGAGAGATAAAACTTATGGGACTTAAAGACATAGAGGACATGCAAACAGTGGCCCAGTATAGGCAGGGATGGAGGATCCTCATTCATACCCTAAGCAACATTTGATGACAAAGGTAGGATTCAGATTCACACTTAGAAATATGAACAGATGATACCTGACATAGGCATACAAGCCATCGTTATACATGTAAGCAAATTTCTGGCATATATGAACAAAATAGTTTTTACACATGCACAATTTTAACATACAAAGAAGGATACACATACTTCTGCATTCATGGTTTTGAAAATCTGGGGCCTCCATTTCCATCAGACTTCTTGAGTTTCAAAACATCTTGTAGATACAGATTCTGTCTTTCCTCAATGTTTTTGCTAAACAATATTAAAACAATAGTGAAAGCATTCTTGATAAATGACTTCTGAGTATACTGAGTCATGCTATGTCTGTCCATGAATTTCATCTCTGTACTAGTACCGTGCAAATGATGCTTTTGATTCCATGGTGGTGAATGTGATATAAGAACTAGATAGATTCTTCTTAATCACTGTCCAAAATTCCAAAAAACTCAGAGTAAAATGAAAGCCCACTCTTACATTGTTGTATTAATCCTACTTTAATGTTCCAGCACAAGAAAGGCTATAGATGCATAGGAATTAAAGAAGGAAGAGACTTGTAAAATCATCTAGTTCCCACAACCTTGAAAATACAGGATTGTTACCTAGTGTACAATTACTAATGTTTTGTTCAGTCTGGCTGCAAACATGCTCCTGTTGCCTTCAATGGGTCTCCAATTTTAAATTTTCTAAGTGACAGGACTTCCAACTTTTAAAAATCAAAACAAACAAACAGCTTCCCCCTCCCTCTTTTAGCATTTTTATCTATAACAAACTGAACTTCTAGGTATTTTTTAAGTTCCCCCATAACTAGGTAAAGCAAGCATTCAAAAGCATGGATCTCAACACCTTATCTGAATACATTTCTCGTGGAAATAAAACTGCAAATCTTATGAAATTTCATTGTCACAAAGCTTCAAGAACATCCTGATTGTGGCTTACTTGCTATTGTAAAAAAAAAAAAAAAAAAAAAAAAAAAAAGCATTTCTCTAGGTATTTCATTACTTCTGCCTCTCCTTCCAGAGGAAACCAAGAACCACAGAGAAGCATAAAGAATTAAGCAACTGTCAATGGGATTTTAGCTTGTAAGTGCCTAAATCCCTTTTGAAAATGAAACCTAGGGTCCTAAATCAATTAGGCATTGCAGCAATGCCTAAATACCTTTGGAACACTGGGTCTTAGTGTTATTTCATGTAGCTCACCGTGTAGAGGTTGGAGAATCCTTGTTTCAGAACCTGTCTGTTGTGTTGCTTGGCCCTGAAAAGGGCCATTATGGTGGCTTGAGTTGCTGCTCTGAAGATGGGGAGATAGTTAATCGATGTTCAGTTGCTGAGCTGATGGCATTAGTCATGATTTCTCATTAACAGAGTGGGGATGTGTGAAGGCTGTCATCTTCCCTGCCACTCGCGTAAGCCCTTTTGGACTCATGTGTTTAACTGTTGTCAATGCAACATCAACTCTGATGAAGCTTGGAAAACTGAACTGAGTTCACAAGAAGTCACAAATAAACACCTTGTGAAAGACCCGACCTAGGAGATCCCCGGCTCTGATCTACTGTGAAGCTCATGAGCATCCCTAAATTGCATGCACATGGTAGATATGGATACTTGCTGCACAAATGGAAAATTAAAGACTGTCCAGTGTGCAACTGTCCCTCCATCAATGGACCACCACCTTGTTGTGGTTGGAGGGCTTGTGTGTCTCGATGACCCCTAGAGCTATGCTGGTTGGAGCTTTGTGCTCCTGGTAGGGTCTCCCATGCCAGACAGGTCGAAGGGTAGAGACCAGACGAAGTGTGGTCCCTGGTCCTCCAGGTTGGGGGTTTGGCACAGGGCTAACCACCCTGTCCTAGAAAACACTTGGGGTTACGGAAACAGCAACAAAGAAAATTTCCACGAACAGGTGTGATGGGCCTCTAGGGTCTCCTCAAGGGACTTGTATGAATGGAGCTACTGACAGGATGATAGAGGTTTTGAACACCAAAACAAAGACAAGGTTAGGATTTTGGAATGTTCGTAAGACCAAAGACAACCTGGCGCCGAACGGTAGAACAAGAATTAAAAGACCATCACTACACCTGGGGAACAATAGGCACTCTGGCCCGCAACCGGCAGAAGTGGAAGGACTTTGTTGCTGCCCTATGCGCCACTGGCGTCACGGGCAGTAAGTAAGTAAGTAAGTAAAGTGTGCAACTGTGGTCACCCAGAACAGACCATGGAACATATAACAACTCAATGCCCGATTCACAAATATGAAGGAGGCATCACAGCGATACACTCCACTACTCCCTATGCAATTATCTGGCTTAACCATCTGAATGTAAAATTATGGTGGTTGCTCTACATCTACATCAGCCATACGAAGAGGAAGACAGTGTAGGATAAGAAATACCTTACAAGTCAAGAGTAATGTAGAGACGCAAGGATTCCATACACATATTCAACAGTTGTGAAGTATGCTATGTACCAACTGTCTTGCTGCATAGCAATTTGGAGATGGCTACATTTCAGTAGTGTATGTATATCATTTGTAAAGAGCTTGGGATCCTTTGGAATGAAAGATGTTACACTCAGTTAATACAGATTATTACTTATTCATCTATATTTCATGTCATTTGGCTTAAATGCATTCATATTGTTTAGCAAAAGCAGCAATATTGTTAAATCTGAATGATTAAATATATTTATATTTAAATATTATATATATTTATATTTCTATAATAAAGTTATTTTATGTATTTTACAGAGTGATTACATATATTTTGTCAGTTGATCAATTTATTGATCCCTAGAAGAAGAGACCATATGTGTTTGTTGTTATTTCCCATATGTAGAGACAACAGATCTTAGTTTACATGAGCCCTTCAAATGCTAGTCACATGCAGCCTGCCAGTAGTGTGGTTTACTTTTATGGAGTCTGTAATTTAACAAAATAACAGGACACCTTAGAGAATATTTACTTTATTATTTTCATTTGCCTAAAGAATACACTATAAAAAGAGCTTTAAATAGCATCTTCATCTAATTACTTAACTGTGATTAGAACTTCAAGTGTTTATTGAACTCAGGCCCTAGACACCACATATAAGTAATCTCTTAAAATAATAAATGTCTCGTACCTAGATATCTAGTTTTAGCCTCAGTTAAATTAATGGCTGTGTGTACTTTCCTTGTAACTGCAATCAACATCCATTGTCATATCTAAAGTTCAAATATATTATGGTTGTAACAAATACCTTATAATTAAAAAACCGAGGAAATAAATGCATTTACTGAGATTGACTACAATCCTGGGTCACTGAAGCCTTTGCTATTTATAATACCTGATTTTCATGATTTTTTGACATTTTACATAATTATATATTACCATTTTCTTGAAGCTGAGTTGACATCAATAAAACCTAGTTATTAATTGGTTCAAAATTCTCCAAAACTGTGGTAGCCTGTGTGCCTTCAGAAAATTTGAAATGCTCCTGAATTTACTATAGACTGGCATTTTAAATTGGAGTTCAGAAAGCTTCCCTCACAGTCAACCCATCTCAGGCTGTGATTTCAACAGATCTCACCAGTTAACAAGAGTGGGGCTTCCTTTATACTCGGAAGGGTGGGTGTTATTGGATGGCATGGTCCCTTTAAACGGCCTCAGCTAATCTCTCAGAGATGATGTAGTTAGTGTGGGCCATGGCTAATAAGAAAGATCTGGATAGTAATTTGTGCATAAGTATCAGCTGAGATATTTTACCTATTTGATGCCTACTAAATGAAGAAGGTGTGATTAAGGAGAATAAAATTAGGAAGAAAAAGTGCTGGAGCTTAAAAGGGAAAATGATACTGAAGATGCCAAGAACAAAGATAGTTGGAGGTATAGGTGTGTAAGGCTTGAGATTGTTTTCAGCTAACAAGTTGCACATTAAAACTCATGTAAAAGGCTAATGAGCATACCTGATCCTCAAGGACAATGGCTAGTGTAAACATCCGATGACTCAGGTAGCCTGATGTCCTCTTAGTGATTCTAATTCCAATAAGAACAGCAGATTTGCTTTTTGAATTTCTGTCTGTCTGCCACCTATCTGTAAGGATCCCCCCACTTCTTTGTCCACCCTACTCTCCCCCCCCCCCCCGAGTGTAACCCTAGCATCCTCGAGATAAGTAAAGTGATTAAAAGTGTCTCTGCATGTATGTTACGACCATTATCACTGTTGTTCTCTCCGGATGGGACAATGTCTGTATTTGTAAGTGAATAGATAAAGAATTTAAAACGTACTATGTAATCGATAAGAAAGGGTATATAATTGACCACTGTAACACCATGAAGTTGAAGCTGATTCATCAGACTTCCCGGTATCGTGAATAAACCTCTCCATTATTGTCTGTGCTGCCTGATTCTTGGAGAAAGACTCCTTCATGCTTTACAATTTGGCGCAGCGAGCAGGGCTTCCCACAACTAAGGACAGAGGTGAGTACCTCTTATACTTACCACCTCTGTCGCGCACCTTGGTCTGGGACTCCCTGAGAAACCCTTTTGCACCCCTTTTTATACAAACCACATATAAGGCGCATAGACAAGAGGAATGAACAGGGATTGTGTTTTGGGGTTATAGTTTTGGCCACGTTTTCAGGGTGCAGGGATCGCTTTGGCGAAGGCTGCACTGCCAAGTACTGAGCACCAGAGTGCGCTTCAGTAGTGCTGAGTACAAGGGTGTGCTTGGCTCTTTCCACTGAAATGCCATTTAAGTGGGTTTTAGGAAGCTAGGTGACAATGTCGTACAAATTGCCCCAGGGTGCTTCAATGATGCCCTCAACAGGAAGAAAAATCATTGAATTTCTAAGAGAAAAACATGCAAAGGTTCAGAAATCTATGATAAAAGATGGCTGGACCGGTGTAAGTGTAAAAGCCAGTTTGTTTTGATGGTCTGGTCAGATGAAAGGAAAGCCAGAGAAAGGAGTTGTGATACTTTCCTGTGAAAATGAAGGAAGGTTTCAGCTCCCATCTGCAAACCACCCTTAATTTGGGAGTAAACCCAGGCTCCGATTATGAATCTATCTGCCTGTGGGCTTCTGAATGTGAAGCTAGACAAGCCAGAGATAAGAAAGAAAGAGATTGAGAGAGCATGTTGAGAGCCCAGAGGGGCATTGTGGAAGGAGCAAGGAGAGGAGTAAGTGCAGGCCCTGAGGATTCAGATCCCTGGGACAGTACTTGGAATGGTGACATCTGATGGAGGTGTTGTTTTGGAAGATGAGGAAGTGATTAAAGGAAAGAGAGTGAAAAGTTAACACTACAGAAGCTGGAGGGAATTGAACAGTTGAAAGTTGTAGAAAATGTTATAGGAAAATAATTCTTGGTTTATTTGCAGCCATTCTGAAGGAAAAATGGGCCCTTTTCCTAAAGGAATGGTCTGTGAATAATCCTGACTGAAATCATTTAAATATGGATGATTTAGTTTAAATCTTAACTGGAAAAAAAGAGGTTTCCATTGGAACTTAACTGCCACCAAATGCATAAAAAGGAATGTAATTTGTGTACAGATGAGTGAAAATAATTAGAGCAGTACAAGGGAAAAAGAGAATTTGTGTGTGCAAATATATTGTGTAAATCTGTATGGTTTTAAGGACCTAAACCAACACTCTTAGTTTGTAAAAAACCCTGCTTTGTAGGTTTCAGATTAATTGGTTTGGTTAGCATTTAACCCTTTGGGTAAGTCCATGTTTTATAAAGTTCAGCATCTTTTAAAGACCAAAGTTGTGGCTGTGGGAGAGGCAGCCAGAACCAGAAGAATGGGGAGAGATTCTGGATCCTTTTTTTTTTTTTTGGTGATAAAGTAGCACAAAGGAACTGCAAATAATGGACATATCTGGCCAGTAAAAAACTACTTGAAACCAAAAAGCTCAAAGTTCAACCCTCCAAGAAAGGAAGGTGTAAAACAAGATAGTCCTGATACTGAGAAGAACAGTTTAACCCTTAAAAGGTAGGAAACATTGCAAACCTGGCCTGCCTATAGAATGAAACCACAGGAAAATATGGTGGTAATTTCTCTGTTTTGTCTGCAATTAGCAAGGAGATTTGCAAAAAGAAGAGGTATTTTAAGCAATAATCTGCCACCCCCAAAAGGGGTAGAAATGTTCTTTTTGTCTTTCAATAATTCCAGAAAAGCGGGTGCCAGCAAAACAGCTGAAGAACAACACCATGCAACAAAGATTGTGTTTTGTGTTTTGTGCTGTTTGTCTTGTTACTAACATTGTGTGGTATACTACATTAAGCAGAAGAGAATCAATAAGCAAATATATATATATCAATATGGACTTAGTCCAAATAGGGTTGGGAAACCTTAAAGCTATATGAAATATGCGGCAATAGTTAAACACTATCATATGGCTATTACACAAGCAGCAAATGAAAATGGAAAATAGAACTGCTTTAGTTATTGGATGTACTGAAATACAAATTCTCAGTCTGGCTACACTAAAACATAAAATGTATTGGTTATATCAGGAAATATTAAGGTACTAGACCACTTGCTAAGGCAAAAGAAAAGATCCTTGTCTGATACATATAAACTTAAATGGATGCCCTCCGCAATATTACAGCTACCCTTAACCTCACTCAGAGCACAGTTACATTTACTTATAAACTCATGTGCACTCATACCATTCCCCTTCGCAGCAACAAGTCTCTTTCTTCTATTGCCACTGCTAAATCTGTGTCTCTCACCTGGAATACCTCTAGCCCATTTCAAGAATTATGTTCCAGGTTTCCTTCCATCTGAGGACAAGTTATCTTGAGTCTTGGTGCCTGCTCATCTCTGCCCACCCATCCAGGTTACTGGTCAACTTCCCCCACCTACCAAACAATAACCTCTCAAGCCTGAGGCCTTAAACGTGGTAGGTGACATTATTCATTCTTTACACCAATGAGGCATACTTGTTCCCTGTTCCTCCCCCACCAACTCTCCTATCCAGCCAGTTAAAAAAATCTGATGGCTCCTGGCACCTTACCATCAACTACCGCATCATTAATCAATATGCAGATAAACTTGTCCCCATTGTAGCTGACCCATCAGTCGCCCTTTCAGGCCTTGATCATTCTTACTGCATCTTCACTGTTTTAGACATTGCAAACAGCTTTTGGAGCCTCCCCGTGCATCCAGAGTCACAACACTGGTTTGCGTTTACCTTTGGCCCCACCCAGTTCAGCTGGACTCATTTGCCCCAAGAACATCATAATTCTCCCACCCTCTTTCACTGGGTTATGGCAAAGGCCCTCTCTTCGGTAGACTGGGCTTCCGCAAATTCTACTTGTTTGCAGTATGTTGATGATTTATTGTTTGCTTCCTCCACTGTCCCTGACCACTTACATGCCCTTCAAATGCTACTCCAGACCTTAGCTGATGCAGGCATAAAGGCCAACCCTCAGAAAGCTCAGATAGCTCTACCTACGATTCAATATCTGGGTTACACAGTTTCCCAGGACTCCAAAGCCCTCACTTCAGACTGCCGGATCGCAATTGTTGCAGACCCGCAGCTGACAACAGTTCAGGAATTATGTAAGTTAGTGGGCCTCCTTAACTTTTGTAGACAATATATCCCATCGTTTTCCACCTTAGCACAACCCCTCAGTGACCTTCTTAAAGGGGTCCAAGCCTCCTCAGACCCCATCTCTTGGTCACCAGAGAATGACCACTGCTTAACGCAGCTTAAAACAGCCCTCCTTTCAGCTCCAGCACTCGGGTTCCCCTGCCCATCAGTACCATTTGATCTCTGGACCCATGTACAGGATGGCCATGCTATTGCTGTACTCACCCAGAACCACGGCGACAGGCGCCGCCATGTGGCCTACTATTCCACACAGCTTGATCCAGTAACTCTGGCTTTTAACCACTGTCTTCAAGCCATAGAGACAGCTTCCTGGACCATTACTGTTTCCTCACCTTTGGTTTCTGGAGCCCCCTTACAATTTTCGTGCCTCATGCAGTTGGCAAAATCTTGGATGGGGGCCATTTCTCAAAGATCACCTCAGCACAATGGTCGAAGAGGGAATGCGCACTTCTAAGCCCCCACATTACAAGTGCACATTCTAACCTTCTTAATCCTGCTACCTTAATGCCAACAACAGGGGAACCTCATCAGTGCCCTCTTTCTGAGGACACCATTATACAGGACCGACTTGTGTCTGAACAACCACTATCCTCTTCTGATCTTGTTTTGTTTATTGACGGATCCCGGTACTATGTCGCCGGTCAACCTTGTTCAGCCGGGCAGTTTTTGACCTGTCAGGTACATGCCTCCACTCGGGTTCCTTGCTGCCTTCCTGTTCGGCTCAAGTAGCCGAATTAGTGGCACTAACACAGGCCTGTCTCCTGGCGGAAGGCCAGGCTGTTACCATTTACACAGACAGCCGCTATGCATTTGGGGTAGTTCATGACTGTCTTGATTCTTGGACTAATCAGGGGTACCTCACTTCATTCAGTATCCCTCTTAAAAATGGGGGGATACATTAAAGGCTTATTGGAAGCAGTTTAAAAACCTTCTAAGCTGGCTATGGTTAAGATCAAGGCATATACCAGAAACAGTGACCTCCTTTCTCTTGCAAATGCAGCTGTAGACAAGGCTGCTAAAAAGGCTGCAACAATTCCACAGGAAAATCTCCAAGTGGCAGCCACCCCAAACTCCTGATGGTATTATCCATTTGGGATCTAATAAGACACTTCTACATGATGTAATTATGGTTTCTGTTAAAGTAAAATATGATTTGTCTGAGTTTGCTGTACCATTACAAAATGTATGTTTCAACCACCCTAATTCTTTACAATGGCTACAAGAACAGTTAAAGTTACTAGTGCACCAATATACTGTCCGCACCTATGCAGTAAAAAGACAAAAGCAAGGCATCCTAGGTGACATTGGAGGAATATTTGGAAGCTCAAATTCCATGATAAACTCGCTTAATGCCAATGCAGATAGATCTTACAATGCCTGGGTTAAAAGCCAGACTACCCAGGCCCTAAAATACACCAATGCTGGCTTATTATACTCTTCACTGCTATTGACACAGCCATGGATGGATTCTATACAGCAATTAAAAAAAATCCTTTGATATCATAATTAATATGACTATATCCAAATCTAAGGGATGTGCTTGTGATATGTTAGCTCGTGATTTGTTCAATATGTTAAAAGAAGATATGTTAGATATATGCCTTGGTTTCCCCCTCTCCCACATCCTCTCTTTCTCTGCCCTTGCAAACTGCTCAGTTAATTGTTGCCTCCCCCTTACTTCCTGAAACCTCTTCCACCCCCTCTTTTGATTTTCTTCTTACATATCCTTTTGTTATCCACACCCATGTTTTTCCTTCCTCTTTTTATTTTAAATCTATTGGTTATGTGTCTAACAACACTGTCTATCAAATAGGACTTGCTGGCTTTATGTCTCTCTCCCACAGTGGCCGCATGCTCATAACAACTTCGGACTGTTGTACAGAAACTGCTGACTATATCATTTGCTCTTGTTCTACCCTCCACCCTTTGAATACTTCTTCTTCTGTGGTTGTTACTATCCTTCCTCTCCTGGATGCTGAGACTGCTGTTCACGTGTCGGCCACGCAGTGGTGTTTTATCACCACTGCATCATATTACAACCATGGCCCACTACAATATCCAGCCAACTCCTCCATGTGTCTACAGATTACAGACTCCTTCACTCTGGGTGACATTCATTTGCCCGGCCGCATCTTCACTGGAATGACAACACTTCCTAGGTGGCATGGCAATCTATATCCGGACAATACCCCTGTCCAAGTGGCAAAGGAGCTGCTGGCTAAAATGGTCCTTGCTGCTGCCTATGTGTCTGCCACCGTTCATAAGAACACTGCTAAAGGCCGTGTAAAGGTCCAATTCTCCACCCAGATTGTAACCCATTTGGAAGATTCAACTTCTGGCCCGTCGTACAGCCCTATCTCCTGGTGGACTATTTTACAAATAACAGCCACCACTGTTTCTATATTTGTGTTACTAATTTCTGTTATCATGTGTGGTTATTTTAAGCACATGCTTAAAAACTTTACTATGCTTTTTCCCCATAGCTATCAGCTGAGATGTTTTACCTATTTGATGCCTATTACATGGGGAAGGTGTGATTAAGGAGAATAAAATTAGGAAGAAAAAGTGCTGGAGCTTAAAAAGGGAAAATGATACTGAAGATTCCAGGAACAGAGATAGTTGGAGGTATAGGTGAAAGAAAGTTCTCTGGATGACCAGCCTTGAATGAAGGGCAGTGACTGAAGGTAGTTTGACTGTAGGGGACGTAAATGCCCCTGGTAAGTGGTTCAGGAAAGAAGGGCAGGACTAAAGGAAAAACTGAGCCTTAGGGAAGGCAAATATTCCTGTGCAGTGGGACTCTGAAGGAAAAGGGTCAGAAGTAAGGCTAATCATTCCCTGTGGGACAAAGGCCTGGAAGAGGGTATAAGAAGGCCAGCATGAAGAAGAGGTGGCCCGGAGACTTTCGTGGCTGAAGGAATATTCCAGTGATGGCCAAAGGTTTTATTGATTAGGTAAGATACTATAACGTTAAAAGGGACCAGACACTAGAAGGAGAGTGATCAAATGGCCAGGTTTCAGTTACAAGTATGGTCTTGGGGAGCTCTGAGGGAGTGCTCTGGGACTAACATGCTTTGTGACAGGACTTCAAGCAAACCATGGACTTCTACAGGAGCTATCTTCTGGGTCTGTAATTAATCAATAACTCAGCCTGATGCCATGAGTCACTCTACAATTGATTATGTCACCTTGCACATGAGATGTAAAACTCAGATCCATGACTTGATAAGAAAATTAATGGTGCTGTGGGATTTTATGAGAAAAGGGTCATTAATTCCAGTGCTATTGTCAGATACCATCTTAGTTATATTGTGTCAATATAATTTCCCTCTGGAGTTTGGATATGGGGTTCAGATTCATTGTTTCCTTTCCTAAACTACAAAGTAATATTACTTTGCACTTTTAGACATTGTTATGCCTGGCCTGGAGTTGCCTGCATTTCACATGAATAGGTTTAAATCCTTGACTTAAATGTTCCAAAGTGACAAGCTGAATGCACAAATGTTGGGTGCACAATTTAAGGCATGCCCAATTTTCAGAAAATCCTGAGCATCAGCCCTCAAAAAAGCACTCTTCTTTCAGGAATATCATTTGGGCACCCAAAACCCAAGGCACCCAGAAACACTGATTAATATGGTTTTTCTTTTCAAATTGCCTAAAGACCATTTACTTTTGATGGCACTTAGGTTCCTAAGTCACTTAGGTGTCTTTGAAAATCTTACTGTTAGATCTATAAATAATTGATAATATGCACCCTTATTCATAACTCCAGACCAGGCACAACACATAAAATATGTGTATTTTTCAGCCTTCTAATATATTCAATATATGGTAAAAATGCAATGAAGTAACTTCACCCTGCTGCAAATTTACTAACTTTACCAGCTTGACAATAAACCTGGCCAGGTGCCTTTGTTACTGAATCCGGTTCTGTGTGAAATTATTGGGAATTTCGATCAGGGTCTGCTGTGTCCATTATCTGCACAGAGTGGGAGCAGCACACTGAAAGAACACAGATGCAGCCAACACCTGACAGTAATCCTTAGGTCTGAGAAGTTAAAAGTTGTCATCTCCAGTGGTAATGTAGTGTTGTCAGGATCCTGGAATATCTTCATGTCAGGTAATCTTAGGTCTGGTCTACACTGCTGCACCGGGTCAATGGGAGATACGTAAGCTGCGTACTGTAGAATGCATATCTCCTGTCAACTTACGCTCCCTTATCAGTCGATGCAGAGTTACTGTGTCGAATGGAGACCACTTCCGGGGTCAACTGAGCGGGTCTCCACTGGCCGCTCAATCTATCCTGCTGCATCGATTTGTGGAGCCCTATGCAGCGGAATCAGTCTAGACATACCCTTATTTCCTCTTCATGGGTTAATTACTCAGGAGCATAGGATATCCTGATATTATTCACAAGGGCATATCTGACATGTAAGTTAGCTCATTGGGATGGCTTTTATGTAAGTTTTAGTGTATAAGTTTGTATTTCTATATACAGTCTCTAAAAATATTTTTCTCTTTCCTTCATTTACCAATCTGTCAATTTGTGGCATTGTTATTTAATAATGTTGTTGTTTACAGAGAAGCAAAAATAACAGAATACATAGATAAATAAATAGAAATAATGCATAATAATAGAAGCATAAATAATGTTATTATTTAAATAATAATTTATTTGTCTGTTAAGGACAAGTGACATTTCTCTAACACTCAGGTTCAACCTATTTAACATAGATTTTGGTAAAATTTCAGCAAAATACTTCAAACAATTCTGAATTATTTGTGTAAAGTTAAGATATTTCTTATAATTTTGTCAAAAATGTGCAATTATAACTCAAAAATGGCTTACTTTTTTGCTCAATTCTTGGCTTAGATCTTCTGATTGTTTTATACATCTCAGTGCATGTAAGAAAAAGACATATTTGAAGAAAGTTGATTCAATCATTTTAAAATTACAAGTAATTAAATGTTTTCACATATGTGCCTGTGGTTTTTGCACGGAATCCTAGACAACTTCTGCAATGTTCTGCCATTAAAATAGTCCACAAGAAAAAAGTCAATTGTAACTTTATGTTTCCCTTTAAATCAATCCTATCTGATTGCTGGATAGTAAAGGTTATAGTTTTGGCTCACATATTAAAATGACAAGTATTATGGGCAAAATCCTATGAAGTGCTCAGCAGCTTATAGGGTAGATGCTATTAATAAAAAATAAAATAGAAAACAAACAAAAAACTTTACAAAAACAGAAAGAAAACAAATCCAACTGCTGATCTCTCATTAGTAAGCAGATTTCTCCATCTATGAATGTTAGATCATTCCAAATCAGTGGATACAAAGTTAACCACTAAAGTGGCACTTACGTTGCTGGGTATCATAAACTGCAGGGAATGTTATTGATTCACATATGCTAAGAATATCATCTCTGAAGGAAGAGATGAATTTACACCTGTTTTTGCTTATGGAGTCTATCTATAGAGTTTAGTGTTCTCCTAGCCTCTCTCTTAGCTCACATTAGAGCTTCTGGGTTTATTTCTAAAAGGTGGAAGATTTAGAAAAGCCATTTTAAATCAGATGTATTCTTTCTGATACCAAGTTAAAGCACGTTATAAGTTTCATCAGATATTGATATTGCTGCTGGCTAGTGCTTAAAATCAACGATGACACAATTAAACAAATGCAATATCTATTCATTCTGCTAATTTAAGTGAGTGAAATATATTCTGTTCAGTTGTACTAGTAACATGTTGGCTGGAGGAGCGTACAGACATTGTTGAACATATTGGCAACATTACTTTGGTGAGAGCTATGTTATTTTGTGAAAGAAGCCATGCACAATGAACTCTATGTACACTTTGAAAGTCAATATTTTAGAAACAAATGACTTGCCCACAGAGTCAGACATGTTTGAAACATGATTTTTTTGAAAATTACATACTTCTTTTTTCCTTCTTTTAAGAATCCTTTTTCTGAAGCAGCAGGAGTTGATTGAACTTTAATACTGCATTTTAAACTGAAAAAAATGTTTTTTTCCTCAGCCGGTGTGATTCCATTTACCATGCTACCATTCCTAATGGTTAAAAAAAAGATTTTGCCCTTTAAAAAGGAATTTTGCTGTGCTAACATCCAATGGATATAACAAAACTACAGATGTTATTCACAAACTGTATGAATCAAATTTCTGAAGGAAAGAGTAATAAATGTATTGAAAAAAGCCTACATTTACACATGCACCTTGGAAATTGTTCATAAGCATTAGAAAATGCATTCTTAACTAAATGCCTGTACATGAACCCAGTTTTCTGATTAGCAGGTGCTACTTTTCAGGTGCTAATGTGGGCTTTTGTGTGTACAGCAGATGTGAAACCTTTTTTTGCAGTCACCCCCATTGTAACCTCTCTTGCAAGTTTGGCTGTGTACGTTAAATATATATAAATGACCAGTGTGGTTGACTCAGTGGCAGTCTCTGTCATCAGTTTTCCTATGATAGAGGTCTCCACACATACCTTATCAATTACCTTTCAGACAGTACCAAGATACAAAGGCAGTTCGAAGACTGGGGAAAAATACAACCCAGAGTAAGGTTGGAATAGGTAAGATTAACATGCAGAAGTAATCCTATACAAAAATATACGTCAGCGAAACACGGTCCAAATGCCCTGGCTCAATGGTTACAGGTACACTAACATTCATTAGTGTTGCTTGCTGCTATGGATTCAGCTCAGTGAATGGTGGGACTCTCCATTCCCCACTCAGCAAGCCAAAGGCATTGCCTTTGAGACCCTCTTTTATACACTGATACAAACAAGTTACGTATTGCCCCTCTGACCTGGTTAGATACCACTCTTTACCTTGTACATGTTGGTTTGATCAAAACATCTCTGTCCATCATACTGTCATCCTGACCTTATCTTTAAGAGGCGTCAGCGTGTCCTTGTTACCTTTGGGGAGTGAATTTGTACTATTCTTGCTATCGGGCTGTTCTGGTACCACCTTTCTGGAATGTGCTTGCATTAGTGTTCTATGCCTAGTTCTTATGAATGTGTGTGTGTGTTTGCCAGTTTCTGTGAACTTACAAGCAGGCTCACAGCCTGCGTCCTGCTAACTTTGCTTTATAACAACAGGGCTTTGGCTCGGGCCCCAGGCCTCATACCTGGCCTGTTATATTAGGCCTCATGTCTCAGGGTCTCACTTTCTACGATAAGGATTACAGAGAAATTTACACACACTCACTCTTCAGACAACAACATGATTCACATTTCATGGTGTCACACCTCATTCCAATGATGGATTATTTTGCATGGCACCATTCACAAGGAAACTTTAGTGAATTATTGGGCAAAAATCAAAGATCCAAATATGATTTCCTAGCTTCAGGAAGGAATGCTTATAGCAGATTCTCTCCCTTCTTTCTCCTTAGCCTCAGAATTTCAATTTTATCAGTCTCCTGGCCCGTTCATGATCATGTAGAGTCTGATCATTACCCATTGATAATTCACTTCAGTAAAAGTTGGATTACCTCCTTAATGAAGATAAATATTGAAGTTATTTCATTCCCTGGTACTCTGGCTCTGGTAATATCAGCCTTTTAGGGTGTCCACCATTGTGTCTCTGACAGACAGATGAATGCATCTTCACATTATTGCACTTAATGCCCTCTGGATATCTGACATAACTTAACACTTCCACATTTTAAAAAAGTGGAAAGTTGACTCTTCACATAGATATTTTCTTCATGTGGTCAGAAACTGACAAAATGTTGCCTCAAAAATGCAATCTGAATAAATGTCTTGTTTAATTTCATTGTAAAACCCCTTGTTTTAATAATGTTGAAACATCTTTCATTGTGGTAGATTTATCTTGTTTCTACTGTATCATTTACCTTCATTTAATTTTGACTATTATATCAATATTTGATATTTTAATAGAATAGAATAGTCAAAATGAAAGGCATACATGATATTGCCTCACTGTGGGGCTGGACTAGATGGAAGGTGATCAGAAAGAGTCAGCATGGATTCACCAAGGGCAAGTCATTCCTGAGCAACCTGATTGCCTTCTATGAAGAGGTGACTGGCTCTGTGGAAGTGGGGAAAGTGGTGGATGTGATATACCTTGACATTAGCAAAGCTTTTGATACAGTCTGTTACAGTATTCTTATCAGCAAGTTGAAGTATAGCTTGGATGAATGAACTATAAAATGGATAGAGAGCTGGCTAGATCATCGGGCTCAATGGGTAGTGATCAATGGCTCCAGGTCTAGCTGGCACCCGGTCACAAGCGGAGTGCCCGAGGGATCGGTCCTGGGACCGGTTTTGTTCAACATCTTCCTTAATGATCTGGAAGTTGGGGTAGATTGCACCCTCAGCAAGTTTTCAGATGACACTAAACTAGGGGGAGTGGTAGATATCCTGGAAGATAGGGATAGGATACAGAGTGACCTATACAAATTGGAGGATTGGGCCAAAAGAAATCTGATGAGGTTCAACAAGGACAAGTGCAGAGTCCTCCACTTAGGACAGAAGAATCCCATGTACAGCTACAAACTGGGGACAGATGGGCTAGGCAGCAGTTCTGCAGAAAAGGACCTGGGGGTAACAGTGGATAAAAAGCTGGATATGAGTCAGCAGTGTGCCCTGGTTGCCAAGAAAGCTAAAAGCATATTGGGCTGCATTAGTAGAAGCATTGCCAGCAGATCGAGGGAAGTGATTATTCCCCTCTATTTGGCATTGGTGAGGCCACATTTGGAGTATTGTGTCCAGTTTTGGGCCCCCCACTACAAAAAGGATGTGGAGAAGTTGGAGCGAGTCCAGCGGAGGGCAACAAAAATGATTAGGGGACTGGAGCACAAGACTTATGAGGAGAGGCTGAGGGAACTAGGCTTGTTTAGCCTGCAGAAGAGAAGAATGAGGGGGGATTTGATAGCAGCCTTTAACTACCTGAAAGGGGGTTCCAGGGAGGATGGAGCTAGACTGTTCTCAATGGTGGCATAGAACAAGAATCAGTGGTCTCAAGTTGCAATGGGGGAGGTCTAGGTTGGATATTAGGAAAATGTTTTTCACTAGGAGGGT
The DNA here is from genome assembly GCF_026122565.2 of Emydura macquarii macquarii. NCBI lineage: Eukaryota > Metazoa > Chordata > Testudines > Chelidae > Emydura > Emydura macquarii. Next base: position 90,732 of record NW_027130849.1, on the reverse strand, counting down.
GGTGAAGCACTGGAATGGGTTACCTAGGGAGGTGGTGGAATTTCCATCTTTAGAGGTTTTTAAACTGCAGCTTGACAAATCCCAAGTTGGAATGATTTAGGTGAGGTTAGTCCTGCTTTGAGCAGGGGGTTGGACCAGATGACCTCCTGAGGTCCCTTCCAACTCTAATATTCTACGATTCTATGATTCTATGATCTCTAGACATTGATTTCTGAAAAATCCACAAAATGACATTTTTCACACTCAGGTGTCCAAGGAGCAAGTAGGGCTTTGGTGGGTTTTTTTGTTTTTGTCTTTGTTTATTTTTATTTTTTTCTAGACTCTTCTCTTCAGGGCAGAGACAGTGTCTAGCTTTGTTTGTTTTTACGACAGCTATCACAACAGTTTTTGATCCAGATCAGGGTATCTGAGTGCTCCCTCAATATTAATAACTACATTTAAAAGTAAGTTAAAAGAACATTAAGATTATAAAATGAGGCACTCGAAAGTTACAAAATAAATTAACATTAGTGGTACAAAGTGATGAGCAACTGAAATCAGGGTCTTATAATGGGAAGTGTCTTATAGTGAGAATCTTAACTGGAGGCAGCATAACCGTAGTTGCCTACAATAACATTGAAGCAAATACGACTTTCATCAGAATGGCAATCATCAGTTGTACTAGGAAAAAAACTAGGTCACCAAAAAGAGGGAAGACAGGTTTTCTTTTCTCTTGCTCTCTCTTTTTTTTTTTTTTACACAAACATTTAACATTGTATTTTCTCACTGCATAACAGAGCAGGTACTTCACATGCACAACAAAGTATAGTCCACAGCTGCCAGAAAAGAACAGAGGAAAAAATACAATTGCGTATCTAATATATTCAGTGCTGAACCTGTTATGCTGGGGTTACAGTGCTTTCCAAGTTCATACTTGACAAAATTAGCAAGGCCTACAGACACTCAAATCTAATTTGAATTGTTATTTGCAGCCCTAATTGCCAGACCCTTTACACCCAACTAGTGAGTGACTTCTGCTTTCATTACCCCACTCTTATTGCTGATAGTAAATTAAGTACTCAACCTAGGATGATTTTCTTCTATTAAGACAAAACAGTGACATACTGATTAAATTTAAACTGTCAGATCTTATTTCATTTATCACTATTACCATTCACTGGAGAGTATAACTAGTCATTTTCTTGTCTGATACTCTCATTTAAACTTTTGTCATCAGATGCAAAGGATGGCAATGGCTAAATTTGTTTTTTCAAACTATTAAAGTTTTTGGATGTACCTACTGTCTGCCTGTAATCTGCATTTTATAAATTCCTAAGTGTGGTTTGTGTAGCTTTGAAGACATTAGTGACTAGAGCTATTTGAAAAACTTTTGTTGTCAAAGTTATTTCAAAGAAACTAAAATTTCCTGTAAAATTGTATCGATTTGGGCAAAATTTCATATTGAAAAAAAATGGGAAATTTTAAAAGTGTCAAAATATACCATTTCAACAATTTCAGAATGAAAAGTATTGATTTTTATATTGATTTTTATTTTGAAATGATGTTTTGTTTTGAAATTTACTTTATATAAAAATGAAGGTTAAAATCAACACAAAATGTTTCAGATTTTCAAGCACTGTTTTGACTGAATATTTTAACTTCATTTCATGAAAAATAATAAAATTGGCTTTCCACCCATTCCATATCATATCTCCCCCCCCCCCCCATCTCAATTTTTAGTAGGACAAAAAAAATCCATTGTCTGATCAGCTCCAGTAATCAAGATCTCTGCTTGATTTCAATGGACTTTCAACAGGCCCCATGTATAGTTACTGCACCTTATGGCCCTCTTTTATAGTCAGGGCATACCTTATGATGGAGTTCAAAAAACACCGGTATGATGTAGTTGCAGCTGTAAATGAAGACATAAGTAGGAATTAGAGGGAAAAGAGGTAGGGCTACTCCTAACTGCTTCACTTTATTGTTTATTTATTTTCTTGTTGTTCTGAACCAAGTCAAAATACCTTAAGAGCTATTAAAAAGCATGACTTTACAGAATGACTATTTTGGAAGACATAGTAACAAACAAAATGATTCATTAATTCCAAAAAAGAAGTAGAGCTTAGGAAAAGGGGGAAGGATTACATGGTTCTTTAAGACATAGGATGGATTTCATGTACATGATGCAGATACTTTCAATGTAAACTTTTGCAGGCAATAGAACTCTTTGTCTTGGTCAGATTTTTGTTTACATTTTGAAGCTCATTTGATTATATTTAATATTGGCTGCTTGCTACTGGTAGCTTCAGGGAAGAAATCATGCTGAAAAATGAAACCTCAATGAAGTAACCATTTTTTTCAGCCTACATCAGCAAAGACTGAGGAAACAAATGTCATTTACTGAGGCCTTTTTATCTGTGAGTGAGGTATAAATTGTACAGTACATGACTTTCAGAAACTCTTTTATTTGATCATCTAGAATAATGAAATATTGAATAAAAGATTAGATTCTCTTCAGAAAACTCTCTTCCACAAGAGAGGTATTTGAGAATTTTGACATTGTTTTGCAAGACATAGGGAGAAAGTCTTCAGTTTATGTGGACAGGGCATGAAAAGATTTATTATTTCAGATGTTTTGAAGGAAAATAATAAAAATGGACAAACTGAAAAATTAATTTCCTGATGAGCATACATAGGAGCATATTTGAACTTCTACACATCTCAGACTACATCCCCCCCAATTTTAGGCTGTTCATTATGATTTGGCATTATTAGAATTTTGATAAATTGTATAGTCAATTGCTTGAGCACACTTAGGTTTTTATAAAATATAGACAAGAGACCAAATAATCAATGTCAATCAGGTTTATTTATATAGTACAGGAAAAATTACTAGTCTCTGAGAATCTGTCTGGTACAGTGATGTTTCAGTCACCCTTCACAGGTGTGCTCCCTAAAGATACACACTGCAGTTGGTATTATTTATATGATTATTTTACAAGTTTCACATTTCTTTACACATCCTTAAAATGCAGTTTTCATGCACCAGTTTGTCCCTGTGTTGTTGTGTTCCTTTCTTAGCTTTGTTTTGGATGCTAACATTCCAGGTATTGGTCCGTAGTTTGTACTAAGACATAGAACAAATTTATCTTGATTTTGACAAGTTTCCTATCTGCTTATGCCAAATGCTTGCTTCAGCAAATGCAAGGAGTTGTGGGATGCTTAGCGTAAGTGAACAGAATTATAGTATAGGCCTGTTTAGGCTATATCACTATTAAAATATTTGTGCTTAATGCATACTGATATATATATGCATATATATATATACATATACACATATATATACATAATATATATACATTAGCCAGAAAGTTAAACAAGAGGCACATTCCCCTTTTTCTGCCCAAAGAATTCCCAGTGGAAGCAAGATGTGCAAGGCTTGCCAGAGGCTTTGTGAGACCCTATTCATCTGTGGAGGCCTCACTGAACTCACAGAATCATAGAAGATTAGGATTGGAAGGGACCTTAGGAGGTCATCTAGTCCTACCCCCTTCTCAAAGCAGGACCAACCCAAACTAAATCAACCTATCCAGGGCTTTCTCAAGATGGACCTTAAAAACCTCTGAGGATGGCACTTCCAACACCTCTCTTGGTAACCCATTCCAGTGCTTCACCACCCACTTAGTGAAAATTTTTTTCCTAATATCCAATCTAGATTTCCCCCATTGCAACTTGAGACCATTGTTCCTTGTTCTGTCATCTGCCATCATCTGCCAATTTATGACCTTGTCCCCCCAATCATTCAAGATGTGAAACTTTCCTCAAGATGTTTGTTGGAGAGTTGGTGGCCTCCAGTGAACCAAAGACTTCAAATGTATATTGAAGCCATATGAAGTCAGTATAATTTTCCAAATGGGGAGTGAGAAATGGTTAACTTATTCCTCCTGTTACTAGTAACAAATTGGCCAAATAGACTATGAAATGGTGCTTCAGCTTGCAGGCCAGGTGTATGTATATGATGCAGGGTCTCAGCACTATAGCGGTCTTGTCTCCACAAAATATCATGATAGGTGGTATGGGCTAATCAGTTATTTCCTGAAGATCCTGAATAGGGTTAAATGGGTCTAATGACCCCTAAAAAAACTGGAAGGCAAAGTAAAGGGTATGTAGGCTACAGAGTGACCGAGACAAATTGGAGGATTGGGCCAAAAGAAATCTGATGAGGTTCAAAAGGGACAAATGCAGAGTCCTCCACTTACGACAGAAGAATCCCATGCACAGCTACAGACTGGGGACCAATGGGCTAGGCAGCAATTCTGCAGAAAAGAACTTGGGGGTTACAGTGGATAAAAAGCTGGATATGAGTCAGCAGTGTGCCCCGGTGGCCAAGAAGGCTAAAAGCATATTGGGCTGGATTAGTAGGAGCATTGCCAGCAGAACTAGGGAAGTGATTATTCCCCTCTATTCGGCATTGGTGAGGCCGCATTTGGAATATTGTGTCCAGTTTTGGGCTCCCCCACTACAAAAAGGATGTGGAGAAGTTGGAGCGAGTCCAGCGGAGGGCAACAAAAATGACTAGGAGGAAGAAGCACAAGACTTATTAGGAGAGGCTGAGGGATCTTGGCTTGTATAGTCTGCAGAAGAGAAGAATGAGGGGGATTTGATAGCAGCATTTAACTACCTGCAAGGGGGTTCCACAGAGGATGGAGCTAGGTTGTTCTTAATGGTAGTAGATGACAGAACAAGGAGCAATGGTCTCAAGTGGCAGTGGGGGAGATCTAGGTTGGATATTAGGGAAAAGTTTTTCACTAGGAGGGTGGTGAAGCACTGGAATGGGTTACCTAGGGAGGTGGTGGAATTTCCATCTTTAGAAGTTTTTAAACTGCAGCTTGACAAAGCCCTGGCTGGGATGATATAGCTGAGGTTAGTCCTGCTTTGAGCAGGGGGTTGGACTAGATGACCTCCTGAGGTCCCTTCCAAATCTGATCTTCTATGATTCTATGATTCTTCTGAAAAGTGATGTAAAAATCATGGTATTGGGCTCCTTCCACAGGTGACAACAGTGAGTAAGTATCATAGGAGTGACTGGTGTGGACTGATTGTGTAAAGGATGAAGGGTTAAGTTTCTTCCTTGAGCTCAGAATGCATCAATCCTATATTAATTTACAGCTAAAAAAATCACAAACTACCTCTAAATTGATGTTCAGAATTTAGTGTACAGTCATTAAAAGAAAAATCGATTTTATACTTGCAGATGGGATCAGTATTTGCTACTGTGGAATCAGATGTCTTAACTACCAAATTCTATTTAGGGGAAGCAATAGTAGGCACAGGGGGTATATGACCATTCTTCTGATGGACTTTTCCTGATATTTGTGATGCAGGGTCACTATTTTGGATCCTCAGCTATGTCTGTGTGACCAGCTAATTCTGATCACCATCAGAGCATTGTTTTTATTTACAAATAGCAAAAGTCTGTAACAATTTCTTTCTTACGCGAGCTTGACACATTATCTATGTCTCTTTTATCTCCAGTTTGGATTACCATAAAGTGTTCTACACTTCAAGATTGCTTGGAAAATTCATCTAATGTATTTGCTCATTTCCTTTAGTTAGCACAGAATGCATCTGTATAGGGAATCTCGTACGTGACTGCTCTGTAGTCTGCAATGGCTTTTATTTTCAAGTTCAGTAGTTTTGATTTAAAACTTACGCTATGGTTTGAGCCCTAAGTACCTAAGAAACTTTCTCTCTAAATAACAATAACAATATATATCTAATAACAAATATATGGAAGTCAATGGATTTTTAAATTGTTTTTAGCAAGATCAGCCTCAAACTTAGCGTTTTATCCCAGCTGCTGAAATCAACTAGGATGCATTACTTGATGACCAGGTATTTTTATATTAGGAGATGTAGATAGGGAATTCTTGGCATTTGACTCTGGAATTTATTTCCATCCTTGCCTGCTAGCATCAGAGTGTAAAATCCTGGTTCTACTGATATTAATGAATATTTTGTCGTGGATTTCAGTAGGACCCAGAATATCACGCTGAATCTGTTCACCATTTGGGCAAAACACTAGTCTCTTCTATTTACTCAGCTTTTTGGGAGGGGATGGAGTGAGAGGGTAGGGTTGTGTTTCATGGGTGGATTTAAAACAGTTTACAAGGGCCTTCACATCTTTTCCAGTTATGAATGTCGATCATTTGTTATATATATTTTTAAAATGTGCTCAAAGATTAGTTTATGGGTTCTGTTTATGTACAAAAGAGTAAATACATAAATCAAATTTGAATATTTGCACAAGCAAATGATTATGCATGCAAAACTGCATATAAAAACATTGAGGTTGAATCGAGCCCTCTTTGAAATTTTGTTTCATACAATAAGAGTTAGATATTAATTCAGTTTTCTGTGTTTGCATCTTATTTGGTATAAATCATACACCATATATTTCAACAACAAATTGTCAGAATAAGGGTATTTGGTGAAAAGGTATAAATAAGTTTGGATATTTAGCAAGAATTGACTTTGATTATCTTAAGACATACCTGAGGATAAAAACCCTTTAAACTGAATGTTTAAAGTAAACTGACTGAAAAAATAATTCTTACTCTTAAGGGACTAAGAAATAAGGAAGAATCAGCACAAAGAAGATTGTAGATGCCCTTCAGCATTTGTCACCTCCAGAAACAGCAGCGTAAAAGAAACCAGGAGCAGTCGTCATATTTCAACATCATGATGGATGAGTTTCTTGTCAATATGTTTAAAAGACACAGCCAGACATTCAAACCGAAACAAAGTTAACACTCTGAATACATTTTAAAACAACATGACTGTTAATTCAATTTGCTGTGATTAAACTATATTGTGTCAGTAGTAAGAGATGGATTTGTCTTTTAATCAGGCTTGTTAAGAGCTGTTTTGTAGCTTTAAACCACAGCCTGGTTTGTCAGGGGACCACCTTGCAGTGCAAGCCCCTTGAGGAAAGCTAAGAAGGGGAAAATACAAGCTGTCTATTGACCTTTCCTACACTATTCATTTTATTTATCTATATTGTAAGCCTTTTATTTGCTCCCACTCTAAATTACATAGTTTGAGATAAAATCCTGGCCCTATGGAGGTCAATGGCAAATCTCTCATTGATTTCAGTGGGGACAGGGTTTAATCTCCAATCTTTTCAGTACCTTCCCTCCAAAAGCTTTTCCATTCCTCCACATATACTAATCATATGATCATTCTTCACTTTTTTGAAAGAACAAGTCTCATAAAATCCAATGAAGACCTAGAAAATCTGTTAGAAGTACTGACAGAAAAAATAGACTCACAACTACTGATATAAATCAAAGTTTTATCAGAAACTTGCATTAAAGAGGCTACAAATTTGAAGGCACAAATCAGCATTCATAATTTAAATCAAATTGATTTAACGTTGTCAGTGATAAACATGTAAGTTCATACTTCCACACACTGCGCACAATAATTTTGCACATTAATTTAGTACCTGCTAAAATTTCATCCTAATTCCTGAATTTATGATACTTTAGACTATTGTCCAATTACACTTACTCCAATAATATTAACTCCTGCAGAGGAAAATCATGCCTCTATCTATTACAATTTTTACAAGTATTAATAAAACAGTGTATAAAGAAGAAGCAGTCAATACTTGTTTGGATTTTGATTGGTATTTCTAAAATGCTATGCAACAAAACATTGTTGGAATGTGAGAATGGTCTGGAAAATCAGATTAAAGCTTTTTTTTTTTTTTTTTATCAAGGAAGGAATTAATTACAAAGTCAGAAGGTGACTGTTTGCTGCCCATCAGGACATGGATGGGAACCATGGAAGGTTCTCCACTTCATCCCGTTTAAAGTGGGAAGAATCTCCTGCACTCTTTGCACTATATTCCCCTTTCATAGGACTCTATAGCATGTCTGCAGCATCCAGAATCTGTACCTTACAACACATAAGATAGGGATGGAAGAGTGCAGGCCTGAAGCAGGTCATTGAGGTAATATGCATTTTCTCCTCAGACCCCTGCATGAAGCCCAAGTGTAAAGGGAAAAATCCCTGCCATAGCCACCTGACTGGCGTTCCCTGGAAATGCAGTTCTGTTGGAGCCACATTGCCTTGATGTCCAAGTAGGGCAGGGTTCCCAGAGATGGTATAGCTAGCCTCCAGTGGATCCATGGTTAGATGCATATAGAATTCAGAAAACCTGTAGACTCTGATGCCAGACTCCCTGCTTCTTCCACAATGGAGATGACAATCCCCTTGCCTGCCACAGACACACATATTTGATAGAATCTGGAGAAAGCTCTCTAAGATTCCCCTCAGATTTCTTCCCCTGCCTTTCAAGATTTTCTGCAAAATATAGACTATTCCACTGTAAATATTGAATTTATTTATTAAGCACTGATGGTGTGCTTGGTCCTATAAAAACACAAATGAAGAGTCAGTCCCTGTCCAAAGGAAAATACATTCTGAAAATGCCTTCTGGTTGAGTGTACAAATAAGGCCTGATTCTTTGTACACTACAGCCTCTGTATGCAACACTTCTCAAATCACCAGATTTATCAGCCAGCTGCTAGACATATTTTCTTACCTTTTCATCACCACTTGAACTGATTTCCTCCTCACTACACACTGTAAAAGCAACTCTCTGAATGATCACACTGGTCTAGGTCTAGTGATTCACATTCTTCCACTTTGAGTGCTTGTTCATGTCCATTCCATGTTAAGTGTATGCACGCCACGTGCACCTGTGCTGGAGATTTTTCCCTCAGTGGTATTCATAGGGCTGGCTCTAGCGCCCTCTGGGTCATTCACGTATGCACCGGTATAGAGAGCGCCTCCGCTCCCCACCCTTCTCAGTTCCTTCTTATTTTCCATAATAGTTACTGGAACACCTTCTTGCCTTGGGAAGCTTTCCAAACCAGTGTTTTTTCTTGTAACTTAGTGTATATAAAACAACAAGAGTCCTATGGCACCTTAAAGACTAACACATTTATTTGAGCATAAGCTTTCGTGAGCAGAAACGCACTTCTTCAGATGCATGAAGTGGACACTTCAGTTTGGTAGGTATATATACCCATGCAAAGATGGGTAAATTACATCACAGTGAGGAGGGCAAGTGTTTAAGAGGTTAATTCAATCAGGGTGAATGAGGCCATTCACAACAGTTGATGAGAAGGTGTGAATGCCAAAAGAGGGAACAATATTTTTTGTAGTGGGCTAGCCACTCCCAGTCTCTATTCGGATCTAGTCTGATAGTGTCAAGTTTGCATATGGGTTCTAGCTCTGCAGTTTCACACTGGAGTTTGTTTTTGAAGATTTTGTTGAAGTATGGCAACTTTCAAATCTGTTACTGAGTATCCACAGAGACTGAAGTGCTCTCCTACTGGGTTTTGAATGTTACCATTCTTTATGTCTGACTTGTGTCCATTTATTCTTTTGCATAGAGACAGTCAGTTTTGGCCAATGTATATGGCAGAGGGGTATTGTTGGCACATGATGGCGTATATCACATTAGTAGATGTGCAGGTGAACGAGTTCCTGATGGTATGGTTGATGAGTTTAGGACCTATGATGGTGTCACCTGAGTAGAGATGTGGGCAGAGTTGACAAAGGGGTTTGTTGCAAGGATACATTCCTGGGTTAGTGTTTCTGTTTTATGGTGTGCAGTTGCTGGTATTTGTTTCAGGTTGGGGGGCTGTCTGTAAGCGAGGACTGGCCTGCCTCCCAGGGTTTGTGAGAGTGAGGGATCATCTTTCAGGATAGGTTGTAGATCCTTGATGATGTGTTGGAGAGGTTTTAGATGGGGGCTGTAGATGATGGCCAGTGGCGTTCTGTTGTTTTCCTTGTTGGGTCTGTCCTGTAGTAGGTGACTTCTGGCTGGCTCTGTCAATCTGTTTCTTCACTTCTCTAGGTGGGTATTGTAGTTTTAAGAACGCTTGATAGAGATCATGTAAGTGTTTCTCTCTGTCAAAGGGACTGGAGCAAATGTGGCTGGATCTTAGGGCTTGACTGTAGACAATGGATTGTGTGACGTGTCTGGGGTGGAAGCTGGAGGCGTGTAGATACATATAGTGGTCAATGGGTTTTCGGTATAAGGTGGTGTTTATGTAGTTATCACTTATTTGCATTGTAGTGTCCAGGAAGTGGATTTCTTGTGTGGACTGGTCCAGCGTAAGGTTGATGGTGGGGTGAAAATTGTTGAAATCCCAGTGGAATTCTTCATGGGACTCTCTTCTGTGGGTCCAGGTGATGAAAATGTCATCAATGTACCATAGGTAGAGGAGGGGCACTTTGGGACGAGAGTTGAGGAAACATTGTTCTAAGGCAGCCATGAAAATGTTGGCATACTGTGGGACCATGTGGGTACCCATAGCTGTGCCGCTGACTTGAAGGTATAAATCGTCTCCAAATCTGAAATGGTTGTGAATGAGGACAAAGTCAAAAAGTTCAGCTATCAGGTGTGCAGTGGCATTATTGGGGGTACTCTTCTTGATGGCTAGTAGTCAATCTTTGTGTGGAATGTTGGTGTAGAGAGCTTCTACATCCATGGTGCCCAGTATGGTGTTTACTGGAAGATCACCAAAGGATTGTAGATTTCTCAGGAAGTCAGTGCTATCCCAAAGATAGCTAGGAGTACTAGTAGCATAGGGCCTGAGGGGAGAGTCCACATAGCCTGATACCCTGTACCCCTTTGGCACCGGGGTCTACCTGGCTCCATTCCCCATCACCAGTGCAGAAGGAGAAACGAAGAAAACAGCATACCATGAGGTGGTGCTCCCTGATGACCAAGAGGGACAGAAAAGGGGTGGGGACAAGTTGAGATCTGCACCAGGCCCCAGAACTGAGGTCAGCAACAACTTCATTATTCAGAGCTCCAAGCCCAACCCAGGACCCACCATCGACTCCCAGGAGTGGTAGGGGTACCCAGCACTTAAGGTTCCCTTCATGCTGGAGGCATTTCAGGAAGTCAAGGACCTCTTATCACTCCCAGAACCTCCTATGCCTTGTGACCCCCTCTTGGGAGAAGAAAGATCACAACACCAGGACCCATTCACAGCATCAGCAATTGTAGGCCCATCTAGAGCCAAGCTGACTATGGGACCCCTGCAGCACTCACCAACTCCACGGCAACTCCAGCTCCACGCTGCCAGTCAGCAACCCCTAGTCAACAGTCCCCACAGTCCTGGCACCGGTACCCAAAGGAGACACGGAAACCCTGCCTATGTGCCAGCCTATCCTGTGCATGCCTGGCCACTGGAGAAATGGCCCTTCCCCTGGCAGTATTGGAATCCATGGGGGTTCCCTCCAGCACCAGGTCCCCATGCACAGTAGTCGTACTCTGTGACATCAGAGAGATGAACTGCAACAGTGTCACATCTGGTGCCGGAACCGATCTCGGGCTCAGATCATAATATCAAGACTGCAGTAGTAGCCCCAAAGGAAGATACCCCTGCAAGGGAGGAAGAATCATGCCCTCCCCTCCATACTGGCATCACCCTCATCCTCCTCAGATGAGGCAGTTGCAAGCCCCACAAATCCGGTGCCCCAGGATGACTTTAGAGCTTACCAAGAACTTTTTAAGTACAATGCCACAAACCTGGGCCTGGAGGCAGAGGAGTTAAAGAAGCCCACAGACACCTTATTTGATATCCTGGCAACAGTCCCTCCAAAGTGGCCCTACCTATCCACTACGGGGTCTTCAAATTGGTTACGGCACTGTGGCAGACAATGTCTTCTCTGTCCCCCACCTCTAAGTGGGTGGAGAAAAAGTACTCTGTTCCAGCAAAAGGGTACATGTACTCTCCCTTTTCCCCAGGGTCTTTGGTGGTCTTGGCAGCCAATGAGAGGGATAAACAGGGGCAGGCCAGTTCCACACCAAAGAATAAAGATGCAAGAGGCTTGACTTATTTGGTAGAAAAATGTATTCAACTGCTAGTCTCTATTTGCATATTTCCAACCAGCAAGCTTTGCTAGGGCGATACGATTTCAATATATGAGACTCCTTGGACAAGTTTAAAGAATTCCTGCCTCAGGAGTCAAGGCAAGAACTTATGGCTGTACTGGAGGAAAGCAAGACAGGAGCCAGGGCCTTCCTCCAGGCAGGGCTGATTTGGCAACCAGAACAATGGCGTCAGCCGTCTTGATGAGATGGCCTTTGTGGCTGCAGTCTTCGGGCCTTTCTCATGAGGTCCAACAGTCAATTCAAGACCTCCCCTTCAAGGTTGCAGCACTGTTCTTGGCACAGACAGATACTAGGCTGAACTGACTGAAAGAGTCCAGGGCCACCCTGCACTCCTTGGGCCTCTATACACCCTCGGCCTCGAGGAAACACTTTAGGCCTCAACAGCTTCTGAGGTTTTTGAGCCAGGCTAGACACAAGGCCTACAGGAAAAAGGGTAGAGGTTACAAGCGCTGCCAGACCCTACCTCCTGCTGCATCATCCTACTCAGGCTTTAACCCACTACTCAGGCAGAAATAGACAGGCTTTTTGAAGGCATGCCAGGGGCAACCTACCAGACTGTACAGGATCCATCCCCTTTTTTATTTTTAGACCACCTTTCACTCTTCCTCCCTGCTTCGTCCTCAAGAACAACAGACCAATGGGTGGTCAGCACCATAGCAGTGGGGTATATCCTCCAGTTTGTTTCTATCCCTCCCTCCCATTGCTCATCCCTGTTCTTCTTCAGGTACCCTTCTCATGAGCAACTTCTCTTCCAGGAGGTGCAAGCTCTGCTATGGGTGGGGCCATAGAGGAAGTTCCCCAAAACTTGAGAGGGAAGGGGTTCTACTCCTGTTACTTTTTAATTCCGAAGGTCAAAGGGGGCTTGAGGGCCATCCTGGATCTGTGTCTCCTCAACAAATATCTCAAGAAAATAAGGTTCCGCATGGTCTCTCTCTGTCCTCCATTATCCCCTCCCTGGATTCAGCAGACTGGTACACTGTCCTTGATTTACAGGATTCATACTTCCCTATTTCTACCTTCTATGGCCACAGAAGATTTCTGAGATTCGTAGTTGGCAGGAGCCATTAACAGTTCACAGCACCTCCCCTTTGGTCTTTCAACAGTGCCAAAGATGTTCACAAAGTGCATGGCAGTAGTCGCAGCATACCTCAGATTCAGAGGCATACAGATCAATCCACTGGCTCATCAAGGGCAGTTCGAAAGCACAGGTGCAGCACAGCATCACCATGATCCAAGCCATCTGCTGGGAGCTGGGTCTGTTGGTAAATGAACAGAAATCTACATTGATCCTGGTGCAGAGGATAGAATTCATCAGGGCTGTTCTAAACTCTATCTAGGCCAGGGCCTTCCTACCAGAGACCAGACTTAATTGCTTATGTCACTTAATTGCTCATGTCAACCTCTTACCGCAGCACGGGTGTGCCTCGGGTTGTTAAGACACATGATACAGTACACAAGACTAAGCCTCAGGCCCTACACACGTGGCTAGTGTTAGTTTGATGCCTGGGAAGACATCACTTGGACAAAGTTCTCTCGATACATCATCAATATTGACCACCCTGAAGTGGTGGTTACATTCGCATTCTGTGATAAAAGGGATTCACCTCATGGCCTCACAACTTATGGTAACCTTGGTATCAGAAGCATTAGGCCTGGGGTGGGGAGCCCACCTTGGCAGTCTCAGAACCCAGGGGAGAACTGTCATTACATATAAATATCAGGGAACTCAGAGCAATTCACCTGGCCTCCAAGATGTTCTTTCCACATATTCGTTGCAAGGTTGTGCAAGTCTTCACAGATAATATGGCCTCTGTGTTCTATATCAATAAACAAGGGGGAGCTAGGTCGTCCCTCCTTTGTCAAGAGGCCGTCCGACAGTGGGACTTCTGTGTGAAGCATACCATCTATCTAGAGGCTTCAAACCTCCCCTGAGAGCGGAGTCTGTTGATGGATCACCTCAGCAGATCCTTTTCCTCTCACCACGAATGGTCGCTCCACTTGGAGGTCACTGCAGTTATCTTCCAGAGGTAGGGAACTCCCCAAATGGACTTGTTTGCCACCAAGCAGAACAGGAAATGACATCATATTGGTTCACTATGGAGTCCCCACAAAGGTTCCTTCTCTTACACCTTTTCTCTGACATGGTCAGGCGACCTGCTGTATGCCTTTCCACTGTTTCCTCTAATCCACAAGGTCCCCATAAAGCTCAAGAGTGACAGAGCGTGAGTGATTATTTTAGCTCTGGCATGACCTCACCAACATTTGTTTGGCATACTACTGGACATACTGGTGGCTGCTCCCTCACTGCCCAGACTTGATCTCACAAGACCATGACAGCTGTTCCATCCAAACCTTGCATCCCTGCACCTGACAGTGTGGCTGCTGCATAGCTGACTTTTGAGGAGTGGGTCTTCTCCAAGGAAGTCCAACAGGTCTTGCAAGTAGCAGGAAATCCTCCACTAGTTCTACCTATCTGGCAAAATAGAAGCTCTTTATCTGTTGGGCATCTGAGCAGAACCTCTCTCTGGTTCAGTCATCTCTAAAATCCATTCTGGATTATCTCTTCCACCTAAAGCATCAGTGTCTGGCTCTGTCATCAGTCAAGGTTCATCTAGCAGCAATCTTGGCTTTCCATGCTCCAATCCAAGGCAGATCAGTTTTCTCCCATGAGATGACAGATTCCTCAAAGGTTTAGAAAGACTCTACCCACAGACCCAATTCCCCCATGGGACCTGAACCTAGTCCTGTCAAGACTCATCGGACCCCCCTTTGGGCCTATCACATCTTGCTTTCTACTGCTCCTCTTATGGAAGATTGTCTTCCTTGTTCCTATTACCTCAGCTAGAACGATCTCTGAAATTAAGGTGTTAATGTCAGAACCCCTTACACGGTGTTCTACAAGGATAAGTTCCAGCTGCATTCTCACTTGGCCTTCCTGCCTAAGGTGGTGTTGCAGTTCCACATCAATCATGACATTTTTCTGCCTGCCTTCTTTCTGAAGCCTCATAGAACTACTGAGGAGAAGCGGCTACATACTTTAGATATTAGATGAGCTCTGGCCTTTTACTTCGAAAGAACCAAGTCCTTCCATAGGTCTACAAAACTTTTTGTTGCTGTAGCAGACAGAATGAAAGGTATCCCAGTGTCATCCCAGAGAATCTCGTCCTGGATTACCACCTATTTCCGAGCTTGCT
The DNA here is from genome assembly GCF_026122565.2 of Emydura macquarii macquarii. Taxonomy (NCBI): domain Eukaryota; kingdom Metazoa; phylum Chordata; order Testudines; family Chelidae; genus Emydura; species Emydura macquarii. The sequence goes on along the minus strand of NW_027130849.1, from coordinate 75,573 downwards.
ACAAGGAGGCAGAAATTCCACCTCCAGTTATCATGACAGCCCATTCTACAAGAGTGCAGGCGTCATTATCAACTTTCCTCATGCAGATACCACCCCAGGACATCTGCAGGGCTGTGACATGGTCATCAATTCATACCTTCGCATCCCACTGCATCATCACTTAGCAAGCCCGGGACAACACCAGCTTCAGATCTGTGTGCAATCAACTCCTAACCCACTTCCAGGGGCACTGTTTGTGAGTCACCTAAGATGGAATGGACATGATCAAACACGCGAAGAAGAAAAAACAGTTTCTAACCTTTTATAACGATTGTTCTTTGAGATGTGTTGCTCATGTCCATTCCATGACCCACTCTCCTACCCTTCTGTCAGAGTTCCCTGCAAGAAGGAACTGAGGGGAGGAGGGTAGCATCCCTTATACCTGTGCATATGTGTGTGACCCCAGAGGGTGATAGAGCCAGTCCTACAGATATTACTGAGGGAAAAATCTCTGGCACGGTGCACATGGCGTGCATATACCTAACATGGAATGGACATGAGCAACACATCTTGAAGAACAACCATTACGAAAGATTAGTAAACATTTTTTCCTTCCTCACTTCAGCTCTCAAATAGTTGTTAATATTTCCACTGTGAGATCTCAGCAAGATTTGGGCTTAAGCCAACAGCTGTTTCAAACTTCATGTATCCCAAGGCTTCCCAAAATGATATGTGTATAGCTGACAGAGGAAGTTTTAAAAAGCATGAGATACAAACATGGGAGCCAGCTTAGCAAAGGCATCTAAAGCTTCACCATTAATTTATCCACACAATTAGTTCAGATTGTTATAGGTAAAGCACATCATACCTCAGACACAGGTCAGGGTATTTATTCAAACTGATCTGTACCATTAAAGAAGTTTTGTTTCAGGTCTATTTAAAGTCTGGACTGATTTAGATTAGAAATTAAAAACCTTGTTTTGAAGCACTGGAAGAATTGTGAAGACAATAAAGTCTAATCATTAATATGAATAATATTGCCATAAGCAATCTTTTTAAATTAAGATCTCATACCTCTTACTACTAACTCAGATTATTTTGAATAATTCAAAAAAATATAATTTACATTTTACCAGTTACACTGCTTGTTAACTCTTTGTGTCAGATACCATGATGAAAAGCATGGTTTGAATGTGTTGGTTAGATTTGATAACAAGCTGAATAGATTCAGCTTGGCTAATGAAAATAAATTAGTACTTTCACTTTTGTTTATGAACTTTCTAGTCACTTTCTAATTCTTATGCAATAGTACAATGTTTGACTTCAGAACTTTACAGAGCAATGACTGCATTCTGAAAATTGAAACCTGTTTAGTGTTTTTTCTTCAAATTAGGTTTGTAAAATTTTATACAAAATTAGAATTTTTAACTTAAAATGACTCTTCTTTTTAAACTGAGCACTTTAGCTATAATACTAGATGAGCTTGATCCTGTGTAAAGGCATGACTTAAGTAATACAGGACCAGGCCAATAAAGCATATGAACTAATTACCACTTTCCCAGGACCATAAAAAACAAACTATTTCAGCTGGTGGATACCACGTATTCTATTTGATAGCTGGTAATTTCAGACATTGCATTTAGCTTCTACCTTTATTTATTTGAACAACCATACTTCTGCATGACTAAAGTATGTGGCTAACTTGACTACAGTCTTTATATACTGTATATTGACAGTGTACATATATTTGTTTGGAGAATCCTGGAATAACTGTCGAGCCAATTATTATGACTTAGACTAGAAGCTTTTGTTGGAATAATGTACTGTCCATCACATTTAAATGACCGTCTTTCCTGTAGGAAGGGAGCTTCTCTTTTCAGGAATTAAATGGAATTCAATAGAAATCACCCTGTGGGGCAGAAAATCTCACGTAGTTTAGGCAAACTTTTAAGTGGACTTAACTCTAGATGTCCTTGATGTCTAGATGCCCCACAACTGCACTATTAAAAAGAGGAACTTGCCGTTTTATATATTTGTTTCTAAACAGCTGTCTGCAGGTACAGGTCAGCATTAAAAGTGGAGGCAAAAAAAGAAAGAATCCGTGATAAGCCACCCAGTAACTGCAAAGTGTCCTCTTTCCAAACTGGCTGTATAATAATTTAATCATCTATTCTGTTGGGTGAAAAGTGTCTCTCGCTAAAGTGCAGTTGGCATTGGGATCAGAAGAGTTTAGCCTTAAAGGACTATTTTCTCCTCACCTTTGTATGTTTATGTTTTTTGCTGTTGGAAAGCTGTTAAAAGATACAATGCACAGTGAATGAGAATGATTTACTGGGGAATGCAACACAAGTGTTCTTCTCACGCCCAGTTAAACAGAACTAGCTAAACATGCCCCTTTGCATCCTGCACACATATATAATGCACTTTTAGACTTTCCTCAGATCTAGTTTCCAAATACACTTTCTCTTCCACTCCCTCTTAGTGCATGTGTTTCTGTCAAAGCTTAATAGCTCATCTTTCCTCAACAGACAGTGTCATTTTGGTCAAAGTGCAAATGTATCATTGGATATAACTGTGTATTTCTTTTTTCTTGCAGCTTACCTGTAAATTTGAAGGGGTTTTTCTCTTTGTTTTGTTTTTTTTAACTAAAGAAAATGTTGGTAGTCATTAACTTTTGTTTAAGCAAAAGTTATTTTGAAACAATAGTGGGTAATTGTGTATAAGGGGGCAATTTTGAGGTTGTGAGTTTATAAAGCTGCATTAACATAGGGGGGCTAGGTGTTAAAAATAACATACAATCTACCTTTATCATTTGAAAGAATACTTCTTATTCATAAAGTACAAAAATTATTATATACATTTCAAATATTATATTATTTTAATGCATTTCTTCTGATATAGCCTGTAGAGGATGGAAGGAGTGGAAAATCTATTCCTTTGGATCAAAACCTGTTGGAGAAAGAGGAATTAAAGTTATACTTCATTATTCTTCCAACTCAGTAGAAATATGCCATTTGACTCTGTATAGCCAAAATTCCATAGTTTTTGAATGCTTAGGGCTGGAGATGGAGCTTGAAAAGCTACTTTCCACAGCACTATCCCCTTGGAAAAACCAAGGGTTCTCCTGAATAAACAAATTGCTTTCAGTGTCAGCTTTCATTGGCATGAACTACCACCCCATGCCTTCAGAAACCTGATTGAAGAACAGGTTCGGCCAGGGGTGCACTGGAGACTAAGTAGGATAAGGGCCCACCTCTTGAGTTGTCTAATTTTTATTTTAAAATAATTGCTCACGTTGTGAGTTAGAATTTTTGCAAACAGCAGATCTAATGATTTAGCACAAACCTATTGCCTCTTTCAGTGAGCAGTGAATATTCCAAGGGGAAGTTCAAACATGTACAATAAATTTGTTATATACTTGTCTCAAAGGGTTAATGGAAGATTATTCTTTATTTCAGCTCACTACAAGGCTTCTCTTAATTTTTCTAACATAAAGCTGCTTCTACAATATCACTATATTGATATTTTTTTAAAAAGTTACAAAAGCTGATTGCTTTCATTTTAAAAGGAAGGGATATGTATAATGTGTATCTGAAATGAAAGTATCATAGAAAGTTAAGAGGTACAGAAAGAGAGGATATATCTGAGAAATGAGAGATGAAAGATATAGATGAGTTCTGGTAACACTCGTTCTCTGCTAGTTGAATGTAATGGTGGTCATCTCCTCCACAGCATTTTAATCATATACTATTATTTATGAACGAGAACAGCAATAGTGTTCTGTCAGGCAGTCGTATTTTCCATTACTCCAGCCTCTCCTGGCCATTTTATGATCATCTGTGAAATCAACTGTGTCTGAGAGAAAGTTGTCTGCAGTAAATTTATTTATTGAAAAGTGGAGGCAAGTCTTTCTATAACAGAAGAAGGATGAGAACATAAAAGGGATCAATTCAGTGAAAAAATATTCCAGCAGCTGGATTTTTTAAAAACTAAAAATCAAGCTTCTTTTTTATTTTTAAATTGCTGACTAACAAAAATAAAACCTACAGGTATTCAAGATGTTACTACTGAAGTGTTTGACAGCTGGCAGTAAGCTGCAGACTGTGCCCTCTGTCATACATAGCACAAAGAATATACAGCACAACTAAACAAAATCTAGGCAATATAGACTCCCTTTGAAGTCTGCCTTAGCAGAACCAAACTGGCTTTTTATATCTGGGACTGTTCATTCAAATCCAGCCTTGCACAAAACAAATTTTAAAAAATAAACTGGGGAGCTGGAGAGGGAGAAGGGAAAGACAGTTCCTGTGGAATTATTTTTCTGATCACAGGTCAGCTGTTGTTGTATATAAAAATTCCCAAACATAGATATCTTCCAATCTTTCAAGGAATCATTGAAAGAAAGACAGTTTAAAAATATTGAAAGCAAACCTTAGTGAAATCATAAATTAATTTTCCTATGACTGTTATAAGAAAAGTCAGTTATTGATAGATCTACATAATTTGTTACTTTTTTGGTATTGTTTTTCTTGTTTGTTGTTGTTATCTTGTTACCACTGAACCAGATGCTTCTTGTCCTAAAACCAATGTAAAAACTCCCATTGACTTCAATAGGAGCAGGATCCAGACAATTAGTGTTATTATTGAAACTGGTTGAAACTTTTTTTTTTTTTTTTGTGGGAAAATTCTGACATTTTGAAATTTGATTCTGTTACAAAATTGAACAAACCTAAATAATTTTGAAACATTTAATGATTTTTTTTAAAAAGGTTCTAGACAAATTTCTTCTTGAAAAAAACTCAAAACTTTATTTTGAAATTTGTTTTGTCTTCTTATATATTGAATTTTAATAAATTTGTTTTATATTTATATTATTTTATAATAAGTCAGCAGTAGCACGATGGAACCCTGCCATTGATTTGTCAAAAGTTTGTAGAACAGAAGATGTTTTTGTGACATGTTTTAGGTTCCATGAATCAGCATTTTCTGATGAAATTCTTTCCATCTTCTGTTTAATTTTGCTTTGGTGATTTTTCTGTATGGACATATTTCCATTATTTTTTTAACCATGTAACCTCTCTGATCAAGGTTTTATTGTGTTTGTTTGAATCTCTTATTTTGCTCTCTGAGTTGCTGGATTTTCGCCAAGTTACAATCTGCCAGTACTACATCATTGCTACAAGCTTCACTTGATTATTAATTTTTTTTACCCACCCACATAGATGAGGACTTTGAACTGTCACAGACAATGGTTCCAAGGACTGCATATGAAAGAAAGGCCAATCTTGACTTGACAAACAAGAAAAAAGGAATGCTCATCAGTTACAGAGAGATTGCTGTAGAGAGATTAGAATATAGATATCTAATCTTCTCTATGGAAAAAGGACCAAAATAAAAGGTCTATCCTTAAATTAAATATCCTAATTTCCTTTTTGTCTGGGCAAACACTCCTCAGAAATGAGGCGGACTCTGAGTTTCTTATGCTCCACATAATGTTGGTAGGTTGTATATAGTCTTTATGCTTTTTCTTTCTTTCAGTTTATCACACAAACTCTAAGTACTTCTATATTATTTATTAAAACTCTACTAAAATCTTATACTGAAACAATAATCATATAAGCCTCCATGTCTGCCCTTGGAAACTACTCATCTTACTTCTTCAGGGATGACCATTCCAGTGTGCTCTGAATATCACTAAGTGAAATGCAGTTAGGCAATGGGGTAAAGTATTGTGTAAGGGATATAGGTATTAAATCAAGGAAAGAGCCAAAGGGCTGAAATACCTTATGAATTTACCTATGTCTTCAAGGAAGAGTTTTGTGACCCCATTGCAATTTTGACAAAATAAACCAGCTCTGTGTATTTTTACAGATTTTATTTATGAGAGTAAGCAAGCAAATATGGACCTAAATAAACATATCACTTAGCAAATTAGAAATAAAAAATGCAATGATTAAATAAAAATCACAATTAAAATGGAAACAATAAATCAATAGGTTCAAAATATACAATTACAAAATCAGTACAGAATGCAATTAAATCCAATTATGAAGTTGACATGAAATGAATTACTTTGTTGATCCTGGGAATGATGGGAAAATTTAAGCAGGAGCTAATTTTGTAGTAATTATCAATTCATGTATTAGGCCTTTGCCAATGGAAATGGCTCATGGCTTTTGGTTACAAAGTAATGCATATTGGAAAACATAATCCCAACTATACATAAAAATGATGTGGTCTAAATTAGCTGTTAAGACTCAAGAAAGAGATCTTGGAGTCCTTGTGGATAGTTCTTTGAAAATATACTCTCAGTGTGTGTCAGCAGTCAAAAAAGCTAACAGAATGTTGGGAATCAGTAGGAAAGGGATAGATAATAAGACAGAAAATATCATATTGCCTCTTTATAAATCCATGGTATGACCATATCTTGAATACTGCATGCAGATCTGCTTGCCCCATCTCAAAAAAGAATATGTTGGAATTGGAAAAGATACAGAAAATGACAAGTAAAATGATTAGGGGTATGGAAAAGCTTCCATATGAGAAGAGATTAATAAGATTGGTACTTTTCAGTTTGGAAAAGAGACGACTAAGGGGAGATATAATAGAGGTCTATAAAGTCATGACTGGTGTGGAGAAAGTAAATGAAGTGTTATTTACTCTTTCTCCTAGCATAAAAACTATGGGTCACCAAATGAAATTAATAGGCAGCAGCTTTAGAACAAAGTATTTCTTCACACAAACCACAGTCAAACTGTGGAACTCCTTGGCAAAGGATGTTGTGAAGTACAAGACTATAACAGGGTTCAAAAAAGAACTAGATAAATTCATGGAGGATAGGTCCATCAATGGCTATTAGCCAAGATAAGCAGGGATTGCTGTTGCTAGAGGCTAGGAATGGCTAACAGGATGGATGATTTGATGATTACCTGTTCTATTCATTCCCTCAGAAGCACCTGGCATTAGCCACTGTCGGAAGACAGGATACTGGGATAGATGGACCACTGATCTGACCCAGTATGGCTGTTCTTATGTTGTTATGCTCTATGGTTCAACTTACGGAAGTACACTGATTAGTGTACTTCTTGGTATCCTCAATTTAATACTTCATTTTAAATTTCATATTTATATGCTTTGATTTCACTGACTTTGCTTGCCACCCTTCACAGAATAGCAGAGAATTTTTTTTACAAATTTAACACAAGTATTTGTTAAATCATACACAAAAATAGTTTTCAGTTACACTGTACCAGAGAATCTACTGACTAATTTGATAATAATTTGGTATATATTGTGGGCAAACTGTTAAAGTCACTGTTTATCTACAAATACACACATTCATTCATTCATTCACACTTTTATGGAACATTGCACAATTGAGGCATCCCTCACTTGCGAAATGAAAAATAAAAACAAAGTGTTTGAACTTCTTCTGCTTTGTTTCTTGAGGTCTTCACCTTGCGTGGTCATTAACTGGAAGCAGTTGATGGAACAGGGTGTTTTAATGAATAACATATCTTAATACATATAGGGTTTCTCTGCAGGGTAAAGACTTGTCAGGCTGGCATAGCCAATGACGTAAGTTTTCACCTCTTCTTCTTCTGGATGGCCTATCCAGGAAAGCAAGGGATGCAACTTCTGTTTTTTTGGTTTTTTGGTTTTGGTTTTGGTTTTTTTTACAGATTCCAAGGCCAGATGGGACCATTGTGATAATCCAGTCTGGCGTCCTATATAACACATGTCAAAAAATTTCTTCAAAATAACTCCTAGAGAATATCTTTTAGAACAACATTCAATCTTGGTTTAAAAATTGTCCGTGATAGAGAATCCACCACAAATCTTGGTAAATTGTTTCAATGGTTAAATGCTCTCCTTACACATTAGTTCCCATATAAATTTGACTAGATTCAACTTTCAGGCATTGAATTATGTTCTACCTTTCTCTGCTAGATTGAAGAGCCTGTTATTAAATATTTGTTCCCCAAGCAGATACCTATAGACTTTAGTTCTTAACCTTCTCATTGTTAAGTTAAATGGATAGACCCAAGGAGCTTAATCAATATTGGTATGTTTACAATGCAATTAAACACCTAGACGCAGGGCTGTAAAACTGTGGTGTAGACATTCAGGCTCACGCTGGACCTGTCTTCTTCATTATTTACCAGTCCCCTTATTTGTATGTCATCTATCAAGTTTATCAGCTGATCAGTTTATCAGATGATTTATTGTGTTCTTCCAGGTCATTGATAAAAGTGTTAAATAGTGTAGGGCCAAGATCACCGTGGGATCTGACTGGAAACACACCCTCTCAATGACATTTCTCCCTTTATAATTACTGTTTGAGACCTATCATTTAGCCAGTTTTTAATCCATTTAATATATGGCATGTTAACTTTATATTGTTCCTGTTTTTTAAACAGAATATGTGGTACCAAGTGAAATCCACACAGAAGTCTAAGTATATTATGGCAACATTATTGCCTTTATCAGCCAAACTTGTAATCTCATAAAAAGTATCAAGTTAGTTTGAAGATTCCATCTTCCACAAACCCATGTTGATTTGTGTTAATTACCTTACCATCCTTTAATTCTTTATTAATCAAGTCTTGTTTCAACCACTCCATTATCTTGCTCGGTATCAATATCAGGCTGTCAGGTCTACAATTATCCAGATTTTCTCTTTTAAAAATTGGTTTATTGGCTTTCTTCCAGTCTTCTGGAACTTTCCCAGTGTTCCAAGACTTATTGAAAACAAATAGCAAACTCCTCAGCCAGTTCTTTTAAAACACTTGGATACAAGTTATTTGGACTCACAGATTTAAAAATGAGTAACTTTATTAACTTCTATTTAATATCCTCCAAAGATACTAGTGGAATGGAAAGAGTGATCATCAACACATGATGAGACTATATAATCTCCTTTTTCCCCTAATACAGAACAAAAGTATTTATTGAACACTTCTGCCTTTTCTCCGTTATTATTGATAATTCTACCACTTGGATCTAGTCTCCGACCATTGTAATGATTTTTTTTTGTTCCTAATACATCTCCTTTTATTCTGCTGCCCATAGAATTCTCTTTGTTTCCCTTTGTTGTTGCTGGCAGAAAGAGGGGGAGGGAGGGAGGGAGAGAGAAAGAGAGAGAGAGAGAGACTTTTCTCACTCATGAATGTTGCACTAGAAAAATAAAACCAAAGTTTTCTTACTAATTGCATAAAATAGCGGTTCATATTTATCAACTGAATTCAAAATAAGACTGAGGCAAAATTAAATACCCTGTTTCTTGTCCAGTGGAAGAAAGCAAAACCATTCAGAAGAAACAGGAATATTGTAAAGCTGAAAGATTTCCCTGTTTTCAAGATCTATCTCATTGATAATTCTACTTTCAGAGTTTAGAGGAACAAGCTATTGTTTTTCATCCACCATCCTGGTTAAGGGCAATGGCCCAGGCTGGGACATGCACATCCAGGAGATGAATGCATGGCATCACAGATGATATTGATGAGAGCATCTTCATCCACTGACTCACCAGCCTAGTGATGAGAGCTTTAAACTAGGTTCAAAATGGGCAGGTGATTTGCCTACCAGTGAGCATAAAAAAAGACAGTCTTAACTGAGGACTAGATATTGGGGGGATGTGGAAAATTACAATAATGTGATAGCAGCAACAAGAGGGAAATCAGTGAGGTAATCTGCTGAACATCTTAGCTGTCTATATACAAATGCAAGGAGTATGGAGAATAAACAGGAAGAACTGGAAGTGTTAGTCCATACGTTGAATTATGACTTTATTAGCATCATAGAACCATGGTTTGATAAGTCTCATAACTGGAACAAAGGGGTGTAGCTTGTTCAGGAAGGACAAGCAGGATGAAGAGATAGAGCGAAGGTGTGGCATTATACATCCAAAATATATACACTTGTTCTGAGGTCCAGAATGAGGTGAGGGACAGACCATTTGAATGGCTCTGGATAAAGATAAAAGGAGTAAAAAATAGGGGTGATGTCACCTTCCCTGAGACCTATAGTTTCCTTTGTCTTTTCTCTTGCTTCTAGTATAATTTATAGAACCTCTTCTTATTGCCTTTCATGTTCCTTGCTAGGCACAACTCATTTTGTGCCTTAGTCTTTCAGATTTTGTCCCTATATGCTACTCAAAATCCTGTTTCCCTGAACTCCATAGGAATCAACAGCAGGAGACAATTGTATTGGTCAATATTCAAATCCTCTTTTTTCCATCCAACACTCTACAAAAAAAGATGTCACTCTTCGCTTTCTTTCAGGGTCACTCTACAAGTGCCTTTCTGACAGTCCTTGACAGTGTCTGCTGCCATCTTGCTGTCTTTCTGTGTTGTTATTTACACACAAACACACACAACTCCATTTAAAAATACCCAGTCATCCGTGTTTACATTTAGTTCCCAGTGCATTGCTTCCACCCACTTCCTGACTGGCATTGCATGTGGCCCTCTCCTATTGTTGCAGGGGTCTCATTTCAAAAGGAACATTACTGCTTCTTACATTTTCCCTAAAGGAAGGGTGACTGTTATGTCTGCCATCTTCAATGACCCACATAACTATATGTTCAGTGTGGAGAACTCCTCACTGAAAATATCCTGGCACCTTCCCTTCTCATTTAAACAAGAGGGCTGTTACCTTATGTCATTACATAAGGAGAAAGGTAGTCACTAAGTTAGCTTGGATCAAAAAATGTTACCCAGGAGCCAATTGGAAACCAATCTACACTCTGGAGCAGAGGCATAATGTGCTTCTGCTGATAAACACTGCTTAATATGTAGTCAGCTGAATATTGCCCTAGTATAATTTAGTTTCTGACTTTCCATTCACAATGCTGGACTGACAGAAATGAACCAACCGTGGCATTGGGGTTTTTAAAGCTATTAGATCAGTATTTTTGGATAAATCTTCAATTCCAGATTAATCAACGAAATAGGTGAAACATGTTTGCAGATCAAGGTCTTTTAGGCACATTAAATAAAATACAGATCTCATTAAGTGTTAAGAAAAACTATCTTCAATGTGGAGGGGAAAAGACTTCTGAAAAACAGAGCAAGTTTGAGAACCAAATAATTTATAAAACATAGATGGAAAAATATCTTTCCTTGGTGATTTACCAGAATCCAAGCTTTTAAGAGATCCTTTGATCTGCTGAAAAGAGGTGGGTGTTTCTAAATATTCCTATCTAAATTCTCAAGTGATGGGAAGGGCAGTTATGAAAGTTACCTAATTTACTGCTTCAGGAGGTACAATAGACAGAACTACTGAGGCAAAATAAAAATCACAGAATGAACTGAAATATAGAATCATAGATCATAGAGTTGGAAGGGACCTCAGGAGGTCATCTAGTCCAACCCCCTGCTCAAAGCAAGAATAACATCAGCTAAATAATCCCAGCGAGGGTAATATCCAGTTACTTAGGACAGACAAATGCACCTTCACCTTCCATTTGCTCCTCTGCTCATATTATTGACACTACTTAAAATGCTCATGCTGTATTTGGCTTTTTGTTAAATAAATAATTGAAAGCCAATTTTGCTTTGGTTATCTGCTCCCTGGGGGTCATATCAGTAAATAGGTTTTGAACTTTGTCTTTAATTCCACAATTACTTCCTCACCTTCCTTTAAACAATATATCACAAAGATTAGTAATATGTACTTGTGATGGGACAAGATTGTATCCCAGCCAGAAGGGGATTAACAAGCTCCTTTGAGTACAATCAGCTCAAAGTGGGTGCACCTGTGATGCGCGTTCCACCTAGAGAGGGCTGTTCCTTATAAGAGAGGATCCAAGCATAGTGAGAAACTGCACATAGAGGAAAGCAGAGCTATAGAGCAGAGTTTTTAAAAGCTACAGTGTGGGGGTGGTGACTAGGAAAACTGCTGAAGGATCATTTGGTGCCTGGTCTCTCTAGATAAGTAAAGGGACCTTTTTTGTGTTGTTTCTTTTCTCTTTGAGCTTGGCACACTCATCCTAGAAAAGTATTAGAGATCCAGCTCTTGCTCAGAGATTATTATTCCATAAGCCTTACAAGTGTAGTGGGGTGAAGGTAGACTAATCAAGGGACAATGAGACTGTCAAATTGTTGTCCTTTTCATTTGGACTACTGAAAAACACCAGAAAGATGGGGGGAGGGAGTGCTTCTGAGACTTGTTGCTGGAGGTACATGAATCTGCAGAGGACTGACTCTGTAGTAACACTGGCAACCAAAGGGGAGAGAGACAGAGTAAGTGCATATTTATACTCTAGGAAGTGTTTTAGAAACATAGCCTATGACACTACTTAGTAATAGTTTCCTTTATATACCTTATAAAAAGTCATGGGAAGAAGATGGAATCTGTTTGTTTTTGCTCATGGAAAAACCTTAAATTCTATATACTCTTTGATAATTATTATCTGGATCTTTTAGCAGTTTGAAGTTATATCCATACTGTAGTAGATGATGGGATTGGGATATTAAGAGTGAAGCCAATAAAGCCACATTGGGTCTGAAATTGCAAATTATATCACATTATATCACCCATGGCAACATTCCTTCCTTCTCCAGGTATATATGGAACTGCTAGTGTAACATATTCTTTGAATAACTGCCACCTACGCTATATCCCTTATACCAGCCTCTCCAAGAGCAATTACAGCTGCAGGCCTCCCACCACTTGTTCTTCCTGAAAATTCAGAAATCCCACCCATCACCCAAAAAAACCTTATGAATGTTGCTTGAAGTCATTCCTTTTAATTCTCTTGAATTATAGAACTGTGGGAGGCAGTGGGGATTACCTGTTCTTTAGCCAGATTCTAACTTTAGATGCATGTGTGAGAAACGCGTATTCATTTGAGGAGAGAATTTAGCTCTTAATATTTAAAAGGATTCATGCATGCATGGATGAATGAATATTTTAAAAATATTCTATATTTCAAAAGATGAGTATTTAAAAAAAAAATATTTTGCACAATTGTCAAAGCAAAATTGCCTGGGATGACAGCTGTCTGTCAGTCAGTATATCCCATCAAAATGGACATTATGCAGGAGGAATTTTGACTTTTAAGGAGGCAGAGTGCATTACATTTAATTCAATAAGGGTTAATGTAAAACAAAGGGATGATCACATTTTAACCACAAGAAAAAGGGAATAGACATACTGAAATAGATTAATAACAGGTACATGCAGTGAAAGAAATAATCAGAAAAGAATGGTGGATGGGGAAATAAACAAACAATGTCTCTGACTGACTGGGAAAACTATCACACCAAGAAACCAAACCCCACATATTTTATCTTGAAACAGAAGGACCAGTCTCCCTCTCTCTGGTCATGATGCCCAGATGAGTAAGAAAGCCTTTTCAAAGTGTCCCAAGACAATATCAGATTGGCATGTACAACCAAAGCCTAGAATAATGAAGTACAAAACAAAAACAAAGTACAAGCAGCTAAATGATTTGTAGTCTGTCAGGGCTAAGCATATCAGTAGCTACAGAAAACACATTTAGTCTTCACGACTGCATGTCAAAATAGCATTGAACATTGAAGTCAGTATTATCTCAAAAGTGAAAAACTAGATGTTGGGGCAACATTATACACTGCTAAGTACAGTTGTACGGAAATAGCCTAAGTAACCTACTCATCAGTCAAATTCTCTGAGGTAAAGTCTAGTCAATCATGGATGAATAGATAGCTCTAAATACAATTGCACTATATGCAACAACAGCTATGAAAGACTTAATGCCTATAAGGCTACTAGCAGGTTATACTGACCTCATCTGCCAGTGAGACTTTGTACTAATGATGTAACGGTTGTAGCTAGATATCCTGCAGGGGACATCTGGAGTGTAAAGTTTCATGGAGCTAGACTGGAATCCTTCCTCTCTGCTTTACCCATGCAGTTTCATCCACACTCAGTGTAACTAACTGCTCTCTAAAAACATTCAACTATTATTTTTCTAACTTGTCTTCAAACTCCTAATTACTGATAGTGCAAACACCACAGAGATGAGAGAAGGAAGTAAAATAACCAATCAAAATGCTTTAATATTAAGTGGCTTTGGATTGGAATATAAAATCCTCAAAAGCATATATTAAAAACTCAGGCTAGAGTGTAGGTGGCCTTGCACAGATGCACAAGGCTGTAGAGATGAGAAAAGAGGGAAGAATTTTGCCTTCTGTGCCAGGGCCAGTTATGACTCAGTGTGGAGAGTACAGGAATTATGCATAGTAAACTTTGCCAATAGCACTAGCCTCCACAAGATGTAGGAGGTGAAGGTGGAACTACAGTTCCGTCCCCAGAACTACACAGACAAGCAGAATTGACTGAGTGTGGAAGGGAGTGGATGTTACACCCTCTTCCAGGTTGGTAACACTACTATCAGAGCATGCACTCACCAGAAAGTATTCTGGCTGGCTCCAGTTGTAGCAATTCCCCACCAGTATGGTCTGTGGCCAAGCCTCATCAGGCCATAATAGCAAAACAAAGGGCCAACAAAGGTTGCCATCCATTCAACTAAGAGCAGAACTTACCCTTAAATGTGCTACATAAACAGGCACAATATGGAGCACCCTTCCCATGAAAGTCTGCATTCTCAGTTACTTTAAAAACGAAAACTTCATTGCCACAGGTTAAGATATAAAAGAGGCCATGATTACACTGTAAATTTCCCCATAAACAGTAGAATAATGACAGCATTTCATTTTAAAGCATTTTAGTCAGCATTAACCTCAACCTGAGACTGAGGCCAGGTGTACACTTACCTGAAAATTTGACGGCAGTCAACGGGAGTTACGCAAGCTATGCAGAGTACCCTGAAACACAGTACAAATTTAGGGTTGAGGATCAAGCTGTTCTTCTCTCAGCAAGGCTATAACTGTAAAGAAGCAAGTTGTTTTAGAGTGGTGGAGAGATGCTATCTCAACCAATAATAAAATAACAAGTTCTGCTTAGATGGGGAACTTCTAAAGTATTTAGAGTAATTGCTATGAGTGCATACAAAGGGACAGAGTCTGATCTCAGTTACAATGTGGATTATCTCCAGATTTAGACTAATGGAGTCAACAGAGTTCCTCAAGATTTACACTGCTGTAACTGATTAGCTCACAGGGCCTACAAGGTCATTTATAAGAAGCTACCCATCAAAATAGAGGAAAATGCAATGGATGTTCACTCTTGTTCAGGTTGTTAGCCTGGACAATTAGCAACAGGACTTGGTACTGTCAAATGAATGGGGCGAGTGCGTGGGTGTGTAGAATCCCATTTCTTGTCTCTTGCTCCTGGTGGTTGATTCACCCCTGGGTCCAGAGATTACCTTTTCATCTCTTAATTCTGTCAAACAAAAAAGGGGCATTACGGCTTGTGAGAAGAGCTCAACCAAACTTCTTTGGTTTTAATGTGGGTCCTCAAGGAGGGATGTACAGTGGATAAGAATAGTAAGTACTCACTTCTCTGACAGGACCACTTGAGAAAGAAGAAAAGTATTAATTTTCAAATGCCTTATCCTGGTATTTTGACACCAGTCCCCAAAAGTTAACTTGCCCTGTGGTCCCTTTGCATAGATGAGGAGCCAGCCTGGCCAGCTGAATGCAAACTCTTTTAGAACCCTCTGTTGAAGTTGTTCCATAGGAATTTGGGGCTTGAAAGCAGGAATGGACAAGGCACATCTGGACTCTGTCTGTTCTGTAGTGCTACAGCAGCACTCAAGGATCATTGCAGAAGGGATGCAAGTTAAGGAAACCCTCAAGGATCCCCTTCATGTTCTCTATTCTGGACTGATTACAGACACAGAGATGAATTTAGGCCTATAGCAGTTGAATTTCTTTCCAGATGCTGACTGTAGGAGAGATGGCAAAGTTATTAATGAGATATGCCACTTTTCAAATAAGGTTAAAGAAAGAACCAAGTCATAAACTCCTCTGAAAGCTGTGTCTAAATTGGCAACATTCAAAAGGAGCACTCAATCATACCTTTCCTACATTCAATTTGGAATGGAACAATGAGAAGCTGGGTCATACAGCTTCAGTGCTGTCTCCAGTATAGACAGGATGATGAAAGAGTCCCTCTGAGATTCATATGGTCTCATGTCAGGTGAGCCCAGACCTCACAAATGTGGTTATTTGAAAAGGTTTTCACAGGCAACGTGCAAACAGTAGGTTGCAAATCTCTCTGCCATTTACTGGATTGTTCAGGGAAGTTAACCTTAACTATTCATACTGATAAAATCAGATAAGATCAAATCCCAGGCAGTATAAATGTTAAATAATTTAGCTTCCTACACTGTAATTACAGCAAAAAAAAAAAAAAAAAAAAAAGGAAAATTGCTAATATTTTCAATAATTGCTAATAATATCAGAGAAATCTGTAATATAGGGAATGCAGTGGCAAATATATTCCAAGCCATGTAAATCAGATCTCCTAATTCACAGCCATAATTGACAAAGACATCAATCATGTCCATAGGTGGAGTGTCTCACTGAAAAAGTGGCCAGATATTACACTACATTTCTCAAATATTCCTGTAAATGAGTAAATGAACTGCTTTAGCTCATCTGCTTTTCATGTTTGCATTCTAACAAAGTATACTAAGAACAGTATTCACAGAAACTCAATTATAGTGAATATGGCAGAATACACAAAGTTATTTTTGAATTCATAAATGAATATTTGCATCAGAAAGCTTATTTTGACTGGTGTGCTTAACCAATCAAGGAACAGAAACCTACTTAGTAACCAATGTCTCCATCAAAACTAATAACAACAACTCAAATGTGGAATGTTGACCATCAGATGTTTGCAACTAGCTCCTTATGAAAAATATACAGAACAACAGTTATTTGTGGCAATTATCTAGTGACAAATTTTGCCACTGACAGGTTAATTCAGTTGTTACAAACACATTCGAGGAAGTTGGGCTACTTGTGGACAATTTGCAAATGGAAAAAGGCAAAAAGAAATAACATCAATGTTCCTTCCCTGACACACCCTGCCCCCTCCCCATTGTCCAGATAACTCAGCCAAAAAGTAACTGGTATCTTTATTTTTGAATGTAGGATTCAGCCATCTAGCTGCACATCATATGGACAGTATGACTCTATAGACCACCAGTAGTTAAGGAAAGGATGACAGCCTGACACATTCTATCTTCTCTGTGTTGCCCTTGCTTAACATCCCTTAGCTGAGTTGAACTCTCATGCAACTGGATATAAGTGCTTTCTGTGCAAGGAACTATGGCAGAGAATTTGAGAGCAGTGCTTTTGAAGTAAATGGCATATCCTGGTTTCAAAATCAGATTGTTTTGTTTCATTTCTGTTTTCCTTTCACACTGTGATGGAGACAGTAGAGTGGTTCCAGAGTATCTTTCAAAAAGCCATACTATCAATAAATGTTGTTGTACAGTTCACTATGAACTTTGTGCTATGAAATATCAGAAAAAAAATCATATTATAATTCCTACTCTTTTGAAGTCAGTGCTATATTATTTCCATTGTTTTAATGCTGCTACTTCTAACTCAAGATTCTGATCCTTGTACTATTCATCTAGGTCACTGAAAGGAAATTTGTATTTGGATTGTATGCTACATGTGTTTCAAATAATTGAATAGTTGTCTTGATCTGACTCTTCCTGATAAGGTTAAAATGGAGTTGGTGTGATAAGAACAGTGTTTTGTATTCTGTTATATTTTATTAACTTTGTCACAGCATTCACCATTTTATGAATCTTATTAAAGGCTCTGTCGTATGCAGAATATGTTGAAATATGGAAACTAGCTGAGAATACAACCAAAAATTAAAAGCATGCAAGAACTGATGTTTTAGACTTGTGCAATTTCACTGAATAAAAAAAAGTCCATTTCCACTAAGCTTGCTTCCTATAAACAAATGCCCCAAATTTATATTTAAAAAATCCATTTTAAAACACTTTGGTAAATTGAACACTTCATTTAATAGTTTTTACACACATTTATTGTGTAAACAATTATTTTAATAAGCAATGGAATAAAAATATTCCTAAAATAATGTCTCTGAAGGTACAGCTGTGAGGGAGGCCTCATGAAAGCTTACTGAAATATCCTGGAACATAAGAAACCCAGGTTCAGTTCCCTGGTCTGTCACAAACTTCCTGTGACCTTGAGCATGTCACTCAGACATATTGGAAATCTATAGGAGTTAGGTGCTTTTGAAAATCCCATGGGGCACCCATCTGTGTCTTTAGGTGCCTAAATATCTTTAAAAATCTGTCCCTTAATCTCTGTCTTAGTTCTTCATGTGTATAATAGGGATAATAGCAGTTCCAGACCTCACAGGTGCATTGCGGTGATAAATACCTCAGTGACTGTAACTTCAGATACGATGGTAGTGAGGGCTATGAAAGTACCTTAGACAGATGAGGCTTTGTGTAGTCTTCACATAAGGAGATGGAAGGGGGGGAGGCTTGCAAGCAGCTGGTGCAGGAGGAGGTGGGGCATTCAGGAATGAGAACTCTGGGAAAAGGGGTAGCAGGGGAACCATAAAGACTGGGACAAAGCTGCAGCAAAAATTGGTTTTAAATGTGGGTGGCTCCTTAGTAATTGCTTGGAGTGGTTTGGGAAAGAGGAAAACTGATTTCAGAAAGGGGATAGATCTGGGGAAAAGGGGTGCAGAAGGGAGGGAATTTTAGAAGTGGGAGACTATGGGATGAAGGGGGAGGAAGGACTGAAATATTTGGAGATTGGGGCCATTCCTGGGAGCTTTGGGTGTAGAGGAGTGGAGAGATGGCTGAAGATGCTCCTGAGGAAGGAAACAGGGTCCAGGCTGTAGAAGAGCACTTCCAATGGGGATGGCTTGAGGAAGGAAACAGAGATGAGTGTGTTAATGATGAATGGGGCATAAAAAGTGGAACATGAACAAAAAATCTACCACTTGACACTTTATCCCAATCCCAGCTGAAAAAGCAGCTTTAAACCTAAAAGTTGGCTTGTGGCCATATGCTAGGAGCTGCATGTAGGCTGTCATTTCAGATTCTCAAGAAATTATGAAAGAACGAGGGGAATGACAACTTTAAACTGTTTCTACCCTCCCCGTGATGGCTCCGTCCCATTTTGAAATATCACTTTTGAGCTTGTGGCTGAACAGGTGAGACATCACTAACCTATAATATACCCTATACATGGATGCACAGGGGTGGACTCTGAGATTATTTGAGTTTTTATTATACACTATAGAACAACAGTATTTTTAAGTTTGGTATTTAGTGTTGTATTATGCAATATACATTTTGCATATTTGTGACACCTATGTGAGAATCAAGTTCTTATAACAGTTAAACCTAACAAAGCATGTGTAGGGAGAAAGATATCTTCATTTACAGGTAAGAAAGCTAATGTATAGAGCAGTTATTTGCCAGTGACCCACAGTAAGACAACATGGGAGTCAGGAATAGAACTCAGTAAATACCTCATAGTTTTTAAAAACAAATCCCAGTTGGCTACTGTATGTTTGTAACTGTCTGTATTAATTTTCTGTGAATATGCCAGTTGAATGCTTAGAGAAGCAGATAATTTTTAAGTGTGGGATTTTTAATTGCTGTCAGCATTGACCATACTGCTCCCATTGAGGTCAACTTTTCAAAATCCCTCCGCAGTGTTCATTAGCAAGTCTTCATGGGAAAAAACTCAAAACTTAATATTCATAATGAAAATCTTATTACTGATTGAACCTGAAACAAAACTAATTCCACATGGACTGTGGGTCTAGTCAATCTGACCAGTACCTCTCAGACTTCAAATATGTGAAATGTGCTGCTTTTGTGAAAGATCTACAGAGTAGGAGTAAATCACTACAGTTATTTGTCACATAACTTTAAATAATTCAAAAAAAATCATGAATAGAAGGAAGATGAAATTATCTTAGCTCAAGAACCCAAAAATCTTGGTTTTCAGTCCTGTGATTTATGCACTTCCAGACTTACTCTAAATCTGTATTCAGAATTAAAGCTGGTGGAAACATTTTGAAATTTTGAGAGCAAAATGTGTTCACATCTCTCTGTGCTCACAGGAACTACACAGCCTTCAGCTTACTTCAAAGTCCACACAAAGCATTTTAGGGGATGAAGTCCAGAGAGATGCTTTGTCATATTTAAAGTGTATGGAAGTTGTAGATAGGCAATTTCCAGATTTCAGTTTGGCCAGGACACCTAGGTTAATGCACCTACTCTCACAAAAAATACTATGGCTGCAAGCGATCAGGATTTCAGCATGTTTCTCATCCAAATGACAACTCTGACAGCAGAGTGCCCCCTACCACCTTGCAAGAACATAGGTTCATTACTAACAAAGATGGAAGAGTGTCACCCATTGATTAGAGTGAAGTTAAACTTTTCAACAAACTTTTTTCATGAAAAATGCAGATTTGGTGAAACTGAAACACTTAGCAAAGTTATGTTTATTTCACTTGAATTCGTTTGATCAAAGGAGGTTAAAAAAAAGCTTTAAAAAATCTGGAAAAATGAGACATTTTGTTTGACATTTTCAAAATGAAACATTTTGATTTTTCTATTCAAAATTACTTATCTTGAAATGTTCCTTATTTTTATTTTTACAAACATTTAAAAAATTGCTTACTCTAAATTGTGGTGTTTTGAGTCAAACAATGTTCCATTTTATTTCAAACTATAGATTTTTTTATTAACTGAAAAATTTTGGTTTTGGTTCAATCCAAAGCAATCTTTTCTAAAAAAAAAAAATTGCAGAATTTTCAGTAAACTGAAAAAAATCTGTTATTTGCCCAGCTCTACTACTGAATTATCTATGCTATGTCTAACAGCAACCTGATTTTGGTGTGGAAAATTTCCAAGAGGAACAATTAAGATTTCATTTGTAATGTATGAATTTGTTCTCCCTGTGTTGAATTCACCCATTTTCATTCACCTTATATTTGGATTGGAAGCTTCTCACGGCATGGACCATCTTGTTATATTTTAGTGGGTCCTCAAGAAACAATCACAACGCAAATCATAATAATTGCAAAACCAATTATATGGCAGTGACATGTAAAATAATGGCTAAAGAGAAGGTCAATGAATAGCCCTGTTTAAAATTTTCCTTAATGCTTGAAAGAAGATACTAATTCACAATGCACAGGAAACCTTTATTCTGTAATTTATTACCTTTGTGAATGCTTGACTTTGCAACCTTAATGTTCCTTTCACATAGTTTGTGTGTATAATTTCTCCAAAAACTGTCTGAAATAAATGGTTTGTGCTGGCCCTCTGCACTGAGTGAATCTCATGCAATAGGCTTATGTAACCATCCTGCAGATACAAGCTCCTTTTTCTGGCTCTGCAAAACTAAAATATAAACTCCCTGACCTCTAGCATGGAGCTTCTACTCTCCCTCTTGAATCGAAATTCCATACCCAAACCAGAGTCCAATACCTGTAAGGTTGCGGTGATCCACATACTCCAGAACTTATCTTGCACAACTTCCTATTCCTTTCATCAGTATAATTAAAGTAACAATCAGATCATCGATAAATTCCAACTATAGCAACAAAACTCAGTATAAGGAACTATGGCTAAACAACATAATTCATTGAAATGAGGCTAGTTGGAGTTGATTTTCTCCCTTTAGAGGGTTCCATCCTTCTAAGCTCTCTAGCTCTCGGGCTTACTTTGCTGAGATCAGCAACTTTCTGAAGCTGACCTGGCAAGATTTTTGGTCATGCTGGTAGAAAGAGGGAAACATAACAAAGAATTTGTCTCCTCTGTAACATCTCTCATAGTTAGGAGCTTGTGCTCTTAGACAACAAGGCCCTAAGCCAATTTCAAAATCTATTTATGTTCTTGAGTGCAATTGGATGTACAAATAACCATCGTTATTCCATTTGTGATTGGTGCAAGGCATATGCATTCTTAAATTCCATTTAAGCCTTTTTTGGGGGAAAATTACTGATTTTGGATTAAGGGACTCTGCCCTTTAGATACTGATCTAGATAATGATCCATACATCTGTGTCCTCTAGACTTAATTATTGCCACTCATTGGGTCAGATCTTCTGTTGGTGTAAATCTGCTTGGCTCCTCTAAAGCCTATGGAGCTATGGCAAATTCATAGCAGGTAAGGATCTACTCCATGATATCTAGGATTAAACCATACTCCCCAAAAGGATTCCAACTGGGGCAAAACAGCATCCTATCTGCTTTTTAGAAATTCAGGTTGCTATGCACATATCACCACCATGCTCTGCTCTCTGCGTTGGCTCCTCACTGAGTATAGAGAACTGTTCAAGGTCTCTATCCTGATAGTCAAACCCTGTAATAGGATTGGCTATAGTAACCTGCAAGATTATCATCTTCTCTGTGACCAACTTCTGCCAATAGCTATGTTCCACTGGAACAATGAAACTTCTCAACCTATATGTGGGAAGACTGTGAATGCATGACCAAGACCTTTCAAAAAATGTACACCTAGACCATGGAACTCACTCCCGCAAGAGATGAGAATGACCACAGTACTAACCACTTTCAGAAATAAATGCAAAACTCACTTTGGCTTAGTTTCCTCTCAATACATATTTCCCACAATACACCTCTTCCAATATTATCTTAGGCACATATATGGTCCCTTTTGCCCTAGTACCTGTCCACCTTTATTGTATTTATTCACACAACATGTAGGTAGTAAAATACTGTTACTCCTAATTTATAGATGGGGAAATTGAAGCCCAGACAAACTGACTTGTCCAAGGAAAACCAAGAGTTCTGATATAGTGGGGAATTGAATGCAGGCCTCTTAAATGCCAGACTAGTTCCCTATCCACAAATATAAACACAAACAGCAACAAAAATTCTCAAGTAATCAAGCTGTTTTCCTAGAGACTGGGAAGGAAAAAAGAAATGATTATTGATATTTTTATATAGTTGGAAGGAACAGAGATGCTAAAATGTTGCGGGGGGGAGGTTGGAAATAGGAAGACACACACAATAAGAACACATACATTAAATAGGATAAAAACATTGTAAGGAATATAAAGTGTCATGATGAGAGTTTAAACCAACCTTTTAACTTCTTGGATTTAGGGAGAAATTTCTTATGTTTGAAGTTTGTTGTAAAATTGTCCCTTATGTTTCTTACACATTCTCCTGAAGGTTCTGATATGGACCACTTTTGGTAACAGGACACTGTATTAGATATCTGAGCTGCCAATGTCTGTGCTGTAATGTAGAATTTGCTGATAGCAAGTTATGCTACTTGCTTCAACCCATAATTAAAGGAAATAAAAGCTCTTCAACCAGCTAAGTGTCTAGTGACTCAGCCTGGCACTTTGCAGCAGGTATATATGGGTGGTGTAAGCTTTATTACCCATAGACTTCCACTTTAATTACAAATATTAAATCTGTATTTTGGAAAAAAAAATAATCTAAGCATTTCTTAAAAATCTTACCTGGTGTAAGAATTTAAAATAATTTTCTTATAGATTATTCAGGTTAGAATTTATGGGTTATGTGATCTGTTTAGCTATGAGCTTTAATAAACCTGATTTCAATATATGCTTGAGAATAATAATAAAAAAGTCCTATTTTTGCAGTGGTGACTTTGGGCATCCTATTTACTTGTCTGCATGAAACTTAGGTAACTGTATAGATAGGATAATAGCTAATCCTCTGTGCTATTTAGCCATAGTTAATCCTTTCTGGTACTTATCCTATTAACATTTTTTTCTTTCTCCTCTATTTAAAAACGTTGTCCTGTACTCAGAGTACTTATCTTTATTGCCATCCTCATGAAATATTTATTTCAAAAGGGAGTAAGCCAAGAAAGTTCTGACACTCCAAGAAAGAGAACGCATCTTTGATTCAATAATTATCATGATAATCTTAGATTGACCATCTTTAGCTATTTGCCATTTTTTTGCAGTGGAAACTCAGGTCCATATAACTTAATGGTGGTTCAAAAAGCACAGAACCTATTTCTCTTATTCAATGTACATCATTAAGGGTTTTTACAGCAGGTCTGTGACTAATGCAGAAATAAAGCCAATGCCTTCTTTCATAAATAGATACGTGATGCAGTCTCTGACTTATCACTTTGAATGTATCATACTGAGCAAGATTAGCGATGTCCACTAATGCAGAAAGGCTCTTAGAAGCTGACTTACTACATCACTGTAACACATCCTGAAAGTGAAACACACAGGTTCCTTTATTCTGGACAGTACTATGCTCAAAAGCAAAAATCCATAGCCGAGCCAATGATAGCTCAGCCCACGGTATTAATCTACTCCAGTTCATTGGCAGTAATAGAAAGAACAGAAATAGATCATCTGTGTCTTTCTTCTTTGCCTGTTCTCTGTATTATCAGGGCTGCTTCCAGGCAGAGAGAACAAAGGATTTTCTTTTCTTTTGCTCTATATGAAAAAGAATCGGGCACTCTCTTGTTGGCTGACTGCTGTTTTTAAGCAGCAAGTATGCAATTTGGATCTTGCTCTTTTTCAGATTCACTTACTTGTGGCTCAGTGTGTCCCCAGGTGCCATTGCTGACATAGGCTTGCCTGTGGCTATACCTTCTATATACATATTGTTTGACACAGATCGTCATTGTCTGTCATAGGCATCCCATACAACTTGCTTTGCTGGAAGATCAGAACTACATATAACTTCCTTTTTTTCATTTCCCTCCATTCTTCAAGTGTTTTCTCTTCCTATCTACAGTAAAGGGCCACATTTTCAAAACTGGTATCTGAATTATGCATGGAAGTCCAAAAGAGTAATTGAGCATGTAGAATAGGTGCTTGTTTATGATACCCATTTTTGTATGCTTTATGTATGCTTTTTAAGTGGTGCAACATGTGTAATATGAGGTCGGACCAACCTATGTACGTGGTTTTGGTGGTGTTTTGTGCCATCTGGTGTGGTGATCATATATTTATATGGAATTTACTTGGTTAGTGAGGCAGGGTTTAAACAAAAGCTTGAATAGGCTTATGGTCCCAGTTCCCTCTGGTGGATGGTCAGATACATTATCACAATGGATGTGTAAGGGAGCCAACTCACCCAGAATAAGTCCTGGAAAAAAATAAACCATGAGATGGAAGAGTTTACCCTGGATTTAATTGGTGAGACCTGATGTGTGCTGGTATTGCTTGTAATTATCCTGGATTGCTCTGTCCCAATGGGATTAATTTTTCAAACATCGAATTCAACATGTTTATCTTGGATAACCAGACCTTGCTATATGGGGCGCTTCAGCTGAATGATTGGGTGGGATGCCAGCCAAGCAGCTGATAGTGGTGTCTAATGGCAAAGGACTTCTTACAGGAGAAAATTCAAGCCAACTGGCATCTAATCTTTGAGGAAAATGCCACTTACCCTGCTTGGTAAACTGGAGATGTTCCAAAAATAGTGAAATTCAAGTTATGGCCAGGGATTTCCCTGCTGCTTCTCTAACCTTCTCTATAATGATAGGATGCTGGCTACTCTAAGTCAGTTGGACAGGGCATTATAGGCATTATGAAACATCATTCTGAGGGTCTGCCAGCAGAAATATTGGAGATACCATGACTACACTTGGAACAAGGGGCAGCCAGTGGACCTTACACTCAACAGATACCATTTCAACAATCGATCTCTTAAAAGTTTTCATAACGGCAATGTACTGTTAAGGTCTTTATAATCAGGGTGAAACTCACAGCAAAATTCTTCCAGCACTTTTACAGCTTTAGGTTTGTCAAATTGCTAGTTACATAATGTTAAAAATAAAAGCTATGTAAGAGTTTGTGGAAGACAATGATATGTTATATGTCAAGTCCTTCCTCGGTGGTCCTGGAAAAAGGACAGAATGTCAAGAATTTTCTACAAAATATCAGAAAATGTCCTGCATTTCTCCACTTAGAACATTGGTTTACATATTTCCACTGGCTAGCATTACCACCTCAGATGGGTTCTTTATATTTTTATTACAATGCACAGGATAGCAAATGCTATGAAATTCAAAAGCATTGAATATTTATTATGAACAAGTTTTCCAACTCTAGCAAGAAACTTGCTGAAATTCTAAACTGCCTACTCAATTAACTTCCATTTTACTAGTAAACTTTTTCTGGAAAGAAACAAATATTATAGTAGAGACAAAAGTGGATCTTTTCACCTTTCAATTTATGATCTTGCAGTCAAGAGGACCCTCAACAATATTTTATTTTCATTAACAATTGCTAATTAGTCCATTGAACTTGTCTGTCTGCATCAGAGTTGTCTCACTTGAGTGCTCTTGAGAAAATCAAAAAGCAAGCACATATGTCTGATAATTGGATAATGTTCTTGCATGGAATAATTGGTCTGGAAATACATAATAATTTGTCATTCTGAAACTGTTAGAGGTACTGAGTCTAAATGCCAGTTTGTCTTATGTTTACTTGGGAAGGTGGAATTCAGTATACCTAAAGCAGGAAATTAAACCCCACCAAATTCAACTCCAAACTCCGTCATGGGAGCAGGACAATAGCAAAGCAATAGCAATGTTTAAAGGGTTGCTATACGGCAGTGTTTCTCATCCTGGGGGTTGTCGGAGGAGTTTGTGGGGTCACAAGCAGGGCCAGCGTCAGGAGGTAGGAAGCAGGGTGATGTGTATATATGTATATGTGTATATGTCTATACTTTTTTTTTTTTTTGATACTGAGGTGACAGTGAAACTATTGTGATAAGTTTTTGTTTTTGTTTTTTTTTAAATTCCAGTTTAGGTTAGTCAGTTTTGACTGAAGTCTTGTGATATTGGTTGTGGTCAGGAGTTTTAGCAGAAGCCATTTTAACTCTTTCTCACAGACAGGCTGTGTTTTGTTTACATTATCTAAACCTGTCAGGAAACTACTGTTCAGTCTTGGGAAGTAATGAACAGCCACACCCTGGGGCGTTCAACAGCTTTCAGGATCTAGCCCCCCAGGTGCCTAAGCCAGGGATGGTGAAACTTGTGGGAGATGCAGGAGGAAAGAAAAGCTAGCACCCTTGGAATAGAACTACTAGGAGGGCTGATGTATGTATTCACCCTCCCAATATCTCTCATGTGAGAGCAGGACTTGATTTTTTCTTCCCCTGTGCGAACTAGCATGCGGGTGCGAGGGGGGAAGTGAGACAGGGATCCACAAGAGGGGCCTGAGAGGCCATTGTAGCACATGAGATCAGGCTGGCCACCAGGGAGTGGGTAGGAACTGCTTGTTGGAAGCTCAGTACAATTTGAGTTGCTTGACCACCGTCCTACAGGCCTAGCTTAGCTTCAGTTGCTTGCTTGGCTATTCTGACGCCAGTAACATGACATCTTCCATTTGGCAGAGACTGAATAACCTTATAGATTTCTCAGTTTCTGTACACCACAGCACATAAGACAAAATACAGACACTGTATGCTTGCAGATGCACATAGATAACAGTGATGGGAACAAGAAGTTATCCTTGAATGTCTGGGGGTACACTGTTTTATTGTCAAGGGGCATACTTTTACTCCGCCCCTCCTATCACCAGATGTTGTTTTGACAACCCCAATTATCATGGTGAGAATGGAATGTAGTTAAGGGTGGAAACCCAATGTAGTAATTAGCATATATGACAATGAGAGAGAGATAATTAGGTGAAGGTTGTTTATGGAAGGGTATAAGAGGTCACCACTTAGACAAAGGGGGGCGCTCCATCAACACCTGACTCCAAAGGAGGTGCTGCCGGTTGGACCAGAGGATCTACTGACTCCGTGGCGGGGTCCCTGAAGAAAGCCGTTCCTGTATACAGCCTTCTGAGTAACTGCTTAGCTTTCCAGGTTTAGTGAGTATGATATAGTGTAGTCAATTTTAGGCTTTGTATCTAACTAGTATATTTATAGAAAACCTTGCACATTAAACCTTATTGATCTGCAAATCGGGCATACCATATCTCACTGGTATCCACACTGATCACAAAGTGTCCAGAATCAACACTGGTCTCCTTTTCCTGCCTTCCAGCCATCTCAGGTCCTGGCACAGACACTCTTACAGAAGAGGGGCAGGAGAATGTGCACCAGCCACCAGGGTGGGATGGGGGACAGGGCACTCTCACGGGGGGAGCATGGGGCATCAGCCACTGAGGAACGGCAATAAGAACTGCCAGGATGCCCCTTCCTAGCCTGGATCTGGCCTACTATAAGAATTCCCTGGCAACCACTTACAAAGACTTATGGGGTGTATCTCTGCCGTAGTTCCCTGTGGAGCAACAGCAGCACACAGATTGATCCCGCAAACACTAACATCAATGGCAACATTTCTGGAGGCAGAATGACCAAAGAATGACTTTTTGCTGCTCCCTGCTGCAGGTGAAGGCTTTCACCTGAAAACCATCCAGCAATTGAGGCAACAGAGGGCCCTGCCTGGTGTGGGGGTTTTTCGCCTTCCTATGCAGCGTGGGGCATGGGTCACTTGCTGGTAGATTCTCTGTACCTTGAAGTATTTAAAGCATTATTTGAGGACTTCAGTAACTCAGTCATAGGTTAGGGGTCTATTACAGGAGTGGGTGAGTCACAATAAATAAGGGCTTGTATGGGAGCCTTGTATTCATTAGAAAAGGAATTGTGGGGACAGTACTTTGTTGTTTACTGTTTGCAGCATATTAAATTATGCATTATCCTTTTTTATTAAACTAAATAGTTCAGAGTAGATTTACACCCCAGCTTCCCATAAACTAACTGTTCATGCAGACGAGCCCTAAGCCTTTTAGCTCTGAAACTTACCCATATATTAGCTTTAATAACCAAAATAAATACTAAATAAACTAAACAAAATGAGTCCTTTGGAGGGACCACAGAGTTATGATGATTCTTTACTAACATGCCAAATGGAAGAGTAATTTAAAAAGCCAAGATATATAGGCTATCATATACATCTGAAAACAGCAGATAAGTCTATGGAAATTAGGTACTATACCATCCTCTGATCAGTGAATTCTGTTCAGTGTTATATATGTATATGTATATACACAAACATATTGTGTACATATAATATAGTGTAATATTTCCACAGGTACAGAGCAAAGCAGAATAGGTGCTGGGAAGGGGAAGGGGATTTGAATGAGACATAAAGCTCAACTGAGTTGAATGTTATACAGATACTACCAGAAGTGGAAAAGAAAGTAGGTGTGCTGTGTCACAGTGCATTAATATAACATAAGGGCAATGATTTTATTTCAAAATACACTTAGCTTTTGGGTCCATTGCTGTATAACAAGCCAAAAAAATACAGTATATGATGCTTCATCATACTTTTATATGGCAAAAGTCAGATGTTTTTAGTGAAACTGCATCCTAAGTAACTACGTTCATTTAACACCTAAAGTAAAAGGGAGTAATAAAAATATATTGAAAGAAAGATCAGCAAACACTTTTCTAACCAAATTATAAATGTACAGAGTAGCCTACCAGTGAAGGTCACAGAGGCAAAGCCCCTTTTTTCTTCACGAAACAGATAGCATCCAGAGGGATTGAAGTACTGAAAAGGAAATGATCCTTGATGGGCTAAATGGCCTTTACTTGATCCTGAACACTTTCTTCCATTGGTAGCTTGATAAAGAACAAAGGACTCCCAGACTGAAAAAAGCTTGTTTAGTGTCACTGATTCTCTTCTTTTATCTATCAAGAACATTACACATTGCTGCAGTACAAGTGTCAGTTTAGCAATAGCAGGAATTGTTAGTTTCCATTATGGACTCTAGCAGTTCACAATTCACCTGCAAAATTTGATCCATGTTGAAACACTCTTTTGTATGATCATCTTGACAAAAAAACAATTTTAAGAGACTCATTTTGACCTGATTCAAGTTAAAAGAGGGTGAAATATGTGAGGAGTTCACAATATGAATGCATGTTCTTCTCCTATACTTACAAATAGAAGAGAAGGCTTTTAAAATAATGTTATTTGGTGCTGTAAGCTTACTTTTTTCATATGAAAAAAAAATCCAGATTACTTCACTAATTGTATTTCTCAGAAAAAATCCAGCTTCTGGCCCTGATTAAGGAAAACATCCATATTCGGTTAAGCACATGCTTAAGTGCTGTTTTGATCTATAGAAGCACCCTAAAAAACAATAGAAAATAAGATTAACATTTTAACTTGGTAACCTCATCTGGAATATTAGCATTTCAAGCAATTCCAGTTTATTCCTCCAGTTATTTATATGTGTTGGCAATCAAAGATATTGGAGGATGAGTACCAAATGAATATCACTGGAGAACTAGATGATAATTATTGTACCAGTAAGTATCGGTATTTGTAAAAACTCCATGATTCTCTTCTCACTTTCATTCATCAGAGGTACCCTTTTTATGCTTCATTTAAGTAAAACAAAAAATATAAAATGTTACATTAAATATTTTTTTTTTTCAGAAAAGGTAGAACTTAGTTTATTCTATCTATTTATCCAGGTATGTTAAGGCAATATTGCCAACTTCATGATGACAAAAATTTGAGTCACGTTTCATTAAAAAAACAAACAAACAAACAAAAAAACAACAACAACTCTATTGTGGTTTTTGGTCTCTTGATTTTTTTTTTTTTTTTTTTTTAAACTCTCCTGTCTGTCCTCATGATGGGTGTAACAATTAGCCTTCCTCACTCTCTCAGATTTATTGGGAAAGGTGACTTTTTTTTTTTTGCTCTTGCTGAAAAAGCTGAAAAAGCTTTCCCCGCCCAGCCATCAACACTATAAATTCAACCCCTACCTATCAATTTAGCTCCCTCCCCCCATCAGCCTCACTTCTGCTCATCTTCGTACATACACCCCATCAGCCTGAGAGGGCTACTGTGGGGTTCCCTCTTTACCTTTCAAGTTATGGGGGAAGCTCTTCACTCCCCCTTGCTCTTTCCCAAGCCAGATGCTGCAAGGATGGAAAGGGGGAGAGAAAGAGGCATCTTCCTGTGTCTGGTATTCACAGGAGAGAAGTGGAAGGAGTGAGCAGAGCTGCCTTAGGCTATGTCTACACTGCAGCGCTAATTCGAATTAGCTTAATTCAACTTTCAGCAGCCGATTTACAGAAATAGCAGCAGACTGTTCACACTACGCTGTTTGAGCTGTTCTGTTGCTTTCACAGTGGCCAGCCTTAATTCGAATTAGAAAGCAGTGCAATCTGGGTAGCTATCCCACAGTGCAACTAGCTATGGAGGCTATGGCATCGTCTCAGGATGCATTGCTGATTCCCCCACCCTTTCCCCCTCCCAAACAAACAGGAAAAGGATTTTCACGCCATTTTTTTTTTTGCTCCCTGTGATTGCCATTGCTTCAGAGACATGGAGCCAGCTCTACTTTTCGTTACAATTGTGATCGTGACAAATACATTGCGGCTTATCATGGAGTACTTGAGTAATAGAGCAAGAGAGCAATGAATATCCAACATCTATGTCCCAGATGCTGCCCTGCTGCAAGAGTTCCAGGAGAACAATGACTGATAGCTGCAGGCTGCGAAGTGTCACCTGCATTCCAGTTCTGGTGCAGGGAAACAAGCACAGACTGGTGGGACTGCATTGTTATGCAGCTGTGGGATGATGATCAGTGGCTGCAAAACTTTAGGATGTGAAAGGCAACTTTCCTGGAACTGTGCTCGGAGCTGTCCCCGTCCCTGAAGCGTGTGAATACTCGCTTGAGACAAGCTATGATGGTGGAGAAGAGAGTTGCCATCAGTCTCTGGAAGCTGGCAACCCCTGACTGTTACCACTCGGTTGTGAATCAATTTGCAGTCAGTAAATCACCAACTGTGCAGTGCCATAAATAGACTTCTGCTATAAAGGCTAGTGACTTTGGGAAATGTGCAGGACATAGTGGAGGGGTTTGCTGCGATGGGATTCCCCAACTGCGGGGGGGGGCATTGATGTGACAAACATCCCTATCTTGGCACCTGCACACCTGGAGACCAAGTACATAAACCACAAGGGGTACTTTTCCATAGTCCTGCAGGGGCTTGTGGATCACAGGGGTCGTTTCACAGATATCAATGTGGGGTGGTCAGGGAAGGTGCATGATGCTTGTATTTCGTAACTTGGGGCTGTTCTCTAAGATGCAGGCAGGCACTTTCTTCCCAGACCAAAACATTCACATTGGGGGTGTGGAAATGCGCATAGTGATCCTGGGGATTCCTGCTTACCCTTTGATCCCTTGGCTAATGAAGTTGTACACTGGACACCTTGACAGTGACAAGGAGCATTTTAATAAGAGGTTAAGCAGTTGCAGAATGGTTGTGGAATGTGCTTTTGGGCGTTTAAAGGGTAGATGGAGGAGTCTCCTGACTAGGCTGGACATGAGTGAGAAGAACCTCCCTTCTGTGATATCTGCTTGCTGTGTTCTTCATAATGTGTGTGAAGCTAAGGGGGAAAGGTTCCCTCAGGATTGGGCTGTGGAGGCAGAAAGACTGGCCACCAATTATGAGCAGCCACCTGCCAGCACTACGTTGAGAGCTAACCACGGAACGCTTTGAATTAGGGAAGCTTTGAAAACCAGGTTCTGCAATGAGATGCATTACTGATTTCAGTTCCTAAATGTTGTTTGCCTTTGATTAGCCCCCAAATACCCACCAACACCCGCCCCCCCTCCCCCGTATGTTGCTTGCCTTTTATCATCCACCGACCCCCTCTGTATGTTGCTTGCCTTTTATGCAAGCCTGATTTTGGCTCCTATATGTTGTTTTCCTCTGATGATACCCACAACCCCCACTGCCCTTCCAGATCTCTGCCCAACTAATCCATCATTAACAACATTTTATGTAATAAAGAAACATTTTGGATACATGCAAATATTTATTTTTGAACAGTCATGTCTTGGGTGAAGTGGGGGGGAGGGTTCCTTCACTGTCTCCAGGGGTAGGGTGTTAGCTTGCTGGCCAGCTGTCAGCGTGGGTGGAGGAGAGTGGGTGCTGAATCCTGTTTAGGGCATGGGAGGGGGAGGGCGGCATTGGGACTCTGTCCACAAGAACCCAGAGCAAGTCTGTCTGGTCCTGCGTGACTTGCAACATCTCCTGCGTTGCGCTGCGAGCATGTTCCTGCATTTGTCCTAGGTTCTGGGACATAGGCAGCCTCCACACTCTGTGCTCTGTCTTGTCAGCTGCCGATGTGTTCATGAGATGCAAAAAAAATTAATCTTTGTTCAGTTTCTTCCTTTTCATTATCTGAGACAGTCTGTGTGCAGCACTGCTTAATGGTCCGGCCACTGGCGAGGTGTCTACAGAATGAAAAAAAAATAACAAGATAGCCACAGCCAAATTAGTGAAGAGTAATATACATAGGTAAGATTTTGAAATACTGATGCTTGGATACAATGTAGACACAGTTTTTAAAGTTAGGAAGAATGTATCAATTGATCAATTTCATCAATGATGGTTTGATACAATGTTGCCTCTAGTTTGTGTATTGAAGAGGAAGAAGATACATATGTTTCAGTTGTCATAATTATGATTTTATACAATGTAGCAAGTGACTTTCTAATGCAGACCCTGTAGTGGGCAGGGGGGGAATCAGCTGGCATCACAAACCCACAGAAACAGGAACCGAGGGGGGTGTGGAGGAGAGAAGGTCGGATTGCATTCAAAACCCCCACAGATGGAAAAATCGGCTGGGGGCCTTTATCTCTGCTTGCATCCCAAACACACACAGACAAAATTGGGGCAGAGGGCGGGGATTTATGTGCTTGCACTACAAGCACAGTACAAATATGGAGATCTAATGCAGACCACGTGGCTGGCATAGGGGGAATCAGCTGGCATTACAAAACCACAGAGACAGGAACTGAAGACAGAAAACTCACCAGATGTGCCTTCCCCTGGATCATTTGTGCTGTCCTGTGTACTGGTAGACTGCCTGGGGGTCAAGAATAAATCCTGAGTGTCTGGGAGAATGGACACCTCGTTCTCAGGCTCCATGCTTTGCAGAGGTTCCTCCCCCCCCCCCTTCGTCCACAGACTCCTCCTCATTGTTCATGGACTGTTGTGAGGTATTGGAGGTATCAATGGTCCGGGGAGGCACCGTGGCGGGATCGCCCCCAAGAATAGCATGCACCTTATCATAGAACCTGCATGTTATGGGAGAGGATCCAGAGCGGCCGTTAGCTTCCCTGGCTTTCTGATATATCTGGCGAAGTTCCTTTATCTTGACCCTGCACTGCTGAACATCTTTCTTGTGCCCCTTCTCCAGCATGCCCTTGGATATCTTCCCATAAATGTCCAGATTCCTTTTGCTGGCTCTGAGCTGAGCCAGAACTGATTCCTCGCCCCACAGCCCGATGAGGTCTAAGACCTCTGGTCGACTCCATGCTGGAGAGCGTTTGGGCTTTGCAGTAGGCATGCTGAGATCACTAGCAAACCTTTCTCCACACTGGCAGCAAGCACAGGGACTGGAAATTCAAATCTTCCCGGGGCTTGAGGGGAGGGGACTTTACCTACTATTGTGACCACAGAGCACCACAGCATGATTGGCCAGAGAGGTGAAAATGGGGCATAATGGGATACATTCCAGAGGTCAATTAATTTGAATTAAGCTCCATTACATTCATAGGGACACTAATTCGAATGAACAAACTCGAATTAGGTGCTATGCCACTTGCAGAGATGGTCTTATTAATTCGATTTCACAGGCACCTTAATTCGAATTAACAATGGTGTCAGTGTGAACGCGGAAATAATTAAATCGAATTAAGGGACTTTAAATCGACCTAAGTCCCTAGTGTGAACCAGGTCTTAAACTGCTGGGCTCTTTAATTCCCTTCCCTTCTGTGAGAATGTCTTTAGGTTGCTATGGGGAAGGGGGAGAGTTCTGTCTGCACCAGCTCTGATTGATTATTCTGCCCCAGGAGGTGGACAAGTGGGGCAGGCAGCCAGTCACAGGGTTGAGATTCACTAGAAGGCTGGAACTTCTCACACAATTAGATCCCACCCCAGTCAAAATTATGTTGCTGGTTTAAAAAATAACCACTGGAATTGGCAACACTTACTTAGGACCCCTTCACCATAGTATTGGAAACATCACCTTGAACTCTCTATCCATTACCTTAGTGAGCTATGAATATATTGATATAACTGATGGAATTCAAAGACAAAAGTACTAAATTCTTTCAGCTACACTCCACCATTGTGGGGCAAATATTAATCTGTCTATAAAAGTCCTGTATTTACATATGTAAGCAAGTTTTGGGCCTGCAAACAGGTAAATGTGTTCAGTGGCCATTTGCCTGTGCAAATGCAATGCATGGAAAGAATGCCAAAGAAAATTTGGCCCTTGTGTCTCTTATACTTTACACAGTAAGTTTAATATAAAGAAGCCACAGTCTAAAAAGAACTGTTTACTTACTATATACAACACACAAAACCTAACTATATATATATGGGTCTGCGTGCTTCTGAAACATCCATGACAGTGGAGGCCACCAGAGGATGCCAAAACTATTTAAAGGGATATTACCCAATTCCTATCCACTACAGACCTTTACACTTTGTCCTTTTGTTGTCATTATAACTGACAATATCAGAATTTGCATGCAGTGTAGTTGTAGCCGTGTTGGTCCCAGGATATTAGAAAGATAAAGTGGGTGAGGTAATATCTCTCTTATTGGACCAACTTATGTTGATAAAGAAGAGCTCTTTGTGGTCAAAATTGTGGCTCTCACCAACAGAAGTTGGTCCAATAAAAGATATTATCTCACCCATCTTGTATTTCTAATATCAGAACCTAACCAAGTTCAGTATATAAGTCATGCAATATGTTAATCTTATCAGACGCTACAGATGATATATTAAGGATGACATTGAGATTGCCCTTCTTTCAGTGCATACTCTTCTTCCTTTTTCTGATGCATCTCATTACTTCTGTCTTTATGCAGCTGATTGCACTGTGTGGATTTTTTTTTTCTTGTGATTTCATTCTATAGTTTGCTCGTATCCATTTTGTGTACTTGGGCCCCAATCAGGAACATCAATGAGACTTAAACTGATGCTTAAAGTTAAGCACATGCTTAAGTGCAGTCCTGAATAGAGATGGACTTAAGCACAGGCTTGAATGCTATCCTGAATTGGGGTCTTATTACTTGGATTTATTATTGCAATTATTACTTGGATTTTTGTAACTGAGTTCAGTGCATGCTCTCCTCCCTCACTTTAGCAGCTTGTTTTAGGTAAGTAGATGCCCTCTTACCTGATAGATATTTATCTATTCATAGAGCTGGCCAGAGGATAACAATTGTTTCTAGACAACTTTCATTGATTCAAAATTTGTTTTTGTTCCACCTTAGAACAAAACCAAAAACTTTCAAACACTTTCACAAAAGAGACTTGTCTGGAAACATCTGATTTCAGATTGAAAAGGTCAGGCTTTAATTCAACTCTTTCTCTGCCAAAATCCATCCATCTCCTTGAAACATTTCAGCTGTGACAAAAACAAAACAACCCATTCTGACCAAAATGCATTTAGTGAAAAATTTCTGACCATCTCTATTTACTTATTTATATTATAGTAACCAGTATAATTTTGTATCCTAATATATTATGAGTGTTCCATGAATCCAGTAGAACACATGAACCTAACCTTAGTCAAAAACTTATTTCTAAGCCTTACTTAATCTGCTCAATGAGAGGAATCCAATATATTCTCCTCCTTTTAAATATGCATTTTTAAAACTATCACTGCTGTTGAATATGACATTTCAAAACAGCAATTAATGATTCAATTATTTAAAATGCTTCACAGGCAGCTGAGAACAAAAATCCCTTTACCAGTATCAGAGTATACTACATACAGTGAGAAATATGAAATGCTTTGATTCCCAATTTACAGAGTTTATCCTGAGAAATTCCATCCTCCAAGTGTAAATTCTTTTTGTTTTTGTTTCCTCAGGGGTAGGGGTTGTATATGAGTATGCATGTAAATAAAAGATAATCAATTCTGTGTTTATCTGTACAGAAAAATGTGCCACAGGTGAACAGTTGTACTGAAATTCCTATTAAAAGCTCTCAAAAGTTTCACAGAAATGATTCCATGACTTCTTTTTTCTATATATATGTTTATTTCCTTTCCTTTGAAAGCATAGGCACAACACACTGACAAAGGCAGAGATTCCAATAGCAATTGTCTCCACAATCACATAGGCCTAAGTCTTCAATGGTTTCCTCTATTGAGGGGGAGAGGCAAAACTGAAACAGCTATGATCTGATGCGAAATTTACAATTTGTGATAAAAGATCATTTCTTTGGGTTAAAACAGTGAGTGGGGTCTCAGGAGTTTACTTCAATTCTTGGCTCCATTACAGACTTGTTATGTGGTCTTAAGCAAATCACTCAATGTTTTGGTTTCTGTGGTCCCCATCTGAAAAATGGGGATCAGTTTTCCCTCCCTTTATCTATGCTGTCTATTTCAACTGTCAGCTTTTCAGTGCACCAACCTTTCACAATAGCCTTATCATCAGGGACGGCAACCTTCTCACCCCTGAGCCCTTTATGGGACTGGGGGGGAGCCAGCAAGCACCGTATCAGGCTGCTGAAGTGACTCTTCTGTGCCGACTGGACCCTGAGGCAGCTTTGCCATGAGTGCAGCTGCATCGCATTTTGGATCCATGCTTTTTGATGCTTCTCCTGGAGAAGCTGCCCACAACAGAACCAGAAACAGAGGCAGAAATAACCCCTGAACCTGGTAAGTTTCTAACTTCACCTTTCTTATTCATATAGGGATGGGAGGGATTTCTAATTTATTATGTAATACAATTGATGGTGAGCCATGGGCAGCAGTTTGTGGCCACCAATGGCAGATTGAATGCCAGCATCCTGGTATCTCCCACCACAACTCTGTGGAATTCAAAATGGAGAAAGGGAAGCACAAACAGTGAAACAAGCATTTAAAATTCTTTTGTTACTAGGAACTCACATTCTGACAGATTTCCTAGGGTGTTTAAAGTAAGAACCTTATATTGACTTTCCTTTTAGTATGCCATGCTATATAAGTCAGGCACACCACAACGTAATGATCCACCTACATACAGAAAACTGTCCACGGTGTATGGAAGATTAAATATAGTTCATGGGTGATGAAATCAGTGTCCAGAGTATGCCCAGGGGGGTTGTATGCAGTTAAAAAACATACTAGGGCAGGGGGAGATGGCTGTTTAGTTCTTTGAGGCTCTGATAACTGCAAACCTTTCCCTTAGTAGGTTCTACAGATAGGCAGTCAAATTTCCCAGGCTCTTCTTTGTAGGTCACCAGCCCACTCTGCTCATAGATATGCTGCTCTGTCACCATAAGTCTGAAAACCTCTGTGGCACACATGGCTGACTTGGCTTGAAATAAAATCTTCCTTTGCAGTTCTGGAACCACTAGGATCATAATGGCCCTAAGAATGTGGAAAGCCTGAAAGTATAGAGAAAATTTACGTAGTAAGCAGCAATGCTCTCCCCTTATCCCTGCCCCCCAAAGGCCAAGGTGCTCTACATTTTTTAAAAAAACGTACATTTTAACTTTCCACTGTCTGTGCAGTCTTCTCAGTGTGATGAACTGAGATTTGTCCAAGGACCTTCTGGGAGCTGAAGCATTCCTCTCAGAATATACTGAAGCTCAGTTTTACAAATTATCATTTTTTGATCTTGAGATTCCACAAGGCATTTTTGCATGGGGATGCACTGAATCTGTTGTGAAGTACTGAAATAACACTACATTATCTGATGTCTGCCTTTAAGTTCTTCAAGCAATGATCTTTCCACCTCTGCTGGTATGTCCACCTCTGCTGTGCTGGTCCATTGCAGCCCTCCTGGAATGCAGAACCACTGCAGACTGGTCCAAGTGGAAGCATTTCTGTGATTAACTTATGGTGAACATTCTGGACAGGACCAACAAGCAGGTGCAATATCAGAGGAAGAGGGCTTCATGGCAAGTGGGAAGGCACAGAGAGACTGCAGAATGAGAGGACAGTTTCAGAGTGCAAGAAGAGTCTTGCAGTGCAGTTTCAGGAGCAGGAATGTTGGCTGAGGGAGGAAGACAGAGCCCAGAAAAAGACTCGTTTGAGATGCTGCTTATGCTTATGGTTACCAGAGTCCAGGCTCCTGTTGCCCCCACATCATATCCTGAGTCCCTTCTACAGTTCCATGTGCTGCAGACCTGGTACACCTTGGAGAATTCCATGGCCAGGTGACCCATGCAATTGGGACTTAATGGAAACTGGTCAGGACACATCTATCCCATGCAGACCCCTACCCTTGAGAATATCTCCATTCCCCTCCCCCCTCAGCAGCACCAAGTACACCCTAAACAATGAAGGAAGGGAAATGAGAATGGGGGGCCAAGGACATGCAAAAGTAGGGGAGTTATGATTTTGGAATTGGTTTCACTGTTAATATTGTTCTTACATTTTGTGTTTCGTTAAAGGTTTTGGTGTTGGTTCATTACTGATGTTCTGGCAGCTGGCTTGCCTGGCAATGGTTTAATATTGTGCTTTTTATTTTATTTTATTTTATTAACAAATTGGATTGGCATCACCATATCATATGTATTTCCAATAATACAGGCCAACGCATGATAAAGGACAACTGGGAAGTTGTATTGAAAAAGTGTTTGTATACATTTCTCTGTCAAGCCATACTGTACATCCACAGTTCTTCCCACTTGCCTCCACCCCCATTTCATAAGTGGTCGTGTCATTCACAACTATAATGCATGACAATATTCCCCCACCCCTTACTATACACATTTCATTGCATGATGGGACAGTAAAGTTCTACAAGCACATTCATAAATGTACTATTCTCCCTACTCCATTGGCCCATGCAAGTGCAGGACATAGAACAGACCATCCCTCATTGGCATTGTCCAGGTCTTTGCTGCTCCAGCTATGAATGGTGCACTTTCTGGTTGATTGTACAGGTTCAGCAATCCATTATTGTCATAGCTCAAATCAGGGACAAATGACTCACCTTTGGCTTCACAAAGATTATGAAGTGCACAGTAATGAGGACAACATCGATGGCACAGGCATCCAAACGTGTCTGTAAACAGCACAAGTGGGATTTCAGTCTGCCAAATGCATGTTCAACCTCCATTCTGCATCTGTTTAGACTGTAATTGAATTTTCCTTGGCAGATCCTCTGAGATCAGGATATGGCTTCATAATCTGGGGGTCCCAGATACCCCCTTTTGCATTGTCTTAACAGTGGGAACCGTAATTCCTTTATGACAGTGACATTTGGTGGGAATAGCTTCCCAGTGTCTTGATTAATATAGGTCCTTGATCAGCAGATAACTCTGTCACCATTAACTTTTCCTGTACAGCCCACATTGGCTCCATAAATCAGCCTCTGTAGGGCCTGCATAATAGAGTATATAAAGTAATGATGGAGTATTTAAAATTGCAGTTTGGGTACTCATCTGCTGCTTGAGGAAGATAAACTATGGACACGAGTCCTATCAATGGCCCTGGTGCAGGTTGGAAAACCCATTTTCTCAAAACCAGCAATTACTTCAGGGATATGGTTTGTTTCTGCCCACCATCTTTGGGTACATTTCACAATTGATTGCCTCCAGAACCCCCGTAACCGCTTTCCACTTTCCAATGACAAAGTGGTTAGCCATGAACCTATAGTGGTCTGGGACAGCCAGCTTCCAGATGGTTATAACCATGTGTTTCTGGACTGGACACTGGAGCCTCAGGTTTCGGGTCCAGGTCCAGAAATTCTAAACCTAGACTCAATATGCAGTGTGGACCATCAAGATCACTGTGCAGTATGGAAGCTTGCAAATCCAGAGTCTACAGACTCAAGTCCCATTAACCCTAGGCTTACATTGCAGTCTTGAGCTATCCTTAGAGACCACTGTTGGGAGCTGTTGACTTTTTAAGTTTGTAGTTTGATTATTATACCAGTTATCATGCACTGCAGTTAGAGCGCTTAGTGTAACAGAAGGGATTTGCTGACATACTGCTCCTAGCAGAAAGTCATTCTAAATTAGATGGAGCAGCAGAGAAATGCTCTTAAAACCTCCCAGAGCAATATATTGTTATCTCTCTCACTCAGTAATGAGAGCTAAGCCACAATGGAAGATTTATGAAGATATTAAGCATAACAAGTGAGGATAAATTTCTCTTATCATACAGTCCATACTATTTAACATGTTTGGTTTAACTGGCAGGAAAGAAACATTACCCTGTAACATCTCAGGAGAATGACTGTATAGTGCCCGCTATTCTCTCTCTCCTACATACAGAATCCCTGCTTTGTGTGTGTGTGTGTGTGTGTGTGAGAGAGAG
Organism: Emydura macquarii macquarii; assembly: GCF_026122565.2. Classification (NCBI taxonomy): domain Eukaryota; kingdom Metazoa; phylum Chordata; order Testudines; family Chelidae; genus Emydura; species Emydura macquarii. The sequence goes on along the minus strand of NW_027130849.1, from coordinate 34,364 downwards.
AGAGAGAGAGAGAGAGAGAGAGAGGTTGGTACTCACCACACTTTTAGCCTCTCCAAAGAGGTCTGGGAAGGGGATGTGCAAGAAGGAGAGCATACTTGTTCTTATAACAGATGAGCATATTGGCCATAGTCTTCCTGTGTACCTCACAGCGATTTGCAGCATTGTGGCTGCCAGAAGTTCTGTTACCCCAAGTTCCCACTGGGGCAATGTTCCCTTTGCATCACCCCCCAAAAAGGGCTGTGCCTTAAAGGCCCAACCAAACCCTGTAGATTTTAAATCTATATTCTGCACCTATCTGTAATTCCATAGCAAAGTATCCTCCATGGTAAGTATTAAATAAAGGGTAAGTCACCTCTCCTGTCACACTGATGATCTTTTAGCTATGGCAACCATCTTTTTTGCATAGAGAAAGAACAGACTGTGGGAAAGATCTGTGGTGTACATTGTAAAAAGAGTTTGGTTCTAAATATTGGCTGAAATCATTGTGCCAATGATACAAATAGTTAACTGCAAATGGCAGGGGTGAGTGCAGAAGTGGTATACAATTTTAAGTACACGAGAAAGACACAAGGTGGGAGAAAGGAAATATTATCATTCCCTTCTATAGATGGGATGCTGAGGCACAGGGGCCCACAACCTGAAAGGTATTTAGGCACCCAAATATCTCTGAAGAACTAAGATGGAGAGATTAAGGGCCCAAGGCGAAGTTCTCCTGGCCTCATTGAAATCAATGGGAGTTTTGCCATTGACTTCAGTGGGGCCAGGAGTTCCCCCCTGATTTTCAGAAGTCCTTGAACACCGACAACGTCACAACTCTATCTGAAGAGAGTGGGGTCTGTAAGTTCTTACAACCTCTGAAAAGCAGACCCTTAGTGACTTGTCCAGAGTCAAACAGGAAATTTGAAGTAGAGCTGGGAATTAAACCAAGATCTCCTGACACCCAGCCTAGTGTCTCAATCACACAACCATCCTTTCTCCTAACTAGGAATTTATTTGTGTCAGATTGTTTATCATAGGTTTGTACGTAACCTTTCTTGCCAAGTAAATTATTACTGTCTTATAGCAGTAATGCTAGAGTTAACATCAAGATGTTCTTTCATGTCCGTTTCTTATTTTCAGTTGCTTTTAATGTCTTCAAAAATTAACATTTAGGTTGAAATTTCTCACACAAAGTCTCATCTCACACTTCTCATAGGAAACATCATTTTGTTCCAATTGTTTCATTTCAATTCTCCCCTTGTAATGATCTCTCTTCCAGTGTTCATCTCCCCTTAATTTCCTCCCTGTCCTGTCCTTGTCCCCTACTTCTCGGTTTCCAAAATAACCTCCTCTCCCATCGTCAGACCTTCCCCAAAACTTAAACAGGCCTAAAATATTTAACAGTCTATTTTTAGTCAGCAATGAAACTGAGGCCTGGTCTACATGACAAACTTAGGTCAACGGAAGCCATGTTTCGTCGACCTAAAAATGTATGCAACTACACTATCAGGTCCCTTCCACCAACCTAACTCACCTGTATTGTTAACCTAATTACTTCACCTCCGCAAGAGATGTAGCACTTTAATCAATGGTGATGGGTCAACAGACAGGCAGTGCAGATACAGTGTTGTGTAAATTGACTAAACTAGCCTCCAGGAGGTGTCCCACAATTCTCCACTGTGACCGCTTTGGAGATCATTTTCAACTCCACGGCACAGCAGCCATAAAGAGCCTCTCCCCTGTTAAATCCCCAGAAATGTTGAATTCCCATTTCCTGTTTGATCAGCATGAAGAGCTCACTAGTGCAGCTGATTATGAAGACTAAATGCCCCAAATGTGCTCCAACCTGGAGTACACAGGAGGTGGTGGATCTTACCGGTCTGTGGGGAAAAGCGTCTGTGCAGGCACAGCTCTGATCCAGCCGAAGAAAAGGAAACATCTATGAAAAGATTGCATGGAGTCTGGGGGAGAAGGGATACACCAGGGACACACAGCAGTGCCACATGAAAATCAAAGAACTTTGGCAGATCTACCAGAAGAAAAGGGAGGTGAACGGTCATTCTGGTTCTGTACCACAGACTTGCCGCTACTACAATGAGCTGCATGCAATTCTCAGCAGCTACACAAACACTACTCCCAAATGCAGCATGGATACTCCTAGGAGACTGAGTCCTAGGCCACCTCAAGCAACAAAGAGGAGAAGATTCTGGCTGAGGACGAGGAGGAGGAGGAGAATGGAAGACAGGCATGTGGAGGATCCATTCTCCCAGAGAGCCAGGAGCTATTTTTAACCCTGGAGCAGTCCTGCCAGTTGAAGAGCAGCATGATGGCAGACCTTGGTACAGAGAAGGCAGCTCTGGTGAGTATGCAATTCCAATCGACCTGTAGGGGTTACATGCTCTTATATTTTATGTGTAATATGCAGAAAAAGTGAGGCGCAGTGGGTATCTGCTTCCCAGTAGCTGCTTCAGATATGCAAAGAGTTTCCCTTGGAAAAGACTGTTCATGTGCATAGGATGGCCCAGATCTCCAGGAAACTTTCATGGAGGTACTCTGCAATCCTTTGCAGAAGGTTTCTGGGAAGGGCTGCCTTATTTCTTCCACCACGGTAGGACATTTTCCCATGCCATTTCAGTATTAACTATGCTGGCATCATTACGATACACTGCATAGCAGCATAAGATCCAGGACTGTATCCAGACATTTACAGCAACTGGTCTTTTCATGCCTCTGTTACCCACAGGAGACTAATATCACATAGTCATCCAGGGAAGATGGTGAAAGTTTTCATTACAAGTGCTTGTACCGGAAACAATAGAGCATATGACCTCCACCCACAGTGACTTTTGGAACCCTCAGTCAGAGTTTCCCTCACATGACAGTGGTTTGGTTAGCAGGAATCGGAGTCATCCTTAAAATCTGCAAGTCCAGGGCAACTACTACTAGCAGCGTTAGGAGAAGGGGGGTTGAACTTCATGTGTTTTCTCATGTCTGCAAACTCCCAACCCCTGCCCTCCAACCCACCCCAGGGCCACTTTGAACAAAGACTGCAAGTTGGGAGGCTTAACATTGGTCTCTGATCTGAGAGCAACATTACTTGATGGGGGGTGGCATTGTCCACCTACCTACCTGTGCTCCTGATGCAGATTTCACACAAGTTGCAACACAAGTCCCATCTCCCACGTTGCTGGGCCATACTCACCATGGCTGGAACAATAAACTGGTTCAATGAATAGGTAGGGATGCTGATTATATTCTGGCTTGCACTTGAGTGTAATAAGGGGAGTGTTTTTTAAATAGCAACTTTGCACCAGACTCAGGGCATGCACTGAAAATGGTTGCCTTGTGCTTTGGATGCCTTATGGTGAAAAGTTTGCCCTTCAGCTCATCCTCCACACTGTCAGATAGGCTTTAGCAGATTAGAAGGTGGAAAAAGAGAACAAGTGATGACATATTCAATGAAATAATGAATGCCTCTAGGACAGCTGACATGGAACTAAAAGCCTCGAGGATTTCATTGTCTGAAAAACTGGACATGGACATGGAGAGCAGGAGAGCATCCCAGGAGCATAAGCTTACCACGCAGGATGAGATGCTATGGATTATGAAGGAGCAATCAGACATATTAATGCATCTGGCTGAACTTGAAGAAAAACAGCTTGAAGTTAGACTTCCTGTGCATCCCCTGCAGCATTGCCTGAAAACATCACCCTGTTCCCAACTCCCCTCCTGCAAATGTTCCAGGAAGCAGGGGGTAAAAAGGGGAGTTGCAGTATCCCTTCCACTCAACACCAGGAGAGGATACTAAGAACAAAAGGTGGCCATTCAAAGACCTTTGATGGCCAAGACTTCTGTGCTTTCACAGCCACACTGCATTTGTTTCTCTCCTCCCAATTTTATCACTCTGTTTGCCAAGTTTAAATTATTTTCCTGTTCTTTCAGATTCTCTAAGTTTGTGCAATAAAAGTCAATGTTTTGTGAATGAAATACTCATTAGTTATTCCAGTCATGAGGAGTTGTGTGGAAAGGGAATGTACAGGAAAACTGATGCAACAGGGGGAAGGTATGTGGAGGCACAATGCAGATAAGCGGTGCACTTTACTGTGGCTCATTACTGAAATGGGTTTTCAAAGCCTCTCAGAGACACAGAGCTCCTTGTTGTGCTCTTTTTATTGCTATTGTATCTGGCTGCTCAAAATTAGCTGTCAACCTATCTGCCTTAACACCCCACCGCTGCGGAAACTTCTCTCCCTTTGCCTCACAGATATTATGGAGCCCACAGCATGTGGTGATAAAAATGAGAATATTGCTTTCACTGAGGTCTAACCTACTAAGCAAACTGCGCCAGCGATCCTTGAAATGTCCAAAAGCATGTTCCACCACCTTTCTGCACTTGCTCAGCCTATTGTTGAACCACTCCTTACTGCTGTCCAGGTGGCTGGTGTATGGCTTCATGAGCCATTGGAGAAAGGGGTAGTTTGGGTCTCTTAGGATCACTACTGGCATTTTAACATTATTAGTGGTTATTCTGCTATCTGGAAAGAAAGTCCCTGATAGTAGTTGTCTGAACAGACCTGTGTTCCTAAAGATATGCACATTATGCACCTTTCATGACTATCCCACGTTGATGTCAGCAGATGTGATCCATCAGCACTTGCAACACCATTGAAAGGTATTCCTTTCAGTTTATGTACTCTTTGGCAAGGTGGGTTAGTGCCAAGATAGGGATATGCATGTCATCTAGCACCCCACTGCAGCTAGGGCATCCCATCATGGAAAATATATCCACTATGTCCTGCACATTGCCCAGAGTCATTACTGTTTTTAGCAGAAATTGATTAATGGCCCTGCATTCTTGGATCACAACATCTCCCACAGTGGATTTTCCAGCTATGAATTGATTCCCCACTGACCAGTAGCAGTCTGACATTTCAAGCTTTCACAGAGTAATCACCACTTGTTTCTCCACTGTTAGAGCAGGTCTCCTTTTTGTGTTGCTGTGCTTCAGGGCTGGGGAAAGCTCTGCACAAAGTTCCTGGAAAGTGGCCTTCTGTATTCGAAAGCTCTGCAGCCACTGCTTGTCATTCCGTAGCTGTATAATGATACGACCCCCACCAGTCAGTGCTTGTTTTCCAGGACCAGAAACAACACTCCACCATTTTAGCTGCTGCATAACAGCCAGCAGCAACTGTGAATTGTTTCATTCTATGGCTTGCAGCAGGACTGCTTGAATGATGTAGAAAACTTAACCCTTAATATAATAGCTTTCGTATAATTAAATTCTCAAACCTCACTTTTCAATAACTTTAAGTTTTTTAGATTTTTTTCTTATAACCACTTTGCTACCTCTTCTGTTTGTTTTTGAACCTCTTTCAGTGCTAAAACTACAGCACTATGAAACTGATCACTTCCATTAAAACATCTCCCTGAATTAGGTTACTTCAAATACATTCTCTTCTCCTAAATATTTAATAAACACTTTATACTAATTATCTCACAAATTGAGTGAGTGTTTATAAAAATCCTCTTAATGATTTTTTGTAATTGTTAAGTAAGCAGCTACACCGGAAACGTCATTAATTTCTACCTTTATTAATTGCATTGGTAGTTTTTCCAAAAGTTGAATTGACGTGTAGATTGAAATACAATTCTCAGTCACCCAGACGGGTGTATCCTCCAGTTCAGGGAGCAGGCATATTAGGAAGGCAATGTGAGAGAAAGCTGCCACTGCCCATCATGTATCTGTTCTATGAATAAATAGAACTTCATTTGCCATAACTGTTAATCAGTCACTTTTCATTAGTACTAACTAATATAGTTATAAAATGACTTTTGTTTCAACTATAGTAAAAAATCTAAGAAATTCTGCCAGAAATTCTGGGATGTAATAGTGTGTGCACTAATTTTGGTGGTTAGATTTAGTGTGCAGGTGCTGGGTGGTGTTGGTTGCCTGTGAGATGCAGGAGGTCAGACTGAATGATCTGGTGGTCCTTTCTGGCCTTAAACTCTATTCATAATACAAATTCTAGACTTGAAACTATCCTTTCATATGTGCATTTTGTCATACTGGGCTATTAAAAAAATTAATTAATATTTTAAAAGAATAATAATGATAGGCATTTACAGGATTTTCTTAAATAGGCATATAAATCCATATTCTTTACAAAAAAAATCTTGACCAGAGTGCTTTTTATCCAATGATTCAGAGGTGCTCTATAAAATTCTTCATCTAATTTTAAGGATCACTTTACCCACCAGTAAAATGCAGTTACCTGTTTTGTGTGGAACATCTGGAATTTAATCACATCCCGCATGGCCGAAAATAAGGAATTCTTATCAAGTTGAAACAGAATGTAAGGAGGAAGAATATAATCACTCAATTAGAATTTAGCCAGAACAATACAATGCTGCTACTAATTCTCCTACTTTTGCAAAAAATGTTATAAGAACTTTAATGGCCACATGTGGGCCAGAAAATTACAGTCATTCAGAAGGCAGCACTTCCAACGGTACTGTTCCCCTGACATCATGCTGTTGCATTGGCTCAGTGGCCATCTATTGAATCCTCAATCACAACTTCTCTTTAAAAGTCTCAGATACTGAAAATACACCAGGTTTCATCCTGCGTTGTTAGAACACTGAGCAATCACAGAGCAAAGTGATATGACTACAGGAATAAGTGAGCTATAGCAGTAGTTAACATATTCAGGTCATGTGTTTTGGGTAGATTTAGGGCTTAACTGGGTTGTTTTGCATGCAAAGATCAGCTGTAAAGATGGCATGTCCATCCAGGGAAGGATCACCCCTGCTGAATGGCGGGGGGCCCCTGACAGCACAGTGTTATCATAGTGACATCATCCTTACTCCGGCAATCAGCATTAGGAATGTGGCCAAAGAAAAGGAAATGTGATCCAGGAATCCCCTTGTCCTGGCAATCCCAGCTGTCGCAAAGTCCCTTTGCTGTCATTAGCAAGCCGAGTAAATTACAACACTATGCTGAGGATCAGGAGTGAGAAAGCATAAAAAATGGTTTAAAGCTACCTTTGCATGTGCAAGCATGCACACACACATACCCTACATCATGGATTCTGCAACTGCAGTTGAAAATTGGGGCCTACTTCTAATAAGAAGGTGCTTTATGCCAGGATTCCAAGCGAGGTATAAAAAAAAATAGAGACTTCTATTTAAAGGAAGAAATGGAGTCATGAGTGCTAAAATCTTGTAAATACTGCTATAAACCATGTTATTGCTTGAATGTGTTCAAAGTTGCGTTCTGAAACACTCTTAATAGCTATACCTGTTCTTAGCAAGTAATTGTGATTACAGTTTAAATGTGCATTGCCTACACAGCATAATGATTCTGACACACAGTGAGCTCCTCATACAGTTAGCACTTTGGCAAAGCTTAGAATACTACAGTCTTAGCACTGCATGTAAACAACAAAACAGTAATGCATATTTACAAAAAAAGAAAAAAGAATTCTTATGATTGCAGTTTGCCTGTATAATGTGATTGCAGCAAAAAAAACACCTTTAGATTATCTTTACTGATAAAGATAATGCAACCAAGTGCCATTAAAATATCTCATGTCCGGAAGTGCATTAAGTCAGGAAAGAGAATCCTGGGAACATTCCCTGCTGTATCCAGTCCTACACACTGCATGTACATAGTGACTTAGTTGCCTATCTTCACGCCAATCCATTAGGTATGCACCAAAAGGTTAGTCTATTTCACTAGGGTGCAGAGACCAGGATCACTATAAGTGGTTGAGTTCCATAAGCTTATCTGTGTTAATCTGTTTTTAGCAAAACAGCGAGAGTCCCGTGGCACCTTAAAAATTAACAAATGTATTTGGGAATAAGCTTTCGTAGGCAGAAACCCACTTCTTCAGATGCAGTGGCTTTTTTTTTTTTTTTTCCCTTCACAGTAGCACCTCCCCTTCCAAGCATTCAGGTATGTAGTTTCATTCATGTATGCTGCCTCCTCCAATCATAAGCATGTCACTTTCTTAAAGTATTTTCAATCTACCACCTATTTCTTCAGTAGGAAGACCCTCTGACCCTCAGTTCAAACCCATAGTTTTTATGTGCCAAAATAAAGAAATAAACAACTAGCCATTTGGGGAAAGTGAGAACCAAAGCGCCTCCTTCTCTTTTGATGGCTAAAAAGATATGTTGTGTTGCAACAAGTGCCTTAAATGTCATAAAAACCCTGAAAACATGGGCCCAAATCCAACAAAGCCCTTGAAACATGTACTTAGCTGTAAGCACCTGAGCAGTCCATGGGACTATTCACATCCACAAAGTTAAGCATGTGCTATGTTGGATCAGAGCCTTTGAAAGCAATGTATATGGGATCGATGGCCCCTATTTAGTAAATCAATTAAGCACAGGCTTAATTTTAAGCCCATGGATAGTCTTATTGAAATCCCATGCTTAACTACTTCGTTGGATCTGGGCCCAGAGAGCTCAGCAACTTGTGCTGAAAGAAGAAATTAGGATATCAGTTCCCTGGCATAAGGTGACACAGAGGCACAAACAAAACTACTACCATCCTGGAAACTATTTTATGCATGTTGTACCTCATTCCTGTGAAGGGGATCATCAATCCATGAGCCAGAACCTAGTCACTGAAGAGTATAGGGTATCCTTTTACGTGGACAAGAGATGTTTGAACCAGACTTTAACTGTGTTGTTACTGCCTCAAAATCCTAAGTAAAAGGGAATTATTTTTTCAGACAACAGGGTTCTGATAGTGTTGCTTATAATGTGGGTAGAACCTGAGAGTCCCTGCCATGGACATGGACCCAATTTTGCTATGCACAGAACAAAGGATGTACAATCTAAGTGTAAGGGCAAGAGACAACAGGTGGATATACACAGACAATGAGACAATACTTGACAGCATGAGAAGCAGCAGTCTCAGCACACCAGCTGCCTAACTACTGTCAATTTTTGTAGGCTTTGTGGCAAATGAGAGTTTTAAAGCATTCTTGCATGTTTCGTTTGTATGATTTTTCAATGTGATCCTTAATTCACTTTCCAACCGAGCCCATTCAAGTTTGCAGTGAACAATGAGCTCACAGGGCAGCCAGTATGAGACCTTTTCAGGACTGATTCAGAGTTCATAGCTCTGGCAAACAGTTGGCGGCCACTTTGTTAACGATGGTGGTTGAGCTTTATATTCCTCAGTTCTGCAACTTATGACACAGACTTCATATTATGTGAATGCAGCCATTTTGAGTTAATTTATTTATGCAGTATCTAAAGTCCATCCTGTCATGAGCCTGATGGCATTTATTTATCCTGAAAGGCAGGGGGGCATATATTAATTGTTGGCTCCCTCCATTTCCCCAGCATTGTGTTCTGTGCAAATATTTCTGTTTTGAGAATAATGTGACTTGAAAATCCATGCATCTCTTTTGGGAATGATCTAATATCCTACTGTCCACTCTCCCACCCCTTACCCTGAAATAAGATGACAGATATATACTTTCAAAGGGACAGTCTTCTCTTGCCATAAGATGCCTGGCTCATCATATTTATTTCTTCTTCATTAAAAATATTGAATTCAATTTGGCACATATTGAGGTTATGAAAGATTAAAATAAATATGCTCCTTTGCATCATAATATATAAGGGGCATAGGAAGACATTTCTTTTATTGTGCCATGTAAAATTTCAGAAACAATTATGGCTAATAACTGAATGTCAGTAATTGCTGCATGATACTGGATGCTCGGAGGCAGAAGTGGAACAGAGACTGCTCCCCACTAAGGAAACAGACAAGGAACCACCGTGTGTATCAAGAGGAGCAGCAATCCCTGGGATGTTCATCCCTGGTGATAAGATCATTGAAGAGGCAGATTCATCTAGCACTGTCACTCCTCCATTAACTCTCACTGGTCCAGTGTGCCGAGAGTCCTGCCAATGCATTTAGCATGGCAGACATTATATGTGCTGAAGAGGCCTTTGACTAGGCAGGGGTGGAGGTCTGCTTTGATTGATTGATTGATTGATTGGCTTCTGGCATTTGAGATGCTCTTTGTACCTTCAGAATCTTGTTTGCAAATATATCAATGTAAATATCAGTGATACTTTAATGGAGGGAAAGAGTGTCTAATTTATAAAGTAGTTCCCATTAGTTCAGGTTTGGCTGAGTGTCTACAGTTCAACTCTCTAGTTTAAGCAGTGCATTCCAAAACTCTATCATGCTTCTAGAATATTCCAAGCCTATTAATGTATTTAGAACTGCTAGTTAGTCCCATGTTAAGGTCCTTAATCGTTAAAATAATGTTTACAGTGTCTCATTCATTCCCCTCCAAGTATTCAATCAGACCTTTAGCTAGATGATGTAGAACAATGTAGAGAAGGAGCCTCTTCCTTTTCTACACTCTGTGTTTCAGGGTCGATTGAAGAAAGATTGAGCCGGGTGGAGTGATAAGGAGTGTTTATTTGGTTACAGACTCTAGTCCACTAGTTTCCCTTCGTCTCGCGACCAACTAAGTGAGCCCCAAATTAACTACTATACAACTTTTTATCTAAAATAATATGTAAATACACACACTTCTACAACGCCCCATAAAATCCCTATTTGGTAATATAAATGGTTATAAAATGAATATTAATGGCTATAGGAAGCATATAATTATACCTGCACCTGTTTATTATTTACCACTTAACCTGAGTGGCATATGCATTTTTGTCATGAATTTGGCTATCTTGACAGCTGGAATGACCATAAATTTTCTTAACGAACCAAGTGCAAGGGAAGAACAAGGGGGAGATATCATGCTGTCTGAGAAAGAAGAGATAACACACGTCCTACCACCCTCTTTGTCCAGATGGTGAGGGGATGAATAGAAGGGAGGGCATGGCCTGCCTGTATTATAACCCCATTACCATGGTACCTATTGGTCAAGTCATTTTGCCCTGCTTCAGTGTTTACTACCCCCCTCCCTAACTCCAAGCCTAGGAAGCTGCTGTGATCAGCGCATGATTATTGCTTGCGTAGTACATGGCCTTTTTAGCCCAAGCCATGGGTCCTGCAGAGGACAATTCGTGTCCAAAGCATGGGCCCAATTCCCAGTCCCCCAGGAATGTGGTCCAGCGCTGACCTCCTTTGTCCTTGCACCCACCCTCTGCATAAGAGAAAGTAGCATTACTACTGCCCTGTGTGAACATGCCAAAGTTCTTACTTTTCATTATTTTTAACTGCATGATTGTTTGTTTGTTACTTTTGCAACAGCGAGATTGTATTTACTCATTACTCTGCACACACGATGAAAGTTTAGCCAAACACTTCAGCAGACATGAGCAGGGCCAATGGATTGGAAAAACAGCTTAAAAACTAGCAAAACATTGACACTGATTGGAGAAAAAGCAATACCAAAGTGATGACCTACCAAAATATGGAAAGTTTTAACCTTAGCAAAATGACTCAAACCACCCTCCCTTACCCCAAAATTACACAATGCAACAAAAATATCTGAACAATTTTTTAGCTTTTATTTGAATTGAAAAAAGAAAAGTCATTCATTCCAGTGAACTTTTCTTCTTAATGAAGTATTTATATCAATATTATTATAGTAGCACCTAGATGCACCAACTGAGATCAGGGCTTCCATGTATGATGAACTGCAGACATATAATAGGAGACAGTCCCAGCCCCCAAAGAGCTTAGAGCCAGATTTTTAAAGGTATTTAGGCACCTAAACTACAAAATTTTAGTGTCTGAGTCCCATTTTAAAAATCCCACTAGGCATCTAACTGCATTTTCAGGCACCTAAAAATCTTTAAAAATCTGTCCCTTACAGTCTAAATATTTATTTTGTTCCACATCTTTCTATTTGTATGTAAACTATGAAATTGTCCTTAGGTCCACACTTGTGAGCTAATCTTCACCATGATATATAATGCACTTATTATATATTCTCTGTGACACTAGTTAACAAGCAAGCAAGGGAGCTGATTGTTTGGATTCTATCTGCATTAGAAATGGGGTATGTATCTTTTAATTCCTGTCTTACAATGCTTCAGGGCAACCCATGGCCCATCTGTAAAAATCCCTCATGCAGTTTTTTCATTGATAGATGTGGAAATTGTAGTCTTCCATTGTAGTCACAGAGCAGGTACACACAGAAACAATGACAGTCCTCTCATTGTTTATCCACACTGTCCCGAAGAAACAGCATCAATTTGCTTGTTTATTTTTTTATTATTATTTTTTAAAAATCTGTTATTGAAGGCTTTAGGTAGATTATTGTGAGAGGACACTCAGTCCCCATGGTCCATTCAGTATTTTTGCATCTGATGAGACTGCCAACAAAAGTACAATTAGCATCATTTTTGGTGGTGTCTTTGTGCCAGGGACACTTGTCAACTACAAGCTGCATTGAAACCAACAATTTATTGCACACAGAACTCTAAATGCAGGTGCACTGTATCCAATCATATATATCACATTATCTAATTTGTATGCTCATGGCCAATGCATAGTTATACTTCTTATGGAGCAAAAATTCCTGCATAGTAAAATGGTGATCATGGCATAACATTATATCATATCAATGTGTTGCTAACATTAATTCTTTTTTTTTAAATGCTAGTAATATTACTTATCAGTATCCAACAGCAGCTTGCAGATTACTGCAGACATCACAAAGAAGCTGATCTGAAGTGAAACTGGAACAGTTAATCTGAACCAAATAAGATACATTGCACTATGGCATTTTAACAAAATAGAAAAATAACTATTATTTTCCTCCTTATGGAATAAACAGAATACATAATAAACATTTGTAGTACTCTGTGGAATTGATTTCACTTGAGAACAAAGACATTTATAACTCACTTGTGGTGCTGGCTCAAGTTGAATTATGAGGTGTTCCCATTACTTGTGGAATGTGTTTGATACTCTACAACTCTAATTGTGTGTGAGCGTAAAACCGTGGTGCTCATAAAATAAAATGCCACTAATCTAGACTGTAGGCTAAGTAGTCAGAAACACATATTTATCCTTAAAGAATCAAAGATTGATAGCTAGTTTAATGTACCCCATGGCTAGGTCTTTATCAGATATAATAAAAGAGTAGTAAGAAATTACATATGGATATTAATACAAATAAAATTTTGTGCTTAACTTTCAGTTAGGGAACTCAGGATCTCAGCCCTTTGCATGCTCTCTTCAATAAAGCACTTAGGCACATGATTAATTGTAGGCACATTAGCACACCCTTTGACTTTCATGGAATTACTTATATGCTTAAGGTTAAGCACATGCTTAAATGGTTTGCTGAACAAAGATGGATCTACTCATGTGCTTCAGGTTAGCATACTTAGATTTGAATTGTACAGCATGAAAACTCAGTTAAGAAGGACAATTTGGAATAGCTTTGTGCACCTAAATATTACATTTGGTGCTTAAAGTGACATTTAAGCAACTACCACTCATTTCATCAAATTTTCAAATACCTGAATAAAATATTCAAATAGAAGATTTGGGAGACACAATATAATCATTATTCTTGAGAACTGAGCCCTTTTCCTGTAACTCAGACCATTACTGAAACAGATGAAAAGCAACACAAACTTACACGTTAAGGACAAATGCACAGTTTCTTAGCTGGTGTCAGTGGGCACAGTTCCACTGACTGAGCAGAAGTATGTCTATTTATGCTGGCTGAAATCTGGCTCAAAGAACTGATCTTAACTTTAATGCATTGTGCCCTTTTTTACGTTTTACCAGTTTAGTTATGTTTCTGTTTACAATTTATGGTAGAGCTGTGGATACTGCCAATTTTCATTTTTGAATAAACCTGAATAAATAAATAAGTAAATATTTGATGTCTAAAATATTCAGAACAAAGGATGTAATTATATAAGACATTATTTATGTGTCACATTTAATAAGGACCTGGGCTAGACAGAAAACATATACTAATTTTTTTTTTTTTTTAAAATATGTTTACATTAAAAGGAAATGTTTACATTAAAAAACAAAACAAAAGCCAAGGGCTTGTCTACATGGAGACATAGTGCATGGTGTGAATCTAAAGTGCATAAATACATTGCTTACTAACTTACCAAGTAGGCCCTGCTACTATGCGCTAAAATTTCAGGGGTACGTCAAAGCACGCTATGGAATTTTGAGTGTGCAATAGAGGGGCTACGTGGTAAGTTAGTGTGTGGCATACCAGTTCACTGTAGAGCCAGGGATTGCTACTCACCAAATTACCATGTAGATGACCCCCCCAAAAAAACCTTTTATTGGTTGTATTACATTACTAGAATATTTTAAATGGTCTTTATCCCTCCCCTGCTCTACATGACTTCCATTTTACGCTCAGAATATCTAACTTTGTATCTTAAATTAAAACTTGGTTTTGAGTTGCAGAAGTACAAAAATGTGTTCTGTTTTCATTTTGTTTTCCCACTTAGCCAAGTAGTTCATAAATGCTTTTTTTTTTTCAGACTTGGAAAAAACATATTTATTCCTTGGCTGGGACGTTCCATGCATTCTTTTGCAGCTGAGATATCAAACCTTTGAAAAATGTGAGGTTATTAATGTAAGAGCTGACACAATCTTAACGTAATGGCCTGAAGGCACCTCTACAATAATTCAGATACATCAATATATTAAAGCCTTCTTTCTTATTTTACTTTTGTATGTTCTGAATAGTTTTTTTCAAACTCAAAATGTCTTCCATAAATTGTCCTTTCATGTACTCTATTACTATGAAATACCTAGGCAAATGCTATTTGCCTCAGATCTCTCACACTTCCATACAGTCAAAAGGTATGACTCTCACTTTGATTTCAATAGAATCTCAGCAGCAGCAGCACACTGAAAACAATTTCCATAGGACTCTCTCCTCCTTGTTACTTTTCTATTTATGGCAGTTACCATTAATGTGACAAACATCATTTTTACTCTACAGCTGACAAAAACAGGCTATTACATAAGCAGCTAATATTCATAGACCAGAAGGTGGAGGGAAACTAAGGTAGCACATCATAAAGTTTTCATCAAACTGTTTGAAAAGCAAAATCCATAGAACTAGGATGAACTGTATGCTAAATTTTAGCTTTGTTATACTGATGTGAAATTATTATACTGAACTTTTAATAGCAATAAAAGTAAATAGAAGCCAGGATTAAATCAATGTAAATAAGAAGAAACTTCACAATTATGGGCTCTGTGTCACAGAAATTCTATTTCCACAGTTGCCAACTATGCAGTTTGATCCTAAATGAGACTATTAAAAAACCCCTTTAAAGGAGACTAAAGTTTTTGGACAACTAGGTGCTTCAGTGTAAGGGACAATGGAGGGTTGAAATGAGGTCTAAAACAATTTAAAAAAGCAAAGAGATCTATAGCAATGTGGTAAGAGAGGCAAGAGACCAAAAGTGTGGTGAGAGTCTGGCATATTCCTTTCCTGATGACAAACCTAAACTTATACTTCCCCATTTACTCTTTTTTTAAAGGCATACTTCATTTCCCACACAGCCATCTTTTTTTTTTTTTTTTTGGACAGATTCTATCAGTAGGACAGATAGTCTATATACCTACAAATGATGAGTTATTGGAACAGCTAATATCTCTCCAAACAGAAGCAAGTTTTTAATGTGATTGGCATGTAAGTAGGTAGGTATATATGTGGTTATTCAAAGGGTTCATTTATATTTCTTATTATCTATGTGGCACATGCAGTTTGGGGATGGAAAATTTCCCTTGACAAGTATCCTTTGATAGAAAGAAGCCTGTAATTATTAGTGGCTACAGAAAGTATATACATTTTTTCCTCACATGGAAAAAGTTAAACTGTGGGGAAGAAAAAGAAAGACAGAGACTGAGTTATGGTATTATGACTATATAAGCACCAACAGTCTATCTTAGGAACTTGTATGGAACTCGTTGTAATAGTAAAGGTTATGAGGTGCTCTGATACATTTACCCTCACAACATCCCTGCGAGGTAGCGAAGTAATAGTATCCCATTTTACAGATTGGGAACTAAGGCACAGAGAGAATAAGTGATTTACCCAAGGTCACACAGGAAGCCTGTGACAGATAAGGGACATTTGAACTGATCTCTCTCAAGTCATAGGCTAGTGCCCTAACCACTGGCCCATCCTTCCTTTCTGACAATAGTTGATACTGTTTGATATTATGAGAATCTCCCTGAGGCTGAGGTTTCACTTTATGATCTAGATAACAACTCATTCAGTTGATACCCTACATTTCTATTTGGTTGGATTCTATGGCTCTTACAGTGGCCATGTTACTTTGTGAGTAAGCAAAATCCTACAAATAGATACGTTCCAGAAAACTCAAAACTATGCCAATATCTTTCTAAGAAAAGTGAAATGGGAGTGTGTGTAAAGCTTTGGAGTCTACAGAAAAAGAGAAAAGACCACCACTGCTCTGAATGGACCTGAACTTTTTTTAGATAGTAAGCTCTTCTGGATTGTCACCATGTCTATTACTAGCCTATGGACTCTGCTCCAGTTCAAGCCTCTAGACACTACTATAATATTACATAACAATAATGAACTAAGGACTTTTGGAACATTGAGCCTGGGGAGACAGTTTGGGCTGGATTTTTAAATGAACAATAAGAAAACGAAAGTCAAACACTAGGAAGGTCAGGATGTGACTTTGGCCAATTATGGTCAAAGTGGTCTTGTCCACTTGCTTTAAGACAAGATCCATATATCCTGGGTAGGGTCAAAGTTGCACCAAGTCCTTCCTAGGGATCATCTTCTCTATTGGATTGTAGACTTCTAACTCACACATATTCAGTGAAATTTAAGTCCAACACTTACCATTCTGGTCAGTTTCAAGCAGGTGTCCATTTATTACTCAGTGGTACAAGGAGTCATGGGCTATCAGTTTGGATCTTTATTTTAAATGGGAGAGGCACAAGCTTTGCATCAGGTCCTAGATGATGCACTGTCAAAGCTGCTGTCCTGACCTGTAGGGGAGCTTGGAAGAGACACAATGATAGAGGTTCCGAGGTAAGAACTATTCCCTGTGCGAGCACAGGTGCATGCCTTCATCCAGCATTTAATGAATTAGACAACTCATTGGTTCAAGCCTGGGTCATTGACAATGAGAAAATTGAACAGTACCTATGTAATCTGCATGAGAGGGTACAAACTTGGGTGTACTAGCATTAGTCATCCATGCTGGTAGAGTCTGTGAAGGAGACTGATTCCTTGAAAAATCAGCTGAAAAATACCATGCCACAATTGCAGCCAAGGACCTGTCATGTGAACAAGTGAAAGGGCTTAGGGACTCCAAAAGGAAAGTCAAAAAGGACAAGAATGCTAGCACAAGTCATGTCTGGGGTCTCTACCCCTCTAGCTGTCGATTTCTCATGTGTTCAATAAATGCACATAAAGGAGGTGTGTCCCTATAGGGAATGTGACTATAAGGAGGGATGCTGACTTATCAGGTCCACAGGAAAGGTAGTGTGTAGGGGCTGGCAACCCAGTGGACTCAAGGTGTGCCCAGCTGTTAGTGTGATGCAGCTTAGTAAGTTCTGGTGTTATTCATGTGGCCAAACCGTTTGAGGTAACAGGCAGCCTTAGAGACTCCATGATATATGCCTTCTCCAGAATTGAAACTGGGTGTGAATGCACCATTCATTTCCCTGGAAGTTGTTTTGGGAAAAACTGAGAACACGTTCAGTCCCTTGTGGAGAGTAGGGTGCCCAGAAGGTCGTGGGACAGGCTATTGCCATTGAGGGGTTGGGGGCACATTAAAATGCTAATATCATCTCCTAGGAAGGAGAGAAAAGGTAGCACTTGCAGATGGGTCTACAGACCCATACTGAAATAGAGGAGTGTGATGGGGAAGACAAACCCTACATTCGACTAGTTCATGGAAGAATTAATCATAGAATCAAAGAAATATACAGCTGGAAAGTACCTTGAGAGGTCATCTAGCCCAGAACCCTGCACTGAGGCAGGATCAAGTATATTTAGACCATCCCTGTCACATATTTGTCTAACCTGTTCTTTAAAACTTCCAATAATGGTGATTCCACAACCACCCTTGGAAACCTATTCCAGAGTTTACGTATCCTTGTAGTTAGAATATTTTCCTAATATTTAGCCTAAATCTCAATTGCTGACATTAAGCTGATTATTTCTGACTCTCACCACCTCTTCAATGGTCATGGAGAACAATTGATCACCTTACTGTTTATAGCAGGCCTTAACATATTTGTTATCAGGTTTCCTCGTTTGTTTGTTTGTTTTTTTTCTCAAGACTAAGCATACCTAGTTTTGTAACCTTTTCTTAATGGTCAGGTTTTCTAAAACTTTTATCATTTGTGTTGCTCTCCTTTGGACCCTCTGCAATTAATCCATATCTTTGTCCACAACCCAGAACTGTACACAGCACTCCAGCTGAGGCCTCACTAGTGCCAAGTAGAATGGAATAATTACCTCCTCTGTTTTACATACTAATTTCCTGTTAATACAGGCCAGAATAATATTACCCTTTTTTGCATCTGAATCACATTGTTGGCTCCTTTTGAATTTGTGATCCACTATAGCCTCCAAATCCTTTTCTGCAATTCTACTTCCTAACAAGTATTCCACATTTTGATTTAATTTTTCATTGCTAAGTCTAGTACTTTGCACTTGTCTTTATTTAATTTAATCTTTTATATTTCAGACCTATGTTCTAGTTTATCAACATAATTTTGAATTCTAATCCTGTCCTCTAAAGTGCTAGCAACCCTTCCTAATTTGGTGTCATCCACACATTTTATATGCATACTCTTTACTTCATTATCCAAATAATTCATGAAAATATTGAGTAGTTTTAGATCCAAGACAGACTTCTACAAGGACCCAACTAGATACATCTTCCCCCAAGCTTGACAGTGATAACTACTCTTTGAGTACTTCATTCAACCAGTTGTGCACCTACCTTATATCAATTTAATCTAAACTAGTCTAGTTAGTTTTATTTTGAGAATATGCTACCCTGAAGAAAGGGACTGAAACCAGACTCACTCCATAACACCAGCAGGCAATGTCAAGTCTGGAGTGGAGTGGAGAAAGGGGAGGGACTCCAGCTGAGGGCAATTTAAAAGGGATGAAGCATGTGTCAGACGGTGTTTACCCTGGCAGAGAGATTTGTGGACTGAGGAAGAGAAAAACCTTTAAGTAAGAAGCTCTGAGGTAGGAACCATACCAAGGGAGAAGGCTTATTTTTGTCTTATTGATAATTTATTTGTTATAAGGTCAAACCCCAGGAAAGAGTGTGTGCTTTGACTCTATATAAGGCTAGTGGGCCAAGTCTTAGGACCAGGTGGGACAGTCACCTGCTGAAACGACAAAGTTTCACTAACTCACTGGAGAGTTAGGTCTGTAATCCTGTTCTTTTGGAGAAATTAGGGTTTTTTTCTTTATGAAAAACCAACCTAACTACAGAATTAGTTTTAAAATCTTCCACTGCCACACAAATATTCATGTAAATGTAAAGCATAACAGGCCTCATTCAGTTACGAAGTGCAGCCAGACCATTATTTCTCCCATTCAGCAGTCAACATCTAGCATCAATAAATATTGAAGATGCTTTTCATTACAGCTAAATACTCAAAAATAACAACTGTGGCAAAAGAAACTTCATGAATAATCCATGAAGTCTGAATTTACATTTTTCATTAGAAAATCTGCCTATTTTCTCTGCTATAATGTGTTTTTCTTTGGAAAAAATAATACAATAGCTTTTTTTTTATTCTGTTCTTTTGATCCTAAAAAAGGTCACTGTTTAACCCTATGAATGCCATTGGCCCAGAATGTTATCTTTGAAAATAAGGCACTTGTAATGAAAGGGGCAGTCAGTGCATTGTAAAATGGAATTATGTCCACAGGACCCTGCTGTACAAATGACTCATTGATTAATGTCTCCTGCATCTACCAAAGCACTTGTAGACTTACTCAATTAACCACAATTGCAAACAAAGACTTCTTCATGTTGTTTTCCAACCATGAATGTTGTTTCAGAAGCAAATGAATATTTATGAGAATAGATGATGAACACATAGAAAAGAAAATCACAATACTTCAGTACTGGTATGAAATTTCCCACTTTTTCTAGAACATGAAATTATCTGCTTATATTTGCTTCTTTAAGAAACTTTATTTTTTAAATGCCAAAACATGCCATTTCTAAACTGTTTATTTCAAAATAACCTCATCGTTAGATGCTGTCAGTTGCTTTACCACTGCCTTTCTGAAAATCAGAAATGTCATCTAGTATCCTGCCGGTTTGATTGCAAATATGTCCTACTTTCATGTATTCCAGAAAATGTTGCCTTCTTTTCATATTTAGAGGCAATTATTTAACATGGATTCAGATACCGAACACCTGCAATGCTTATCACATCTGTAGTTCTCTGGAGTGTTCTAAAAAGGATGTAGTAGTAGTTACTTAATTTCTTTTACACTTTGAACATAGTCATAAATATTAGTGAACAGAAATGGATTAAGGCTAAACAAAGCAACAATGGTACTGGAAGAAAAACACTGGTTGGATGGAAGACAGATTAAAAAAAAAACATAAGGGGTGAGAATGCCCTCTTTCAAGCACAGGGCTAATTCAATCATGTTTTAATCCATAACCAGTAAGAGTCAACTAATAATTATCTGCCATATACATGTCTTGATGTCTGTCTCAGTTGATTAACTGCAAAAGAAATTCACAGTAAGTCATCATGCAAATATATTCATTAGGTTGGGTGAATTTGTCTGGCTGAATTTCAAACCCACTTGAATATAATAGAGCATTTCTGCTTACAAGAAACTGTGAAAAAAGGGATAGAGAGTGGACAAAGAGAAAACAGCCAACGAAAGAATAGTGTGAAAAATAGAATGGACAGTGGAAAGCATGTGCAAAACAAAACAACAACAACAACAAAAAGAGTGGGAATAAAAGAACAGAATAGTAGGGAGAAAAGTTAATGAAAAAATACAGGATGTATTACAGATGGTCCAAAACTAAAACCTCAGGTCCAAACACCTTCACGTGTCAGGAATGGTTGGTTTGGGATTGAGATCCCAAAATCTATGCTTGCCTCTTTGGTTTTGGTTGCATATTAGTTTTAAAAATCAAAAGGGGTCATTTTTCTGCTTTCAGTTTGGAATAAGTCAAATGCAGTAGATTTTTTTTTTCATGTTTTTGTGAGATCAGACAATTCCAGATAAAAGCCTCATTTGCCATCCACTCTGTGCACTAAATAGGCAGGGACCAAATGGAAAAAAATAGTATGTGATTATTCGTAGATTTTAGGGCCAGAAGGAACAATTAGATTTTGTAATGTGACCTCCAATATAACACAAGCCATACATTTAATCAAGTTACTCTGTACTGGGCCCAATAACTTATGTTTGACCTAAAGCATATCTGTCAGATAGTCATCCAGCCTTGATATAAAGATTTCAAGAAATGCGGTGTCCACCTCTTCCCGGAGCAGTTTTTTCCAATGATTATTCGCCCCCACTGTTAAAATTTTGTATTTCTTTCTAATCTGCCTTTGTCTTGTTTTAACTTCTAGCCATTGGTTTTAGTTACAGGGCGATTAGTACCTGCTATCTTCTCCCCATCAAGGTACTTACACAATGTAATCAAGTCTCCACTTGATCCTCTTTTTGATAAGCTAAACAGTTTGAGCTCCTTAAGTCTCTCCCTGTAAGGTCTAGTCTTCACAGCATGGGCTTTGCCAATACAGTTGTATTGGTATAGCTGTACCAACAAAGCCCCTGGCTTAGATGCTGAGTATGCCAGTAGGAGTTTTCTTGTTGGTATAATAACACCATGTCTTTGGCAATGTCAGCAATGCCATTGGATTTTGCTGGCCAGCAAAACTTTGGAATATAGACTTGGACTCCAACATTTTTTCCAGCCCTTGATTAATTTTTGTGGCTATTACTCTGCACTGTCTCAACTTTTTTACATCCTTTTAAAAAGATGGTAATCAGAGTGGGATGTATTATTTAAGTATACAAAGTAAAATCACTTCCTGATACTTTTTCACCTCTCCTCTGAGGTTTATACATCCAAGAATCACATCAGTCCTTTTTTCCCCGGCATCACATTTGGAGCTCACATTCAGTTGTTTGTCCACAGTGACACCTACATAGTTTTCAGTGTCACTGTTTTCCAGGGTACAGCCTCCCCTTTCTGTAGTTGAGGCCTGCATTGTTTGTTCCTAGATCTATAACTTTGCATTTGGCAAATGAATTTGTTTCAATGGGCTCCACTTACCAAGTGATTCTGATTGCTGTGTGTGACTGCTTTGTCCTCATCATTGATTACCACTCTGCCAATCTTTGTGTCATCTGCACATTTTATCAGCATGTAAAGACTACATTATAATGCTTGTGCATGAGTGGGCAATATTCAGTTTTGTGGGCAACCATAATTCTTGTATTTCCTGATTTTTGAGTATTTGACTTTTCAATCCAACCTGAGGAAGGAAACAAATATGGACCATGTCAGACAAAAAGATTACAGTTTGTTAAAGTTCTAAACAACTGAAAACAGAGGATTATAATGGAAAGTGCTAATCGGGTTTACTTATAGGCATCATTGTTGCACCAGCTATAACAACTTGTGTGTCCTAACTTTCTAGATATTTTTCTGGAATGTCAATGAGCTTTGAGGTCCGGCCCTAAGAGAGGAAAGATGCTCTTGTATTTAAGGTGCAGGAATAGGAGTAGGGATCTGGGTTCTATAACCAGCCCTGCTACAGACTTTCTGTGTGCCCTAAGACAAGTCATGTAATCATTTCTAAAACCATAGGCTCAAATTTGGTTCAGAACTAACAAATACTGGGAAGGATACACATCAAATTCTCTGTGCATTTATCTATTATACCATATTCATTGAACTATCTGATAAACAATATGTCACTTTAATGATCTTTTTAAAATACAGAAATGGGCAATACCCAATCATATTTACTGTCCTCCATTGCTAAGGGATTGATTCATTAGTGCAATACAACCCTGGTTACAGGGACTGACCCATACACCTATATGAACACTTGTTGAAATCAGTGGAACTCCATACATGCTGCTTTTATCCTATAGCCATAATATAGGTGGAGACAAAAAACAAGCTAACTGACTTGACCAAATTTGTATAATGAGTCCATGGCAAACCCTGGCATAAAACCATGGTGAACTGAATGATACTGTTTTGAATGAGTGATGCCTCTACGGTAGAGAATTACCAGGATTTCCAATTAAAATATCCATATTTTGGAACGTATGGTCAAAGGGCTGCAAAGTGGCATCTTTTCATATTAGTAAATGAAGTTACTCATAACTCTCTCGTAGAGATTGTGTGTCTGTTAGATCAATAGTTCATATCTTCTGTTCATCACTAGCCTTCAACTAAAGGACTAAACACCAAATGAACTGTTCTTGAACTTCCTTGATGAAATGCCATATGAGTTCTCATTTTTCCTGCTTTAATCTCCTATACGGTAGCTGCTGGGGTTGTGTATAAATCCAGAGCTAAACAGTGTACTGAATGGTCTGCAGATTTTAGATTAGACAAATAACAGCTCTTCAGTATGCCAGTGCATATTGCTAAATAAATGAGCTTGACGTAATTGTGTATGCTTAAATGTAAGCTACATAGCACATACAATTAATGAAGCATATAATGCAAAGCATTAGCAGCACTAAATGATCTGCATCAAACCATCTTTTACTGTTAAAATGCTGGCATCCCATAATAAGCGTAAGCCCCTTTTCTTAAAATGAAAAGAAAATACCAATTTTCTGGGTTGTCATTATAATGTAATGGAAGCAGCGCTCAGGAAAAAAGAGAGAGTGAGAAAAACAATGGTGAAATATATATATATATATATATATACACTATATTGGGGGGGTTCTTTTTCAATTAAACATTGCTTGAGTTAGATCATATAGAAAAAGTAACTGATGAAATAATTATCTTTTTTTTTAATTCCCTCACAATTTAATTTACATGTTGATTATGTAGCTGGGAAAAAATCTCCTAAGTTAAATTTGATTAAGTAAGGCAGAAAGTGCCTTAGAGTAAATAGATATCTGAAATTGGAGAATGCACTTTGTCTAATTATATTAATGAAGTACTCCAATGAGGATTGTTTAGTAACAAAAGACCCTTGTGACCTTTTGATTTAGTGTAAAGTAGAACTCTTATTATAACTAAGTCTTTTTACAGCATTTTCTCTATGTTCACTAAAATCAAACACTTTTATAGCATTTGGCCACACTGAGAGAATAATGGAACAGTTAAAAGTCTTAAATTAGTTGAAGTGCCAGTGATATACAGTACTTGTGAAGCTTTGTCCTTACTGTTGTTTTTGTAATGCTATATGCGTTGTTCAATTGTAAACAAGAATAATTGTAATCTAACAATCTCTCTCAAAGCCATCTAAATCATATTTTTGTTTAATCCACTTCATCACCTGCTGTCAAGTTTGTGATATTTAAGAGCAAATATAGTGTTTTCTTCTACTCCCATTGAAATCAGGAGGATTTTGCCATTGATTTACAATGGGGCCAATCATGTTGCCATGTGTTACTGAACATTCTTGCCATTTTAAGGTAGATCTTTAGCTGTTATAAATTATCAAAGCACCACTGAAGTCAATTGACATAATATATAAGATTAAAGGATGCTGTGTTCTCTCTCTCTTCCATACACATCAAATCCTCCCCTCAGAAAACATATTCTCCTCAGATTTCACATACTACATCTCATCTCAAGGTAGAACTATTCTGAGAGGCTTGAAAAAATCAGAGAAGGGGTTTTCAATTTATGGCACCTGATTCTAAGGGCTGCCCAAATTGTGCTCCATACCAGATCCAACCACTGAACGGTGGGAAGCTGAGAAAATGGTAGTACAATCATTTCCAGATTTTTAAATAATTGAGTATTTTTGAGAAAATAGTTATGAACAAAAACTATAAATCAGCTTCCTGTGTGACAGAATTTTCTAGTCAATAACAGGCTTCTCTGTTTTATAATCACTCCACAGGAGAAAAGGTAAAAACTAAGAAAAGTGTAAGAGGCTTTTCCTCCTCTCCAAGCCATACCAAGTCTTGCCAATTCTTCCTCAGCACCATATGGAAAATCTAAACGTTACTTTCTGTCCCAACATACACAACCTTTCTCCAAACCAAGAGTGGTATTGCCAATTTTAGGTATTCAAATATTATGAGTCAGGCCTACCCAAAATCATAAGATTGACTTAGTCTGTATACAACAAAAACAACGAGAGTTCTGTAGCACCTTAAATTTCTGTGGGCATAAGGTTTCGTGGGCTGCATCTGATGAAGTGGGTTGCAGCACATGGAAGTTTATGCCCACAGAAATGTGTTAGTCTTTAAGGTGCTACAGTCAAGATTGACTTAAAGATCACAAGATTTAAAAAAAACCCCAAACAATACATGTTAGGTTCTTTTTATTTGGCTTCTGGTTTCTAAGCGATTAGGGTGTACTTGCTTCCTGTTTTCAAGCTTTGCTCCCTAACATTAAAGCTAGAAACTTCCTTTAAAAAAAAAAAAAAAAAGAAAAAAAAAAGAAAGCTGAAAATCTTATGTAATCTCTTGATTCCAGCTGCTAGGGCCATAAGAAAAAAGTATATAATGAGTATATATGAGTATATATAAAAAGTATAATGAGACTTGCAAGGAAATCATGACACTGTGATGTGTCAAGAATTCAGACCTTCTCCTTTATATCATATCAGTATATGTATTAGGCTTCTAATTACTGCATTGCCATTTGAAACTGGCATCTCGAGAAACTCATCTGTGCTAATTTTCTCTCCAGGTTTCTTCCGAGGTTCCTTAATATGTCATTGGGAAAGATTTTTCAGGAGCATAAATGACAGTTGGGCATCTGTCAGTGGGATTCAGGGTCCTTGAAAATCTACCCCATTGACTATCAAATCTCCCTTTGTGGTTATAATCGGTTCTACATCAATTACTGCAGGCCAAAATCTCACTAGGTGCAACTCCAATGAAGATAATGCAGACCTGGAGATAATGTTTGCTCTGATCTCAATTTGTCCCACTAAATGGAAATGCCTTCATACTCTTCAGTAAAATATCAAAGAAACGAGAGTTTTGTGGCACTTTAAAGACTAACAAATTTAATATTTGTAGACATAAGCTTTCGAGAGACTTAGCTCTCTTCTTCAAATGCAGTAATACAGAAAATAGGTAACACAGAGGTATCTTATAGGTATCCAGGTGCACTGAGAACAATGGGGGAGGTGGAGTCCGGTACTTAAGACCTAATGACAACCATTGAGTAGGAGGTGAGAATGGGTGAGCAAAGTAATTTACCTTTATGTTGTCTTTGCTGTATACAGACTAACACGGCTACCCCCCTGGAACTAGTAAAATATCAGTGAATGTTGTTACCCTTCTTATTTCTCTTCCAATTCTGCAATGTTCCACACTATTAAGAAAAAAACAAAACAAAACAAAACAAAAGCTTCCCTTCCACCTCACTGTTAGAGTTCCTTCAAAATAAGAGAAATCTGTAACTCTTTCCTCTGTCTTTCCCACACACATTTCCCCAGATACCCATTTGTTCTTTCCATAGCAAGACTTCTATTGGATATGTACAAGAACGTGCAAGTCAAAGCACTGAATCAAAAGAGGGAGAATCACAGCTTTTTTTAGTTATAAATAAATCAGTTATAAATCCAAAAATATGAGCTCATTAAAGGTTGCAGTAACTTCTAAATTGCTAGAAAAACTGCATCATTATTGGTAAACACTTTGTAATCCATACAGCAATTTATCACTCTTAACTCTGAGACTATATTTTGATTGCAGCTCAAGAAGCCCAGGTACTATGTTGTGAAGTGTTGTGGAAAGGTAGGATTCTATTGTTCCAGCTGAGAACCCTGACTTCTGAATCTAAACAGTTCATAATTAGGTTGAAAGTGACTTTATTTTGAAAGCTTTTGTTCACATGTCTAAAAAACTGACAATCAAGATTCAATAATTACATGAGAAAAATATGGAGCTCCCTGGTATGTTAGAGCTGTTGGAGCATATCAGTGAATTTGGCTCATAAATGGACAAACTCCTTAACAGTAACAAAGATAGAATAATGACCATGGCTTAGGTATTAAGCAACATGTTGTAACATGAGATACTATGTACACTTTAGTACAATTGTATACTCATATTTTGTTTTAACTTTGTGAACCACGTGCAGATGTATTAATATTCATCTAATTTAGACAAAGTGACAAAGTATCTCTTTTGATTCCCCTATACTCCATCCATCTTATTTAAAGCTTCTCTGTCTTGTTCTTCAGTTGACACTGTGAAGAGTTTGCTATGCTCATTGTCTTGAAGTTTAAGAAAACAGACATGACTGCATTGCTGTTTTGGACCAGAGTACCTATTTTTTTTCTTTGATCTACCTCAGATATGGCATTTTTACCTCTTTCCTCCTTTTTTTGATTCCATTGAAGTTATCACTGATTTCATCTCCTCCATGAACAAACAGATCTCCTCAGACCCTTTCAACCTCTCTACCTTTTTATCACCAGTCATCAATTATTCCATTTCTATAGGCTCTTCCCCACTCTCATTTAAAATTTCTTTCACCCAAGTTAAAAAAAAAAAACCTTCTCCCTTCCTTTCGGAATAACTGCTATCTCATCTTCTTCAGCAAGATTCCAAAAGTTGCTTTTTTTCACTCTTATGACCACATTTTTTTTCAACATATTTTCCTTAATTATAATCCCTCTGGTTTTTCACAGTCCTTCTTGTGGATATTTAGGGCTGGAGTTTCAGTTCTTGGCCTTGTACATGTGTCAAATTGTGTGTGCACTTATTTGTATCTACTTTAAAGTTTAAAGGTTCAACTTTAAATTTAAATTTAAGCTGTTTGAATTACCTTGGGTGATAGATACTTAAGCTGCCCTTTAAGCAATCCAACGCCTGTGCACACACAACTGTTATACCATATATACCTGCTTTATTGGAGCCAAATTTTAGAATCCTTAACAAATGCATGGAGTACTAGGAATGAGTAGTTGGTATTTACACCTGAAAATTGCAGGTGCAAAAATGTACTATACAGTTTTGTACAATTTCAAACAGAGGTCAGGTAGTAGATGCTGAAACATGCTGTAGAGCCAGATTGTCCCTGGTCCTTGCATTTCCATATCAGTAGTTCACTTATAATGTGCCAGTCTACTTCCTACCATGAAAAACATGCTGAAGTCACTTTAGCTTAAAATATAGTTATGGTTAGAAGTGATACCTACATTCTGAATTAACAATGTCCATATTAGATTCACTCAGTAACAAGTGAAAACGTTTTATTTTATTTTATTTTGAAGATCACAATTATATTAAAAATCCATCATATCTATAATTGGGTGAATAATTTATACAAAAATGAACTATTTGATTAATTGAATCTCTTTCTCTGGTAACAACTTCTCAGCAAACGGATATGTATTCATCATTCTGAACAATTCAGTAATTAGGCCCCAATCCTGCCACTGAATGCTTTCATGTAGACTACCATGTCACCTAGGATTCTCAGGTATCTCCCATCCAAGTACAAGCCAGCCCTAGGACTGCTTAGAGTCTGAGGGCTGACAAGATCAAAAGCACACAGGTAGACTCTTGTGTACACACAGAGCCCTATTTACTTCAATGGGTCTGTATACTCTCCAGATACAACTGCAGGCTTGGGGGCCTTCATTTCTGAAAAGAACAATGGTTTATGAACAATTCTGAATATTTAGCATTCAAAATTCAAGCTCTGACTGAACACATGAGTCTCATGGTGTGTGTCTGTTTTTGACTTGCTAAGTATCTTAGAATGAGGTTTGTGGTGTGATTACTGTGATCACAAATTCAGAATTTGCTTCCCATGACTACCCTGCAACATTCATTTAATATTCACTGCTTCAGTGAATATTGCTGCCCCTAAACTCATTTGCTAGCATGTTTGTGGAAAGTGAACACTAAAGGGATGCAAAGACTGTCAAAATGAATTCATTTAAAACTATGAAAGAATATTTACAGAATTTAGTATATAATACTCAACCTCTAGTCTTATTGCTCTGTGTGATTTTTTTTAAAAAGCATCTTTTTCCTTGGTATCTAAGTCCTGACCATCAGCCTCTGTCGAACCATCTATTACCAAAAATCAGCAGATGTTAACATTCTGAAAGGAGAACTGCTGACTATTACTGTTGTCATTGCATAAGAATGAATGGGATATAGCTACTGTGCAGCTGCTTGCTTTTCTACACCATGTTGGCTTTTCAATGGTGGCAGTAACAAAACTTTTTTCCTTCTTAGTGAACTAAGCAGATATGACTCAGAAGTTACATACCTTAAGGAAGCTTTTATCTGCAGTAACAATGTGCTTATTTTATAGACACATTTCTGACCATACCTATCCTTTAATTATATAAGGAATGTCAGTCTTTGCCCCCTAAACTGCATGTTAAGATCATCCCTGACATTCAGCTGTAACACAGACTAAGAAAACAAAATAGCATGCAGGCAAATATTCTCTCTCTAGTACTCAGGATCAGAAGGACTAGTGTTTCTTCTGGTTGGTTTGTCTTCTTCATGCTCCCAAAAGTGACTGCTCAATGTACATTGAATTTGACACTTCACTTCAGGATGCGGCTGAAAATGTGGTTTCTGCATTGTCTCTCCTGTTCAAAAATGCTTTGCAAATAAGTGAAGTCCCGTCAACAGTCAGCAATAGAGGTTTAGAGCGTGACAGGATGTTTTACACACAGAGACACCAATATGACAACAAAGTCCATTTTTAGAGAGCAGCATGGAAACCTTTCTGCATCTGTGTCAAATTAGGGAGTCTGTTCCAAAATAGTGATTATCACTGCATATTTTGCCTGTTGTCAGCTGAAGAAATCTGTCTGACTCATCTATCCATCTACTACTGCCTGCTGCTGGAGTGAATGTCATCCTGTCAATGGGTTCATCATCATTACATTCAGTTGGAAGGCTTGCAGTGTCTTTCAGCTCTGTGAGAGAGCTATTATGGCGTTTATGGATGACTTCAATGCTAAATAACCCTTTTTGGTAGTGTCAGACTTCTTGGCAACCTGTCTCATAGAACAAAAGTGAATCCTTGCTGTGTTGAAGCCATGAATCTTGTACACTGTGTACTGTACATTGCTTCAGGGAATGATTCTTTAGTGATTATCTGTGTCCTGTTGAATGGTCCACTTACATTGCTTCGTAGTTCTGCCCTCTTGGATAGTTTTTATCTACTTCCCAAGCTATTATTCACTATGAGAATATTTTTGCAAGCTGTTTTCCACACATATAAAAGGCAAATAACATGAGAAGGCCTGAATATCAGCACGCACAGCAGTGTTTGTTCCATGCTATCCAAGAGAACTAATTAGCAATGTGTCCCTTTCAGTAAATTTTCTTCTGGGCATGTTCTCTAATGGGATAGATTAAAGTAATTTTAAAAAAATCTAATAGAGATGCGTTGTCAGAAGAGGACTCTCTACAAGTTGTAGATGTTCCCAAGAACACGAGTCTGTTATGTTCATTATGGTCATTGAGTTTTTCATGTAGTGCAATAATTTGCCCTCCATGCTGTGGTGTTCAGCAATCACTGTAGGCTCAAGGTCCTTGAGAGGGATATTCTTTATTAAGTGTTGAAGTTCCCCAGTTTCCTCTGCATAACAACATGCCAAGACTTCTGTAGCACGTCTCCCCCAGACTTCTTGTCTCGGAAGCAAAACAACTAAAGGATACAGTTCCCAACATCACACATGCCAAGCAATAATTTGCCACATTGCCTGGCAGTTGCCATATGCAGTCCTCTTATTTCTTTGTGCACATGTGAAAATAACTAACCAATATTTATGAAAAAGGAGAAACATGCTAACAGCTGCTTTAATTTGCATATATTGAAATTTTACCTCCCAGCAGTTTCATGCAGTATTTTCTGCTGGGTTTGTTCTGTTTTGTTCTGGAGTTTATTTATATTCTGTGTTCAGGAAAGATTTCATAATGTTCATAGAACTATATGTATGAAATTGTAAACTAGGAAATGTATAATTTAGAGGAAGTGGATCACCCTTAGCTGATAGGTGGAGAGTTTGGATTTTGTAATGAGCCCAAAATAAATGAGAGAATCAGCAGTCAGTCCGAAGATCTTGCTGTAGGCTTCCTTCAAGAGTTATGAATTCTGATGGTGCTAACTTTACTAATCATGACTTTGCTGTCGCAGACCCAGGTAGATGACTTTGTAGCACTAAACCTGGCATAGCAGGCTTTATAGAACTGATTTCACCAAATCAGGGTTTGATTAGGATCTAATTTGGCAGCAACAGGTTGCAGCAGAATCTAGTGGTGTGGATTTCACAGGACTAAAAAAGATAAAACAAGCAAAGCCACCTCCTGTGGCCAATTGGCCACCACTGAATAAAACTGGGTCCATGAGTCATGTAGTTAAGATCACTGGAACAAATTTTCTAGGAAGGTTGTGAAATCTCCAAAACTGGAGATTTTTAAGAACAGGTTAGGCAAATACATGTCAGGGATGGTCTAGACTCTAGATAATACTTAGTCCTGCTACAGGACACTGGACTAGAAGATCTATCAAGATCCTTTACAATCCTACATTTTTATGATTCTATAAGAGAGTGAGTACTGTGTTATAAATAAGAGGTTTTGGACCTAGTAAATAGGAATAAATTGCAAATGATACTGTAGGGATGGCCATACCTTCGTCCTGGTTCTAATTTTTTTTATTTTATTATGTAAATAGCTATTCATCTTGTTTCCAAATAAAAAGCATTTGTGTTTCATATTCTGAAGGACACTCAAGTGTTTTGTGAGTGGTGAAGAAATATCTATAAAAGGTGACTCTAGGTGTTTAGATATTTAATTCCTAAAACTGGGAGTGAACAAAAAATTAGATGGGGCTGAAGCCCAGCATTTTATTTGAATTAAGAGGGTTCCCTAAACGTCACCAACCCTGACCCTTTTTACCCCTATTGACAACTGACAAAAGGGCTATGTGTGTATGTATGATGAAATAACTGGGGATTAATACTGGAATTAGAATGGTTTGCCAAGATTATTTTCCACATCACTGAATAATGATCAATGAATGAGAAGGAAATGATTTTCAAGAATGAATATATTGAAATTTCTGACATCTCCTTTTATGTTAAGATTCCATTTTACAGTGTATTCTGTAAGGTAGTGAAAGGTCAAGTCCTTGTACCAGTACCCAGCATGAGTAGCCATGTGGGACCAATCTCTAACAGATGTATGGGGTGGGCAGTAGAGAAAGAAATCCACATGGTGTGGAGCAATTTTGCAAGCAGTCTACAGAGACCCAGCCTCGTGTTTGAAGTAACTGCTCACTATACCTACAGCCATTCCCCATGCCTTAATGAATGCCTTGGCTGAATCAATGCCTGCTCTGCATGCAGCTGTGCACTGAGCTGCAATTTTATAAACATGTTCCATTGTGATTTCCCTGTATTCAGAGTACATGCTAAAGGGTCTGTGGTACAAAAAGAAAGCAAAGTTGTGTGAACCCCTGAAGGATTCAGTGTAATTAATAATCTCTATAATTCTGATTGCAAGGGGCTGGCTCCTTAATGTTCATTTTGAGATTTGAATTCATAAAGATCACATTCATGACCTCCTACTGAGCCCCAAGTGACATTATCTGGAAGGGCCACATGACTTCCTGGGGTGCTAGATGTCTGCTCATCCATATTCTCACTTAAGTGGTTGTATGAGGCAGGGACTCTCCTCACCCAATTCCACTGGTCTCTTGTAGACTGCAAGATCAAAAAAAAGACTTGATCTTGTCTGAAAGGTCAGCAGAAAACTCTTGCTCTTTTGCTGTAGCTGGGTCTATATTAAACCTAGTGACAGGTGTGACAGATTTTGCCATTGCATGCAATATTTTTGCAGACCATGTTGTATTACATTTATGAATCACCGTGGGATTCTGTGCAGCTCCAAGAAGAGATGCTGCTTTTAGCTCCTCCATAAAATAAAAACTGGTGGCGTGAGGGGAATGATTAAGGTGAATCACTCAGGTGATAAACACATACAGAGGTATGCTCTCCTTATGGAGAGTAGCATATGCTAGTTAAAAATTAGTTTTCCAGAGATCAGCAGGGCTTTTGGCATAAAAAAAGCTGCATTTAAACAGAAACAGGACTTCTTTCTGATCTTTCCGATCCAGCAAACGAACAGGACTTTCTGTCCAACAGGGGCCCCCAACCGTTGTGGAAGGGTGAGCCACGGAGTACTGTTAGGACGGGGGGGAAGGAGCCATGTTGATTCCCAAAGGCGGGAAAGATGGTCGGGATACATCAAACGACCTACCATCCACCATTAGGTTGATAGCGGGTAGTCACGTATCAGGAAAATAAGATACAATTCTCTCAAATCATAACAACACTGATGGGACCAGAAGGGGGCAGTCACGACATGCCCCTTGGGATCTAATAAAACTCCCGCGGCAAGAGCAAACGGTGCTTCAGATGACCCAGACGTCGAATGTCCCTGATAGCCCACCGAAGCTTGTTAGACCTGGCTTATGCTGTATGTTAGCACGGTGATTGGGTGAGTCGTCTCTAGACACGGTTGTTATTCCCCTTTCCCCAAAAATAAAGGTTTCCTTTCTTGCATAAGTCTTGCCTGTTGAATTCCATCCTCCGGACCACATTATTTGGCGTCACGAACAGGATGGGATCCTTCAGGCAACTCTTTGATAGTTGGGGAAAGGAACTGGGATGGTGTTCCCCACAGTGGGTGGGGGAGTGGATCAGGGAACATTGGGGTTCCCCCGAAGATCTTAAAGCAGAGTTTACTCAGTGGCAAAAGGCCAGTCGATGTAGACGGGGAAAGGGCAAGGATGCCTTCATAGGACTTCTGTGTCAGGCCTTGGATGCGGCATGCACAGAAGTACATGGTTTAAAGGAGACCCTGCACAAGGCAGAGGATTCTCGAGCGGGAGCAGAACGAGATGCTGCTGCTTGGCGCTCCAACTGTCTAGCAACTAGTTTCCCTCCTAGAAAGAAAGTTAGTCCCAATGACGCAGAGAGCCTTGGAAGCTCAGCGTAGTCGTCCGGTTACCGAAGCTCTAGTTCGAGCTGCTATTTACCGGGACGAGGAAGATGGTGACTGGGACGATGGTGTCCTTAGTCCCAGACCCAACTCCGATTCATTACCTGACCTCGGGAAGGAGAATGAGCCGGCCCCTCCCTACACAGAACAACCAGGGGATCTAATACCTTTACACCCTGTGATTAAGGAGGAGGTAACGGACCACTATCCATGGGG